>NC_137125.1:44849471-46049471 GCF_949319135.1 Squalius cephalus
AATATATATACTATGTGTGCGTGTGTGTGTATACATATACAGTATACAGTACGTATACACACACACACACACTCATATATATATATATATATGTATATATATATATATATATATATATATATATATATATATATATAACTTTTATGTTAGATGCAATTAATTGCGATTAGTCGATCTGACAGCACTAATAATTTGACTTTTTTTGACAAGAAAAGTTTAGTTAAGGTTGTAAAATATCATGTAGAGTAACTCCTGAAATATATACGATTTATTAATTAATAATTTATGAATGGATAGATAGATAGATAGATAGATAGATAGATAGATAGATAGATAGATAGATAGATAGATAGATAGATAGATAGATATTTTCACTTTTCTTTATCGTGGATACTCATCAATGACCCAGAAGCTTATCTCTATCTATGTCCATTGCATTGTGATTTATGAGTTCTCCTCTCTGTTTTTCATACACAGCCCGAGCCAGGACTTCAAATTAAAGCAATGAGAGAGTTTCACAATGTTTTGTTCTGGATCATCTCATCCATGGAAAGAAGGAAAACGCACAAGAAGATTCAGTAGTTCTCCGCACTGGCACAGAGGAACTCCGGATGCAGTAGGAGTCAAACACATCTGTACGCGCACACTATCACTATCCAGACACACACCCTGCAGTGGAGGAACCGGGCTCAGTTAACACACACACACAAAACACAGTGGCTTGAGTCATTAAAAACATCACTCCTTCTATCAGTTATCAACAGACTGCTTGCAAAGGAGAGTTGTTTGACTCCTACACCAGCCATCAAGTCACATCCTGTGAAAGTTTCACTGTTCCACTGGACAAGCCAAATTTTAGTTGAATCCAATACATCTCAGGGAAGCTATGGCAATTTTTTTTACATAGCAAAAAGACCCGATGCTTACATGCACTGGTTAGACAAGCCAAGGATACGGATATTTTGCATCAACATTTCGGCAACTTGGCATTATGAACAGCAATCTTTATGCTTAATAAAATGAAATGCATTATAGTTTAAAGAATACAGAATGATATAGTTTAGAATAATAGAAGGCATATTTATAGTTTTTAATTTATTTTTGTGTTTTATTTGTTTGTATTTTTGTTTATTATTCGTAAAGTATTATTTGAGCAGTTTGAAATGTTATAGGGTAAACGAGAGATCTTAAACATATCTAATATATTTATTTTATTAAGTTATGATCAGGCAGTAGGGGTTGGCCTTTCATTCTCTCAACTGCCAACTCAAATTCTTCTCCCAAAAGAGAAAAAAAAGTGTGAGTATTCTGTAAGTGTCATATATTAACAAGGTTAGCCGTGTAATTCATTAATGTGCATTGCTGTCTGTGATGGAATATTGTTTGTGAAACTTTAAAATAAATAAAGTTTAAATCAGCTTGAGAGGTTCCCATTGTGCTTGTCTTGTTTCCATGACCAAAGCTTTTCAATGGCGCTCCGGCGTAGACTGTAAATGATATAGCTTTCGGACGGGTGGTGTTCGGTTGCCTCTAATTACTGTTCAGAGTGCTAAATGAAACTAACTTTACATAGTCAACACAGTATCAAAGCACTGCACATAAGAACTGCACACTTGGCACACAAGAAGACAGAATCATACTGACACTGTATTATTCGCCCAGTCACTTTAGATTTTAGACTGCACTATTGGCTCCCTCTCGTGGCTCATATTTAGGTATTGCGCTCTCTGCTGAAGTAGAATATTTGCCAACTTTGGTAAGCACAGAAGGCTATGTGCAAGCAAAGCATTCAGCCATAACATTTTAGTTCAATAATAATCAAATAATGATCAAAAGTTTATAATATATTCTTACTCAAAATAGGCTATTGCACAAAATCCAAGACTATTTTAGTCTGCAATCATGTTTAAAACACTTTAAAAAATGTGTGTATATATATATATATATATATATATATATATATATATATATATATATATATATTCTTTTTCAAACAAATGTAACCAATCCTAAGGCAAACTCTACCATCACTGTCACTGTACACAGTTGCAGTTCCTGGAAGTTTTAGCACCGTGAAGCGCGACCACAAACGTCTCTTTCGCATAGCCACCAAACAACCCAACCTATGCTCAGTTCTGGTGCAACGAAAGGGCAAGGGCATGCATATGCATATGCACACACACACACACACACACACACACACACACACACGCACACACACACACACACACAAAATATAAAAATACACTGTTGTCTTTCTTAGACACAAAAGGTCCAATAAACAACTGCTGCAACTGCTGCATCAAAACTGCAAGCTTGGAGTTTCAAGAGGTTGCCAAATGAAGTTTATACTCACAACAACCAGCCAAGTCCTTGTATAGTTAGACACATTTACCTGTTAGAATCAACAACTAATGTGTAGTTAACTTAAAATTTGTAACTTATCACTGTGAAACGAGATAGTTATAAGAGATAAAGAGATAGTTATAAGAATATCAAAGCTGCATAGAAGTATAAAATGACATGATGGTGAGTAAATGATGACTTTTTTTTGGGGGGGGGGGGGGGGGGGGGGTGAAATACTTATCTCTTTAAAGTGAAAATTAAATCATAATTTACTCACCCTGGTGTTGTTCTAATGCCGTAAACCCTTCTTTCTTTAATGGACCACAAAAGAAAAAAAACATCCAGTGAATAGCGACCAGCATCAAGCTTTTTTTTAAAAAAAGACGCAAAAGTGTCACAGAATGATCCCATGCGACACCTGCCATGTATCCCAAGTTTTCTGGGCGATAGGGTTTGGTAGAAAACAAACTGAAATGTAATGTATTCTTCAACGAAAATTCTGACCTTGGCCATTGGCATTCTATGCACGGCTATGTGACGTGTGCATACGTGAGACTATTAGCGCTGTAGTTCACTCCGTCTCACCAAGAAAAAGCACACATGTTGTCAGAAATCAAGATTAATACAATCCATGTAACATGTACCTTCTTCTCTGAGGTGTTCGTCGTACCTATAAGTTATCGCGTTCGCATCTGTCAACTGCCATTCTGACAATCATCAGACAAATGGAGTTCCGGTCTGAGATATTTAACTCAGTGAAAAAAGTTCACGGCTACTTTTTTTGGGTTTTCTAGGTGTTGTATTTCATGTCACGTAAGCTATTTATTAACCTTGATTTCTCACAACTTGTCATATTTAACTTGTTATATTTTTCCAATTTAATTGAAATGAATCACTCTAAACCTAAGGTTTTGTTGTCTATTATTCAATCTGTGACAAATCCTTCTGTTAACTCTTTGCCTGTTGCCTCTGTTGCTCTCTGTGAAAGCTTCTTGAGATATTTCAGTGACAAAATTACTAACTTAAGACTTAGCGTCTGCCCCACTTTAACTTTAACTGTCTCTCCAATCATGTCATCTGCCTCTGCCGTTTTCGATGCTTTTGTACCTATCAATCTTCAGGAATTGAAGGAGGTGATTGGCAAGCTTAAACCTTCATTCTGTTCTACCGATATTATTCACCCGCGATTTTTAAAATTAATTATCAATTCGATTGGGCCAGGTTTGGTGTCTTTTATCAATAAGTGTCTTCAAACCGGCTCTGTTCCTGCCAGTCTTAAAGTGGCTACGGTCACTCCTCTGCTCAAGAAGCCTTCACTGGATTCCTCTGTCCTAAAAAATTTTCGGCCAATTTCTGTCTTACCTTTCATTTCAAAAGCTTTAGAGAAAATCGTGCTGAACCAACTTCAATGTTTTCTGTCAAGTAACTGTATTTATGAGGTTTTTCAATCGGGTTTTAAGTCTGCTCACAGCACTGAGTCCGCCCTGTTGAGAGTGTTAAATGATATTTACCTCTCAACTGATTCCGGAGACTCTGTGGTTCTTATTCTTCTAGATCTGTCTGCCGCTTTTGATACCGTAGACCACTCCTCTCTATTATCTAGACTGGAGTCTTGGGTAGGTCTAATTTTACCTCTTCTCCTGCACCTTTGACCTGTGGCCTTCCACAAGGCTCTATTTTAGCTCCCTCTTTATTTTCTCTTTACATGCTTCCTCTGGGCTCTATCTTGCGTAGACATGGCGTGTCTTTTCATTTCTACGCAGATGATACGCAGATCTATTTACCCATCAGAAAAAACAATCCCACTGCAATTACTTCTCTTCTGCAATGTCTAGAGGAGGTTAAATTATGGCTTGCCCAAAATTTCCTCTTCCTAAATGAAGACAAGACCGAGGTAATTGTTTTCGGTCCAAATGAGCACTCTCAGTGTATAAGCCCTGAGTTAGAAAGTTTATCAGTTTTTAGATCCTCAAGGGTTCGGAACCTAGGAGTTCTTGTTGACCAGCATTTAAAATTTGACAAACACATCTCCTCTGTTATCGGATCCAGTTTCTATCAGCTTCGCTTACTGTCTAAAATTAAACATTTTCTCACTCCAAAAACTCTAGAAATGGCTGTTCACGCTTTTGTTGCATCTCGTCTAGATTATTGCAACCCTTTATACTGCGGAATATCTAAGGGTCAAATTGCACGTCTTCAGCTCGTTCAGAATGCTGCGGCCAGACTTCTTTTAAAGTGTCGTAAACATGAACACATCACCCCGGTTCTTAAATCCTTACACTGGCTGCCGGTTTGTCAGAGAATAGACTTTAAAATTTTACTCTTTGTATTCAAATCCCTGCACAACCTAGCCCCTGTCTACCTCTCTGAACTTCTTCATCTCTACACTCCGTCCAGAAGCCTACGATCCCGTGACCAGGCTTTGTTGGTAGTCCCTCACGTTAGGCTTAAGCGTAGAGGCGAACGCGCATTTGCAGTGGCAGGGCCCCGACTTTGGAATGCCCTGCCTCTAGAGATCAGAATGGCCCCTTCACTGTCTGTTTTTAAGTCCCTGCTAAAAACGTATTTGTTTTCCTTAGTGTATTGACTACTGTGATATTGACTACTGTGATTATTTTATTTTATTTTGTTTTTTAAATTGTTATATTAAATTTTGCTTGGTCTGGTTTTCTGTGTATGTGGTATCATCTGTAAAGCACTTTGGTCAGCCAATTGGTTGTTGTATATGTGCTATACAAATAAAATTAACTTGAACTTGAACTTGTGTGCTTTTTCAGGGCCTCTCGGAGTGAACTGCGGCAAATAAAAAATTCTCCTTCTGTGAACCGAAAAAGGGCCTACGGCATTAAAACAACACCAGGGTGAGTAAATGATGACTTCATTTTCATTTTAGGGGGAACTATCCCTTTGAGTTTTGATACATTTTCTTCAATACTATATCCACAAATTAGTCTGTAAGCTTTGTAGTGACTTAATAAAGAAATAAAAATAAGTATTAAGGAATAAAGATATTATATGAATCGTAAACGTCAAACCATTATCACACATTCATTTGATTCAAACTGCCTTATTTGAATGGGTGAATTCTGCTCTCCTTGTAACTTTAGCATAAAACTCATTTCACCATAAATGCTTACGTAAATTGTAAATTGCCACCTCAAATCCTTCTTACAAAAGAGGAAAAAGGGGTGAGAAGTCGGATGAATTGTGACTCCAGTGCTCAGAAGCAGCAGTGCTAACCTGACCACAGCATGCTCACTGGAAACTCACAGTTAAGCTGCTACGCAGATGGAGAGGCTGCGGAGGAAACAGTTAGGTCATTGACTCAGTGACTCAGTTACTATACATCTAAATCGCTCTTTTCCAATAAGGAGACTGGAGAGTCCTTGACTGGACTTTTTTCGCTCAGTTTCTCTATGGCTGTCCAATACTTAAGTTTTTAAAATGTATACTCAGTCAATATAAATGAGCAGAATCACATCTGATAAAATGACATGGTTAAACCTTGCAGTGACACAGTTTCATTCTATCTTGACATACGGATGGTAAATGTTGGGGTCGGATGTGTATTGTGTGTCACAGAAATGCCCACTTGTTGAAACTATTTGAGGTCTGATTGGCTGGTGGTTTTAGTGATTATTGTTTAAAACTGCTTAAAACTTTAGAATATTATGTCATTAATGAATCACACACGCAACGTGTATGAGTAACAAACAAGTAACACAATATTCATTACTAGTAATCATTACTAATAGATTAGCATGATCTTCACTTTTGCATATTATGCACTAATATTTTGCTAACTATTTTGCACTAATTATGCATTATTCAAATTAATTTTGAAACTGTATGTAGTTTCTTAGTTGTTCTCTGGTATACATGAATTTTTTTTAGTTATTGATTAGCTAATAGTTGATTAAACTGCATTCTGCTTTGTGCTATTACTTACTAATTTGTTAATCATATAGTTTATACTTAGTTAATATATTTACTAGAATGCATATTGCATTACTCATTTGTTCATGTGAATTACTGAACAGTAATTATAAAGTGTTACTGAATTTTTAAACAATTATCATTAAAACAACCAGCCAATCAGACCACAAAAAGTTTCCACTATGGTTTCCACTATTCCACTTAGTAGTTACTAGAATGCAACTCATGTGTTGCTGTGAAGTTGTTTATTAATGACAGAAAAGTTTTCTAAACTGTTTCCTTTTTCATTGAAATTACTTTAATTTTCTGAGCTATTTTTATACTCACATCCAGCTGCTCCCAAAGTGATTTCTACTAGTGGATGTATGTAAGTTCATTAAGCATAGTTCATCACATTTACTGTATGAACATGATCCACAGATAGTTGAAAATCAGAAAATGTCTTTTTTTGTCATCATTTTGAACAACATTATCTTGTTTTATTATTTGAAACCTAAAATATACCAAATTCCCTTTTAAGGAAAGTCATATGGCCGCCATATTTGCAACACTGTTGCAGCTATTTGGGCATCCAAGATCAAGTCCTATCTACTTGAATGGGGGAAACCTGAAATCTCAAAAACTGCTTGCCTAACTCACAATTAAATAACATATTTCAAATCAGCAACAAAATCTGCCTTGAACAGTCCAATAAATGTTGTTTCTTATGCTTAAAAAACATATTTTTCAGGCTGGACCAGCCAATGCACATGTGCAGTCTTCAGCACGCATTTCAGATAAGGTATCTCAGGTATCTTCTAAAGGAACTGGAGCTTCTGACGGCAGCTGCAGTGACGCAATAACTTTATCAATAAGTGACTGGATCTGCGTCCAAAATCGCATACTGTCTGAGGTAGCCTATTTGAATTTGAATCCACTTCGTGACTGTTAAAAAGTGCGCTCTATATAGTATGAATATGTGTAGTATGAATGAAATTCAGACCATGTTGTTACTGTCACGTGACCTACCAGTGTCAGTTGCTTTACTTCACTTCCATTCATAAATCCCCTCCCGTGGGCTTATGGGATAGTGAAGTGTCCATCGAAAACACACTTCAGAATCTCGCCGGAAGTAGTTGGTCATCCGGGCACTTTTCACCTACTGTTTTATGAATACTGTTAATTCGGACATACTACTCTTTTGGAGTACTGTTTTTTGTATACTATATAATGGAAGAATTTGATTTCAGACCCAGTGTGGCTGTTTTATTTAGAAGGCGAGACTTATTCTGGAATATTGCGCGTTATACTTTTTTCCCATTTCTTCTAAGATTTCGGATACAGTGTGGCTCTTTATTTAGAAGGTGGGACTTATTTTTTCCATATTGCGTGTTGCACTTTTTTCTCATTTCTTCAAAGAACTATTTCTTTAAAGGGGTGGTTGAATGTGATTTCACTTTTTTAACTTTAACTAGTGTGTAATGTTGCTGTTTGAGCATAAACAACATCTGCAAAGTTACAACGCTCAAAGTTCAATACAAAAGGTGATATTTGCTTTTAAAGAAATCAATTTCTAAGGACTACAGCAAATGGCCGGTAGGGACTACAAGACATTCCTCCAGGGTTAGTGACATCACTAACCCCAACATTTACATAAACCCCTCCTTTGGGAACACAATAAATAAAGGGGGCAAGGCCATTTTATGTTGCTTTGGAGAAGAGTTGTTGTGGTAGTAGAGTGTCGTTGCGCCATGCCGTCGAAACTCTGTTATTTTCACCCAGATTGTAGGTCACTTTGTTCAGTCTTCCTAAGGACGGTGGAGTTAGGGAGCAATGGTTACAATTTATTTTTAACTGGGTCCCTCATAATTATAATCCAAATGTCGCTCTCTGTGCTGCACATTTTCCGGAGGAAAGCTTCCTCAATCTACGCGAGTTCAATGCAGGATTCGCACAACGGCTTGTCCTGAAAGATGGAGCAGTTCCAACTTTAAAAACAGAAGCTGTTGTTTACGAGCCACAACCTGTAAGTATGATTTTTCCGATGATGTGTTTTCCTGTAATAGTTCGTATTGTTAATTGCACGTTGTAGCAAGGAAGTAAACGAAGGACAATGCTGTTTGGCTCCACAAACCAGTTTGTTCACCAGCGCAGCGAACTTGGAATGTTAGTGGTTGTCATTTATGTGATCAGTGTAAATTATTCTTTGATTATAGCTTTTATGTATTGTTTATCGACATGCTTGTTTATCTACAGGCATGCTAAACATGGATTTGTGTTTGATTTGTCTACTGTTGTAAAGCTAATGTTTAGTGTTCGTATTGGGTTAATAGTTCTGACGACAGATATTTGGCTACAATCGTTCTAAAAATACAAAAGTAACAGTGCCATATAGTCAGTAGCGATCACAATAGATCTGCAGTCAAAAAAAAAATAGAACCTTCAAAGAACCTGGAAATCATTCGACCGTTTTTACAAGGAGGGACCATAGACAGTAAAAGAAATGGACACAGCGACCCCATTGGATTCAACGGAGAAAAGTGAAGTCAATTAGAAGCACTCACTTCCTGATGGCTGACCGTACTGCGCAGACTCAAACTGAGCTTGACGACGTACATGTGACGTGAGCAACCTGTCTGTCTTCTAGTAGCTGTGCCAAGAGAAATCTGAATCATTCCCTTCCGAAGCTTGCAGAGACGGAGAGTGTGAGTAGGAGGTGTCCATGAGCTAGGAGCAGGAGAAACTTTTGCTAGAACTTTTGATTAATTATTTTGTCATTTTGCCTCCACGTCCCCCCGATTGCCCGTGAGCTTCTCCTCCTGTCCATACGGTAATTTCTCTACTGTGCGACAGAGAGTCGCGTGGTTATGACGCAATCGTTAGCCTATTTTTACAAAAACTGCTTCTACGGGGCCATGGAGTAATGGATATGTAATGGAGCCTTTTATACATTTTCGTGTTTCTTTAGAAATATATAATGGACAAATGGAGTCTTTAAACGCCTCAGATGTAAAGTTATTCGCTGTCAAAGTGACACCAAAATGAATGGGAGTCAATGGAATGCTAACAGCAGGTGATGGTCTGCTAATCAATGGCGGCCCCCGGGGAAGCTTCAGTTTTTTCTGAAAGATTACCCCCTTGGGAGGGACAGAGCAGTGTAGAATAATGGTTAAATATGTAAAAAATAATCCGAAGCATGAACACATGTTACAGTGCACCCCACAAACACAATCAAGCCTTCGAAAAAAGGTGTTTTACCACCCCTTTAAGTTCAACTGCTCGTTAACGCAAAATCTAATTAGCCAATCACACGGCTGCAACTAAATGCCATTTGGTTTGATATTTTACGTTTAAAGATTTGCTGCTAAACATGTCTTTTTTTGTCCTCCGAATGTTAGGTTAAATGTTCTGCGCTGTATGTGGGCCTATAAATTATAATGCAATCATATGTGCACAAAAAAATAAATAATAATAAAATAAAAAAGTATCTATAGTGAGATTTTTGTATGCACAAGGAGTCTGACAACAGCCGGTATGCTCCACATCTAATGTCACCATCATTGAGTCCATCTGCGATGGACAGAAAAACAGAAAAAACTGAGACAGACTAAATTCGGAAGAACTGCGGAAATGTCTACAAGATGCTTGAAGAAAGATGGTGAGATCAGATATCTGTGTGGTGCATAGCGGATGTTGTCAGACTCCTTGTGCAAACCAAAATCTTGCTGGGTTATTACAATTAATGGCCAAATTAATGTTTGGAAATGTAAACTGATATTTCCTACTGACACACTACAGCAAAAGATAAACAACTGGCTTAAAACCGTAGAAATATACTCACTCAAAAGTGGCATTTAGTTCAGAATCACCCTACACTCTTCTATAAATGAGTTTTGTCTTTCGAGGAATGACTTTGCTACTACTTGCATTTCCAGTTCTTCTGACAAATGTAACACATCCTGGACCTTTAAATTAGTTTCATCTGCTGTTTAAATCTTAATCAGCCACTTTCACCCACCCAGTGATGCCAATTATTGATGCCAGATAGCATTTTCATTCTTTCCAATCCATTTATCTAATTTATTCACAGTGGTTTTAAGTGTAGAGACAGGCTCGTTTAAGATGATTTCTGAGGTTCAGATTCAGAGAACTGATGCTGCCACACCACAGTATGTCTGAGAGAATTCCACTGAAAAAAAAAAAAAAAAAAAACTGTGGCCACAGGCAGTAAAATGTAAATTAAGCAAATGTACATCATCACCAGTTCTATAGAAATATTACTTTTGTCTTATAACGCATTACTTCATAAGCCACTTATACATCATATTGCATTGAAGTTGAATATTTTATCCTTGAATCCTTAACTTTGGTGTTTTGAGTGCCATGCATTGCTGTTTGAGCTACAGAAACACCATACAGTGCCATAAAGATATTACCAAAAGTGTCCATTGTATGGAAGCCCAGGTTTGAATGGAAGGAAAAATCATGATTAGGACTTAGAATTATGAGATAAAAAGTTACAATTTAATTTTAATTTCGACTTATATATTATAATCATGACTTATGCATTATTTTGATTTACCAAAGCATTTTTTTATAAATATGTTTCAGAAATGGGCTTCTTTACATCAATGGTATACTTCTAATAACACAACAAATATGTTGGCCATTAGTTATTAGATATAAAAACCACACCCACTAACAGGTTTAATGTTCTAAAAGGATAAATATGATATGCAATAGTGATGAAAATTTCAGTTTGCTGAGTCATAGTTCACCTCAACCAGTTTCTAGTTTGTTGGGTGGCTTGCGACCATGGCAACATTCAATAAACACTTATGTCTTGTGTAATCATAGTGAATTCAGGTTGATTGGGACACTTTTTCCAATGGCAAATGTAAATATATATATATAAAAAAGATGTTCAAACAAGTAAAACTTTGAATTTAAAATAAATAAATAAAGTTTAAGAATAAAACGTGTCATTTAAAAGCTTGCTGGCTAAAAAGCATCCATAAAACTGTCAATTTAAATTCAAGATAGCAAAACCCATTAGAGATGAGAAACTTGGACATCAATACATAAAAGAACCTTCTAAGATCACTTTATTTTTCATATTTTAGTGCTCTGCAATGGAGAAGGGACAAGGATATATTTGGAAGAGTGAGAGATTGGGAAACATCCCATTATAAGTCAGACTCAAACCTATATCACTCACATGGACACCAAGACTTCAATGTGCCAAGCATGTATGCAACTGCTGAACTGCTGAATGCATTTTGCAGACACTTTTATCCAAATAATCTACATTGCATTCAAGGTACACATTTTTTCAGTTTATGCCTTCCTTGGGAATCAAACCCACAACCTTAAAACTGTTAACGCTCCACTGTTTGAGCTACAGGAACTCCCAGACTTATAGGAGAAACAGTTCCTGAAACTTGCACTGTATGCACAATCCATACCACAGCATATACTATGCACAAATTCATTTAAATCAACATGGTTTTAAGATTTCTGAGGTTCAGATTCAGAGAACTGATGTTTGTTGCTACACCAGAGTATGTTTGAAGGGGAATTCAACTGAAAAAACTATGTGGCCACAGGCAGTAAGTTGAAGCTTAAGCAACTTTACATCACCACAAATTAACCACCAATGCAAAGTAATGCATATGGGATCAAAATTTTATAGTGATAATTCAGCAATTGATTTATAGAATGTTTTTCAGCACGCATTTGCAGCACCAAACACACACAGCTACATATGCATATGCCAACATATGCACTTTCTCACATGTAAACAAACACTTGTGGTCAAAAATGCATATGCAACATATGCAGACTCATGCAGGTACATATGTGCACACATGCATTATTAAAAAAAACAAACAAGGAAAAAATTGAATATAGTTGTTGGAAATAAACCCAGCTGATAACCACTGATAAGAAGTTTCGATTTCACACAAAACAAAAAATTATATCTGATAATGAGCAAACTTTCAGTTTGCTATTGACTCATTGGGAGCGCATGTCAACAAACCCCCAACCCAGTTTCTAACAGTCCGAAAATCCGAAAACCATGGCCGAAAACCATGGCTTTTCTCGACAGGCCACTGTGACCTTGTGAATTGTTTGAGTTGCTCCTGGGGTATGGGATTAGTGACGTGACGTCACTTGAGAGCATCTCATCTTTGATAGGAAACCTTCATAGAAAAGTAGCCCACAGAAACCCCAAACCCCAAGCGCATCCACTGCCGCCTTCATACCGTTGCTCTTTTTTGTTTGTGCATCTATATAAACCCCCGGCCACTTTCCGATCATCAACACTCACCTGCTGACTAGCATCAGTTCACAACCTCTTGTTTAAAGTCACTTGAAACACGAACACAAAGAATGGATTCTTGGCTCAACATGGTGCTGATGTGTGGACTTCTGTTAATAGCATCTCTTCAGACATCCAACTCGCTCAGATTTAGACGGTCCGAGAAGATCAAATCACTTGAGAATGATATCCACCATCTACAAAAAGATTATGTAAGTGATATCTACTGTTATGAACTTCAGCAGCGGGTTTGAAAGCAATTTAGTTTGTGTAAGAAAGATGAATCACTTATAATCCTATTCATATCTGTATGCTATAGTTAGGTCTTGCAGCTAATATTAGCAAGAAGAGACCTATTGCGCAATAAACTTTGTGACACTTTGATCTTAGATTAGGGGTTAAGATTTACAAGAGATGCACATTCATTCATAACGTCGCTGTTTTATGCCCACTTTCTTTAGAAAACACATGGCACAGAATGGGTTGCAAAGTCTGTTTTTGGTTCTTATCTGGACAAGCTGAATGTAAGTTTTTACTGTGCAAAAGGCTAACATATGAAAATGCTATTGAATGATATATATATGCCTCTGTATATTTCATGCTAATGATATTTGTTTCTTTTAGTCCATGGCTTCCACTTGCACTTGTCAGACGCTGTTGCTTGAAAGAATGCTGAACATCTATGAAGATATGTTCAAAGACATGAAGGAGAAGTCTAATAAGGAAGATGTGCAAAACCGTCTAGGATATTTAATGAATGAGGTGAACAACACCCTGAGACGCAATTACAGTAAAGAACTTGAAGTATGGGAACAGCTTAAGAACATGAACAGAACATTGAACATTGAGGTAAACATAAAGAGAAAGTCCTGTCTTCATTGTGAAAAGTGTACATTTTTAGTTGTTGAATTGCTGTTTATGATAGGCTATAATATAATATCAGGCAATGTGATATCTAATATATGATATGATATCTAATACATATGTTTGTTCTCCCTCAGGTGAAAAATGAAACAATCCAAAAAGGAGCATTGAATGACTTTCTCATTGTGTTTAAACGGGCAGAAAAACACCACTGAAAAGATCCAAAAGTCCTGCCTTTCATTTAGTATACATGTGCTTTGTTATTGTATTAGCCTATTTATTTATAAATTATGTGGAAATAATTATTTATTTTTTACTTTATAATGTACTATACTACACCATCCATAACTTAAAATCTAACTTATTCTCATCGCAAGTGTGTTTGCATCATTTACAGTGTACAGAAATGGGGAATCATGATTTCTAACTGGATTTGCATGAAATATTTTGTGAGCTTCACTGGCTAAATGGTTAATAACAATAAAAATAATTTTGCATTCAATTACGGCTCGGCTTGTTCAATAACAAACTTTACAATGTACATTTAAATGACATTACACACAAATGCACACAAAAATATTCAAATAAAGGCTGGAATACACTGCATGGTTTTAGCACAGATTTTTGGCCGATTTGCTGTCTAAAAGAAGTTGAGGCTAGTTACTGAAAGTCAGAGCCAGTCTGTAAATATTGGTCAGTTCAAAGAAAATTATGTAGCGCATGTAGGAGGATATCAAACATGTTTGATATTTTGAGCTGGATTTAGACCATTTTATTATTATTTTCATTTGTTATGCTACACCTAGCAATGTTTCTACATGTTATTGGGTTTGGAATGTCTCAAAAGTCTGGTAGTGTGTGATCTGATTTGTTTAGTGTATGATGTCCAGTTTTTCTCTTTTACAAAGTCAGCAAGTGTATGATACCTAGTGTTTCAGATTTTAAAAGTCATGCAGGCTATAGTGTATTCCATCCTCAAGTACTTGACACATTAAGGGGTGAATGGCATTCAAACAAGCTCTAAACTGTGAAAGAAAATTGTATTTGATTGTTTAAACCAGAACCACAGACAAGTGGTCCTGTAGCTTAAACAGTAGAGCATGGCCTATAGCACAGGAGCGTCAAAACCTGGGCTGTTCCTCAGTACCAAGTCCCGGAGGGCCACTATCCTGCAGAGTTTAGCTCCAACCTTAATTAAACACACCTGAATCAGCTAATCAAAGTCTTCAGACTGACTAGAAACAGATAAGCTGTGTTCGAAATCCCCCTATACCCTCATTCACTCTTGCCTACATTACTCCCCTAATATAGTTTTATTTTTTTTCAATTCAGTTCCACTTGATGGAGTGAATGAAAATGAGTAAGCAAATTTGGACACAGAGTGCGCCGGAAGGGCTGCTGCTTTTGCATAGTTTGCATAGTTTGCTGTTTAATAAATATTTGAAACTTAGCAAACTGGCGGATCCAGTAGTAATGAAAAGATTTTTCTTTAACTCTGTCATGGGAAACTAGCATGTATAAACCTTAATAAATCTTATTTACCTGTATGATATTACATTGTACCCACATTGGACCAGCAGTTTGGAAAATGGATGGATGGATGAATCCACTGCGGGCGCTATCTTCTGGCGAGGTGCGGGAATTCATTCGTCACAACCTTCACAGTGCATGGGTATTCTCTAGCCGTTGAGTGTACATCAATTGTACACTCGTTATTGCGGTGCATTATGGGATTGAATGAGTGCAATGGTACGGACACCACTATGGCTGTCCTCTCAAATAGGTCTAGTGCCCAATTTAAGGGTATTTATTGGGAGATACAAGGGTCCGTGTCTCTACCATAGGAGAAAGTGTAATGGCTAACTTAGATCATGTGTGCCTTGATAACCCATCACATTACAGCCTTGACGTCACTGAACTTCAGAGTTGCGTGACAGTCAGTCACTGTTTGTGGATACCATAGAAATGAATGAGAAGTGCCGTAAACGTAATCATACCTGTTGTGCAGGACTTTTTTTATTAAACAGCGTTTTTTTCGGTGTAAACTCTAAAAATAGTTCAATCGAAAACTAATGTTTAAGAGCAAACATGGTAACACTTTACAACTGGGGTGTCAAACTCAGTTCCTGGAGGGCCACAGCCCTGCAGAGTTTAGCTTCAACCCTAATTAAACACACCTGATCAGCTAATCAAGTCCTTCAGGCTTATTTGAAAACTGCAGGTGTGTGTGTGTTGAAGCAGGGTTGGAACAAAACTGTGTAAGGCTGTGGCCCTCCAGGAACTGAGTTTGACTCCTGTGCTTTACAATATGGATGCACTAATATGCATTAATTCATTCTTAACTAATGCACAGATAATAACGTGTTACTGTGTGACTTGAATGGGTCAAAGCCATGCATTATAACCTCCAGTTGTCTGCTTTAATGAATCATTAGCTTATGATTTGCAAAGGTATAATTATGTTATGACTACTTGTTATAACTAATTGTTAAGTAATATGTTAATTTGGTTTTGACATCCACACTAAGCCATGGATTTCAATTTCCAGCCCTCTACAACTGGGATTCCACTGTGCCAGATGAACTGCCGCATCCAGTACCTTGTTGTTCATGGCACAGGAATATGTCGGTTTAAGCATAAGGTCTAGGATTTAGAGGCGGAGCACTGAGAACATGTGGCCGGGCACTGCTATTTCGTAACTCTAGACCAGACAAAGACAATAGAACCCATTATAATCAGTGATAATACACTGGAAGCGGCGTGACACAACACAACAAAACCACAAACTGATACCACATTCTATTTCGGACGCACTCCAAGCTCTTGTGCTACTTCTGTTGCGAAGGACAAATAGACTTGCAATGGTCTGTCATGTCGTAGGCAGCTGGTCGTGTTTCTTCACCGTAGTGAAGCCTCTCCTCCGTTCACATCCATTTAAAAAAACTGTGGTCTCCTTCCCTGCGTACTGCAGTGTTAGCAGACATTACACTTGCCGGAGTGGCTTTGCTTTCCAGGTAAGTGTGTTGGAGCTGGTTGGAGCTAAACTCAGCAGGATGTTGGCCCTCCATCAGCGGGATTGGACACCCCTGCACTAGCATAACTAAGGTCATGGGTTTGATCCCCAGGGAATGCATAGTGATGAAGTAATGAAATGTATGTTGTTTTATATAACCCTCAAGTCTTTTCTATGTAATTCCATTATTGAATATTTGGTTACAGCCTCATATGTCAACAGATGTTTAAAACATCCTTAGTGATGGATCACTTTAGTCTCCTGCTGCATCTTAAGTCCTTGTCAAATGGAACATTTTCACACAAAAAGAAAAAACACATCATAAAGGATACATTTTGAATGATAAGAATTTATCTTTGATAAACCATCCAACCACCACTACAATTAATTATCCTACTGGTTTACACTCAGAATCCCAGTAAATCTTCAAAATGAGGTGATTGAATATATTTGGCAAAATATGGAATTTTTTTTTTGCTGATGATTAACAACAATGAAACCGTACAAAAAATGACAAGTAAGCGGTTCTTAGAAGGAATATCCTTTTAGGTTTCCACGTGGTCTGTATGATGTATAATGAGGAGTCTGGGGTAACACCTCTCTACAACCACAGCGGCGGAAAATCAACCACGCCGATGACGCTGCACAGGAAAATTAGACATACCTCCAACATTGAGGTCCGGAGTGTCTGAGTGACGGCTGATAGGAGTTCAAGTCACACTTTTCCTACTTTTTATGACGTACATGTACATGCGGGATTTTCTATCATTCACGTTTTTGGTTTATACAATTACCATAACGAAATTGTTTGGAGGAGCTTAATCATGACAAAAATCTGCAATTCTGCAATCTGAAATTAAGCCAAGTCAGGACACACTTCTTCAGATTTCAGATAACCTTCCTAGGTACATATTCTTACCTAGTGGTGGCATCACCTCAACTGACCTACTAAGAAAGTAGCTTCCTCTTTGCGTAACCGTACCTGTCTCACACTACTCATCACTTTTGAGTCTGTCTTCCTCTTGTTCTCTTTCTCTGTCACTCTCTCTCTTTCTCTGCGTGTAAAGGCTGAGCTGATGAAGTGTTAAAACCTCAAACGCTGGTATGCATCTCCTTATGAGCAACAGCGCAACTCAGTTCTTCTGACATCAGAAAGCCAAAAGGGTCCTTCTTTATATATATAATCTTTTTTCATCATCTTAGCCCTGTATGTGGCAGATCCTATGTGTGATTCTGAAGAACTTCTAGTGAATGTTTCAGCCCACTTTTGTTAATTTTTCCACCAGCTGCATCTAAAAGAGATAAAGCATCAAGGTTAATCACTCTTATATTTATAACATCAAAAGTCTCATTTAACTAAAATAACATAAACTTGTGATTTCCTAGCTGTCAGATTGCACAGAAGAGCTGTGTGAAAAGTGTATTGCATGCCAATGCTTGTAGAAGTTGAAAATGGAATAAGAGAAGAAAATTATGCAAGTGGGTATAAGTTCAAACGCTGCTAAATTTGGTGCAAGGCCATTATTCTAAACCCTAGGATAAGAAAAAGCTACTACTTCCTTCCCTACTGGCAGTTATTAATGCACACGCATCATTGGAGTGTCCATACCTGCATTGACGTTTAGGCCCAGGAGGCCCGAACACCTTACTGAATCACCAAAAAGATTCCAGACCACAAAACCACCAACAGCCCCGCCTAGTGGCATCCACGGGATTCCAGCCGAGAAGATGAGTGGTGGGCTCAATGGTGCAGAGCAGTATCATGGTGCATTGTGATTTATAGGAAACTTCGGCTGTAAAAGCCACACAACTTCACACCTAGATCACAGCTCGCTCGCTCGCTCTCACACATAACTATAAATACCCCATTCACTTGAACAGATGCATTCAGACCATCACCAGGACACGAGAACAGTCGGTTGTCGCTCAACGGTGTCAAAGGCAACTTCAACTTTTAAAAGATAGGAATACAAGTCAAACTTCAGCGAACACCTGAAACTAACAAGGACTATGATTGCGCAACACATGATGGCCTTTGTCTGGGGAGTATGTTTGATGACTTTGGGATGGATGACATATGCCGAGGCCAGCGTCCCGGAGAACCTGGACAAGAACATTGATGAGCTGAAAGCGTACTATGTAAGTAGACCAGTTCGAATTTCCTTCATATGTCACATCATAGACAGGAAGTGAAAGAAAAGAGTTCAAAAAGTTAACTAATAGGGATAGATTAAGGTGTACTTTTCCAGGATACGGCCTGCAAGATATTCAAAGATGGGCCGCAAACAGTTTTGAATAAGCTGGCTTTACAAACTAGTCAAGTTTTACTGAAATTGGATGGTTGAGAGGTAGTATACAAACCAGGAAGTATAGTCTACCATCCATAGAGACTGAAACTCCTACATATGGGCCTTTCTTGCATGGTGGAAAATGTCTGGTCTGTAGGTTGAGTTTGGGTTTCAGATGCTAATAATAATAAACACATTCATCTGATTAAGTGAGAAGAGATAAGAGTTCAAAATGACTACTGAAGTCTAAAACAGTAACCAATACAAACGATGACCTTTTCATTTCTTCCAGATAAAAGATGACCGTGAGATACACAACGCACACCCTATCTTCCTGCGGGTCCTGAAAGACTTAAAGGTGAATCTTGAGGTAAATAGCCTCTTTCAAAAAGGCAGAATGGCTTGATATTTGCACCTTTGTGATCTAAAATATAAAAAAAAGATACAAGTGTAGCCTTACTAAACCAAAGGGCATATTGTTTTGATACATCCTGTATGGGATATCCTGTGTTGACTGCACATTGTGCTCATGTGTGTTGTTTTTGTGTGGCAGGAAAGTGAACAGAATCTACTGATGAGCATCATTATGGACACATACAGTAGGATATTCACTCGCATGCAGAACGAGAGTCTGGATGAATCTACAAAAGAAAGACTGGCACATGTTCAAGAGCATCTGAAAAAACTGCAAGAAAACTACTTCCCAGGCAAGAGTGCAGAGCTCAAGACATATGCAGAAACCCTATGGGCGATTAAGGTGAGATTACAGTTTCAGATTCTGTGAAACCTAACTTGACACCAAGAAGCACTGAACATCAAAACTTCAGAGCTATATATATATATATAAGTATGCTTTTTCATACCTGCCAATGGCCAGGTAACTTAGAAATGTTACTGGCCCTAAACCAACTGGTCATAAAACAATAACAAATATAAAGTAATATTTACATTTTTATATATATATATATTGTTCCTTGAAATCTTACCATCAACTGGTGGGTAACATTTTGGGACAACACTCACCAAAGCAGATTTTTACTTGCATTTGTATTAATTTTGGACCATGAGCATAGGGACAGTCAAGAAAATCTGCACAAAATTAGCACAGCTAAAAAGTGGCAGGAATATTTGCCTCATATTGCCACTACATTTTATCAATCACATTTGAAACATTTAATTAGAACTGATATTTCGCTACATTTTGAATGTGATACTGATACTGCTTGATAAAATTCAAAAACATACAAGTTAGAGTGTAAATTTCACTTTTTTTACTTTGCGTCCACTTAGAATCAATAAGATGCCATTATAAAGACATATCACTGATTAAATGTTTTGCAATTGCAGGAAAATGACCCAATCGTCCAGCGCAAAGCCTTGTTTGAGCTCAAGCGTGTCTACAGAGAAGCAACACAGATGAGAAACCTGAAGAATAAAGACCGCAGGAGACGACAGGCCAAAAGCATCAAGAGGCAGAAGTCTTAGTAGATCTTGATCATTATTTAAAGAATGGTGGAAAATCAGTGTTATTTATTCTATTTATAAAACTTATGTTGTGCACACATTGTGCGCAAGAGATAATTGTTCAAACTGACAGTATTTATTTGTTCTTATTTATTTGAAAAAACCACTGTAAACTACTTGCTAGTTGCATAGCAAAAGTTGTAAGGTCTATGACTAAATAAAATTTTTTTTTTTTAAATAATGCTTGTGCTGATTTAATTGACTTTATAAGATATGCCAGTCTACATGCCAAGACATGTTTCTATTTGACACAGTAATGTATCCTGTCCTTCCCCAGGATTTGAAACTCTTTGTCATCAGTTTCATTGATTGAAATTTGACTTAGCCCACACATGTCTCTGAATGTCACAATACAGACTAAAGTGCCACTGAAAGCAAAATAATTCATGACTTCATCATCATATTACACGTTTGAACACCAAAGTCAACACATATAGGGAAGCCCTGAGGAAAAGGACACTTATGTCGCACTTAAAGATGTGAGAATGTCATTGTATGAGATACAAATATCAAACCAAGTGCCATTTTTAAAGACAGCAGACCATTCACACTTTTCATCCATTGGTTAAAATTGATTAGATAAGTGAAGTAAATTTTGAAAAAAGAATAATTTTTTTGCAGATACCACTTAATTTTACATTTTGTATCTGAATACCTTTTAAGACTACTGTAATCCGCTCGTGGTCATGTTAACATAGCACACTCTCTTCCTTCACTATTTAAAAGACTGTCAAGTGACCTACCTGCATGTGAAATATAATACTACTCTTATACAATTCTTACGGGAATTCCAGGCAAAAAAAAAGAAAAAAGAAAAAGTCATTAAACAGGTTTGGCCCCATCTGTTTATGTAAGCAAAGCTTGTCGTTCACATTGCATCTACACACCACAAACAATTAATACATTTAAGGTTTCATTACGTATTGTTTGACTGCCAGGAAAATAGAGGTCTTATAATGTCAAGTGGGTGGGGAAAGTGGCCAGTCTTTGTATATTTTGCAGACACTGTTCAAGTTAACAATTAGCATGTGACACAGTGAATTTTCTTGCTGCTTCAAGCTGGCTTATACTACTTATGGTTTGGTGCTGGTCTAACTGCTGGACAGCATAACCATGCACTTCACCAGCAAAACTTGAAGCTGGTCAACCAGCATGGTCTTTTTTTTTTTTGAAAGCTAGTTGACCAGTTATGCTATTTAAGTTTAAATGCTGGGTGATGATACCAGCACCTTACACTGAGGACCATCTTTCACTATAGAAGAAATGATGATGCAAGTGTTATTTCTCAGCAAAGGGTTTTTAACTGTTGGTGATGCATTAACCACAAACCAGCAGAATGAGAGTAGATAGTCATACTCACTCTTGAACAGCATCCATGATTTACTGCTGTCAAGAGATGTCATTTGCACGTTGCACAGAAAACCTTATGGATCTAAGCATGCTAAAAAAAAAAATGGTTTGCCTTTTGCTTTAAGAGTCATGAAACTACCCATTTCAACACATGCCAGCTCTCACCACAGTTTCGAAAAATGCTGCAGACAGCACTGTCTGCGGTCCAGCCAGTTTATTTCACTTTAATGAGGTTAACAGTATCAAAGGTTCTCACAGATGCACAAAACAAAATGCACTACTAAATATTATACAATGTCATTTTCATATCCTTTTTAAAGTAATGGACAAATATTATAACACACCCATTTGCATGCATCTGTATTGAAGCAATATATATGATTGTTTGCATGGTGCTTAAATATAAAGGTGTTGCATAGCTTCCCCACAGTGCTATACGGCATCAGACTTTCCAAAATGTCTGAGCAACAGGGTAAATTTCGAGGTTTATGCTGACGGGTTCTATTTCAAAAGCAACTCATATGCACAATCTATATTATATATATACCCGTCAGCATAAACCTAGAAACTTATATATGAGTTGTATATATATATATATATATATATATATATATATATATATATATATATATATATATATATATATATATATATGTATGAGTTGCTTTTGTGTTCTAAATACCTTTAAAAAAATGCTATTCTGGGATGTTGATTAAAAAATTCATACCTCTTAATTTAACTTTTTCCCCCACATTTTGTTGTGTTGCAGTCTTATGCTCCCGACGAGCTGGATGGCGCCTTGCATGGCTGACACCGCCGTCGGTGTATGAATGAGTGAGTGAATGGGTGAATGTGAGGCAATATTGTAAAGCGCTTTGGTGGCCATAGGTCTGTGAAAGCGCTATATAAATGCAGTCCATTTTATGCTAAACTGCTTTATATTGTGTTAACTTTGCAAATGCATTAAAAATAAAAAACTGAAATGAATACATTGTAAGTATTGGTACCCTTTTCTGGGACACTTGAAATTTAGCTTAGTCCAATTTTGCTTGGATCAACTTTGAGAAGTTCCTACACTTCAATTTAACCTGTGGAAAATTCAATTGAATAGGTATGATTTAGAAAAGTACATACCGCTCAATAAAAGGTCTAATAGCTTCTTCTTTAGCTGAATATGCATATCAGAGCAAAAACCAATCCATGAAGTCAAAATAACTGCCTGCAGAGCTCATAGACAGGATTGTGTCAAGACACAGAACTAGGAAAGACTACGAAAAAAAAAATTGCTGCATTGAAGGTTCACGGAAGCAAGTACCCTCCATAATCCTTAATGGAAGAAGTTTGGAACAACCAGGACTCTTCCTAGAGCGGGCCTCCTGGCCAAACTGAGCAATCAATGGAGAAGACCTTGGTTAGAGAATCAAGAAGCTGATTGTCACTCTAGTTGAGCTCCATGATCATATATGGAGATGGGACAAACTTACAGAAGGACAAACATCACTGCAACACTCCACCGATCCAGGACTCTCTCAGACTGTGAGAAACAAGATTCTCTGGTCTGATGAACCTCAGTTCCAAGCATCATGGAGGAAACCAAGCACTGCTTTTCACCTGCACAATACCCTCCCAACATTAAAGTGTGGTGGTAGCACTAGCAGCATCATGCTCTGGGGGTGTTTTTCAGCGACAGGGACTGGGGGACTCGTCAGGGTAGAAGGAAAGCTCAATGCAGCAAAATATAGAGATAGCCTTAATAGGTTCGACTTCCAACAAGAGAATGACCCTAAGCACTTAGATAAGAGTAAAAAAATGGAATGGCTTATGGACAACTCTGTGAATGTCCTTGAGCCCGGACTTGAACCCAATTGAACAGCTCTGGAGAAACCTGAAAATGTCTGTCCACCAATGGTCCCCATCCAACCTGACAGGAAAAGAATGGCAAAAAATGCAGATGTGCAAAGCTTGTCACATATACCCCAAAATACTTGAGGCTGTAAAGTACTAAGTACTGTAAGAGTTTAGGGTAGAAATACTTATGCAATATACTTTTTTCTCTCTCGTTTTTGAATTTTTCTTGTTTAATACATTTGCAAAGTTGTCAGTGTTGTTTTATAAAGTAGTGTGAAGTAATGTGTTCGAAATAGAGTTTCTAACTGAGGTGTCAACATAAACCTAGAAACTGACTCGTAAAAAATGTTGCCTGTAGCCGTATAGCACTGAAGCTATGCAATACCTTTATATTTTAGCACCATGAAGGCAAACACGTGCAACCCTTGTGTCTATATATTAATTCATAGTGTCTGCAGCATGTTAAAGTCATTGGAGCAAGGTATGTTGTTATGGGAAGAAGGAGGCCACGCCACCGGCCTCGCGCCGTTCTCCCACGGCCCTCGTCCTCGTCCTGCTCGTCACAGTCATTTGACAGGAAAAAATAGAAATATGATCCTGTAAAGAAGGCTTTTGTGGCTTTCAGTCCATGTGTGTTAACTCTGAGGTCATATATATGCTAGTGTACGGTACTTCTAAATACTGACTAAAGATTGATAAATATACATGTTTCAAATTTACAGTCTTTCTCTTGCAGAAACTGACCAAACAATATTGATGACTCATCCTGCACTACTCGGATTTTTGTCCAATCAAATGAATGAAAATGAAAATTATATATATATATATATATATATATATATATATATATATATATATATATATATATATATATAAACAGCAAATCATGGTTTATGGCTGGGATGTAACTTAACCCAGTGAGCCTTGATTTATGATGTGTGTTTACATTTTTAAATGGCCCAGTATAAAGGAGAAGTTGAGATTCCTTTCATTTTGAGCAGCTAAAACTGCTTCCTGTTTACATCTACCTACATTTCAAAGAAACAGGGTAAACGCTGATGAAGTGAGGATAAGACAAACACAATTTCTCTGGAAATCCCCCCTTCCCCTCCTCTCCCCTCCCCTCCCCAACCCTAACCCTATATTCCTTTGTCTTCTCTCATTTAATATATGCTGAGTGCATGACAACAGAAGTTGGAAATTCCTTGGGTGTGGGGATTGCACACCACATTTTACAGTGTGTTGCTTTTTGGAAATTCATTTTTAAGGGCAAGTAGACATAATCGAAAGTATACTTGGAATTTGCTGTGTTAACTGAAGAAATAAGACTTAAATAAATAAAATAATATTTGTCCACTAACAAGTTGACCTACTTGCATCACTGGAGAATTCAATAATTTTTCTGAAACTTTCCATTATAATAGAATTTGCGAAAACATTTCAAATGATGTATTGTGTTTATTAAATTTACGTAGTGGAAATGTTGCTGATTTTTTAAATTAAATAGCTGACGTCTTTGTCTTGCCAAGGCTAATTTCATTGCTAGCAATTTTTATCCCTAAATAAAGATAAATAATTTGAAAAGATGCACAATTAAAATCTTCACGTGATGTTTACCTTGATGTCACATCTCATTTCATCTCAAGCTCTGAGTTTAATTACACTAACTTTAAAGTACACTAACTTTTTTTTAAACTTTATCATGGCAAAATTGTTGGTTGTGAGACAGATTCCAAGACAGATTCAAATGAACCATCGTATAACAACAAGAGTAAGTCTGTTTAAATAAAATCAAGTTATTACATGACAAAGTAATAACCGAAGCCTCGTTTGACCTCAAAAACAAAAAAGATTGAGATGCGATGTTGGAAAGTGGCCTAGATTTCAATTCCCCCTAAGTTTCCGTTGGTGACCCCTTATCTCCTTATCAGATGATCAGTCATCTCGTTCCATTTCTGTTCAGAGCGATTTTTAGTCTAGCCTTAGCATCTTAAACATGCAAATTCAATATTAAATTATTTCTAATTGTCTTTTGTGTAAGTATCATTATCATGGTGCCATTTATGTTGCCAATGAACTTTCCTTGACCAAGACTGTGGTTTGCGTAGAGATTTAGAATCTGGGACATCCTCGAGCCGCATAAATGTCATGACCTCGTTATAGAGTTGTATTACAATTTTGTGGTGACTTTCTTTTATTTAAGCTCCCTCGAAAATCATGAAGCTGTCAGAAAACCTTGCATTCTGCAGTGACAATTTAAGCCCAGACATGATCCCCACTGGATACATAACCCAATATGGATTACATTACGATTCGGCAGTCTGACATCATCGGTTGATCTGAACGGGTAAGGTAGAAAAGCAGGAAAGGACAACGTTGACGTCACCAGGAAACTAGAATAAATACAAAGGTGAGGACCAGAGCGAAGGCAAAAGAAGGAACAACAGAATGAGACAGGTGTATCAACAGGACCTCCATTCAGAAACATTCATTTAGTAATTTAGGGACAGAATATGGCTAGTGCTTTGCAATATTTTGTTCTGATCCTAATTCTTGGCATTCCGATACACGAGTGCACGATGGTATTCCAAAATGAAAACTGCATCAAAGAGGGACCTTGTTTTGATCTGAACATGGTGGAGAAAATAGCCGAGCATGTCAGCAAAGATGTGGTGAGTACTCTGATCCTACTATCAGTCTTGTTTTAGAACTCAAATTGCCAAATAACTGCATGCACATGGCGAAATCAGTACAAAGTGAGAATGATATGGCCATGGAAATAATCTTGCGTGACAACAAAAGGCTGCAACTAGATAAGAAAAGTCAGGTGTTCATGTGAAGAATCAGTTTACTAGCACATTTTTTGGAAAATGCCCTGGAGCCTTTGAATCTTTCAATATATAATGGTTTGAATAATCCTCTTAGGTAGCTGCAGAAGGTGAGAAGATCCTCCTGATGCACAAATCCTTTGACAAAATACGGAAAAGGGTAAGAGGCATATTATAATTTATCGTATATCATACTCTCATATTCAGTGGTGCATAAATCCAGTTACTGAATGAAAAAATCATCACAAAAGTAATATGAATGTAATGAAATCAATCTGGGGCCGTGTTATGAGGTGGCTCAATCAGGTCCTATATGATACACAATTGGGCCTTAACCCATAAAAGAAGCCCAACCCATACAAATGTTGTCCCAGGCCCCATGAATTTTAGCAACAATCTTGATAAACCTATAAAAAACAGATTTTTATGTCATATGTCACATATTTCAGTCTTTTAGCTTCACAATATATGACTTAATTACAATACGTGGAAACTTTTATCTGTATACCATCATGCCAACTACAATTCTGGTGGCATCCGGTTTCACACATTTCATGTGAACTGAGCTGTATCTTTTTCATTCATCAGAAAAATCTTCACAGCTGTGTCCTGCTGGAAATCATCGACCTATTTCAAAATGTTCTCGTTGAGACAGAGAAGACGTCATCTGTCCATCTCAAAGATGGCATTGACTACCATCGGGAGCTTATACACATTTTGGATCAACTCAGAAGCTGTGTTTATAAGGTCAGCACATTCTATTTTCAGAATAGATATTAAACCATGTCATGTTACATCCCTGTGCCTTTGAGTGATTATATCACATAGCTATATCTTAAAGGGAAAATATAAAGCTGGAAAAAAATGGGTAATGGGTAACAGCAGTTAACTAGCAGACCTTCACCAACTTTGACGTTCATTCTTGCCTCATGCTGGCCATCAGGGTTAGCAATATAGCATTTTACCTCATTATGAACCAATATGTTGTTTTAGCTTCTAAACAAAGTCCATTTCTTAAGCTTAGGGTATTCACTTAGGCCACACTGAACAACTGACTAATTTCTTTACTCCCTCTTCCTTGTTTCAGATAAAATGTAATAAGCTAAATGAAAAGGCTGCAACTTCCTCCATAAAGGTAAATATTCTCGTACATATTTTAAATAAATAAATATATATTATTTAATATAATAATGAGTAAATAATGGGCAATTTTACTCAGAATTTCAACTTCTTCTTCTATCCAGATTCCGGAGATAAAAATGAAACCAAAACAGCTTGCTATCTTACAGCTACAAAAACTGAAGAATGCCAGTGAAAGGGTAAGTATTGAACTATTGAAAGACTGATTAAACTTGTCTGTGTGTGTGTGTGTTATAAACTCTATCTTCACAACTTACAGCTCAGTGATGTG
Source organism: Squalius cephalus (assembly GCF_949319135.1). NCBI lineage: Eukaryota > Metazoa > Chordata > Actinopteri > Cypriniformes > Leuciscidae > Squalius > Squalius cephalus. The sequence continues at coordinate 44,877,181 of NC_137125.1, forward strand.
CATATCCAGGAGAGGGTCATGGATGAGCTAAAAACCCTCCATCTCTACATACGGGGAAAAGGCTTCCGGAAAAATACGAATGATATGGAGAGGCATAGCGTTCCATGAATTGCAGCCAACAATGTGTTATGTAACATCTCTGCCCAATCACTTTAAGACGTGACAGTTTAAGCAGGGACAGAATAACAAGCTATCTCTTCTAAATGAGACCACATTTTTCTGACCTTTTGTTTCTAAAATGGAATTTTAGTTGTTAATGCTTTTAGTGCAAATATCTTTTTTGCTTTTTTTTAAGTAATGAGTATTTAAACATTATATGCATATTGCTTACGTACTTTCGGTGAAAGATTGAGTGTACTGCAGTAAACGCAGGTGAGAAAATATACCACATTTATGCATTTGGCAGACGCTTTTATACAAAGCGACTTACATTGCATTTCAAGGTACACATTTACATTCTTATCAGTTCTTCTTACCAAGTATAGATATTTTTGTTAATGAAAACACGGATAAATGTTTTCCTTGTTTTCTATTCATTTGTCTGCTCAGTAAAACCTTTCCAACATCTATGTCCATGAATATGCTTAAGTGTGTTTGTATGTCTATCTATCTAATTTCCTTCTTTCTTTCAACTACAAGCTGTAACAGAACTGCAGTTTGTCTCCTGTGCATTTGGCACTCATGCACCTGCGACTGATGGCATGCATGCACAAAACTCATGCAAGTTAAAAGCAAACTATATGACACTCATTAGTGTGTGACACACTTAGTGATGGTGAGATAGTGGTTCTTTAACAAAATGTTAAACCTATACCCCATATTTAATGTAGTCTATGACATAAGCTAATTTTGTGTAATTTTGTAATAAATGTTGTTGTTTTTTTAGAATGAGGGCATGTCATGCAACCCTTTTCATGCTGGCATCTCAATTTTTTTCTCAATCGCTTTGGCACATTTTTAAAAAAATATTCTTAACATTTTCTAAGCTGTAAGCTTAACTGTTTGCTTGAACTCTATTGCATGTTACTCACCCAAACCATTTAATTCATGCTTCAAAACCTATTGTGTCAGTAAATTGGCCAATACCACCAAAATAAAAAGTGTTCTTGTCTTTGTGTAAGCCACACTGGTTAAAATGTTTAAATGTTTTGGTAGCACGTTATTTTACAGTCCTGTTCCCCATATACATATATGTGCATATTATAGTTATTACAATAACTTGGTAATAACTAGGTACTAACTCTGACCCTACCCCTAAACCTAACCTTATCCTATGTAGTTACCTTATATTAACCAGTACTTTAGGTACACTGTAATTACACATACTGTAAAATAAAGTGCAACCGATGGAAATATTTTTTTATATTCAAATTTCATGTGAAATACAAAAACGTCAGTTTTGTCTAACTGAATGCTTTTGTGTATCACTGAGCTTATTAGATACATATTTCAGCAGTAGTTAAAAATTTACAAGGAAAAGTCAATAAAGTGCTTGTGCTGCTATTGAGGTGGGATGCAGGTATGGTTAGGTACAGGTTTAGTGGTATGGGTAGGTTTATGGGTGGTTTCAGGGGTCAGGGAAGGGTCAACGGTGTCATTTAAATACAGCTGTAATTACATGCAGGTATTTTATAAATGTAAGTACAATGTAAAAACGTATGTACATAATAAGTGCATTGTTTCAAATGATTAATTTACAGTAAATGTCAGTACATAGTAGTCTAGTTAAAGACACCTAAATTGGGACCGAACATTTTTAGCACATTTATTTTTACAGAAATGCAAAATGGCCTAATGAAATAGGAATCACAATCTTCCCAATCAAGTTACATGTAAACTAAAAACTCAGTTGCTTGTTCATTTTTACATATTCTATTATGTCTTCCCCTAAAACCACATTCTTGCATATTGTATTGCTCTTCCATGACAAGCAACTGTGAATTTTCAGTTGGCATATAACTTGATTGGTTGATTGGTAAGATTGTTATTCCTATTTCATTACAATGGCAGGCAATTTGCCAATTTAGCAGACATTACAAACATTCCATGTCAAAGGTATTTATGGAATATATTTGCATGTCCAACAGATTTTGATAATTGATTGGATCATTTTGCATGCGAATGCTCACACGATGGAAGAATGTTTAGAAATTGTGCAGAGTTTGACAGTTTCACTGAGAATCAACTCATCCGTTTTGATCAACAAGCCATGTGTATTATTGTGCAAACTGTAGAAAATTGTGCTTTCTCTTTTACACGCATGTTCCAAAACACATGCAATTTGCTTAAAGGGATGGTTCGGAGTAAAATCAACCTAGGGTCCTTTGCACCATGACCTCGATCCAAACACCCCCCCCCAGAAGCCTTTTTTCCCTTGGTCGAACATTATTAAAGTTAGAGCTTATTTAGAGATATCAGCCGAATGGCTTAGTGCAGGCGCTAATGGATCCAAGGATGTATCTTGTAAATTACCCCACTAATAATGCTCAGAATGGTACCAAACTTGTACAGTAGTACAAATAGGTTCTGTACTCATAAAACGCGGCATTGGAAAGTTTGTAAGTACATCAGGAGTTTATTTAAATAACACTTGCCTGATGGCTAATGCTACCGCTAACTCGGTCGTCGAGGTCACTTCAGTAATTTGGGAAAAGCATGTAAAAGTCCTGGCAGAATATATCCCAGTATGTGTATCCCAGAATATATGCCAGTATATCCAACATTTTTTATTACTTTTTTCCGAAGTGTTGACAACTTAGTGTTAACTAATAATTGTTGCAAACTGGTACTACCAACAAAATATTAGTGCATTCCTGCAACTGGGCGTCGTTACACTACATCCTTATGCATCGCTTTCTGCCAGGACTTTTACGTGCTTTTCCCAAGTCGCTGAAGTGACCTCGACGACCGGGTTAGCGGTAGCATTAGCCATCAGGCAAGTGTTATTTAAATAAACTCCTGATGTACTTACAAACTTCCCAATGCCTCGTTTTATGAGTACAGAACAAATTTGTACTACTGTAGATGTTTGGTACCATTCTGGGCATTATTAGTAGGGTAATTTACGAGATAAATCCTAGGTTCCATTAGCGCCTGCAATAAGCCATTCGGCTGATATCTCTAAATAAGCTCATGGTGCAAAGGACCCTAGGGTGATTTTACTCCGAACCATCCCTTTAAATCAATATGAAATTCAAATCTGATGTGAACAAGAAACAAACTGTTCAGAGATCTGAACTTATTGTTTTGAAAGAAAAGAAGTGAGAAAAACTGTAACATCACAATACCATAGTTTTAAACCTAAACTTGACATAAACTGTAAACTTGACCCTCAAATCTGATTGGTTAATTGGAATGTTGTTCCAGGATCAACAAAGATTTTGATCCAGGAACAGGTACAATCACATTCACCATAGAGTTTGACAGAATGCACAACAAAAGATATTTTCCTTTTCACCTCCCTATAAGGGCCTATATGTATTTTGCTGTTTTAAATAAGCATGATTGTTACATTTTATAATTTTTAATAAGCATTGTTTCCCCCTCCTTTCTGGATCATCACCAATTATGATTCACTGGAATACATTATATTTAGAAGGTTCGATTATTTTTCAGTCAAACAAATGCTCCAGTAGTTCAACTTAAAAGTGAAACTGCACACTGTGACCAGGCAGGATATCATTGCTGCTAAGCTTTAAAACAACAGTGACTTATAGGGTGCCAACAGCTTCTTAGATCTTGATGATATCTCATCTGAATCATGCTGAAAAACAGCCAGAGACACACAAGACACAGCAGCGCCCACAACGGAAACTGTGACAGGGCGAGGAAAGCATGATTATGAATAAAATAAAGAAAGTAATGACTAAATGAAAGATCAATAAATCTTTGATCATCTTCTAGGACTAAAAGGATGATTAAACACTTGTGATTGTTTCTCTACTTCATGCCTGCATGGTTGCAACAGCCCTGTCTGGACGCTCTGCCTCGTCGCATGAAGTGATGTCACTGAGAAACCCCCCGTGTCCCGTCACTTCTGGTAAGCGAGAGCTTGTGAAGCTTACGATAAGTAGAGCAGAGCAGACCACAGACTCATCCTTCTACTGAAGGGTGGTGCACAACACAAATAGAGTGAGGTAGAGCCTGGGTAAGACGCACAGTGACAGTCTGAAAAATTTGGTGAGAATCAATTAAGGTGCTTTTCACAGGAAAACATCCCTTGCTGGCTGGCTTCTTGAAGTCAACAAATTAAAAGAAATGAAATAAAACATGACAGTGAGGCTGTGTTACTATTTCATTATAATTGTTGGATCTCTTTTCACTTTTGCAATTCCTGTGAAAATTAAATATTTATGTTACCTGATCATGAGCCGTTTGAAACAGTCCAGCATACTTATATGTCATTAGGCATTCGGGTTGAAAATAAAAGTATATCTATTTATATGTGTGCAAATATGAGTGGGTGTTCGTCAGCACTTTCGTTTCGCTCTGCTTTGCATCCAAAATGCACCATGAGCACCTCTGCTCTACACACACGTTAATGACATCAGCTTTTAGAGGCTTTTTCCCTGAACCACTGAGAATTACGTGGAATCAGCAATGAGGTGGAAGAAAAATAACTACAAATGATTTGGCATATATATATATATGCAACATATTGTCAAAATTATATTGTTTTGCAATTTTAATGAAGTTGTATACATATATGAAAATATGTGCTATAAACACAAAATGTCAGATCGATGCTTAAATGGCATACAGATAGTATATAGTAATGAAATCAGGAAGATGACAAAGAATTGATCAGGTCAGAACAAAAAGTCATGACTTAAGTTAACCAGATCGCAAACCTTTGAAGTCATACAGTTCTCCTCACCGCATTACCCTCCGAAATCGAATTTCACCCACCTATCATTGAAATTCACCGCTGCTTAAAGTTTCGGGGAGAATGTTCAGGAACTGGCACATTGTGTAGGTTGTAGGATTTCTAAAGGTTCCGCTGTCACACATGGGCTTCCATCAAACAAGGCCCTCGTGCTGTATGTGCATTGAGACATGCTAAGAAGAAATTATTTTTTCAAAACACAAAACAAGTTTCTAAGGTCAAGTGTAAAATCCTCATCAAGTAAAACACTTAAAAGTCTTGCAACACATCCATAGATAAGTTTAATTGAAATGTCACTGATGTTGACCCCGGTACCCCCAATGGATTCAAGGTGACTGTGTACTTTTCACAATTTGGACGTATACCATAAAAATTAAACCTGGACATTGAAACACAACTCATTCAAAATAATTAGACTCTCGTCAACACGCACACGCAAGAGTCGTTTCGAAAGCAAGGTACAAAGTGGTTTGGAGATAAAGATCAGAAACTCAAATAGAAAATTATATTGATGCATATCATGAAACCAAAACAGACAAAAAGGAGCTGACACATCCTCTTGCAGAGTAATTCGACTGTAGATACATGTGTCAGGCTTGTAGCAGGTGCACTAAACCACAAACTATTGTCAGTGATACTTGTGATCAAGATAAGATTCATTGATTTGTTGCTAGGTTGTTCCTAAACAATTTAGGGTGTTCCGGATGGTTGATAGGGCACTGCTAGGCTGTTGCTAAAGTGTTGTGGAGAGTTTTTAGTGCCTAGCAACTGGCTAATACTAAGGAGAACCTTCAGTTGGTTATAATTGGCCAACATGCTGTCTTTTTAAAACAGGAACAACATCAAACTACGAAACATCTTGCATTGTTATACCATTAGTTACAACTAACTTTGGCCAAGCTGCAATCCTCTACAATCCGAAAATATGTTAAACACCATATTCTCTGGATTCATTGTGCTCCCTTGTAGATGTTTGTGCATTGGTAAGCTTAAATTCAACCTATATCTTAGCCCTTGCAGTACCTCATTTGCATATAGAAAAGGGTAGAAGCAATTTTTTGCTTTGAGTTGTCATTTCAGAACGTGTTACATTTCCTGTGCATGCTCAATTGCTTTGCACACTGCGTGGTTGTAAACATGTAGGAGTGAAGAGCAAACAGAAACACTCACAAAATGAATATTCATGCAGAATACTGTTCAATGCTCTGAATACAACGTTAGTGAGGGTTCAGTTATAAGTCACTGGCCTTTAAAGTAACACAAATATAGAGGATGAGTACCATTTGTCCATTCACAGAGTGAAAAAATCACACTGATGCTAAGGACTGTCCCTAACCAGAATGGTATAATCCAATAATCATTTCTGTTCCATAGGTGAGAAGGTCACATTAAGAAAAGGTGATTGGAAAATACGGATGAGTCAGGCTCCAATCACCCACACACATGCTCTCTCACACATGTGTTGCCTCATGGATCACAAGTATGAACGGCCTAGTTGAGCCGCCTTATGGGTGGTATAGGCCTATTGTAAATATATAATTGAACTTTACTATATACAATATACAAAGCTATGCACACTATAAATAAACAATATATATTTGTAAAAATTATGATATACATACACTATAAACAATAGGCAATTCATTAGGATAAGGGATTACTTTAGATAAATTACTGACCCAGATAATATAAAAATAATTTAAGTTTAAAGAAGTCATTTTAAATTTTCAGATTCCAAAATTTCCAGAACTTGCATTTTTTGTGCACAACAATATCTGTATATTTGCAAGAACAACACTGTTAAACACCTCATACAGCAAACATCAGGGATGGAAAATATTATTCAGAATTATCAAGTATGACTGTGGTTATTCTTTGAAGACACCATTTTTTTTCTGGTTGTGGTTGGTCTGGACTACCTTGGGGTTAAGTTTAAAAAAAAAAAAAAAAAAGTGTAAAAATAAGTCTTGAAGTTAGCAAGCTCTCTGTGTCACCAGGCCATGGTTTAGTTGAAACAAGGATACTGAGCTGGGGAGGGGCCGAGGGTATTTCCAAATACACACTTTTCTCCTCAGTAAGGACTGGACTATTAACAAGAAAGAGTGCTCACGGAAAGTTGATATGCTACATGAATATGATGAAAATAAGCCATTGTCATCTTAGGAATTAATGTGACAGGGTGCTTTGAACTTTTCATTTAAATTATGCAATATATAAAATCTGTAATAACTAATGATATAAATGAATAGAGACACATTATATAATGTATGATTAATTCAAACAAGCAAAAAAAAAAAAAAAAAAAAATTAGGGACAGGAATAAGTAATTTATCCAATTACAAAATACTTTTGCATACAGAGTGATCTACGGTGATATAGCTACATATAATGGAAAAATTTGAAAACAACTCTTAAAAAAGGGTGAGATGAACAAGTATGAACAGGCTTAGTAAACCAACCGAACATAACTAAAAATATTATATATATATAGCCTATATATATAATCAAATAATTCCAAAATTATTACTATACAAAATTAATATACAAAATTATATTAGGCTACTATCAAAATATGAATTTCAAGGAGAAAATACGAGGACAAACAAATTATGCTGATCACGCCATGTCATAATCTGATGACAACACGACATCTCTCTGTCTGAGCTGTATATGGCAACACTTAGGCCTACTGCATTCGCGCCATGTCGTAACTGTAATAATGAACACTTTTTAAATCTGCAGTGGTCAGGTGGTACAGTGGCCACGTGATACAAGTCGTAGCTATCAGAAAATTGAGTTTACACTTTGTAATTACAAGTTCTATGCTTCTTACAGTTCAGAATTGTTACAGTAATTATGACGTGAACATAGGCTATCAACAGCGGCCACGTGATACAAGTAGGACCTCTCACAGAAAATTACCAGCTTATGAGGACGTAAATTGAATCTCTTAATTAGCCAATGGTAAGTACAACATGGTGAACTCACCTTGAATACATTCAAAATATCACTTAAGAAACTTAACTTTACGATTGTTATTTTGTAATGTGACTTGGTGTAATTGTAATATTTCTAAGCCAGTAATCAACTGTAAAACAACAATTTCCTCTCACTATGAACCAGGCTTAACATGGCGAAAATTCGCGCTTTTTTGGAAGAGGCCTAGAAAACTCTATATTGTTTATTCTATATTGACGACTGTTAGACTAACGTTACTAGTTTAAAACTAAGTTTGTAACATTTTTTGGCAGTTTCTTGATTTCAGGAATAGGCTAGGCCTACTGTACGATTTTATGAACGTCTCTGAGGAAGTGTTTAATTTATGAAATAAAAGGGTAAGTGACTCGATGTTAGTCATGCCTTTGTTGTCATATTTTACCTCTATTCACTAACAAATTACTTTTTTTATCATTATTATATTTTTCTAAAAACGAATTACTCCAGTTCCTTGGATTGTTTTTTCTTATGAGTGAAACCATCCCTAGACCCAAAGAGCACTGAAGTTACACCCCATGCAGCACTTCTTGCATTCCTATTTACTCTCAACAGCATCCATCGCAATACTAGACCGATTCATGAACAAATGATTCTCATAAGCTGATTCGTTTTATTGAATCAAAAGCACATTGCAGTAAGTGTAGCCAGATTCACCAACAAATGACTCTTTTGGGCAAGAATTAGCCTGAAATATTGTAGTGTACACCATAAGGAAAATGTGTATGATTGCAGAAAATCTATATTTTTTTTATTACACATGGATATTGTGTATGTAAATAAACCATAAAAGCAGTTTGTTTTGTTTAAAAATCATAAAAATGTATTGGTTATAGAGGGGAGCCTTTACCTCACACTTGGGATAAAAGGCTAATCAGCATGAGGCAAAAGGCCCCCAGTATTGACATTCACTTTAGCTAAAGTAATATGTTTTGTATAGTCTAATATGTTATAAAAAGTTTATACTTGTTCAGAACAATGACTTCGGCAAAGTTTGTACCATAATGAAAGGGGCTATAGTCTGTCAATTAAACAGAAACATGGATGTTTAGGAAAGTGTTGTGTTGAGTTTTTGTGCCATCTAGAGGAAATAAAAATCAAATGCACCTTTAGATATTCATAATTATACATTCATAATTATGTTCATAATATGCATTATTAATTTGTCGTGCAGTACAATATAGCTAATATTATAATATTTTGCAGGCATTTGAACCCCTCAAGGTGGAATTCTTGAACTTCGGAAAATAGCGGGAGAACAAGGTAAGGGAGAGCCACAGACATAAAAATAAAGCAAATGTAGAGCCACATGAAATACTGAAATGTGGTAGTTTTAAATTCTCTATGTTGAGATCACTTGACCAGCAGTGTCTTGCAGTTTGACCAAGTTCAAAATAATTTTAATTTATCTGGCACTTTTCCAGCGGTCAGAGCACATTAAAAAATATAATAATAATACACCTAAGTTGAACAGACTAGTAAATCAAGGAATATAACAACAAACACCATATTTTAGACACCATATATTAAAGGCACAACAGGAGTCTAGCATAGGCATAATTCAGATTGAAAGTATGGATCATCACGTGTGCAACCCATCAATGCAAACAGAATGAGTTAAAATAAATAATGAAGTCAAGGACCACTGGGAAGAACAGGAGCCAGCAAAACATAAAAACTACTTATTGCACCTTTAAAAAAAATAAAGATGTTATTTTTTTCCACACAAAAAAAAAAAAATGCAGAAGTCATCTGATTACAGGTAAGGCATCCCTTTCCTCCTCCTTCCCAACATTAAACATAAAATTGCATGTGACTATAATACATATAAAAAAATAATAATAATTGTATTATGATATGCAGGCACAGTCCACTGTCTAAGAAATGAACATGCATTGCAACAGGTATGTATGTGAAACAGTATGCAGTCTTACTATTTTTTTTTTTGTGTAGAAGAAACATTCAAATGAAAAAGCATCAATAAAATGAAATGTAGAAGTAACTCATGTGAATACATATTGGTATGACATTCATTAGTTTTCTTCATTATATGTAATAAGCATATGCACTATGCAGTAGAGATTGACTACAATGGTACTACCAACACAGCTGCTCATTAAATACAATTCACATAATGCATTACTCGCCAGTCTAAGGTCAGGCTTGACTCTCGAAATCTCACAAGGTTTACCTTTTTATATGTAAAGTAATAGCAAGGTAACGTTACACATATAATACTGCTACACCCTGTTTACAACAAATGTGAGCAGGGCATTGCAACATGTCAAAAGCAAGAAATCATTAAAATCATGATTCTGTCTACACTGGATGTGGCACGAAGAGACCGTAAACGGATTCTCTGTTGTATACCTGAGGCTTAGGTAATCCACACTGTTGCAAAGCTTCCAACAACAGAAATAATGGATTTGGAAAGTTTCCTTTGATGCATCCAGCTTCAAGCATCAACAGCTTCAAGCTGTTGCAGCGTGGCGCGACACTACAATGGTCGCACCTGTTGTAGACAACAGTCTAATAAAATTACTCTAAATAATTAAAACAATGGAAATATGAGAAAGGTTGCTAGATTTATGTTGCAGCACGTCGTCACCGTGTGGATAGTGTTCATTACATCAGCCAAATCCAGCAGTAAATATTAACTCAAAATGTTTTTGCTATAAATCTAAATTAAGCGATTATCCAAGTAGCGATTATCCAAGTAAAGTAACAAACATAGATTTATTTGTAAAAAAATACGTTTTTTTTAATGTTACACCTGTGATTTTTTTTTATTGGGCAGGATCATGCAATGATATGCATAGGCAGCGACTTTTTACGATACGCAGTTAGGGCATATAAATAACTAATGAAATTGGGGATGCACAATATAAACATTTTGGACTATACTGATAAGCCGCTAATTTTTTTTCTGTAATGGCTGATAACCGGTAAATGGCTGACATTAAAATAATATTTTTCTGAAATAAATTTAAAACAAAACACTAAAATCTGAATCTAAAAAACTAAAATGATTAATTTTAAATGCACAAATGGATTTAGATATCACAATGTTATAATGTGCAGTGTGAACAAAGAATACATTTAAGTGAGGGTTAAATGTCCACAAAAATAATCTAATTGTAAAAATAGCAGAAAAGGACCATGCACAATTAAATGTACATTTAAATACAATTTAAATTATATGTCTAATATTGACAGATGGCGATAGATTATAATATTATCTAATAGCTAATTTGGTATCAATGTATTATGCAACCCTCAATAAAATGATTAAATTCTTTAATTATACGGAACTATTTTTAACAATGCAGTTCATTATTAAAAATAAGTTCATTTACAATCTACCTTTGTTTACCTCGTACACAGTCTTGGATTTTTCCCACTGAACTTGACACAATGTATTCTGGGATTTCTTTCTTTCACAGGGACCATATGCCTGTGTTTCTGTTTCATAGCTCGTAGACTGTTTTGGCATTTATCTGTTAAATTCACACACTTTCTGGCTTAGTGATCTTTAATCTGATTACTAAGGTTTGCTTTGACAGGCAGTAGAGACAGACAGAGGCCACTCATCTATCACTGGATTAAGGCAATTTTAAATCAGTATGTTTTGAAAGAATCAAAACATGAAGAAATTGAGCTTCCACAGTTTCTTTTAGGGACTTGTGACTAGTAGGTTGAGCAGCAAGAAGTAATGGTGTGGAATGATAAAGATGTCTCTGTTGAGTTTTTCTTGAGCTCTTTAAGACTAGTTTTTGCTTTAGATTTTCTCAAAAAAATTATTGACCATTTTGAAACTGTAGTTTGTCTGTGCCTGAAGCTTGAAACTTGACTTCAGATCAAACGTAATGAAATCATAAATTTGATGCAATGGCCAGAAGTTCAAATAAATAAAATCCATTATTTGTGAATACAATTTTAAAAATAAATACATATATATATACTTAATTATTGAACAAGATAAATACTTTTAGATTATACTTTAACATGTCCTAACTGTTGCTGTGCACACAAAAGTAAACTACACCCTAACAAGTGATACGTGTCATCTAATACAGCCTTTGTTTAACTCTTCTACAGGACAGGAGGACTTTCTTTGTGTACCTATAACCTCACCTTGGCTGGAAAACTTGTCCTAGCTTTCAGAAGCTGTCTGATTCTTATGTAAACATCAGTGTTTACAAAAGAAGGGTGTCTCAGTATGGACACAACCTAATGACTGGAGCAGGTTAACTGGGTTCTATCTTAGTAGCTTTCATTGTAGTACATGTCTGTGTTCTACATGTTCCTTGAACTCCACAACTGTATTGGCACTGGTTTCTTTTTTCATTTTAAGCTTTTATTTTAGTAAGTGTGAGTCTTCACCTACTTGTTAAAGTATTCATCAATTTAACGTGTACTTGCCTAAAATTAGCTTTGGACCAAAGAATCTGCTGAGATCATAATCACAGTAGAGCAACAATAGTGTACTTTTCTGCTATTAAACTACAGCATGCTGTTCATCTGATACTGATTCACCTACCAGGTCTTCATTAATACAGCTTGTTTGAACTTATACTTTAATTGTCCTGAAAGTTTCCTTGCCTTTGTGCTTAGCTGCTGGGAACATAATCAACCAATTCCACAATTTCAGGCAGTGAGACACAGGTTTGGTATAACTTTTGGCATTTGTATTGTGAAATAATGAAAATCAAGCGTGGCATTAGTTCTGGCAGGTCACGTTAGTCAGGCTCACATCAGCTGACTCTCAGCTGATCCACCTCTGCCTTTAGGGATATGATGCCTATCTGTCACGAAACAGGAGAGGAGACACAGAGGTAAAAGTAATAAAGTTCTTTATTAAAAGGTTGGTGGTGATCTGGAAGATCGGCAGACAGGTGAGTGATGAGCATAAGCAGGGCTCGAAATTAACTTTTTTACTTGGTAGCACTGGTGCTCCCAACTTCAAAAAGTTAGGAGCACCAGCAAAAATTTAGGAGCACCACAACTACAAATTATATATTAACAGATTTTATTTCATCCTGTGGCCAAGATTTGAAATTTGGTCTTCTGGCTCTATATCATCTCACCCCGATGATATTGGCACATGATTTGTCATTTGACATAAATTTAGTGAAGGCAAGCTCTTCTTTGGCGATGGTGTATGCGGTGTTATATTCATAGACAGTATGGTTACATTTGACGTATCCTGCCGATTAAAAGCCTTAATAATCGAACCTGATGAACCTGATTTGTTTGCCACACACCTGTCCCTGCATTTTTTGCTTGGCACTTGGCACTCTATTGCTATTAATATGCTGTATTAATCTTTGTTAATCTTAGTTAATAAAAATACAGCTGTTCATTGTTCATTAATGTTACTTAACAGTGCATTAACTATGTTAACAAATAATAAAAAAAAATTCAATAATGTAGGCTATTAGTAGCCCAAATGTTGAAATTAACATTAACAATGGTTAACAAATTAACAAAGTGCAGTTTATTAATAGTACATGTTAACTGTGTTAATTTAATAAGTGGAACATTATTGTAAAGTGTTACCGATTTGTTATACACCGATTCAGACGTCTCGTGAGTGTGTTGGACAGATCAGTTGTTTTAACCATTCATTAAAGTGAATCGGTTCAAATGAGTCATTAGTTCGCGAATCGGACGTGTCATTAGTGGACGTGTAGCATACGGCACGCGTTGTGTGATTATCCCGGTAGTTTATTTTTTAGCACAATTCACACTCCACGGTAATTTAGGAGAAAAAAAAATCTCTGAATGCTCCACGTGAAACTTCGGTCTTCCGCCCTTTTTCTATCGTGTCAAATGATTTTGATTAATATGCGCGAGGGAGAGAGAGCAAGACAGCGCTCGTGTTGTTTGAAGACGTGAGAGTGCGCGCGCGCGGCCGGGGCTTTCTCTCGTCAAGCGCAGCAGTCACTCACGCACCGATCAAAAGGCTTTGGCGGCCGCCAAAAAAAAATCAATGCAGGAAAAACCCCGGGATTGGTTATATAACGTTGGATAGAATGACGGTCCGGCCATCGCGTATCAGTGCACATAAGGTACACACTGTGAAGTAATTTGCAAACGTTTTTTAGAGAAATGAAAACAGGTCGCACCACAACCATTATTTGCACTCGCACAAATGCTCCCAAATATATTTTTAGGTCGCACAGATTAAATTTCAGGAGCATATGCGACCAAAATGGTCGCAATTTCGAGCCTTGATAAGCAGTTTAAATGACAGTCACATTAACTGACGGTGTATTTCTGCTTGCAAGGTTGAAGACAAGCACGAAGAAGGTAGTGGGTCCAAGGCAACGATTCTCTGGAAGAGGACGATGAAGGTAGGCATAGGAAGGTGAGTGGTCAGGTAAGTGTACTCGTGTAGAGACTGACGAGACCGGACAATGATAGTGTGTGAACTGGGTGCTTATATGTGGTGCTTGATGAGGGTGTGACAGGTTAGTATTCAAGTGACTGGGAACGAGTGGGTGGTGCTGAAGGACCTGGTGCTGAGGGTGTATTGGCTGATTCCGTGACAGAACCCCCCCTCCACCCCTCCACGGGCAGCTCCAGAGGACCGGATGCGCTGACGAGGACGACCTCTGCTTCCGGTTGCTGGACATTCTGGATGGGCGTTATGGAAATCGGTGAGTAGAGTAGGATCTAGGATGTCGTTACATGGATCCCATGATCTCTCCTCGGGTCCATGCCCCTCCCAGTCCACAAGCTATTCAATGAGGTTGCCTCATTGCTGGGAGTCAAGGATGGAATGAACAGTGTGGACCTGGTTATCTTCTGCTTCGACAGAAGGAGGAGGTACGTTGGCAGCAACAGGTCCTGTGGATGAAGGGAGAAGAGAGGCATGATAATGTTTTAACAGTGACATGTTAAAACTGGGTGATATTCTGTACTGTGGAGGTAGGATGAGGCAGTATGTCACATCATTGATTTGGCGGTCAATGGTGAATGGGCCGATAAATCTGGTACTCAGCTTACAACAGGGCATTCGGAGGTGGGTGTCCCTGGTGGAGAGCCAGACCTTCTGTCCTGGATGGTAGGTGGGTGTAGCAGCTCTTCTGGGGGTCGGCCTGGCTCTTGTGCCTCCGGACTGCCCCTTGCAGATGAACATGAGCTGAGTCCCACACCCTCTCGAAACCAATGGTTGACAGCTGTAACCTCGGATGGCTCACCTTACCAGGGAACAGGGGCGGTTGGTAGCCGAGTATGCACTGGAAAGGGGTGAGTCCTGTGGTGTTCTGACGAAGAGAATTCTGTTCATACTTGGTCCACAGTAGGAAGCAGTTCCAGCTATGTTGATGATGGTGGCAGTATGACCGCAGGTAACGTCCAATTTCTTGAATCTTGCATTCGGTTTGGACGTTGATCTGGGGGTGATAGCCTGAAGACAAGCTTACTGATACTTCGAGAAAATGAAAGAAGGCTTTCCAGACATGAGAGGTGAATTGTGAGCCTATATCTGACACAATGTCTTCTGGTTATCCAAAGGGCCTCGGCTGTTTCCATAGCAGTGGGTAGATCTTTGAATGGGATTAGTTTGAAGAAGCGGTCAGCAGCTACTAGGATGCAGGTATTTTTGTTGGATGGAGGTAGGCCAGTGATTAAGTCTATTCCCAGGTGAGACCCTGGACAGCGACAAAGACAACAAAATGACAAACTTGTCATCTGGTGACAGTTGCAGGGCACAAGTACTAGCAAACAAGTGTATGTTTGGCTTCCTCACTCCACAATGACATGTTATAAGTTACAGAGGATGTTCCTCCTGTGTTATCTTGCTAAATTGCCATGGATCTGTTTCGGAAACTGGATTGTGTTTATGCAGGAGAAAATAATCAAAGATAATGTCTCATCAAATATAATGACACCACAGAGTCATCTAAATAATTGATTGTATTTCCTTTTTACATCTGTTTTGGAAGCTCCACAATATCAAGGACTAATATTCCATTTGCAACAAGTTTAAAATATACATCTCTTTCAGATAGACATGGCTTCAATTGCAGCTTTTAGTTATCTAACCACAAAGTTTTGCATCTGCAAATTTACAGAGTGAATCTAAACCAAGCAAGAAACTCAAGTACCATTTTAAGCTTGGATAAGGCAATTATTCTGTCCCCTGAAGGCAACTTAAAAGCAAACATGTAAAGCACAGATTAGTGTGCAGTATCACATGTTCTTCAGATTCATAAAACATGGTATTCTAAAGCTCCAAATACTCCAAAGAGGTCTGTTGCAGTACACAAAAAAATCTCAGCTATTTTCACCAGCTACATAAAGTAAAATCTCTGCTTTTTTAAACGCTTGTGGTAGTTGTTACAATCAATCATGTTGGCACTGATTCTTTTTTGTGTAAGTGAGAAGCTGAGAACCTGTTTTCCTGGCTAGCTCTGTTTTCACATGCATCGTTCTCTGCCTTAGGCCAGTTAATCAGCTGTGGGCAACACATGAGACATGAATTATTCAGACAGAGCTTCTGTTCCTCTTCATGCTGGTCACTAGATGTCAGCAACAGAGACATCAAACAGTGCCTCACAGCATGGTAGAGGTTGTATGTATGTATAAATGTGTTTGTGTGTGTACATCAATATAAAGCTTTGTTTGTGGGCAAGAATAAATAAAAGACATGGGCTAAAAAAAAAAAAAAAAGACAATATATTATGATACTTTCCAGATATACATTTTATAATACATTGTTTCGTTGGAATCAACCCCATGCCTTTAGCGTTGTTAAGTGCCTTGCTACAGTTATCTAAAGGCAAATATAGTAAACAAATTAAAGATTCTTTTAATGCATAATTTCAGTGAAATGCAATAGTACTTTAAAATGTACCCCTCATTGACACTTCACAGTTATGGCAAATATATGTGTGGTTTCTTATTGTTTATTCTTAATGCAATATTGAACATTACATTTATACAGAATCTCTGTATTGTTTGTCTGATGGGGGCGGGGCCAGTTGCCATACTTAGGTAGCATAATCTGCGTATGGGAAAGAGCAGCACTGTTATCAAATCATCTTGCTTTAAGTTATAATTAATAACTAACACAGCACATGTTTACATGCTTAATAACTTTCTATTGCTTGCATGTTACTTATCACTGCATTGATGCTACCATAGCTATGGCTCAATGAATGAAGCAACATGATAGTCTTAATATCGCCAGCCACAACCTAACCACAAACTCTCTTCAGCACAGTGGTAACCACAAAAAAATTCAACAGAAACTATTTCAAATGTCCGACCTATCTGAACATTAAACACTAACAAGTCTTTCCCTTTTCTAAAAAACTCATAAAATAACCCAGTTCTATGCAAAGCAAGCCCGGAACTACAAATCCACTGCCTAGTTTCAGTTAATGCAACAAAAATGCTTCATGTTTCCCAACACAAAAAATTGTTATCTTTCATTGTACAAATTTAGGTGGATTGAGCATAGTGAAATGAAGTGAAAATGACAATGAAACAAAATTGTATTGCTTCAGCTCATTTTAATTAAGTCAATTTAACAAGCAGCAAAAATAATTATTTTGAGTGAAAAATGCCATATCACATGTTACTTTGAATGAGCCTATAGGAAGAAGGGGATGCAGGTCTGTCTGCCATGTAGATAAGTGGAGAACATGAGCCTTAACGAGCTTTGGCAGAAGCAAAGTCTGTTTATTGATGTACAGTTCCACTCTAAGTCTCTGACATCTGCCAGCCCATGCAATCATTGAATCTTAAGTTGGGAGAGAAAGGGGGACCATGTGTTTATCTGGGGTAGACCCTCCATGAGGTGACCTGCTTAGAGCCAAGAGCTGAGCCTCTGCAACCGCAACTATGTGAGGACCACTGTCGAGCTTGCCTTTTAAAAAAACAGCATGCTGAAATACCATCCCATGGAAAGATGCTCTTTACTGAGGCTGTCAGTGACAGGGCCTGCGGTTTCCCAGATGTAGCTTCAACCACAGGCTAGAATAGTAGCCATTACTGGAGCGCCACTCATGCGAAAGTGCTCACCAGCTACTCGGATCAGTCTGCTGTTTGGCACTGACAGAACACCATGGTATATGGGATAGCTGGAGGATGAAATGATCTGTGATGAAAGCAGATGATACGTCCTGCTCAGTGTCCTGCCCCCTTGAGTTCTGATTCGGTCAGCTTTCACAAGCACTCTGTTTTGAATCTCCTTGACTGTCACTCTATTCCGAGTGTGA
This sequence comes from Squalius cephalus, assembly GCF_949319135.1. Lineage (NCBI taxonomy): Eukaryota > Metazoa > Chordata > Actinopteri > Cypriniformes > Leuciscidae > Squalius > Squalius cephalus. Next base: position 44,895,292 of record NC_137125.1, read on the forward strand.
TCATCTGTTTCAAATGCATTCCTCTGGTTACCTTATCCATCCTGAGGATGATACAAGAGTTTCAAGTATGAAATTCTAAACTAAAATCTTTGGCCATATATGCCATCTTAACTTTTGCAAATAACTCTGTAGAGTTCACATGAACATCTAGCCTTCAGTCATTATTGGACCAGTGATCTATCAGACTTTTGCATTCATAACTTAATTTCCTTAAAATTATTCATAATATTTAAGAGAGGTTAAGTAAATGGACAGACATAATGTCCAAAAGTGTGAATCTTTAGTCATATTACAGTTTATCAGCTCAGAATTCTGAGAAGAAAAAAAAAAAAAACACATTTCCAACATGACATGAAAAAGCTAGACATTTCATTAAGATATTATACATAATTTGTAAGACATGCTAATGCTTGAATGTTTTGTGAAAGGCTTTCCAGCTATACGTTTGATGTCATCTTTAGAAGTGTGTATGAAGTCAGAAAATTCAGCAGATAAGCTATGAAATAAAAGTCTGTTATTGTGGACAAAGCTGTTAGTACTGTATATTCCTGCTATTTCACAGGTTAAATGTGTCATTGTTTCCAGTGTCCTCAGCTTACTGTTTGAAGAAATATAAATGACATTGTTGCTTCCAAAAAGATAACTAAATGTTTTTTAAGAGAATAATAGGGTACTCCACTGCAGAGGGGCATTCTTGGAACCAGAGAGAAGTAACCATTATGAGTAAAGAAAAAACTTGTTCACTCATGACTACCTGAAATTGATAGATTAACTGAAATATAGCATATAAGTGTATATAGTTACAGACACTAATCTATATCTGACTGGGCTGTTAAAAATTGTTGTATGAATCTCTGAACTGTATTAGGCCTACAATTCATGTAGCAATCCTCAACTGGAACCCACTGAAAATCCTTTATAGAACAAACTGTTCTATAAATATCAAAAATGATCACAATACCGCTGAACGTTCTAGCAGCAAATGTTTCATATTTACCAATGTATCTATTCAATTGATTCTGGATTGCTCACTTAACCAAAAATAATAGATTTTCATTAACATTAATATGAAATCCTTTGCATTTAATTAATCATTGAAATATAAATGATCAACCCACAAGGTAATGAGAAGGCCACAGTGAGTGCTTGCATGACCAGTTGAAGTAGGGCTGTGCGATAGCTAAAAAAATGATCACGATATAATGTTTCATATCGTTCGGTATTGATAATTATTGACATTTTTATAACCTTTTTTATTTTTAAAGACAAGTAGAAAAGTTTGAATTTAAACCACTGTTTTTTATTTATTTATTCACATTATTAAGGCAAATAACAAATTATATTAGTTTTAGCAGTGAAAAACGAAATAAAATGTAAACAAAAATATCTTCTTTATGTCTCATATTAAGATAAAAAAGTAAGTGTTAAAGAAACTCTTAACCTTAAATAAAATATTACAAAATGTGTGCAATGTAAAAGTGTAAATGTAGAACAATCAAGGCAAACTTTGAGGTAGATCAACTTCTGTAATAAGTAGGGGTGTAATGGTTCACAAAATTCACGGTTCGGTTTGATACGACACAGTGGTGTCACGGTTCGGTACGTTTCCGATACAGCAAAAAGAAATAAATGCCAGAGAAATTTCCTTGATTTTTTTATTTTAATTTATTTATTTATTTATTATTATTATTATTATTATTATTTTTAAATAAGTGAGTTTTCCTACATCTTGAAACTTTTAGTTTTATAAATGGGGGTAATCTCTGAAGGATGAACAAATAATGTTTTGGTCATCACATTAAAAATAACATTTAAATTTGATAATATTTGAGTTTTGAAGTGAAAAAAGACGTGTGACAACTTGAAAGCATTTTACTATTCCTGCCAAATTTTCATGGTTACAGTTAGTGTTACTACATTAAATCCATGGTGAATGTTGCTGATTTGCCATTTGATGTTGGGCAACGTTGTGGTGGTCGCGCCATCTTTAACTTCGCAGTCCACTTACGAATCACGGTCGAATGGAACACACCTTCAATGAAAATATCAAGTGCTATATCAAACATTTTTTATATTGTTACCGACAATGGTGTACCGTCGATAAATACCGATACCATTTTATCGCCCAGCCCTAAGTTGAAGTACAACATAAAGTACAACACTGACTCAGATCTGCAGTTGGGATTTAGTTTGTCACGTTCAAGTGAGCCGGCAGTCCAACAAAGTGCAGATAGACGATTGTAATTGAAACCTATAGGGAGACCCTAAAAGAGCTTGAGTAATGGAGAGCAAGAACAAGCTGCATATGTTCCGGTCGTGCACCAGAGGCCAACCTTTGATGGAAACATGTCTATTCCTGAGTAGGAACAGGGAACCGGCTTTATATTTAGAGAACCAGTGTCATGGAATCTTCCTACTGACATATGTGTGAAAAATGTTAAAAGGGGGTTAAAAGTTTCACAAGGTTACTAACAATAGCAAGCGGACAGTTAGAAGTTGATGGTCCATGTGTATAGCTATGGTAGTCACTAGCAACGGAGAGAGAGAAAAATAAAACAAATGTGAATCATAGAGGTAATTGAATATCATATTTCTATATTATTTTCAAATACATATTTGTGGATTTAAATATTTGCTTTATTTAAAAGCCATCATTAATATTACTCCACAGTCATAAACACGGACTGGTGCAACCAGAGAGTATTTGGATGGGATTAAATAAGTGACCGTAGCACATGAGAGGCCTAAGACACAAATCCTGAAACAGAAGAACTTAACATTTTATATTAAAAAAATTATCAGAGAATAAAATACATTTATAGAAATAAAGAGATAACATTACACATGCTCATTAGGCCAGATGGCAATCAGTTAATGCCAGCAAGGGACAATATTTTATGCAGCCAATTGGGTCACTTGAAATTTAAGAGCTCTCACTTAACCAACCTGCCAAATCTAGGTCACAGGGTCTCTCATATCAGACCAAGGCTCACTTTTGTGTGTTGGCACACACTGACCACTAATCTTTCATTGAAGTAAAATAATTGAAAGTGGGGGGAAAATCACATTATGAAATAAATGTTTTTCTCCAAAACACGTTGGGAACAATTATTTGCCCCGTTTTCTTAAATACTTTTTGCAACCTCCTTTTTTCAAGACAACAGCTCTGAGTCTTCTCCTATAATGCCTGATGAATATGGAGAATACCTGACAAGAGATCACAGACCATTCCTCCATACAGAATCTCTCCAGATCCTTCAGATTCCCAGATCCATGTTGGTGCTTCTTCTCTTCAGTTCAGCACACTAAGGGTGTATTCACACCAGGAAAGTCCGATAGTTCACTTGCTTTGGTCCGGACCAAATACAATGTTGATTTTTTTTTTGTTTGGTACGGTTCGCTTTCACACTGCTCTTTTTGCAAGTGAACCAAAATTTGTAAACAAAACCACACGTGTGCTAAGGTCATCCATTCATTGGACAGGAATTCTCAAGTAGGGAAAAGCAGGAAGTGCAAAAACAGGCTCAACATGAAGATATTTCGTAATGCAATATTTGTTCTTTTACTGATTTGGTGTTATTCTCTACAAATGCAATATGAAGAAACTAATGAGCATCATATGACACAATGTCATCTATACGATGTTGTAATTAGGATTTTGAGAAGACGACGATGTGCTGCAAGACAGTTCCGGCGGAGAGAACATGCTTTTAAACCATTTAAGCGCGGTAAGACAAAAGAAAACGCTCTGTCTGTTAATGTCCTGATGCACACACAACGCACAGAAAGACGCGCAACAGTATCGTGTGCACAGACAGCGCGGCAGAATTCTCTTTCGCGCTTGAACGAACAATAAGACACACCATTATGCCAAAATGTCAGTTTTGTTAAGTATCCTCATAAGAGCAGTCAAATAAAAAGACGCAGTTTTCTGCAGTTGGGTCGGTTCATGTTCACACCATAAACGAACGGTCCCAGAGTTCGTTTGGAACCGTACCGAGACCACCTCTTCAGCTGGGTCCCGGTTCGGTTGTTTGGTCCGCACCCGAGTGCGATTGCTGTATTCACACCTGCCCAAAAGATCCACACCAAGGGGGGAAACGAACTTGAGTTCGATTCAATCGAACCAAACAAGGCAGGTGTGAATACACCCTAATTTTCTATAGGGTTCAGGTCTGGGGACTGGGAAGGCCATTGTAGATGTTTGGTTTTGTGCTCAGTGACCCATTTTTGTTTTGATTTTGATGTTTGGTTTTGGATCACTGTCCTGTTGGAAGATCCAAACATGGCCCGTTATAAGATTTCTAGCAGACGTTGTCAGGTTTTTATTTTTTATCTGTTGGTATTTGATCGAATCCATGATGCCATGTATCTAAACAAGATGTCCAGGACCTCTGGCAGAAAACTAGGCCCACAGCATTAAAGATACAGCAGAGTATATTATTTTACACATGGGGTACTTTTTTATCCCAGTATGCACCAAACCCATCTTAAACTGTAGATATAGCTAGTTGCTATGTTTTTTAGATTAAGTTAAGAGCATTTTACAGTTTTTTATTTTATTTTATATCTTTTTCCGATAGGTATGTGTCAAGATTCTGGTACAATATTATAGTAGCAGGCATGGAAATTATTTTAGTCTGCCTTTTTTCAGGTATGCAGCTGAGGCTAATGGAAGAAGTTCTCTTATACAACTTCACCTTTAATCTATTGTGTTTTCTTGACCCAGACATATGGGTGGCACAACTATTCTGCAAGAGAAAACAGATACTAGCTAGTACTCCAACTCGGGCACATTTGTGACCCCTCTCTCATCTTATTTGTTTTCCTCTGCTTTTTTTCCATTGGACATTCTTATCTGGCAAGTACTCTCCATGACACATAAACAGCTTTAAGTTTACCCTCTTGTAAACCAGTTGAGCCAGCATTTGAACTTACAGTCATGCATAGAGCCTTATCGCTTTGAGTCTTTCATATCGGAGTGACAGGCTGGACCTTTTGTCTTTTTTCAGGTGGTTATTCATGGCAGTTTTCCAATGATTTTTACTTAAACATATGATACATTAGTTAATAAAAAGCTGCATCTATAAATCCAAGCATTTGGATTGCAAATGAGCATATTAGATTAGATTTTGTTATTTTTAATTTGAAAATGATGAGTGTATTATGAAAATGCACAGTAGCCAGACCTGTTTTCACACATACCCGATGTGAAATTTCGTAAGATTTTGGAAAGAATTACTGAGACATTCATAAAAACAAGGAATGAAGAAAAAAATCTGAAGAAAAGGAAATTACATTATAAAGAGGCTATATGTAAGAATTTTCATGTATTAATCGCCTTTTTTTGCCAATGTGTGAACTGCTTGTGTAACAAAACGTAAAAACTGAGACCTTCTCCGACTTCCTAGTTTGCCTATGAAAGCCTGTAGACTAATTTTTAAGAGAAGGATCAAAAGGATGTGATGTTTATGTATGCTCCAGAGAGCATCTTTTCTATTCAATGGCACATGAAATGAATGCTTATACAATGTTCAGGATAATGTCCGAAAAGCCATTCTTTAATGTCAATGTGTCATGCAAAGAAAATGTTTTAATTCAAACTATAGTCTCACATTGCTAGATCTATATAGTCTATAGTCTTGAATATACTTTATAATCAAACTATCATAACACTGCAATTTTAATTACTTCTAATTATTGTTGACATGATGTCAGTGAATTGCCAGTGAATGCATGATATGCAAACATATCCACATTGTTAGGATCAGATGCTTTCTTAACTGCTGTTTTCTCACCACTGTCATTTTGTGTGTGTGTTTATTTTGTTATTGAGAGGAAAGCATGCAGCACATATTAACATATTAATCTAAATGCCACTCTCAGCAGTGTGGACAGCGTCAGATGTTCGTTGACAGTATCGCTGCTAAGGTATTTAAAACTTTTTACTTCTAAGTGAACAACGAAAAAGTACTTTGCCATGATTGGGGCCTTGAATCACATTAAGTCTCGTACGTTACGTGTGCACGAGTGCAAGTACGAGCAATAAGTTGCTGGTTGCAGCTCACTTAATAGCCACCAGTGTCTTTAATAACAAGGGTTTCTGAATTTTACTTATAGCCTTTTTTAAGTCTATGTTCAGACTTCAGGCAAATTAGATTTTTCTCAGATTAGATCTTTTCAGCAGGCTTTCCACACTATTATTTTCCAAGTGGTCAAATAAGATTTGTGTGTCCAGACATAACTAACCTATCTATAAGGGTTGCTTTGGTAATGACATACCCACGTATGTGACGAGGCTTTCAAAACAGAGGCAGGAAAAATGGAGCTGCATCATTTTGCTCTACAAATAAGCACCCTGTCGAGTTGCAGTGCAGAACTCCTCCGTCGCACAGGAAAATGCAGAAATCTTTTGACATACCATTTGGACACCATATTACTACTTCTGGCATTTCCGTCCCCAGTTTTGACGGTACCGTTGTGTCGCATTAAGAGTAACGCAGAAGACAGTGGCTGCATTTACACTGCAAGTCTTAATGCACAGATCTGATCTTTTGACCACATCCGTTTTTTTGTCTGATTTTTTTGTCTGAAATCGGATATCTGTGTTTACATTAATCCCTGCCAAAAAATTATTCTGTTGGTGATCGCTTTATATGCAACAAGGTTGACCCTCAGGTTTTGAATGGGCGTACAAAGGCTACGTTTACACGTGGCCGGCTATTTTCATAAACGGACATTTCACCCTCTCCATTTTCAAAAATAACATTGTGCATACTGTACCTGTCAGTTTTCAGAAGTGTTCGTTTACATGAGCCCGTGTATATATGCCGTCAAGAGCATGCCAAACCTGTAGGTGGCAGTGTAACGAGAAGCTCAAGCCCACGTTAGCCAATCAGAATCCCGAAAATAGCAACAACAGCAACAAATCACTTCCTCTTCCTCTTTCGAACAAGGTCGCACTTTTGACGCAGGTGCAAGTTCTGTCGCATACTGTGACGTTGGCTGCCTAAAACTCAGTTTTTCTCAGTTTACATGCAAACGTGCAAACAAAGTTTTCCAAAATCTCCACTCTGGCTGGAGTTTTTAGAAAGAATCGGTTTCAGAGGCGAGTTCTCCGTTTGCGTGTAAGCGAAGGGCACAAACAAAGGGAAATGTCTAAAAAAAAAAAATTCACGTCGGGTGGCACCATGATTATTTGCAGGCATGGTAAAGTTAAAAGCTGTTATACTGTAGATGTATGCAGCGCAAAATCTGGCTGAATGGATATAAACCAGAAAATAACGGTAATTTTCATGTTGTTTAATCTACGACTCTAGAATTCTGAAGCTAAATAAAGTAGCGTGGTAAGATTACATTTATGAATTTGAAAGAATTAACGAGCGAGAGAGAGAGAGTATGTGAATTATCTGCATGCGTCTGTAAAGCATCTCTATATGTAACAGTGAAGCTTGTAAGTTTAATATCAAAACAGCAAAGTTATCACCTCGTTGCTGACAAATATAATGTAGCTTTCAGTAGTGAAGTTGTTTTGTTAAAAAAATTCACAAGGCAATTTCTATGCTCCTGAGTTCTGAATGTTTCTGTGTGTGCAATTTTTACATATAAAGTTTTACATATAGAGTTTTAGTACATAATATAGGCTTGTCTGTGTGACCATCCTGCATATTTGGGTCACAAAAATTTTGTATTTATATATGTCTGTTTCAATTTATATACAGTATATGTATGTTTTATTTAAATTACTTTAATTATAATGAGTTTGCGCTGAACAGTTCAGTTGCATTTTCTGAATTCTGAGTGGCAGTTGGGAGTTGAGAGTTGCCATGATGACTGTGGCACATCCTCAAACAACACAGAGAGGACCACTGGAATGACACACAGTTTTGTCTCTCTCACTCTCATTTATTACTAAAGGGAGCACTACATCTGCTTCATAATACAAAATTAAAAAGCTATCTTTGGCTTGGAATTCCAAGGGGAATCAGATATACTTGTTTAGACGTAGGTCAGATGTTCAGATATCGGATATGTATCTGATTTAAAACCACATTTGGAAGTGGCTCAGAACGGATGGTGAAAAATCAGATCTCGTGCGGATTTTTGTGTTTACAAGTGTGCAACAAATTCCGAACTGTGTCAGATTCGGATTCAATTTCAGCAGCCAGAGCATCCAGACTGAGACGCATCTAAAAGAATATGATTGGAATTGCATTTTAAACCACCTCCTTATGTGGTGTGAATCAAATTTGAAAAATCTGATTTTATGTGTTTTTTGTTTGTTTGTTTGTTTGTTTTGCTGTCCAGACTTTCTAAAACCCATCTGGATAAAATCTGGATATGCAAAATATCAGATTTTTGTTGGCAGTCTAAAGATGACCTAAGATGAAAATGGATTCATTTAAAACTAATGTGAAATGTAAAGGAGCTCCCATTTAAATACTGTATTGACAAAAGGCCAATCTCTAAAAAATAAAATACAGTGCTCTAAAGAATACCAAAGACCAAGAATATCAGAGTATTCAATATCTATATAAGATCAGGGTCAGTCTGTCCACTATCTTAGTTTGATCCACTGCTGGCTCATGTCTATGTCTGTGAAAAGGGTTCAACAGGTTCATCCAACTGACCAGGGGCAGGACATTCACCCATTCAATGGAACAGTAATATGATACTACTGATCTGTCTGAGGGATTTGAGTATAACTCAGAATCCCAACAAAGCAAATCCCAGCTTCACACAGTCACACAGGTGTCACTGTTCCCAAATGACTGTTACTAGCCAGGGATGAGTGATTTTTTTCTTTCTTTTTTCAAAAGGGTTGGATCCCTTGTGCTTGCAGGAATCAATAAGCACATCTTTAGAACAGGGCTATTTCTGACTACACGATGGGGCCTGGCCACATTCCTGCTTCACAAACTCTGCCCGCTATATCATAGGGGTGTACTTTGAAAAACAGAGGGATGTGTTGTCTGTTGAGGACATTGTTATTCACTGGCTATCACACTGAGGATGTTATAAGGCACAATCATACATTGGCTGTTCTTAAATGAAAAGTTCATAAAAAATTTGTGTGGTCATTTACTCAACCCCACGTTGTTCCAAACCTGTGTGACTTCTGCAGAGTATGGAGTTTTGAAGAATGTTGTGCAAAACCCCCCACAAATATCTTATTTTATATTCCACAGAAAAAAGAGATGCATGTTGGTTTGGAATGACATGAGGGTAAGTAAATGTTACAAAATTACAACAAAAGTCAAAATGTAATTAAATTAAAATTAATTAAGAATAATTTTAATAATTTATTAAAATTACATTTTAATAATTTAATAATCACATTATGAAATAAATGTTTTTCTCCAAAACACGTTGGGAACAATTATTTGCCTCCTTTTATTAAATACTTTTTGCGACCTCCTTTTTCCAAGATAACAGCTCTGAGTCTTCTATAATGCCTGATGAATTTGGAGAACACCTGACAAGAGATCTCAGACCATTCCTCCATACAGAATCTCTCCAGATCCTTCAGATTCCCAGATCCATGTTGACGCTTCTTCTCTTCAGTTCAGCACACTAATTTTCTATAGGGTTCAGGTCAGGGAACTGGGATGGCCATTGCAGATGCTTGGTTTTGTGCTCAGTGACCCATTTTTGTTTTGATTTTGATGTTTGTTTTTGGATCACTGTCCTGTTGGAAGATCCAAACCTTGCCCGTTATAAGATTTCTAGCAGAGGCTGTCAGGTTTTGATTTTTTATCTGTTGGTATTTGATCGAATAGAACCATAGAACTTTTGAAAAGTAACTGACACTACTGGAACTCAAACAGGACGGGTTCTATGGTTCTATAAGCTTTTTTTTGGCAGGAAACACTTTAGGGGCTATTTTATTATTGTCACCGAAGCGGACAGGTTAAATAATCTGTGAAAAATGGCTGTGTCTGGATGCAGAAACAATCACACACTCTTCTCACACACTGATTCTGCTAGATCAGCGATGACTAGTAGGCTTTACAATGCAACAGATTCTATTATGTAAAAAGACAAGAACAATGTCTTATAAGATGACAGGAAGAAATTGAAAACTCAATGAGTAGACTGCTTTTTGGGGGGAGTTCCCTGCTTTTCAAACACTTTGCTGTGTGGCCCTCACTTGGTAAGACTCTCACTGGGGAGCATCAGGGGGCAAAGGGCGGTCAGTGGACAGCAGACGTGGCATTATTCTGGCTACTCATCAAGCCTGCTAAATATAACCTCGCTGTGCTATCCTGGGAGGACAGATCTTTTTCTAGTAATCCCTGTGTTGAAACCTGATGCCATGTCAAGGATTGACAGTAGAGGTCTTGATGTGCAAGGCTGACCCATGTGGGGCGAGGTCATTGCAGATATTGCCTTCAATGGCAATTTCACCTGCATTGCAGTTGAGTACTCAGTATGCAGTAAATTAGGAAGGAACTGGGGAGGTTTTGCTTGTAGTGTGTATTTTTGCTTGTAGCTATACCTGTGCATAGACATGACATGCATCGCTTTACACATGTTCTAAGCACCCCCTCATCATCCCTCATGACAAACAAAGAGATACCCAAGGTCAGCATGGTGCCTGCTTATCCAAATATAGACCATCATTTATTTGAGTGGACTAGGGCTAGTTGATGTTTAACATACCGTACAAAATGATGTATGCAATACATGTTCTGGCATGAACCAGGCATGGTTAATACAGGATGGACACTGAGATATGAGTTTACAGTATATCATTTTATCTGAGATAATCAAGTATTAAATACAAAAGTTCTAGGCATTCAAAGCGACCCAAGTTTAGACCACCATCTAGTCTCATTTACCTATCACTGGTCATGTTTTTTGTGGCGTACTACACTTTTTTTCTAATATGTATGATGCCACTGGTTACTCGTTACTAAACAAATGTTTTTAAATCATCTGCACATCCCTTTCTTTTATCATTTAACATTTATTCCTGAGGCTTTGATGACAGAAGAACAATAGTAAAAATGGGAAAACCTATTATCTGATATAAGTTACAAATAAAATGTGCAATAACTTACAAAAAAAAACAAAAAACATTTTCCTTTGCATTCAGATTATGAAGGCATCCACATTATCACCCAGTGCTGTGCCATCTGATTTGACCAAGACAGATGACCCCCTATAGTAAATTGAAAATTCCAAGTATGCAAAATATTCTGCAGTACAGCATCAAAGATAAGATATTTGTCTAATTACATGCAAGAGCCAAGCTCATGCACAGATTGATGGCAAGTAGATGTCAGCTTTGGTGTCCCCCTTTCTGATAATTGAGTTGTTTAACATCAGACCTCAAAGGAAAAAGACACCTTTAGAATGTTAACATGAAGGCAAGCAAGACTCTTGACAGGGAACTCAGGACAAATTAGACCACTTGGTCAAACTAGTTTTGGTTTATATAAATGACTACACAGGATACAGTCTTTACCACACTAGTAAAGTGACAACCTTTGTCAAATTTTTTTCAAACAATATATTTACTCTTTATTGCCTCTAGGCGATATGACAAATGTCAAGTTGAGCTAGCAAGAACAGCCACACTACAGAGCAGTAAGCCGATCCCTTCTTACCCCCACCCCAACACATTTATTCTCCTAGATAGGACTTGTAAGGTGATCCAGGACAGATGCTACATGGATCACGTGCAAAACTTACATCCATCAACAGAATAATGATAACACCCTAAAGTAGCTCAGTGTTCATGGAAAGTCAAGAAAAAGCCTAGAAACCTGAGGCATCAAGTTTTTAATCTATGGCAAACAGGGATTAGAGATAGCAATCCCATGGCATACAGTTCCAAATAATTCAGATCTCTCTAACTGCCTCGTGCTTTTCAACTACCAGAAATGTACAATTGGTGAGGTCATCATTTCTGTTGCTTTGATGAAATATATACACACTGACTGGACAGAAACTGCAATGATATTGATAGGCCAACTACCTTTACAATCTTTAGATGCTTGTTGCTTTTTTTTAGCGTGTATTGAATAAAAACTACAACATCTTTAATAAATAACATATTATGAATGACATATTAAATAGAATATTAACAATTACATGCCACAGGTACAATGTAGGCATCATTATTTCACATTACCTCATTACTTACACAATATGGTGCATATTTTTGTTTGTAGTGTTTCAAATGATGCATGTTTCCATGACGCATCATTTCCAAAGTCTCCTGGGATCCCAGGACAGTGTTATCCTGTGCCTGCTTATAGGCTAGCTAATCAGATTAGCTCAAGACGCAATACCTCACTTTGTTTCTGCAATTACACTGCTAAAAATCGCAGAGGATGAGGACATCTTCTCAGGATCAGGATGTCGCCTAGAGACAGACGTGCTTATTTAATCCAACACTCCAATACTTGAATGTTTCGTTGATATAGAGAAATGGCTTGCTGTGAATAGGGCTAGTGTTTATTAGCATAATTAAAGTTATATGCCATTATTTACTCACTCGCTCATTCACGAGAGAATTAGTGATGAACAAATCATTATTTTGCATCAAATCATAATAAAATCATAATAAAATGGTTGATACTGTTCACAAATTCACTATATTCCTTCTGTTTTCATACAACAGGTTTGTGTGAGCAACAAGTTGTTTTCACTGATAATCTTCCCCTCCAGTGAGCTGTTAATCCCTCTGACCTGATCATTGAGTCAGTGAGAACTGGAACAGTTTGATTTGTGAACTAATCATTCAGACTGTTTTGTGAACTGAATCAACTGATTCATTGAAAAGAATAATTTGAGAAGAAAAAAACCCACTTAATTAAGGTTGAATATACTTCACAGATGGACAAATTGCTCTGACAAATCAAATACCCTTTGAACTTTTACACACTGATACTGTGCGCCAATATACGTGACCTTTCTGTGTTAGTGTGACAGTCTTCATTCTGTCACTGTATCTTGGCCTTATACGCTTTGACACAAACATACAATTTACTGCCCTGGTTCTAATTGTGTAATGGAGTCACATTTCTCCAGAGAACGACGGGCTAGTAAAACGATGCCAATAATATCCACACCCTCTAAAAGACAAGCAGCAATGAAAGACATATATTGTATGGGTGAAAAGTATGTGTGCATCTCTAAGTACACTTGAACTGTGCATCCTCATAGGGCTTAAGTGTCCTGATCTATTAGCAGAAATACATCTCACAAAACAAAACTGCATGTACACTAGTGGTACATGAAGTGCCACAGTGATGCAAACCTGATGGCACTGATAAAATCTAATAGCTTACTTTTGATTTCAGCCAGCAGGAAATTAACAACAGGTCAAAGCAATGATCTATCAGAGCTGTGGTGCAGTGGATTATTCATATGCTTTTAAGAGCTGTTTGCTCATGGATACCCAGGTTTGAATCCAACCTGGGTCATGTCCGGATGACCATTCGCCCATACTTTCCTGCCTATACTAAAAAGGCAATAAATAAATACAAATAAAAACCAAAAGAGAAGTTATATAGTGACTAGAGCAAGATTACTTGATGAAGGTTGTTTTGTGTTCGGACGCAGTCGTGGGATTGGCTCAGGACGTGGCAGTCTGGGATGAGTATGTCAGCTCACAGAGGAGGACCTTTCTTGGCAAGCTCATGGTTTGACAGGAAAAGCTTTCATCTCTGTTTGACAGCTGCCTGTTATGAGACCTCAGCCCCCTCCAGTCCAACTATGTTCCCTGAGGGACCTGGGCAAAGACAAACAATGATGAGAGTACCAGTTGCATGAATAACCTGCCCATGCTATGGCCCGAGTGAAGATTTATTGGTGACGAAATTCAAATTTCAAACTCTGCCAATGGCCTAAATAGGACTCATGAGCTACGGCCGAAGAAACTTGAACCAAAGGCTCCATGGTGCGTGCCATCTGCAAATATATCATAAAGTTCACTCCCCTATATAGACGCTGATAGCCAGGCCCAGGAACTAAAGGGCTATTTCAAAAGCTGTTAATTAACACTGACACCTGGGCCTCATCGGCCTCCTGGTGGCAAGCTGTGTGGCTAGTGAAGTCTACATCTTTCAAACACCCTGTGAGTATATTAAGATAGAGAACAGCAACACATTACCACAAAACAGTACTGATAAACATCTGTAACAGAAGTGGAGCTTACATGAAGTATAGGGTGTGAAAAAAAACAACTATGCTGTAACATGCCATTATATAAACAAACTTGATAGATACTCACGTGAGACAACATGCACACATTATATATTGTAATTTTTATTTATTACTATCCTAGGGAATAACACTGTCACAAAATTATATTTTCATTAAAGGGGACATATCATGCTAAATGCACTTTTTTAGCCCTTAAATGCATTTTGTTGTATATTTGGAGTGTTTAGAAGTACAGAAAAGATGAAATTATTCTCTTCAGGTGCTTCGTTGATATCTTTATATTCTGTTTTGGTCATATTTTTCAACCTGTTCCGATTTTTCTGTTATCTATGACGTTTTGTGAACTATCACGTCACAGTATTTGCAGCGGAACTGCCAAATAAGGACATTGACTTCCGGCCCAACACTTCGAGCGATCCGCCATTATTATTTCTCGCTGCAATTTTGTAGTCCAAGCTAAAGGATGCAGAAGTTACGAGAGGGTAAGTTAAAATGATCGGTTGTTGGATGTAGTAACCCACACGCTTCATTACACCGTCTAATGTAGATGAACTGCCGCGCTTGTGGCGCATGTTTAACTGAAAGAACGAGCAGAGAGAGAGAGACCCGGTCTCGCGCGCGCTCTCTCTCGGAGCCCGGCGAAAGTGTAAACAAGACATCACCGTCTCCAAACTAGACGCTGTCTTGCTCTCTCTCCCTCGCACATATTATTTAAAATAAATCGACACGGTGGTAAAAGGTCGGAAGACCAAAGTTTCATGTATAAATACAGTAACACACCATTGCGATACATCCATATGAAGACGTTGTTCTGCAGGTTCGTCGTCTTCATTTTCATTTCGCTCCAGCTCCAACTCTGGCTCGAACATGTAAGGCTGGCTGGACAAGTCTTCCGTTGTTGACATTTTGTTAATAACGTGTGAATAAAAAGTTTCTGTGCCGCTAGATAATCCTATCTCTGCTATCAGACTACAAAAATGGCCGAACGGGGTGGAGTTTACATTTACATTTACATTTATTCATTTAGCTGACGCTTTTATCCAAAGCGACTTACAATTGCTATATATATGTCAGAGGTCGCACGCCTCTGGAGCAACTAGGGGTTAAGTGTCTTGCTCAGGGACACATTGGTGTCTCACAGTGGATTCGAACCCGGGTCTCTCACACCAAAGGCAAGTGTCTTATCCATTGCGCCACACCACCCCATACCCCAGTTGAACCTCTGCAACCTGGGGAGGGGGCGGGGTATGAAGTGTCTCAATTGTATTTAAAGAGACCGCACCAAAACGACTTGATCTCAGAAGCACCTCAGAAAAGGGGTAAAAAAGGGGCCCGTGGAGCTATAATAATGAGGAATTCAGACCCAAGCATTGCAGTTCCGCTTTATATAGACCACAAATGTATGATTTATATGTAAAAAGGAACAATTTAAAAGCATGATATGTCTCCTTTAACTATGAGACCAATATTTACTGCAGTTTTGTAATGGTACTGTAAAGATGAGAGAGCTGTGAAGCGTGCAGTCAAAACAAGGGAGGAAGTGATGTTGATTGGTGAGTCTCTGACGAGAGAATTGCAGCAGCTAATGGTGGCATTAACATGACAATTAACAGATTTTCCAGAGCTGACATGGAATTCTGCTGTCCTGAAAAGGCGAATCGTTTTTCAGGAAAGTGCTCTAATAGCAGCTCAGAACAACAGGGAATTGAGCCAACAGAATGGGAAGCTTTGGGAGCTGAGAGAGAGAGAGAGAGAGAGAGAGAGAGAGAGAGAGAGAGAGAGAGAGAGAGAGAGAGAGAGAGAGAGAGAGAGAGAGAGAGAGAGAGAGAGAGAGAGAGAGAGAGAGGCAGCTGCAAATGGAGGTTGATGTAGAGGTGAAATAAACAAACAGGGCTGAATGACAGATCAAGCAAGGTGACAAAAAACAGAATGAGAACAAGTATAGGAACTGTAGCACGGATGACCCATTGGTGTCCCCATCTATGACTGGCTTATCTAACCAGTACTTTGTATATCCACGCACACAAACATACAGATACACAACTAAAATGACCACCTGTCCATTTTGTCTACCTATTGATTGAGACATGTTTGCAGCATTGTTGTCCCCACATTATCCATTATGAAAGAACAAGAGAGTGGAACTGGCATGAAAAGAAGGCCCTGTGCCATGCAGCTCTAACAAAAGGGCCCTCACGCGTGTGTGGTTTACTGGCTGAGATCCTTTGGATAACATGCCCATGGATCTGACATGTAAAAGCACAGAGAAGTGGTAAGGACTTGTAAGACATTATGGCTAGTTAATGTGTTCGCTGGATCCTGTGCCTGGCTTGTCTCTGCTGCTGAAACATCTGCAAATGGTTGAATCATTTATTAGACATCTCTAGTTTCAGCATCCACTTCAAAATCCAATAAAGCTCTGCAAACACTCACTTTTGGATGGTGAGTGCATTACAATGCTCTAATAAATGGCTGTGGATTTTCTCTGCAAAGTCATTAACTGCTGTCTGCAGTGGAAGCTTCCATCAGAGGAATGGGTGTTCTCACCTGAAAGTAAGACATCATTTTCTGCTTACCAAGCATGACAGATGCTTATAGTTTCTGAGTAAAACAATGCGTATAGCAGAGCTAATCTTTCCTAAAAATATTGACATTGTACATATATTTGTTATTTTATTACAACAGATTTTTACATCAGAATTTTTGTCAAATTTAAAATCACTGATCTCAAAAAGTCATATATTTCTTGACAGTTAAACCTGATTTACTCCCCAGGGTCCCATTAACCTCAGTGCCAAACATATAACCTTGCTAGGGACCCGATGTACCTGATCAAAATGGCATACAGATAGCAGGGCTGAGGCTAAATATAAAGGGGTCATGCAGTGCACCTTTGTACAGAAACAGCTGCTTGCTGTTTGTGTTTGAAGAACAGGTAAGCACTAATTTAATTTCACGTGACTGAGGGGGACAGAATCATTCACATTGGCAGGCCATGTGTTGAAGAATCTGAATCCTGTGATGCCTGCCGGTGAGGAATCTAAACCTCGCTCACAGCGCCCGCCCAAGTCTAGCCCCACAGACCTGTTAAAGGAGAACTCCGGTCAATTTTAACATTGAGCTCATTTTTTTGTAAATTTGGAGTGCTGTCAGTACAGAGAACAACGACAAAAATCGGTGTTGCCTATACCGTGTTATCCTCTTTTTAAAATTCGCACCCTGTTGACTTCAATGGGGCAAGTTTTAAACCTGCTTTTAGCCTCTTAACATCCTTGAGGTGTCATTACAAGTGCCCAGCCATCGAAGTCCACAGTAGTCGATTGTCGAGTTCACGCGCATAGGTTATCACGCCCGTGAATTCGACAATCGACTACTGTGGACTTCGACCGAAAACAGGATGTAAATACAGGTATGTGCGCTGGCTGAAATAACATCATTTTTATTCATATCTTTCACATCTACTGCAGTCAGATTCACCCGTGTTAACTCTAAAGGAATCACTCACAATGGCTGGGCACTTGTAATGACACATCAAGGATGTTAAGAGGCTAAAAGCAGGTTTAAAACTTGCCCCATTGAAGTCAACAGGGTGCAAATTTTAAAAAGAGGATAACATGGTGTAGGCAACACCGATTTTTGTCGTTGTTCTCTGTACTGACAGCACTCCAAATTTACAAAAAAATGTTCTCCTTTAAGAGAACTGTCACATATATGTTCTGTTTTGGCTTTGTGTTTTTAGTTCTGTTCTTGTTTGCCTGTGTGCCCTGTAATTTGACCAGGTTTCCTAGTGTGTTTGATTAATCATTCTGTTCACCTGTGGTTTATTAATTATCGAATTTAGTCTGTGTATATACACTCCCGGTTTTGTTCAGTTCTTTGTCCGGTCTCGTCTTAAGTGGATGTGTTACTGCTCTGTATCCTTTGGATTATTGAATTAAAAGACAATTTCCTTGTATTTTTCATCTTTGTGCACTTTATATACAGCCACCCCTCATAAGAATTGCACAACACATTCATACACACAACAGATATTTTATAAAGTGAACACGTAGTAGTTATATCATGTTGAGTATACTTGCAGGCTGGTGTCTCCCGCATTCACTGCTTCATACAAGCCCTAAAGCCAATAGTTGGCTTATGCTGTGACCTTTCACCTGCCCACATTAATTAATGCTGATTGCATTAGGGATTTATAAACTGTTAAAACTGACTAAACTGTTGCTTTGCAACTGCAACAGAGGAAAAGACAACCAAAGACTAAATGAGGAGTAAAATAGCCAACTACAGACTAAAAGGCTTTTCCAAGGAAGCTCTGATTTTTTTTTGTTGGACTGCACATTGACTGAAAAATATTCCTGGATTACAAAACTAACTTCAATGCATTTTATTTGCATATAACCTTTCTGTGCTACTCAAAACTGGTTTAAGCCAATAAAGCATGCATGATTAAGAAAACAACAAAATCATTACATGATTAAATAAAACTGAATCTGTCAGATAAGCACAGAACAAAACAAGTTTAACACAAGTTTAATGGTACCTACATAAAGATAATGTCAAACTGCAGTGACTTCGACTAAAAACATGGTGACTGTGATATTACTTGTTAGAGCAGCGTATAAGAGCCAAAGCGGTGCATCTTGTTTGGGACCTAATTACAGAGCTGATAGGAAAACAATATACAATTTACAGTTTGCATTAGAAGGAAATTGTGAAGCTAAATTGCTTGAACATCATCTTCAGCCAGCTGATACAGCACATCTCTATCCATAAAGGATTTGATAGACTTCCAATGATGCTGGAAAGTGCTCATCCACACATTTATAAACCTTTCATCTCCTCTGTTATGATATGGTCGATCACAAAAAGCTCCCCCTTCTTCTAACCTTTCAATCGACGGCAGTGCTAAGCCATGAAGAAACCATATTGTTAATACAGTGAGATATTTTACATATAATTAAAAAGAAATAGAGCAAGTAATAGAGCAAGTGGAGATCATGGTAGTTTGCATCTAATAATTAATAGTTAAAGCAGTGTTTTAACAAATATCCAAATGCTTTAGCATTGTTTTGCCATAATATTTTTTTATTATAACCATTGCTTTTATTGCAGTCTAGAACAATAGAGAGACTGCTCAAAGAAACATCCCAGCATGCCCAATCACAGGTCAAGATGTTTGCACTTGTATGCTGGCACTCTGATCCCCTGATTCAAAGCTGCTCGTCTTCTCTCTCTGGGATTCTGATGGCTGAAAATAGCATGGCTTCAACTCAACTGACTTATCATGGCAGTCTCAGTCTCTCACATTCCTAATATGGTGATGAAGATGGTCCAAGCTGCCAGCTTCTCCATTACTATCAAGAGTTAATTATCCTGTCACCACTTAAGAGTAGTTATTTGTATTGATGGCATCAACACAACTCTGAAAAACACATTTGCAATTGTTAAGTTGCATATTCAGTAAATTTAAGTGTTTGAATTTCATACCTCAAAAAGGTTTTTCAGGCAGTTTTTATTAAACATGGCAAAAACAATAACTTATAAATTGTTATATATCACCCAGAATGAAATTGCAATGCTGTATTTCAAAAAATCTTCAATAATACATAAAACCAAAACATTCTTGACCACCAAGTGTAAAGTCCAGGGAAAGCCAAGGATATGCAATGTGGCCCTGTGAACTATGGTTGTGAAAATCATTGCATCTGTGCTGCAAATAATATTCAAACGTATAATTAATTGAATGTATTATTTAAGTATAGAATTTATAAATGCAAGACCTATTTAATTGTTTAGTTTTAAGGATTATAATGTACAACTAATTTTAAAATATAGCCAATTCAGATCTTTGTACATGGGGGAAAACAGAGCTTAATATTTAACATTTAGATAAATACAGAGGAAAAGAGAAACTGCCTTCTTCCACTAAAGGTCTCAGGCCCTCCCCGACCCTCAAATCAGCTGACATCATTGCTGATGACAGTGCCTGCTGAGGAAGATTAGCTGCATTTACTGATCCAATGCCATAAATTAAACAGGACAGTTCAGCAGATTAAAAAAAAAACAAAAAAAAAAAACACATACATAAGAACCAGTAAAACTCAAAACAGAAATAGGGCTTGCAGACATTAAACCCATGTGGTATGGAAGACCTGGATTGAATGGTAGTTGCTTTTATGGTAGTTTTGTGTGTTCATATCTTATTTCTTGGTGCAAGAAAAACACTGTGTGGTGCATGAAAACACATCAGAAGGTGCAGTATGCGGGTGGTGTTTTGAATGGCACAGAGGTTTATGGTAGAGTATCCTTTTCCTCCTAGCAACGTTTGGCTTGTAGACACTGATCATTGTCATATCATCCAGTTGATGTGAGAACCAAGGGTGGTATCATATGCTGTCTGACGAGAGGCTTCTAAGGGTGTTCATATTCATGCAGATGTGCTAACTTCAATGGAGAGGAGCTGCACTCCCTCCAGCTCAAAGTTATGCAAGACCCTCCCACAGAAGCCTCATTTACTCTGCTTCTAAGAAAACCTGCTCCTTGTGGCTCAATAGGGAAAATATCCATTTGGCTGGCAATATGAACAACATATTAGTTACTTATGTGTGTATGTCCATGGATAAGTGCGCTATCCAGACAAGGCCACAATGTTAGGAAATAGAACATAAATGTGTAAAACTGTAATAAGTCATTGCTGTTCCTTGTGTAACTAAATACAAAACACTGAAAAGTTAAACTTGGTTCCTTAAATGGATAGTTCACTCAAAAATGAAAATTAGCCAATGATTTTCTCATCCTCAAGTCATCCTAGGTGTATATGACATTCTTCTTTCAGACTAATACAATCAAGAGTTATATTAAAAAATGTCCTGGCTCTTCCAAGCTTTATAATGGCAGTGAATGGCTTTATATTATTTGAAGTCCATCAAAGTGCATCCATCCATGATAAAAGTGCTCCAAAAGGCTCTGGTGGGGTGGGGGTGGTGTGTGTGTGTGTGTGTGTGTGTGTGTGTGTGTTAATAAAGGCCTTCTGAAGTGAATTGATGCGTTCGTTTACGGCGAAAGAGTAAACTTTGACATTGTGCACAACATAATGATGAACGCGGAAGCGCAGAGAGCAAAACAAAACACCAGTCACGAATTAGAAGTCTAAAATAAGAATTTTTGAAGAGAAATGTCGGAGGAGCTTGAATTTGTTGTCCAGCCCTGTTTGTTTGAACTGCGAGAGGCATCAAAGCTTACGCTACTCCTATGTGTTACACTGTTACAAGTGTTACTCTTTTGGCCTAAGTCGCTTCGCGTACATCCAAAAATGTTTCTTCAATATATATGTTTAAAAAATTTCTAACAACATTTTATACACTTAAAACTTATTTACTTTTAAGAAATTTAATAGGATATGATAAAATGGAGGAGGCAACATTGATGGATCATTTTCCATCTCTCTGGGGAAATACCTCCGGTACCCTCAGTCTGTAAAATGCATTCCTCTGCATTCCAGTGGTATGACATCACCAGCTCTGTTTGTTTACAGAGGTCTATCACATGGGCATTCTTCCCACACTCGCTTGCCCAGCAAAAACGAAAGAAAGGCCAATAAGCCAAAACAACAGAAAACTGCATTGAGACAGAAAATCCCTTCTGCCTCCTGTCTCTGAGTTATGCTGATGTATTTGACTCTGTTTTATTTCATGAGTCGTTTAGCTGGTCTGAAATAAACTGGAAGGTTTGCTTTTGTTCACAGTCATGTTGTAGTTTTCTCTTGTGCAGCTGTGCTCATATTCTGAAAGCAAGGTTGCCAGCTTTAACACATTCCTGGACAACATGAAAGAAAAATATGTTCCTTAATGGCCATACAGAGAAGAGTTTTCAAATCAAAGAAAGCTATACAAAACAGTTTTTTTTAAACACTGATCTGAAGAACCTATAATGCAACATTAAGAACTTTTTGAGTCTTTGAAGCACCATAAGAGTTCTACACAGCAACAAATTCATTGTTGAACCTAAACCCTTAATTTTACTGTTTTATGTACTCTACAAGGAATATATTCAAGCTAAGTAGATATTTTTTCCATTCAAACTATGAAGTAGTTGATTGTTGGCAGTATAAGGCAAAGTAATATTAACCTTAAATAAACTGAAAGGCTATTAGATTAATGGTATGGTCTTCAAAGCTGTAGATATGGCTTAGAAGTTAAGGCAAGACTATTTTAAATTCCTGAGATCATGCACAGACTCAAAAATATGCATGGTTGTTATTATGACGTAGAACAAGAAAAGGTATCCTGTGGTTGAAACTGATCAATGCACTAACAGCCCAATCTATCAGCAATGCAAAGAATTTGGAAAGCCTATTAATAGTCTTCCTTTAAACCATAATTGGCAAAGAGAGCAACACAACCTCCTGCTAAAGTCTTATAAAAGATCCAGCACACAATTCTCAGTGCTTTCCGGGAATTTTTTTAAAGAATCAACACTGAATTCATTAGCACTACAGACAACACATTTAGAGATGCCAAGACTTCCTCCAAAGAAACACCTTTATTAAAGTTAGTGAGTGAAGACAGGATTTCTCTGCTTCAGAAAACTACCACAATGCAGAATTGATGACTGGTTGCTGGTATTAACCAAAAGACGAAGGACTTTCCATCAAAGCACATTAAACATATTGGGACATCAGACTATGAGCTGATGAGTCACAGACATTCTCCCAACTTCCAGTGAACATAAAATAGGATTAAGAAGCACCTATCAGTTCTCTCCACTTGCAATGGACCATTCATTTGCACTATCTATAATACTGCTGGCATCAATTTTGTTTATTGCTTCAGAATAGGACATTAGCGGAAACGCATTGTTAATTGGTGGTCTTACCACTTATAAGTGAGAGTTTCTGAACTTCCTGTAAATAATAAATGCACCCATGCACACAATGTCTGAATCTCTAAAATGTACAACATGCTGCAGCTCATTATTGATTTTGTGTTGCCTGTTACCGGTAAAACGACTTTGATTATAGTCCCTCAATATTTGAACCGTTTATTAATAGCACACACATGGAGTGTTTGCATGGTTGTTGCATGGACGACATCTCTCTCTGCCCCTGAAGGAAGTTCCCTTAAGGAAAACCACAGTCGTGCACACAGCATTCTGCATTAATACAACATGATAAAGATGGCAAAGGCTCACTACACAGTCCTGGGATATTTCTGTATTACTGTAGGTTTATCAATAATGCTGACATGCGCAGAAGTTCTTCTCCCCCAGTCTTATTAGCCATTGCTATTAATCAAAAATGGATGAATATTATTATATTGAACTATCAAACTCAAATGTTGCCTGGAGATCAACTGTCAATCTGAGGTTTCTAGGAGGAACAGTAACATTGCAAAATTCCCTTAATTTGTAAACTATGTACCTGAGTGTGAACTACTGGCTGCCCAGATCTTTACAGCCCTTTCAACATATCTTCTTTTGACAACAAGCCAAAATTATGTGCAGTATTGCCAACTATTTTCAATGGAAATAGCTAAAGCCTGCTTTAGTAGCTAAATGTCGCTAGATGACATAATGAGCCAATTGTCAGCACTTTACACATTTTCTCTCCTAATCTGTACTCACATACTTTATTTGAATATATTCAATACATAGCCAAATATCCAATAAAGCTGTTCTCATTTACTTATTTTCTGTCAGACAACAGAAAGAGTATTATATTATGACTGACTACATGTTAACCAGCAGTCCAAAAAGTCGCTAGATTTGTTGCAAGTCTCTAAAGCGGTCTGAAAAGTCACTAAATTGGCAACATTTGTGTATCTTTTTCTATGGCAAAGCAGGTGACTTGATTGGACTACCTGACTCCATCTTGGCAATGTCACTATGTTGATGACGTCACAGCTTTCACAAATTTGCGTTTTTGTAGTTTACACGAAGACAATAACGTTACCATTTTCAAAACTTTCCTTTTTTAGGCCTTCAAAACACTGTTGTTGTGTAAATGAATGGCCAAAACTTTTCAGTTTTTAGTTGAAAACGGTGTCGTATAATCAGACCGTAGTTAGCTTAGCTTTTAGTTTCTTCATATTGCTTAAAGATGTCACCACAAACCACATTTTGTAAAGATTGACATTAAAACTTTTATTATTAATATATTCCAGCCACACAATAAAATTTAACAAATGATCACTAGAAAAAACCTCTTCTTCCATCAGCTGTACAATACAGTATCATTAAACTGGCCGCCAACATTAAACCCCCACTACAGCAATATATGTAGTGTTTTCAGCAGCATTTCACAAAATGAAAACATTATACATATGTACACATCCACATCGAATTCTCAACAAATTCACATATGTACAGTACATTTCTGTGGCTGAATATAAACATTGCCAACTTTGTTCCTCTGTTAAAGATTTGTTTTTAAAAAACGAAGCTGACAGTGGGTAGCTAGATTCAAGAGTTAGGGCATACATTTAAAAACTGTAAAAAGCATATCCTTTTAAAATGTAACTTTCAGACATGTGGTTTGATTTTCCCCAACAATGCTACCACTGTATTGCACACTAGGATGACAACTTACTCACTGGATTTCATGGGGTTGCAGTTTTTACTGCTCAAAAGATACATCCAGCCATGTCAAGTAACAAGAGATTTGGAGGTATGCTACATCTGTCAGACATTTTAACAGGTGATGTGACTGTCTAATAGAGCTCAAGCATCCTTCCCTCTCCACAGAAGATTATCATTCTCAAGACATACTCTTGAGTGGCTTGAATGGCCTCTTGATCAGGTAAAGAGAGAAAATCTGGCTTCTTTTCCCACATAGCCACTAACACAGAAAGGAATGCACTTTGGTATGTACCAAATGCCCTGGATTCGTAAAGTACAAGAATATCACAACAGTCTGAGGTAAAATATTAAAATGTGTTCTCATTTCTATTGAAATAAAATCAACCAAATGTATCACCTTGAATACTTGTGATGTTAAGACAACATGAATGCAGTGGTGAAGACACTTGTTTTATGTCAGTGATTGTTGTCTCTTACTGACATCCCTGGTGGAAAAGGGCCCTAAAGTTATTTGTTTACTCATCAAATCATAGTAGAAAAAAGACTGAGTGTCTGAACTGCATGTACAACCTCTTCTGTGCGGCCAGTTGTTCCCAAGTCCCATTTAACGAGGTTTGGGAAGTAGCCAATCTTTGGGCAATGCTCAAACATGTGCAAGAGAATCACCATGAGTCTTTCAAAGTAAATGGAAGGGAGAAATGTTGTTTGAAATAAAAATGAATGGCATTGATAACCAAAGGCACATTGTATTAAACCTAAGGGCACAATTATTCCACACTGCTGTCAATTCACAGAACAATAAAAACAGTGTAAAGTACATTGTGAAATGCCTGCTGATGTTGGCAGGTAACGTCTGCATTTGTAAAGCACTATGGGTGTCCAAAAGGGCCTTAGCCCCTGTGCAGTGTGCAGTAGGCCTGGTGGGCACTGTGCCAGCCTCTAGTGGGGGAGGAGGAGGGATCAACATGAGCATTACAGCTTTGCTGGTCTCCCTGACAGCCCATAGTTTGACCTCCTTCCACACCCCCAATCCATGACTGGGTGAAATTAAGCAGGACTACCCCCTGCTAGAGTAGGATTTCAATGTAGTGGCAGATATATTTTTTGTGCATTGCACCGTAAATCAATCCATTGATATACAAGCCACCTCCACTGGTTCCACCTATATTAGCTCTTCATTGACACAATAAAATGAAATAAATAAGTTAAACTTACTAAGCTTTTACACCCATGTCAGTCAAATTATTCTTTCCATGTCACAAATGCTACAAAAATGGCCAGTCTTTGTGTTCTAAAGAGAAATATTCTTTTTCAAATCCAACTGTTTTGGATTTGGGGGGAAAGTGTTATAATAACTTATTTGTAACATTATTTTTTAAAAAGGGAACAACCTTTAAGAATTTTAACTCTGGCCTCATATTAGCAAGTCCACACAATGATTATGTAACAATTTGAGGATATGCAATGTTGCCATCTGTATTATCTTTGTGGTTATAGATTTGTTTCGAGACTTGAATCGTGACATACTCCGCCATAACCTGTCCATCTAAAATATGTATCATGCATGATTACTTGCTTGCATTAAAGTAAATGCAATGTTCTGCTTTCCTATTCTTAAATTCTTAGTCCTAATCACAGCAAAAAAGCATTCATTTTAGAGACAAGACCAAAAAAAAGAACATTCTTGACCCTAATCTGCAAACTAAGTCTTCACTCAACTGAATACACAACACTGTTTTGTTCCATAAGCTTTACGTTTCAAGATATAAAAATCATCATAAATAAAAAAGGTAAAGCACCAAAGTTTTTCTTCCTTCCAGGACAGTACACTGTCAAAAGCAACTCTTCCAGCGAATAGCTTATAATTACATGAGTGTCAAGTACTGCTGAGTATCGTCTCCATTTAGCCGCATAAATTCCTTTAAACTTGCCATCAATCTAGACACTCTCTTTTTTCCTCATTTAATGTCTTTAAGGAATGTCAAGAGATTTATAGGCACATACCAAGTCTATCATGTAAACATTGATTCCTTTTGCTACCTCATTACAGTCTGCAACATCCACTCTCCATTGTACCTGTTTCTCTTACATAGTCTCTTAGAGTGTTTTATAAAATTCTCTTGTCTTGATATTGACAGCATTAGGCTGCAATGCAACAGGTCTCAGATCGAATAGCTTTTAGTAAATGCATTTTTAACCTTTAACTCACTATGGTAGTGATTAAATTTTCAAAAGCACATAAAAACAATGAACCATTACTTCATTGTGGCAAGGCCATTGACTTTTTTATGCTACAATATGTAGGTATCAAACCAAAGTGGGACTTTTTTGTTATTATAGACCAGATTGTAGAACCAGACTGCTCCTTCAAAGCAGCATTCAGCAAAGTCCTGAGATAAAAACTTTAAAGTGTTGTTCCCCCTTTCTTGGCCATTTGAGCTTTCCTAGAAAAAATCCAACTAAAGGTGCTACGAAGCAGTTCATTAATGGTGTATATGCATTAATGACTCTCATTCCTAAAAAAAACCCACGCTTCTGAATGCTCAGCTTTCCAATATCAATAACAATTTCCAATATCATCATTTAAAAGAAAAAAAAGTAGTGTTCAGCTGACTAATTTTGGCAACACTGTCCTTTGTTGTATATTCCCATTGGCATCAGTCATTTGTGCCATGTTAGTCCTTAACTTTGTGGCTGAGCCAGAAGGGGGAGGTAATTTGGAGATTGAAGTTATAGCACCAGTACCCTCAGTGATCCGCTTTACGGTGGTTTTCTCCCCAGTGGGAGGTTTTGGCAAGCGTCTTCTGAGCCATGGGTGGCGGAGGGCCTGACTAGGGGTCATACGCAGGGACGGGTCCCACTCTAGACACTGTTTTAGAAAGTCCAAGAAGAGGGGGTCATCACAGCCTTTGAGTGCTGTCACCCAGTCCCTGCTGCCTGGTGGACCTCTGAGTTTGCCCCTACGTGACCTTCCTCCATTCAACCCCACTGAGCCATCAGGTAAGGTTGTGACTGTGCAATAACGGGGATATCCCTTCGAACTGATAAAATTTTTTGCTCTCTTGGATGAATCCAGTAGCTTCTGGGAGGGCATACCCAACAGCTCTATGACACATGCTAGTTGGTCCCCTTCATCTTCTCCAGGCAAGAGAGGGTACCCTGTAAGTAATTCCGCTAAGATACAACCTAAGCTCCACATATCAATTGGCATCCCATATCGAGCACCCAGAATGACCTCTGGGGCCCTGTAGAAGCGTGACTGGATGTAAGTGTAGACCCTTTGATGCTCATAACAGCTTGAGCCGAAGTCGATGACTTTTATCCCACTGCGCCCCTGCTGCTTCAGAAGGATATTCTCAGGTTTGAGGTCGCAGTGAATAATTCTGTTCTTGTGCAGGGAGTCCAGACACTGTAAGATGGAGTGTGCAAACTTGCGCACTAGTGGCAAACTAAAGCCCTGAAACTTGTTTTTCTTGATGAGCTCATAGAGGTTCATGCTGAGCAACTCAAACGTCATGCAGATATGGTTGCGGAATGTAAAGTTCTCCAGCATGTGGATGACATTCATGGTGGAGTCCTTATCCTGCTTGCGCAAATGTTCCAGAATGCGAATTTCCTCAGCTGCTTGGCGATGGAATCGCTTTTCGTTACGCACCATTTTCAGGGCCACCTGCTGGTGGTTCTTGTGGTCATAGGCCTTCACCACCTGGCCAAAACTGCCTTTACCAATAACCTTTAGTACCTCATATCTATATGATATATGGTCATGGGGCACATGAATGTAAGAGCCCTGATCATCGTCATAACCTCCATTGTTAGACCCTCCAACTACACCTTGTCTTTTCTTCGCATTTGGACCTATAAAATAGACCTCAGAGTAGCTGAAGATTTCTTGGTGTTCAAACACTGAAAGCTTTGACATGTACTGTTTCATGGCCTGCTCAGGAGTCAAAGGTGCTGGCTTAGGTTTGCTTTCAGTTGATTTGATGGAAGTTGAGCTGCCTTGTCGACACTGGCTGCTTTCTTGCTGCTTCTCCGGCATGGCCAGACCTGCTCTACCTACGGGTGTCAACCCGTTGGGTTGTGCAGTCAACACTGTCCTTTTGTTGCTGTTCTCCTCAAACAGCTGTTGGACATGGATCTGCTGGTGATTCCCGACGTGCAGATGGTCAGTCATTGTGTGTTTATTGCCTCCAGCCTGGATAAGGTAAAAACAAAAGCAAGAGGCATTATTTCAGGATTGTTTCCCAAATAAATTAAGGACACACGGCTGATAATATATACACATTTTTCCATGATTCTCTACAACAGGCTCGAAAAAAATTCAATCCATGTTTATTTGCATGCATTATTAATTAACTTAATTCTTGTGCTTTGCAAAGTTTGGACAAAGTACAACAAAATCCTCCTTGTCTATTGTTGGTGGATCAATAGAAATGAAGCTTCCTATACTAAAGACCAGAGATCAGGACATAATCCATAGAGGGAAAAGAACAGCTTGAATGACAAAAATTGCAGAATAAAAACAGACTGGGCACTTATGTGTATCCCTTGTTATGCATTGACTTCCGACACATGACGGGTCCTGCTGGTTTGTATAATTTACTTCAGTATGTTAAATAACTGATCTAAGAGATTTGGTGTCCAATGCGTGTAGTGTAATTTCTCAACCTTTCCATTTAAATGCTATTTGATGTTAAACAATATCGCGTTTTTAGCATGTGGAATTCAGCTATGGGAGACTTGGAAGATTTTTTTGTTGTTGTTTATTTAAGCTCATTAAACATGAATTTCCTGCTTTCCAGAATCTCCTGCCCTGCAAGATGCTTACTTCCTTGATAATGTGATTACCTCTGAATCTTGTTTTTACAAGGACATCCTGTTGCTTCAGTCAGATGTTTGCAGCAACCTTCTCATTTTATACAAAACATAAACTCTTACACATTTGAACATTACTCCCCTTGACATGACTATTGTCCTGTTATTTCAGCCAGGTAGTTTTAATGGTTTAGCGTTTATTTTTGTGTTTTGAATGATACTCATGATCCACTTAACTGTGCTTTATTGTCTAATCTCAGCCTTTCCGTATTCACATGCAGAGAGAGTAATAAAGTGTAAAAGCATATCAGGGCATTGCAAGACTTCTGATATTTACATATCCTTTTTATCTCAACCTATCTGCAATACCCAGATGGCAAGTACTGATGTTTTTACACCTCTGACTGAAGATAAAAATAAAGCTGAACTCTAAATCCAAAGGCTCTCATACAATCTGCTCTAAAACCACTCAAAATACAGGCATATTTTTTGCTTTGGCCCTGTCTCACGCAAAACTAAAACAGTGACAATGATGTCCTGTTTAATGACAGGCTTCTAGTTTAGAAAACTGCATCATTCAAATATAAATATAAATGTAACCAATATCCAATCTTAAATCAGTAAACCAATATTTAGTGTCACAAAATAAATCGCACTGTTTTAAATAAGCTTATGATATTAAGCAAAGATTTAAGTATTAGCTAAGGCAGGACATTCTTGATAATTTACCAGCCATCATAAAGAGTATATAGCCTAGTTTCTACAGGAAAAATGTATCACACTGACTGACTATTGAGCTCATGCATCATACACAAGAGATTACTAAGATTTAAAATTAGCCTCTGGAACTAAAAATTAATCTGAATAAAGCTTCAATTTTAACCTTTTGTTGTACTTGGTCGCCCTGCTGGGTAATTCAAACAGGATCTGAACAGGTGGGGGGTCGTAGAAAATACATGCTTGCTGGCAGCTGTAGAGGACACAACTGGAGCCGAACAAAAGACACATTTGGTCTAGGAAATGTAGCGAGCATGGCAATCATTCTAATGCTCACTACTCTGCAAAATACATATACGGCTTAAGAGGAGTGCTAAAAGGCTGTGATTCAACTGCCCTTAATGATGTTAATTTACCTAAAAGGTATGAGACTCAAATCTAACTGGACAGATATTTTAACATACAGAAAAATAAAGACAGAATAAGTATTGCCATCCTTGTAATTACTATAAAACTTGAAAACTAGAATGTCTTCTTACATGAGTGGCTGGCCGATCTAAAACTTTTGGCATATAATTGGAAGCAACCTTCTTATTAGCTTCAAAGCCAAAATCAACACAGAGTGTGTCCCTAAATGTCCTACTAATTGCCATACATAACTTGACTGTGAATTTGACATTTGAAAAGCACATCAGAAATTATTTTTAAGATCTTATATGTATATGTATACACAATCAGCTCTAATTTGTTGATGTAATCTGTTACATAGGCTAACTAAGTAGGAATGAGCCCAACGTACTGCACTTCGAAATCATTACTGTACTGTTAACTTAAGCATCATCAAATCATAGCTCATCATGACACCTAATTGGAAGTTATAATTCCCAATAAGCTTATTATGTTATAATTATAATTGGATCTGCAGAAACCTGAAAAAGTTCTCATTCAATCATTAAGCATATTTGTATTTTATTTATTTTTTATTCACTGAAATAAGACAATTTCCATCTTAGCTTAGCAATTAAATGTCTTGAAATATATATGTTGACTGACGAGCTAGATTTACAAATACAATGCTGAGATTTGATTCATTACATGTGGCAGGAATTCTGTTTTGTAAGACTATGCACACGTACAAATGTGCCTACCATGCGAGTCTGTCTATATTTACCCATAATAGAATGACAGCTAAATAAAGAACTCACAGCTACTTAGTCATAAATGGCATTGATCCAATTATTTTATTTTATTCAGTGATGTCAAATACATTTACATAAACTGCAATTCTTTAAATATTACTAATAAACTAATTACTGAGCAGCATCTCATTGTCGTGCATTGCATGTGTTTTAGCAAATTTAAAAATTTTTCGCTAAAATATGTTTTTTAGTCCTACATCATGCCGTGAATGCTGAGTGGATTAAGATTTTGGATGTATAGCGGAAATTCACTAGATGACAGATTTCAGCTGTGCCTGTTAGCGTCACACTGATGGCCTGAGAATTTCCCATCCCCCACCAATGGCAACATCTCCACACATACATCAACCAATGACTCTGAGGCCCCGTCCACACTACTGCGTTTTTGTTTAGAAACGGAGAATTAAAACGAATACGATCTCCGTCCACACCAGCGTTTTTAGCTGCGTATTAGAATTGATCTCCGTCCACATTAAAACGACTGAAAACGCGGATCACGTGACCATTCACCAACACTGGGCATGCGCGTGCCGGTGTAAACAGGAAACGGATTGACTATTCCTCAGATTTGATGAAGAAGAAAGTAGCTAACATTACCGCTGCACACGAGAATTGTCAAACATCGATCGAATTGGCAGTTATAGCATTGTAAAATGCAGAATTTAGGGAAGGAAGGGAAGGATACGCCATGACCGATGACACCCAATCATAGAGCCGAGCGTGAGCTTCTGCGTCATCGTTTCTAAAGTCCTCCGTTTTGACCCGTCCACACTAAAACGCCCTCCGGAGATTCAAAACGAAAAACGGGTCGGCAGCGTTTCTAAACTTCTCCGTTTTGGGTCTCCGTTTTTACCGTTTTAGTGTGGACGGGAGGTGCAAACGTAGCAAAAGTTCTCCGTTTTTAAACGAAAACGCAGTAGTGTGGACGGGGCCTAAGAGAGCCACTGATCATTACTACGGCTCATATCTGAATATTTTTTCACCGTTTAAACTTATATTCCATGCCTTTTTTCAAAATTAATATCAAAATAATTTATAAAAACATGGGTTTAAAACTTGCACTTTGGTTTCCAACATCTTTAAACTACTGTTAGAGTCTTCTCGCTACTATCTCTTAAAAATGCATACCTTCCAAATACAGTGCACTGTCTAATCATTACATTGTAATTCTGTATCCATATAAGACTCAGAGAAGACCCTTTTTGTCATGCATTGCTAATGTAACAACTCACAAAATTGACATACAATCTGATTATTTTGTACTCCACTAGCTGCATTCACAAAGTCACTTACTGTAAAAGCAATGATGTGCATAAAAAATACTCAGTCAAAATCCAGTAACAGGTTTGCATTCTGTATGAATCGTGGACTCTTAATAACAAATGCTATTAAAAAAAGGGTTTTTCAAACTGAGGTTTGGGAGGCCCTCGGAAGGCCGCAAGAGAGCACCCTATAGGGGGATCCGCAGAAAATTTTAAAGAGAAAGAGAGAAAAAAATATTTTAATACATTTATTTTTTTTAGGGCTGTCAAAGCTAATGTGTTAACTGTAACCTTTTTCTCGCTCAGTGTAATTTGTAAGGAACTATTCTTTGTAAAACTGTAGTGAAACATTTATTGTAAAAAGCACTAAATTAATTCAAATTAGACTGAAAATGGTTTCTTCAGGTACATTTACCTCTAATATTAATCTAAAAGTGTAGGAAAATACACACAGTAAACTAATACAAAGTAAATATTTTAATAATTAGCATTGGATTTAGTACATTTTACAATATAAACACCAATTATTTACTTAATTTTGAAAATATTATAATGTCATCTTTCTACATAAAGATAAATAGCAGCCTTTATTGTAGGAAGGGAATTATCATATGTGGTATTTGCCATTAATAAGTTTGAAAACCCTTGGTTCCACAAACCATGCACTAGCCACAATATATGCTAACATAGCAAAACTCAGATTATGAGAACAAAGGAGGACTCAGGAGGCATGCATAGTGGAAAGTGTAAGCAAGAAGGTTAATTTTACCGTGAGAGAGTTGCTGTTCCTGAGTGGTGGTAGTGTGACGGGTGATGTGGCTTCAGTCCCTGCTACAGCCCGGGGACCCCCGATGCCCAGTCCGGGGGAAGACTGTAGCTGGCAAATCTCACCCCCTTTGCCTGTGGAAATTAGCAAACATGTATTCGAAAAAAAAAAATGTTTACACAATTGCTTTAACCTGTCAGTATTTTTAAAAGGCAAAAGAGATCATAAAAGGCTAATGTTAGTTAGTCCAGAAAACGAAAACTGTACGTTAGCCCCGTTACATTTAGCCAATCGATTCATCAGATGTATAAATCAATTAAGAAATTTAAAGTGAACCAGAATATTTACACCATTTTAACAAACGAAAACCAGCATTAGCACAACGAAAACCTTTTATAAACCCCCAATAAATCTAAGAGCCATTAATCCAAAGCGCTTGGTTTCTAAATAGTCACTATAGCAACAGAAACATTTACTGAATGCAAAAACAGCCGTTTTTTAATGGTGTTTCCGGGGATTATAGCTACTGTACTCAACCCTATAGTCACCACGAGCAATGAAACGAAACGCGGCGAGCCTTACAAGCGTTATGGAGCATTTAAATCGGATAAATAATCCATCTCCAAAATCCAATCCGGAGAATTAACGTGCCCGGCGTCGCCCTCTTAGATCCGGGAATTGGGTTCCTTACCAGTCGGGTAGACAGCAGTAGCAGCAGCGGCAGCGCAGGGTTTCTTGGTTAACATGGCCGCTGGAGAATCACACACACACACGCAGAAAAGCCACTTCTGAGTCTCTCCCCTCCTCCCTGTGATCACCCACTCTGACTGCTGCTACTCCAATCAGATACATCCAGACCTGAGCAAGCCAACTCTAGGGGCTGCTTCCTCAAACGCTAACCGAATTCGCGTTATCATCGCTTGGAAACGTGCAAAACAAACAAAGACGCACGCATTGCTCTCTACAGCTCCGCACTTTTGGGCCTAGGAAATTCTGCGCAGCCCGTGGCATTCTCTCACACACATACAGTAAGAGTAACTAGGAATATACTTTAAACCGGTTTAGGGTGTTGTCTGGACTTATCTATCACCCTCGTTCGCCTCCACCTTCTTTTCTCTCCCCTCCCCGTGCGGCAAGCCGTATTTACATTTATTGGCTAGGCTATATGAATAGTATCTATCTATTAATGCAACAGTGGCTATAAATGTCTATTGCAAACAAGAGCATTGATTTGGTTTGAACTTTATATAGCATTATATACCACTATATAGCATTTGTTATGAAAAACAGCAACACTTTTATAACATAACATACCGTTGTATAGGGAAGATCTATTCCCTTTACAGATTATGTTATTAATTGTGCAAGTTTTACCAAACAAAATTTACCACAGTAGCCTAACTGTAACTACAACAAAGCATGATACATTCTAGTAAATGTTTTCTCCTCTTTTTCTCATCAGGTCTTTGTATGTGACTGTTTTAGATATTAGCCTTTTTCAATAGCATTTTAAAAAAGTAAATTATCGATATAATTCAAATGGGTCACACATTTTCTCATCGGCAAAGCGATGGGAGCAGCTCGAGCAAATCTTATCACGCTTTAGGAGCGCGCTAGTGAACGAACACAGTACTGTGATTTGCACGCCACTCATACACAATTAATTGTATTTGCTGGTTTTGGTTATTGAACTACGCCCTGTATTACAAAGTCACCAGTAGCCATTAATGTGGTACTAGTAAGGACTCCAATTGTGATAGCAGGCAGATCTATTCACTATTCCATTATTACTTATCCATTCTATTATTAGTTATCCATTAAATACTAGTACTTATTTTTAGTTAGCCTAGTTGTAATTACTCAAATCTTTTATAGTATATATTTCTGTTATTTGTTAAAAAAAGTATAAAAATAAATTAAAAACTTAAAAATAGGCCTATATCCTAAAATGGCTTGCCATATTCCCAGGTCCACCAACTCACTTGATGCCACAGAATTTGTTTATAAATGCATATAGGCTATATTTCATAACATAGTATTTTTTTTTCATGCTTTCAATCCTGGTCACATTATACACAGTAAAAGCAAACAATTTCAATATTTTAAATTTCGTTTTGAGTTTGAAAGGGCTAAAAAAAGGGTAGGTATTTTACAGAGAGTTGTCAATAAATGAAAGTGTAGCCTTTCTTGATTTCATGTGAACATTTTTACATGGGTGTGGTAATTCATCGCATGAACAGAGCTGTTTAATTATTTTTTGCCCCTCGGAATAACAAGAAATTGCCCCTTGGAATAAAACTTTCACTTATACCTAATCATTAGGTTTAGTTTAGTTTATTATTTTCTTTCCAGCCTTTCCTGTTGACATTGGAGAATGTTTTGTGTTCTATATAAATGCATATAACATTTTAAATTATTAATTTCATTTATCAGCATGTGTTATTTTGGCATGACAAATGAAATTACTGTCCACTAGAGGGTGGAGTGAGTGCAGAAACATTACAGCCTCCATTTGTACTGTACATTTAGTTCCCAAACAGGAGCCATGTAAACATTAGAAAAGATTATGTTCTACACAAAAAGTATGTCCACTAAAGCTGAGGGTGAATCATTAAATATGCCCTCATATGCGGCCTACATCAAAGCACATTCTACAGTGATTAGGTTATATGTGATGTGATTGAATCTGCATTATCTGAAGAGTCTTTAACAAGTTATACATTAATAAAGCACAATAACAATGATTGATCTTATTTCTCTGATTGACATGTTTTTGGAGTTTCAACACAATGTAGATTATCCAGTCTTTAGATAGTGGGATCTGATATCCCAAAAGATATGATTTTGATAATGATTAAGCATTCCTATGGCATTCCTATCCAAATATTCCTATTCCACCCCTAACTCTGAATGTTTGAAGATACCGTCAGTTTCAGGCTCAATATTTAAACATACAATTATATCATCTCAGTTTCATCATTGACCTCACAGAAAAAAAAAGATTATTTTACAGCATTAATTATGAGGCAGTTCTTTTAGAGAATTTACTATCAAATCTGACTTAACTTCCAGTCTCTAAAACAAACAAGAAAGCAAGGTGCAGCATACTCAGTAAAAAAGTAAAATGCATAGTAAATACAGGCCACAATCATCTCCCTTGTCCATCCCCCCAGGAAGCAAGCTAATGTAGTGTCACATGTCAGGCTGTGGTCAGCAGGGTATGCTGGGATGGCTATAATGGCATTTGTCACTGCGGTTACTGGGAAACATCAATAAGCACTATGTAAGGAATTGGGCCATTGATCACAGCATTGGGTCATTTTATGTGGGGAGCGTAAGAAGGGCTGATCTTGGGGTTGTGTTATAAATCTCACATCATTGTCTTGTAGTTTCTGATAGTGAGAAATCAAAGGGCTGACAGAACCCATTTCCTGAGACAAAGAACCCAATCACCGAGGCATGGCACTCAAGACTAAAAGCTGTGAAAGGACCTGCAGAAGTGTGATATCAATGCAATCAGGTGTTATTTGCAGTTGAGTTATTTTAGACACTGTCTGACTGACATGCAAATGACCAACTCAAATTCCTTATGTTTTTAGGTGTCAATATTAAAACTTGGGAAAATATCGATAAACCCAGGCAAAAAAAAAAAAAAAATATATATATATAGCCTATATATTTCACAGACGTAACTCAGTAAAAAAACCGAATATACAGTTCTGCTCATGGATATTTAGTTAAGTTACTAAGTGCCACACAGAAACCTCTCAACATTTTTCAATTATTTGATGTCACTAACCTGGCAAACGTTTGGCAAATCCAGTGATTATTTCATCCTTAAAAGCTCTCCTTGTATCAGTCCAGTACCTTGTAAACATGACTTTATTTCAGGTAGACTAAAAATACTGTGCCCCCTTGCTCCCGGAAGTTGTGTAAAGCCAACCAATCAGATCAGAAATGTCCAGGCTGACAGTAGGCTACTTCCTTGTTTTGTGAGCAATATGCATCAGATGGTTAGCAAACAGATTGTGGGCAGGCCGTCTGAATCACAGACTACAGATATGATAATGGATTGATAAAATGGTAGTCCCTTCCTCAGTACCATGATGTCTTGTTGTACTTACGCCATCAGCTTAGGGGGAGGATGCAAGCCTTGGTCTATATTTAGCTTGCTTTGCTTTTATAACTACTGGAGCATCCAGGCATTAGAATGGTGCTCTGGGAATGCGTGGTGATTCCAGACTCAGCTTTCTCCGCTGGGAACTGAGGCACATGGATGCAGTAAAAACCCTCTGAATATGTGGATAAATATGCAGCAAACATGGATAGATGGTTCTCACACCATCAGCCAACACAGTTTAATGTTAGATTGTAGTATGTGTTAATCAGCTTGCTTTTATACATATAAGTCGAGCTTAATTTATGTCGGGTTTGATTTGCATTGTGCATACAGTAAGTCTCTCTGTCAACCTAAAATCGGATAATAGTACATGCTTCTATAAGTTTCTGCCTTACAGACATACCACAAAATACCCAGGTTCACCATATAAGCACTTTTCTGTACTAGTCATCATGATAAAATGAACAGAAAAAAAGAAACACAAAAGCTGTTTGCTAAAAGCCCGAATGAACCAAAGATACAAGTATATGTTCCCCCTGGTGACTAATTAAAGCATGTATAACCTCACCTGCTCTGATGTAACAGTAATGAACTCTGCAGACAAAACACCTCATAATAATATCCAGTCCTGGGGACAGATAGTATACATCTGAGAGCTTTTTAAAAGCACCCACACACACCTGAGAGTTTTTACGGTTTCCATCATGTTCCGTCACTTAACAAAAGAAGCACAAAACCAAGTGAATGCATTGAGACAAAATAATACAAGATAGTGGACGAGGCAAAAGTTGATTGATATCAACATTAAAATAAAGTATATTTTAAACTAAATTATCTTAAACAGTATTTTTTGAGCTTATTATTACTCTTATTAGGGTATCGTGCTGTTAGCTTAGCAACATCCTGAAATCAAACTCTATTGAAATCAATTGCGAGGAGTTAAGTAGTGTGACACATGTGGTTGGTGCCTATATAAAGCATTTATAAACAGTTTACAAGGCAGCTGTCTTTATAGACAGAAGACAGCAAGATATCTCACTAGATTTGGAACAGAACTACAGTATCCTTTTATTGACAACAGACAAAAACCTCTCATCAGTTATTGAAAGACTCACCAGATGTACATCAAATAATTAATCCCCAAACTCATTAGAGTACTCCATCTTACTATATAATAAATTACCCACAAACATCAAGCCCATTTCAGTCAGGTACCAGTTTATATTCACTCTATTTGCATAAAGCTCAAAACAGGTGGCAGGTATCTCAGGGCCTACAAACTCCTTTTGGCCAATTAGGATTTTTGGCCAAAACAAAAGCACAGATGGCTGAAGTACCATTGCCATCTGGTTAATAATACAGTCAGATATATGAAATGAGCCTGTGTGGTGTTTAGTGATTCGATCTGTTGTCATCCCCTCACATCAATGGAAAAAAAATCAATAGATACTGGGACTGGAGAGCTGTCTTGCAAATCAACACTCCTAACACACAGCTTGACTGATGAGAGACTCAAAAAAATGGTGGATAGTTACGTAATAAATGAGTCATGTTCACACGTTAGACTATTTGCATGCAGACTCCCAGCCCATGCAGACTGAGCAAATATAAACATGCGTTCGCATGAAAAGACAGGATGTACCTTTGAAATTAGT
Organism: Squalius cephalus; assembly: GCF_949319135.1. Lineage (NCBI taxonomy): Eukaryota > Metazoa > Chordata > Actinopteri > Cypriniformes > Leuciscidae > Squalius > Squalius cephalus. The sequence goes on from NC_137125.1 coordinate 44,934,582, forward strand.
CTTAGACAGAGACTGCAGTACTGTTTGTATGGAATTACCTCAACCCACTTCCCTATACACATGAATTACCATTAAATAATGCTTTCAGTATTATTCTTGTTCAAAAGGTAAGCTATTTATAATGCCATGAAGAGTGTAAATGAAAATGTAATGCAAGTGAAAATAAAGAAAAAAATGTCAGTAGCTGAAATATGAAAAATATATCTGTCACCTCATGACCATATAATTCTAGTTTACAGGATAAAATCTCAACACTGACATGTACAAAAGCACGCTCACATTCTGTACTCCTTCACATTGTGTTCCTTTCTCTCTCTGTGTACATTACAGATCCGTCTCCCAAAGAAATTTGCCTGAGGCAATGGAGCATATTTTTGTCAGCTCCGCTGTCATATAGTCACCCACACTGCACATATTTAGCAGGGTTTATTTTTACAGCCATCTGGTGGATTCTTAAAGAAAAGCTCAGAAACGCCTCTGAAAATCATCAGCTTTGGCTATTCACAGAAGCAGTGAATCAAATATGATACATATATAAGATGAGAGGCAGTGACTCAAACAGACTTATGCTACAAAATGTAATTGTGCTATAAATGACTGATTTTCACATGCTACTTCACACTGTTTTCTCATTGTTTACTATATGGCAGAGTTTTGCATGAATGTATTAATGCCCAGAATCAAAATTCTTTCTCTGCACTTTAATAAGACATTATAGTTTTTAAATATGAGTCTTTTTATACATTTCATTGTGTTTTGCATGAATAGGTTATGGTTTGTTACTGCTCAGTGAGGGGTTGATGCATCTTCATTTGTGCATTGGATTCAAAGCTCACAAGCAACATTAGCCTTACTCGAATGGTTCAGTGCCTTGAGCTAAAGGTAAAAGGATCTGTCCTTTCCAGTAATCATTCCCTGTCCTGCCTTTGGGATACCCTTCTGGCCAGGGGCATGGTTTTGCATGCAGATGCAAGGCTATTAACGGCACAGTGCTGAAGAAGGGGGTGCTCATTGTTGTGCTTGTTGCCACATTGGAAACCCTGGCTGTATTCAAAGTCTTCTCTCATTTTAAATTCAGTCAAACGTTGCTTCTAGCATACTAAGCATTGTCTCCATGGCTGCTGGAGCAACATCTGGCTTGTAGAAAGTGTCCAAACGGATTGATTACAGAGGGAACTAACTAACAAAGCACACATTTGTCCTAATCCAGTTTGAGCCACTTTCAGTGACTCTGTACAGAACGATAGATTTCAGCACAACATGCTGCACATATGTTCTCTGGCACACAATAGCATTGTGCTTGTTTAAAGAGCCATCATTGAGACCGTCTGTAATCTTGTGTACACCGAGTAGCCCTTAACCAAACTACAGAGACCAGTTCAGGACTGTGCAAATAATGTGTTGCCTGGCAACAATGAATCTCGATTATCAACCTGAATATCAGAGGCCTTGTTTACATCCCACAAAAGCCAGAGTTTACAAGGCAGGAACAGGTGTAGTTCAAGTTACAATTTGTTTTTGATATTTAAATTCATGGCTATTGTTGTCATGCCGGTGGCTGGTAACATGCCACCATCTTTGGCATAGCTAACACAAAAAGAAGCCCAAGCTGAAATGGTTCTTGGCACATCCATTTGATTGATGATGCTGAAGGCTCAATTACCCAAAGTGTTGTTCTTACAAACAAGGTTAACTACAGACCTGTGGACCAATGAGCTCATTAGAAGAGTGATGAATAGAGTATAACATCCAATCACTTGATCTCTCACTGTGGGGGTGGAACTAGCATGAGAGTCCCATCTGCACAAATGAAAAAAGACACCAGACCCCCAACCTGAGATGCAGCATCACTTTTTAAATATCCCCCACTGCTGTTTAACTGTCACTCTTTACTGATGTTTACTTTACAGTGGCTATTGGGAATAGATGAACAACAAGTCCAAAAAAACTTCTCAACAAAACGTTGAACCATTTTTAATGTGAAGTGAATTAATGTGTGTTTTAGCCAAATCGATGAAGATTTTTAAATATACACAACCCGGCCAAAAAAATAAAGAAAATAAAAATTGTTGTTTGGATTTAAATAGGCAAATGTTTAAGAGTCAATAACTGGATCATTATTTCAGTGATTATTATGTTTCTAGCATTATATGATGGGATGACAATGCCAAGATTCATCAGGCTTAGATTGTGAAAGAATGATTGGGAGGGAGCATGAAGAATCATTTTCACACATGAATTGGCACCTCTGAGTCCAGATCTTAAATTTATTAAAAGTCTTTGGGATGTGCTGGAGTAAACTTTACAGTGTGCTTGACATTTACACTGTCAATACAAAATCTTGACCAAAAATGTATGAACCTCTTGATTAAAATAACATCACAACATTTATTTACATCAAGAGGTGCATACATTTTTGGTCAAAAGCTTGTATTGACAGTGTAAAAGTCAAGCACTCACTCCACCAAATCCTACATGGTTGTTTAAGAAACCATATAACATGCCAGAAACATAATAATCACTGCAATAATGATCAAATCATTGACTCTTAAGCATTTGCCTATTTAAATCTAAACAGCGACTTTTTTGGGGGGCCGGGCAGTGTATATGCTAACTAGGTACACACGGAAAACGGCATGCACTACACAGATCTTTGAATGAATCCATTCATTCATAAAAAAAAAATAAAAAAAGCAAAATTCCTCTAGCCTGAGGGAGAGTAGAAAGTGGCATCCATCAAACTAACTTCCCTCAGCACTAAAGCAAAACAACCCAGCTGACTATAAACTTGGTACTTCAGTGTTAGGTGGGAAGCCACTGAAATGTTTCAATGAAGCAAATGAATTGATGCTGCAAGGATATGAAGTACCGCAGCCATTCCTGCTGGGGTAAAAAAAAGCTTTGAATTTCCTGCAGCTGTGTTTACACTCTCATTCACTCCACCAGAGTAACCATGATGGAGTGTAATGTGCAGTTTTGGTCATCACAGTGTAATCAACCGGAGATAAGCATGAGGTGTGGTGCCTTTTTACTCTTTTGTTATCTCATTGTTTTTCTTTCAGTCTGAGGGGTGGACATGAGTTTTATCTGATGCAATTTTTTTTAGCAAACGAGAATGTTACCGAATATTTAACCTCATGTTTAGAGAGTGACATCAAAACCAAAGAAAAAATTGATATTTAAATACAATGACTAGAGGCTCACTCACCAAAACCAAGATACCTCCTTATAGCATTTGCAAGCATCAAACAGTAGCTTTGCTCAACAATTATACACTAAATTCTAAGGAAGCATCACATGTTATGCACAGCAACAAACTGAAAAAATAAATCCAAGATAGAGAATGAAGGAAGAGAAATAACTCAATTAAATTCATTCAATACTGAAATGTATCTAAATTAGTTTCTAATGATAAAAACTGACTTTTAAACCCAATTTGTTTATTGTTTAAAACATTTTTTGTATGATGCCTGTATTTGTTACCTATGTAGACTGTCCCAAATCAGTTAAGATGCTGCTCCAGAATGCTATGTGGGCAGCAAGAAAGCTCACTAGGTTTTGTAGTAGAGCTCATCACGCGAGTAAGTAATACAACTTTTGATTATTTGTATCTTTATCACAGAAACTTTGTGTCTCTCTCATTGCCAGTGAAGTTGAAGATTTCTGCCTTTGTGAGTTCCAGTGTGACAGAGCTCTCAATCTTAATGGTTTATCTTAGTGGTTGTAATAAATCAGCATTTGTAATCTACTGCTCTTGCTTTTTCCCAAGAGAGTAATATTGATTTCTTTTTTTTCTTCTTCTTCTTTTTTTCAAAGTCTCATCCCATCCCCACTGCACCATTATCACACATTATACACACACATATACATGCACAAATATGCACATACATTTAAAAATAAATAGGTAAATAAATAAAAAGATGAGGGAAAGAAAGGAAAAAAGAAACAACAGTAAAATCAAACAGTAAATATTAAATTTGCTCTATGTATGTCAGAACTGGCTGCCAAATAGTGAAAAACATTTGACTGCAGCCTTTAATTGAATACCGAATCGTCTCTAGTGCAAGATGATAAGATCCTTAATCCACTGACTAAAAGTAGGTGAAAATCTGTCCTTCCACTTGTGCAATATAAGACGTCTAGCTATTAAAGTTGAGAAAGAAATCATATTTTTTGCTTTATTATCTAAACAGAGCTCTGTAGTAAAAACCGAATATTGCAAGAATTGGGGAAGGATTAATAGATAAATGTTGGGCTCCTGAAAGAAAATTAAATATTAATTGCCAGAAGTTAAGAAGCTATTGATTTCTTTTTCAGTGCTGCCTAATTTGAAATTCACAAATTGACACCAAGTCTATTTATTAAAACCACCTCTGTTATGCTCTACTTCTGTTTAAAACTGTCCTCTGCTTACCTTAAAAGATGTGCCTCCGATGCAATATTGTAAGTGAAAGCTTTAAACACAGCTCATCACGTTCTTCACTGATAGACATCGACTGTCTCCATTCGGCTAACAATCCAACCAGTTTCCTGTTCATTCTTCACTTCTGTTGGTTAAAATGTGTAATTACGTGGAAGAGAAGTCGATAAAAAATACGCTTTTGCAGCTGTTGATGCGGTTTTGGCACCATTGGCTTTTAGATATCTGTAATTATGAGGCGCTTGAGACCTGTTACCTCAAGTATGATCACCCAACCCTTCTGTTAGCAAAGCTCACAAGGCCAGGGCATGAGTATAGAGTAGATGTGTGACGAAGTAAAATTACACTGCTTAATAATTGATGGGGTTGAAAACGAAATTGTGTGTGTGTGTGCTAGAAAGACGCTCAGCTTGACTCCTCCTTCCAAAGTAATGAGTATTGTCACCCTGTAATTGATCCGCTGTACGAACCGCCCTTTTCTGTGTTTGATCTTCTACTACTCAACTCTACAGCTATATTTTCACAATGCATGAAGAGACCTACTCTGTATCACTCTGGTTAAACAACAGGATTAATGGTCTCTCCATCAGCACTCATTCAGTCAAGAGAAACGTATCTGTTTACTAATAAATGACAGCAAAGCTTCTGTAGAAAAAAACTAGGCTACACACAGAATGGTCTTTTCCATTATTATCATATTGTGTGAATTTGTGTAATCTGGGACACTTAACTTCTTTATACACCTGCTAACAAGGAATTTATGTTAGCATTATCATATAGGGTTTAAGTCAGAAAAATGATTATACTCCACTACACTACCTCAAACACCAGCCACTGATCACCATTTCAGTCACTAAAACCATAATTTCAATAAATACTGCCTTTCCGTGATGATTTTCAACTTCTGTAGACTGTTGTCTTATTCTTAATCATTTCAATAATTATACAGACCACATTAGTTATCAGACTTGTACACATGACATTTCCCCAGGAAGAGGTTCACACTAGCTTATATAAACAGAGACAGTTAAAATGGTATTGCAGTCAGTGACAAAAATGAAACCCAAATAACTTTTGTTACTGTATAATTTAATATTCTACTCACTGTAGATTCTACACATTCTACTCACCCATAAAACAAACATTTGATCAGTTTAAGATTACATAACCTAATGGAAAGTTCAGAGTGTTCTACCGCCTCTAATAATGTCTTTGTAGGTTTGTTTGTTTTCATTATTTTCAGTCTAGACCAAATAGACAGATGAATTGTCGGATAGACCAGAGTCTTATTCATGAATGGGAGTTTTTTTTGTTTTTTGTTTGTTTGTTTGTTTGTTTTTTGTGGGGTAAGGGTCATCCTGGGCCTATACTGGCTAATCATGGAGCAACTTTGAGCACAAATGAAAATAAGCCGAGCTTTAAGACCCTATTGAGTTTCTATGACACTTTCAACATGAGAGCCAAAAGAAACATTGTGTTTGGGTTAAATGTGATTTACCTAAATTATGAAAGCTCCCCATAACCAGTTGTGTGTGGTACTGATGCTCCGTCAGACTAAATGGATAAATCTATAATCAAGTGGTCTAAACTGCCTAGTGGCCATTTTGTGGTGGAAAACTAATCACTTCCACACCGTGGACACTTTATTCATCAGAGCAAATTTAGTGACTACAGAAATCCCAAGAGAGAAATGGAGGGTTTTCATGCATGCCACCCGAGCTGCTCTCTGCAGCTCAAGTTACGCTATTAAATGCTGGAGGGTTGCTCATATAGGAGCATTGTATGTTCAATCCCAAGATGTTTGTTTTGTAAAGTTCATAGAAGTGCACAAACTGCCTATAAATAATTACCAAGTGATCCTTACCCAATTGTCGTTCCAAACAAACAAAGATCATTTGATGAAATTTGGGGTCTAAACAACTTTGGACCCCATTGAATTAATTGTATGAACATTAAAAAATACAATGCTATGGTGTTCTGGGCGGATACTTTCTGGCAAAAGAGCCCACTCTCAAGTCTCTATGATTTTTTGGTACCTATATAATCTTTTGTTCAATTCAGTCTTTGTAATTTTCACCTGCTTGCCAGAACCCCACCCCCCCCCCCTCCCCCTCCCCCCCCTCAAAATGTAAGGTTTCATTGATATCCATACCACAGTTTAGGGTCATAACAAGCACCTCTAACAAACAATACTGGCTACTGAAATAATCTCCAATTTGACTGACATTCAAAATTATTCTCTTTTACAACAAAACTCAAAACTACAAAAGGTAACCAAGAGAATATGTGCATAAATGAAGTGTGTGAGGTCCAATGCAAAACTAATCAGAAAGTTGGTAGGGTCTGCGTCTTTCCATGCCACCCTGCCATCTGTAACCATCTGTGCTGTCGTTACTATGAAATCATAAAGGCTGATGGTCTCTAGCTTGATGGCACAGTGCTATTATGGGGGCATGGTGTCTGTACAACAGTGCGTATATAGTAGCACGTCATCCTCACGGCACAGATGGATCCCCACCGTGATCCCAAGGCCAAAGTTTTCCCCATGGACCCAAGTGTATGCCCTGCACAGCGAGGAGTCCAGTAATTCAGCTTAAAACTAATCCACCTTTAAGACACTCACTTTGCCCTAACCACGTGTTAACCTCACAGTATCATGAAGTACACTTACTGACATACGAGCTGTCACAGTAACCTCAGGTGTGTCCCTAGCCTTAATATAACTGAGTCGCACAGAGCAATTATACAGTTACACTCATTACACTGATCACAAACTGTACTATGTAGTCAAATGAGAAGTAGCTCACATTTAAAGATTACGTAACAGATTTTCACCAAACCGTTCTCCTGTGCGACATGTTTTCCCATGAGCACCCACTGTTTTGTTGCTTAGTTACATGTAAAGCATACAATCTGCCCTCTTAACGCTTAGCTTTGTTTGTTCATTGTGTTTTGTTTATTTATTTAGGAGTTATTTGTTTAGGAGTTAGGGGTGTGGTGTTGCCAATTTGATTGACAGGTTGGGTGTCCACCCTTCTGAGGTCAGGGGTTGTAACTGTGACCTGTTTCCCGGACAGTACAGATCAGCTGAGAAATATCTCCAATGCCTGCCGGCTACATTGTACCGTCCCCTTCCACGCCCTGCCCCATGCATGCCGCCCTACAAATACCACGCAATTCCCAGAAACCCTTTATATTTGTCCCCCTGAACTGCTTCGGAAAGCTAGAGGGAGAATTTAAAAAAGAAGACCATTTTTCACTTGCCTTTTTGGCCAACAGATTATCCATCTATGTATATTAACAGCCTTAAAGAAGCAAGCGAGCTAACTTAACCTCCAGAAACAAATCATTTTATTTTTGGCAGCCATTTCATGGCACGGCGAGACACCCACTAACCCCATCCAGCTGTCCCTTCTGCTCTTTACTCTGGGTGCAAGGCTTTCTTTAGGGCAGGATTAGTTTACCTCTGCAGGAGTGATCTCTCTCTCACAGACACACACACACTTATACACACTCAAGGAGAGTGACAGGTTGACAGGCTGTACGGGGCTTCTCACTGGCCTTCATAAAGCTGACTCACAGTAGATGCAGGTGAATCAACAGTGCAGCCATTCTCTGAATACTACGCACCCTGAAATAGCCCTTCAGGGCAAACACCTTTTGTTGTTGAAGCGACAACCCTGTGGTCGTTTACGACTCTTTGAATTGCTCAAAGAACTGACTGACCCACTAAGTAAGGCAGTTTTAAAGTTGCCAAGCATTTCAGATGGACTTAAATTAGCATGCATGATGATTTCCATCATAAAATTATTTCAAGGTGCTCTAAGCAACTTTTTAATGGAAATACACAGTTTAATTTTCTATACTCCCTAACAGATATCCCTGAAATAGGTTTCTTTTTGATGGCACTGGTTTTGTTAACAGAAAAAAAGCCAGGGGGATGGGAATTACCTTTTATCCAGTTATATAGAAAGCTATACAGAAACACTCTCTGCTTGTCTATCATTTTTTTGTGTTCAGGGTTCCCATTTATCTCAATGGCGGTTTCTCGGCTGGCACAGGACTGAACCTGAAATTTTCTGTCTTTGCTTATGAACCACAGACATTTTTAGCCCAATCACTCTGAGTCTGCAGTGATAATGTCATGACAACACTGATTATCTGATGTAACTATCAGGCAGTTAGTTACATCGCATTTATCAACATGATGTTCACGGAGTGGTGACAAGACCTCTTGTGTCTCCTTTTAAACAGCAGGCTTTACCCAGTAGGAGGCTAATCTGTATTCCACTCACTTTCCCACTCTTTCTATCACTGTTCTTTAATGTTTGTTTATCCTGAGGCTTGGAGAATAATTTCATTAGTTACGCTGACTCTCAAGGGGCTTTGAGACTGCAGTGCAATGACTTCTTACGTGAACTGATGACGTTACAGGCGTCCTCGAGTCCTTGGCAGATGTTTAGCTGTGTTCTCAATACTGTCTAATTAACTGTTATAGACTCATTGCAAAATCTGTTGCATTCAAATGAAGTTCTGCAGATAGATTCAACAGATCATATGATTTGTAGAACACATTTTGTTGGAAATTTGAGCTATATGCAGATATTGTGTAAACTGAAAGCCACATTCTCAATAAAGCTGCAATGTCATTTCTGCACCACTTGCGTCACCAAATGGAATTGCAAAAATAATGACTGTTTTCAGACAGTTTTCTCAAATCCAATCCCCTTATTTACAGGGGGTAATACTCCAGACATCACTTTCGATAATGTCTTTATTAGTATGTAGCATACAATAGTCAATAGATCTTTTATAGTCAGTAATGTACATAAAATCATGTCCTTTGTTTAAGAGGTTGTAAAGGACATCTGCTGTAAATTATTGCTGTTTATCTTGCCAAGTTTATGTGATTTCTCACCTCACACTGCCACTGATAAAACATCAACTGCCCAGTGAACAACTCAATCTAGTCCAAAATACCCAGAGTATTTTGGATTTGCGCTAAGTTAAATTCATATGGTGGAAATTAACCACCATGCACACTTGGAGATAGATGTGTTTAAACAGAGCCCTTAAATAAATGGCTTGGTCAGCTATCTCTGGCCCACGGCGCATCAGGCACCGGTGGAAGTCATAGAGGACGCAGCCGTTTAAAGACAAGCGCCTAGCATGTGCTGACGGACATGGGGGATCTGCACTGGCAGTCTTGGCAAAGGCTTTTATGAAACTTATTGAATGATGCGGCTCCAAAAACAGGCCCCATGCACAGCGCGATCCAGATGAACCCATTCACCCAGACCTGCACTCTCTAAGACACCAAAGTGATCCTGTGCATGTCAAAACATGAACGGTGAACCATCCATCTACATTTATCACCTCAATTTATGATGCAAACAAACCTTATCAGCAATGATTATACTGATAGACAGCACTTTTCTTTTTAATGCGAATCACTTTTAACACTGCCAGGCTTTGATGAGCTTGGACTTTATATGGTTTTACTCCAGGTAACTCAATACAACGTTTGCTAAATAACTGCAAATGCATCCAAAATTACTGTCCATAATTCATACCTGATGCATGTTAACCAATTGCACCTTATTGTAAATTCTTACTGGTTGTTTTATGTAGTATGAAATGCAACTCAAATAACCAGATACAGCCTTCCATTAGTTGTATGGGCTTTGTTTTTTATAGTTCTTGTTCACCTTCTAGCTCTTATCCAGTTGGATGCAGATACTCGTGTATATTTGATGAGCAGTTGTGAGTTTCATCCACTTTTGGTGGCTCTCATTTAAAAAAAAAAATCTGAAGAAATTTTAATTGAAAGAGGAACAGCTACTTTTAGAAACATATGCAACCCTTTTACTGGTTATTGCTGATGAGAGGTCTTCTGGTTACAGATTTGACACTGTCGTAATCTCCAAGAATTGATACCGACTGCTGAGGTGGTAATTTGTGGCACTGCTGTGCTTGCAGTCAAATATAGAAAGTTACATGGACACATTGGCACAGTGCAAAATCTCACTATGCACAAAAAAAGGTGCTGGTCCCTCTGAGAGATAAAGATTGCATGATGCAGTATTCTGTGAATAGGTGTTGTTCCAGCACGCGGGTGCATGTCACTTTAGGATGGATCAGAGGAGGAGCTCAAACTATAGATTACAAACAGCAGAGTGAAAACAGACCAGTGGTGAAAGCTTCATGATGGCCTTAGATAGGCAATAATATGTAGGAGTAAGTGTATAAACATGCACACATGCTTTGGTAGAGATCATATGACACTGAGCATATGCACAGGATTGACACCTCATTGTAAGTGATTTGAAGCGTGTGCCTGAGTGACCATAATGGTGGCCTTCCAGTTTTAAAGGCAGGTCTGATACTGAAGTAGCAACTGTGGCTGTAAGCCTAACATTTCACTAGAAATCTGATAGGCAGATGAATGACCTCGGCATAGGAGAGCTGTCTGTAAATGTACTGCAGCTGTTGATACATGTATGTTTCTTTCTTACAGTCACATTCAAACCAGAGGAATTTTACTGTTTCATTAGATGCTCACAATGTTTGTTTAATAGAGAAATAAGGAACTGGAGGGCCTTTGTTACATTGATTTTACCATGGGTAAACAGGTTTTACTCTGCTGTGCACTGTGCCTAAAAATCACTTTAACACATTACCCTGAGTGGCTTGTTGGATTTATCAAATGCAATAGCGATATGATAAAATATACCAAATAATAAACATTTCACAAAGTAATGTAGAGAGTTTGTGGCTACGTTTTTTGGTCCGTTTTTTATAAGATAAGCTACGAAATGCACATCAGACAATTTGTTTTGGTTTAACTTCCTCTTAAGTGTTTTTATGACAGAAAGAAATAGGTTATCTGTTACAAAATATTTTCTTTTCTTCCCACAGAACACTTTCAAATTTTCTTTGTGCTTCCTTAGGGCATTATCTCTACATAAACTTTTAACTTGACCTGAGGACTGTTCTTTGCCCCTTCTGTTTGTTTCAAGTGAACTTTCAGGTAGCTTATCAAATTATTGAGGCAAGCTGTCGTTTGCGTCAGAAGTAACAAGCATGGATAATCGTCTCTTGGATTGTGTCCTAAATAAGGGCTTATTCAGGGTTGTGTAATGCTTATAAGGGTGCAGTTTTTCTGAAAGCTGAACATCTCTTAAAATTATCAGAAGATATTGGTAAATTAATTTGCTTATGAAAGAATTGAAAAAAAAAATTAAGAACAGGTTTATTCAATGTCTTTTATCAGAATTTACTTTTCTCTAAAGTAACTGTTAATAGTTAATGACCTATTCAAAATTGTAGAGCTTAAAACTACTAAATGTTTTTAAGTTACTCTTTAATGTACTTTACAATAAGGTTCAATTCATTAACTTTATGCATCAGGTATCATGAACTAAAATGGACAATACTTCTGAATACTACTCATTTCCAGACATACCAATACAAGTTGTATAAATTAACATTAATATATTATAAATTAACAATGAACAATATAAATTAACCTAGATTAAGAAATGCTGTAAACATGCTCATTCAAATGTTCATGATACCTAATGCATTAATTACCTTACTGTATAGTGTTACCAATTGCCCTAAAAACTAACCTGCAATATAGACCATTTAGAAACAATCTTGAGTTGTTTCTCTGAAGGTCCAGTAACATGGTCCTTAACACATGAAATCGGAGACTAGTTAACATGTGTAAAAAGTAAGACACAAACGCCTCAACTGAAAAACATGGATATGTCTCAGGCACAACAGCCCTCTTTCCTTAATGCACAGTTGTGGCAGCACTCCTGATTTTTTAAATCACAATATAACCCTTGTGGTGTGCCATGAAAGGGCTTGTTATGCCCTCTAGTGGAAAATACATTCTAGTACATGTTGGCTAACAGGTTTATTTGGAGACACGTTTTTCCCCTGGTGATACTTTCAAACAGGAGTAGACTTACTATATTTGCTTATAGATTTCCAGAGAAAGTTTTATTATTATACTAATTTACAATACTCGGGCAACTTTTGTAATGCCAATTTGGTAGTTCGGTCAGTGCATTCAACATGGGGCCCATCCTGCTCTTATTCCCTGTAAGAATGAGAGGAATGTCTGTCAGTTGGAGAGAAAAAGGTCAGGCAATGCTTTGACAAGGCTGTGGGGGGAATGCAACCATGGGTAATGCCTGACCAGATAATCGAAGCGTGAAACCAGGGAGCTGTTACACCCATACACAAGCAGAGCAGGGACCTGAGAAACAGGCCACATGCACACACACACACACACACACACACACACACACACACACACACACACACACGCACGCACACGCACACGCACACGCACACGCACAGCAATGAAGCTAAGCCTGGGCCACTGAAGACCCATGTTGTGACATGTTTGCTTACTGCTGGAAAAAGAGATTGTTACACATGTCCCAGCCTTAAGCACTCATAGTTGCAAAGCACTTCTGTCATCTTAAATATCAAAGTCCCATTCCTTGTGAAACCTCAGAGCCACTCTATTTCATGTGCTATGACTGAAGAATGAAGAATGCGAAAATTCTGCTCTGACTTCATTGGTGAAACAGCAGTGGTGATCACACACATGCTTTGCAATTTTTGAATTGTGTGTGTGTGTCTTAGATGTTTGATACCTTTAAGAAAATGCCAAATGCTAAAGTGATCTAAACTGCTAAACTTTACATTCATTAACAGCAACTACATTCATTACTCACAACGGTACTTGTAGATAACGCTATCATCAGACCCCTGGTGTCCAGTCCTTCTGGGAATTTGTAATTCGCTGTACATGTTTGAGCCATGCCTGCTGTAAGTGTAGGCAAATCAATGATTAACCACAATACTGCCACTTACACTTTTAATTAAGTGTCCTTCCAATGACTTTTAACAGCAATGATTAGTTGGAAATATAATTAATGAGCTTTATTATTGACACTTTTATTGACATGTTGTTATTGACAAGAGTTTTGGCTGTGTTGGCAGTGTAAATCTGCAAATATCCACGTAAGAAAAGTTATTTCGATGCTGTGTGATGTGATTTATATTGAATTTATATATCTATTACTTCAACGTTATCATTATTGTCATTAGCATAAACAACAAGGACAATGACAACAATATAAAAACACACACTTTAACTTGAATGTTTTTATTTCTGCAAGATAGCACAGTGCTGGGTCAAAAACCGATGCTGGTCATGGGACCATTGTTTTGAATTTAGCAATAAGTGTGAACAAGTGAAGTTCCCATGTCCCTTTAATCATTATGAAATGCACAATAAGAATTTATCCTCATAATTTAGAAGTTGTCACTGAAAGATAATCATTAGCAATAACTTGCTCTTCAACAGTACCAGGATAAAAGTACAATTTTAGAATCATGATAGCATTCTGGTTAGAACTCACTTTTAAATGACATGGCAGCTTCATATGGTATATAATCAGAGGGTTGGGCTGAGGGCAATTGTAACACACTTCATTCAATTCATATGTAGGCTAAAGCAATGACAATTTCAATATATCCTCAGTAAAGTTCTCTTTATGCCTTAGAAAAAGTGCAATCGATTTCCTGCAAAATTTTCAAGAAAAACTGAAATCTTTTTTAGTCACTATACAATATTTCCTCATGGCAATGAGGTTGGGGGCAATTGTAACTTTGTTGTAAATTGTAAAAGTTATGAAAGAATTGAAAGATCAATTTAAAATGTGAAATGAATCTGTTTTAATGATCCTTAGGGCTTCCATGGAAAAAAAAGAAAGAAAGATGATTGGTGATACAGCAATAACTTGAGCTTTGCACAGGAGAGGGTTATGACCATGAGTCCAATAATCACTTAAAATAAGAAAAAGTGCCAAGAGATTGGACAGATGTCTCTGTTTTGGCTTTATTGTCTCTTAACGTGAACAAAATGAATTTGTGATCTTGGTGAACTTTCTGTGATCCTCTGTGCGCAGAGCAATATTAGCTTTTGATTTCCCTTGTTTAGCTTGTTCGTTCACTCTATAGCCATCTTGGTTTGCCTTTCAAGCCGCATGCCTCATCTCTGTGCGACACAGGCGTTTTGGAGAAGGTGTCGGGCAGGTCATGGTGATTTTGGGAAGCTTCTGTCCTTGGGAGTTGCAGACCTCTACGGTGCGTTCCATCAGGGAACTGTATTGGCCCCTATGTGCAGGCAACAGATCTACCTGGTCCTGGTGACAAGAAATGTGGACCTGTGGCAGAGCAGCACGATAAGGCAGTGGAGAGTGTAGGATTTGGCGGCACAGATGCTCCTGGAACTCAGAAAATGGCTCCAGCAGGTGGGCTGCCAGTGGGCAGTCAAACACTCCTCTGTTTGGCACTTTTTTCAGCACAGACCTCAGGGGCTGGCACGCTCTGTCAGTCTGCCTCATCTGTTGCATGGTGTTAGGACTGATAGGGTACACTGCCTGCACTACAGGACTTTGGAAAGTAAGTCGAGATCTCGGGGACACTCCAGAGGCTTTGGCAGGAAGCAAGCAGGGCCCATTTCCTTGAACAGTGTGCACATTGACAGACAGAGATGTCTGCCCGACAGGTACAATTTTTGGATGCATCAATGCATGAGCAGGTTTAGCTGAAAGGAATTCCATTTTGTCCGGCCTTTTTCATAAGAGAATGAGAATAATTAGAAGATGAAATACTATATATATGTACTAGTTATATGCATAAAACTAATAAGCATGCACACTTTGATGAACCAGATGCTTGCTTAGGCTAGGGTTAGTGGTTTGTTAACTTTGTTACATAACTTAAAGTATGTTGCATGTGTTCATTATGTTGTGCTACAAACCAGAATGATACCTTAAATTGAGCTGCCTTAAATTGGAGGAGGGACCAAATTATATCTAGTGACCAGAATATCTTACAGACTTGACCCAGTAAGCAACCACCTAACAATGACTCAGACCCCTCTAGTAACTACTTAAAAACACTCTAACAACTACCCAGAACACTTTAGCAACCTTGTAGCAATGCACTAAAAACCCTTAGAAATTTACTGTTTAAACAGAGAAAGGTTTAGCAGCAGTTTGTCTTTCAGTATAATGAAAGAAACATGGGTCAGGTGCAAGCAACAGAAATGAGATCAAGCATAGCTGCAAGAGAATTCAATTAAAATTGTCCAAAATTGTTTACCACATATTTATTTAGTTAAAGCGTTCTTTTTTTTTTCTGAAACGATGTCACTATATATTCCAAAGCCTATCTGCCAAGTTGACTATGGGTACAACACAAAAAGTTCCACTACAGGAAAGGTTATCAGGTTTTCAATCACATTAAGATTCAATTACCATTTCTGTTACTAATCGCATTCATCAGTGATGGTCCTGGGAAGAGGAGACATATCTGTAACTCATTGCAAGTGGAGACAAATCTAAAACTCCTTGCTCTTAATTCACATAAGTGCCGTGTCTACCAGAGAGAGGCATTTAAACATACTCTCTGCACTAAAATCAGACCTGACTGTGTAGCTGTTTGCACTGTGTAAATCCACTTTATTGGGACACTTTAATTTCAGTTTATTAGCCCAGCTGTGGGGGCTGATAGTAATTGAATAGAAACCTATATGCCCTCTCTCTGCCTCTCAGTGCTGATCTCTGCTCTCTCTCCCTCGCACCTCACAGCCTCAAATAAATGAGGGAAGCAGAAAAATACCTTCCCACGTGATGCCGAGACTAACCAGGCTTTAAATCATTAATAAGCTGAAAATGACTGCATATATCTGCCGGGCAAGATATTGACTGTGCCTTTTCATTTTTGTTCTGTGAATTTAACAGCGCTCCAAATGCAGAACGAAGTCAAGCCATGCCTCTTGCCTACACTGACAAGTATGAAATAATTGTACTTTCCTCTAGCCTAAAAGCGAAGGGTACTGAATTCTGATGAAAAGTCCTGTTCTTATTGTCAGGTTTTAGATGGCTAGTCAATAGGTGGTTGACTAGACAAAGGGGAACTGGAGCGCTGCTGGTATCCCTTGTATCCTCTGGTGCTCCTGGAAGGGTTAAATGTTCATAAAAAAGAATTGGGAAAAAAATCCAGGTCCAGGCACTCAGTAGGATGCAAAAGTTAAAAAGCCTTTATTGTTTTAGAGGGCTAAAGCATTAAAACACCAACGCGTATCTGCCCACTGGCCTTCATCAGGGTGTTGGTAACAAACAGACAGAATCAAGCCATACTTATAGTTGCATTGATTTCAGGTGTGCCACTCTGGCACTTGCAACACAATTTCTTGGCCAAGTTTTCTCTAGTGACCAAGAAATTGTGTTGCAAGTGCCAGAGTGGCACACCTGAAATCAATGCAACTATAAGTATGGCTTGATTCGTTGGTGTTTTAATGCTTTAGCCCACTAAGGCCACGTTTACATGTGGCTGGCCATTTTCATAAACGGACATTTCACCCCTCTCCGTTTTCAAAAATAACATTGTGCACACCTGTCATTTTTCAGAAAAGTGTTAGTTTACACGAACCCGTGTATATGCCGTCAAGAGCAGTGTAACAAGAAGCTCAAGCTCACGTTAGCCAATCAGAATCCCGAAAATAGTCACATACTGTGACGTTGGCTCCCTAAAACTCAGTTTTTCTCAGTTTACATGCAAACGTGCAAGCAAAGTTTTCCAAAATCTCTACTCTGGTCAGAGTTTTTAGAAAGAATCATTTTCAGACGTGAATTCTCCGTTTGCGTGTAAACGAAGGGCTCAAACGAAGGGAAATGTCTCCGTTTTTCAAAATAACCATGTACGTGTAAACGGGGCCTAAAACAATAAAGGCTTTTTAACTTTTGCATCCTACTGAGTTACTGGACCTGGATTTTTTTCCAATTCTTTTTTATGAACAATTGGGTGGTTGATTTGAGCTGACGGTTTTAAGTTAACAGTGGCATGACCTTTTTTATGAAGCAAGATACAATGTACATTAAATGTACTTGCAAAGGGTGGTTGTTAATAGAAAAAGGGAGGCAATACCTGCATCCAGACCTACAAGGAGGTCTCGGGGGGTCTGTTTCCTTCCAATTATTTCTGGATTTGGTGATTGGTGGGAGTTTGGAGACAGTTTTGCATCCAGTGCCTTTCACAATCAAACTGCACCTGGCAAATCATACATTTCAGCAATGAACATATTATGCCACTGAATAACAATTGGCCATTGGTAAACAATTAGTGGTGTACGAAGTCTGTATTAAAGGAATAGTTCAGATTTGAGGGTGATTAAATGACAACATTTTCATTGTTGTGTGAATTATTCCTTTAAAACATGTTGCTTACAAAGTGAACCACTTATATATCGCTTATGGCTCTCGCAACTTTTCCTAAGCACTTCCCCTCGGGTGAATCCCTGCCACCATTTTGAAATGCGTTCAACTTCGTCAAGTGGACGAGGGAAGTTTATTTGGACAGACTCTTGACCCCTTGATTTTGACAGAGGGAGTCTACTCATATGTGCTCTTCAGGCAGATCCATAGAACACAAAGCGATTGTAACGTCGTAACAGCAACTAGCAGAGGTTGCACTTAATTGTGATCAAGGGCTTAGGGGTGTCCAAACTCGGTCCTGAAGGGCCACTGTTCTGCAGAGTTTAGCTCCTACTTGCCTCAACACACCTGCCTGGAAGTGTCTAGTATACCAGTAAGACCTTGATTAGCTGGTTCATGTGTGTTAAACTGGAGTTGGAGTTAAACTCTGCAGAACAGTGGCCCTCCAGGAGCAGGATTGGACACCCCCAGGTCAGGGTGTTCTATTTAAACCTATTTGCAAGGGTTCTGCCAGTAGTGGGCACTCTTGCAACGTAAGCAAGGACATACATCCAAGTGAACGAGACGGAGGGACAGTCATAAAAAAGTTGACCAAAACACAGCCCTGGAATGATCTGTATTCAGTACCTGGTGCTTATGAGAGGGGGTAAACTGATGCGACTCTCAGAATGTCTGTATGACCTCTTGTCTCTGGGTTGGAGGGTTAATGTAGTCATCACCGCTGGCAAGCTCTTGTGACTCCGAACATCATCGTCGTCATCTTCATCCCTGAGTGGCCCCCTTACACCAGGGAGACGGGAGAGGTTGGCAGTTACATCCTGTGTAAAACAAGCAGGGTTGGTGCATACATACATGGGAGGTTCTTGCTGCCATATAATGTGTGATAATGTACAATTAGCCAGTCTTTATTGCAAAATAAACTTTTGATTAGGTTGATTAGGATCATGCTGTGTCCAGGGCTGTATTTTGCAACTGTATATTACCCCATATGTTACGCTCCTACTTTCAAAATAAATTGATGTAAGTTGAAATTGCTTTATTATAGGAGAAAACAGTGAGGAGTGATACAAGGTACTAATGTAGGAGATTGTCTACCAGATACAATTGTCAAATATACAGGTTAATGGTCAGTGGTCTTAATAATTCTGCAGTGTTTACCCCATGTTGCAGGAATGAGACCGGTTCTGAGAAATGTGATGGTACAGGTGAAACATCACGAAAAGGGGACTGGCTTCTGTGTTTCCTAATTTTGTTGGAGGGCCTGTTGGCACAGCAAGTGATTTGGATATATCAATGCATAATAAGAGATACAAATAAGACTAATAGATTTACACTAAAAGTAATAGTAAGTTACATTACAAGAGTTACTCTTGAAGATTAACCTCAAACATGCATGATGTTTAAAGCTGTAAATGTTTTTTGTCTGTTTGTTTGTTCTTGTCATTTATAGTTATATACGTGTATTAAAGTGTATATGTGTGTATATATATATATATATTACCAGTCTCCATTCCCATCCATGGGAAGGCCTTTGCCAGAAAAGCCCATCCTGATTCTTATTTACCCTTAAAAGAACAAGTTGTTAGAACACAGATATTCACATACCAAATTAACTTTAATTTATATTACCAAACCTCTCCCTTCTATAAATAATTGTTTAATTAGAGATATTCTTGAGCAATGATTCGGCTTTTATCTTTACCAACAGGATTTCAAGAATTCCATTAGTCTTCAAGAAGTCCATTAACATATAAATAGGTATTTCATTGCATAAATTCAATGCATGTGCACTGAAAATATATTTTAGCCACAGTTGAGATAATTCATCTACTGATTCATCAGGATTGTTTTAAATCAATCTCATGCTTTAAGACATTAATCAAACACGAAATCTACCATGAAATATAAAGCATGTTGCCGGCCCATTTCCCTCCGCATTAACCTCGTATTTCCTTTTTCTCCATTTGAAATTTTTCAGTGCCAGATTAAAGATTAAGCATGGAAAATAAAGAAATTAGTGTATTCTGACATTGCAGGCAACAACAAATAAAACAATATAATAATGTAATGAAATGTGCACTGTTTAGCACAGCTTTGAAACATTGGCATATTCACCTTTCAGTTCTGATAACAACACATTTCATTGAATATAACTTCTTGAAGTGCAACAATAGTACTTTAGACTGACAAATATCCTGTTTTGGCATCAGTAATGTTTGGGAAAACATCAGATAATGATACAACTTACCATGGGAATGCAGAATATCAATAAGACCGTTCAGTGGAAAGGCTGGCCACCGCCTCACACTGAGGACAATCCAAAGCACTGCAAGTCAGGACATTACCATGACCACCTTAACAGACCAGTCAAAATCCAAGACAACAAAATTCTCTGCTGTTGATTGGGTGGCTGTGTCCCAGAACCCCACACAGAGTTGAGAACAACTTCTTTCTCTGAAATGATTTGTAAAGGGTCATTTATATCAGAACAGAAGCAAACAAAGAATGATGACTCAAAATAATAAAAGATAATTTTATGTTATTTGCACAACATTATATAGGCTAATACAGTAAAAGAGCCACCCTAACTTATCTTTTGAAGTTGGTTACCCGGCCACAAAATGAGCTCACATCATTTCATCCAATCTAAACCAACAATATAGTTCATGATCGTGTTCCAGTTCAGAGAAACTAAATACAGACATTTGTCAGTGCATAGACTTTACTGTGGCACGTAGCTAGTGTAAGCGTCATTAGTGAGATGATATGAGTTATATTCCCCTGTAGGGGGTGAGGTCTCCTTGCATTGTTTAAATCCGGCTTAGAGGTGAAACATTAAGCTTCAGGCTTTAAAGCAGCTACAAGCAGCTGCTCAGCGGGCCATGGAGGATCTGTCAGCAGTAGGGAATCATTAATCTGCAGTGTGCTTTTTACAGCCTCCTGCTGCGTTCTCCCATAGGGCAGTGCAGACAAACACTTCGTCATCATTATAAAACACATTTCATCTGTAATGATGATTAGCCCATTTTTTGGCTTGCTCACAATAATATGATCACATATATACACAGTTTGGAAGGGAGGTCTGTGCCGTAGGCTTCCTGTTGTCTTTTGTAAGTGAGAAAGCTTTTGACAAAACAGTTTGAAATGTTGATAACTTTCTGTGACATCTATCTATCTATCTGTTTTGACAGCTGTAAAATGTCTAAAATTAGTGTGAACACCTTGTGCCGACCTACATCTGTCCTGATGAGCGAACGATCACGTCTGTGCATTAGCCCTCACACCTCTGATGCAAATCAGGCCACTGTAAATTGGGCTTTAATAGCATTTGCGTGACTCATTAGCGTGCAAATTGGAAGTGGGTTCATTTAAGCGATGACAAACTGCTAATGTACTTTCATGCTTCCAGCAGTCTAGAAGCAGATCAAAACCCTGTTTAGAACTCTTCTGCCCTCATATTAGCCTGTTTGTGTCATGTTGACATGTGGCATGTTGACATGTGGCATGTTGACGTCATGATATTTTCAAGTTTTTGTTAGCTTATAAAAATGAATTGCCATGCATGAGTAGTGTTGCTTTGTTTTTCTAATGATCAACACAGACTGACTGAGGACAGACGTCAGAGCTGACCAGGTCTTCACATTATCGTTAATCATAAAATAATTGCATTACAGCATGCTTCCAAGTTATATTTTAAATGATGACTGCAAAGTTAACCTAATAGGAACTGATAACCACAATACTGCCAGGAACACAAATGAAACCAAATAGAGTAAATTTTGATTTCACGTTAACTTTACAATTACTCGCTCAAGAAAACAAAGTGAAAATTCTAAGCCGTTTGATACAAGATGATGAAATCTTGGTAATTTTGAAGATGTGCTCAAAGTGACAAAGTGTCGCAGTGTTGCACAAGCAGACTTTTAACTTGCAGCGCAATATCTGCTCCATACTGCCGATTATTCTGGCCAATGCATTAAAATAGTGCAGCAGTCTCCATGAACAGCTGTATATAAAAACGAAAAATAATGGAAAACATGTATGGACTTTATATTTGTCCTTAAGTATTGATTAATTCAGACTTGAATTTAATAGATTACAGCTACTATGAGCCTAAAAACAAAAATGTGATGCTACTAACCTTTTAATCAAATCCAGAGCAGTTCTTCCTCAAAAGTGCTAATAAAAAAAAAATCTGTGCGCCTTCATTTCCAGAAGTCGAATTAAGTCAGCCAAGCAGATTGGAACTGGCAATTTCAGCCAACTCTTGTCATTTTTGTGAGCAATATGCATCAGCCATTATGATGGTTCTAACTGTCGTAGAAGGACCATAAAATGACATTTGGATGCAGGCAGCAATGAGCCTTTTATTGATTTCTTACGGAGGAACATTGCCGTACTGTCACACTTCAATGAATGTAAACGCTGTGCATACATGACTACACAAATAAACCTAGATTGTGCATTATACACACTGTGATTTCCAGGGTATCGGATTCAAACTTCAGTCACCCGTTGATCAGCTATACGGTGAGATGTATGGTGGTGTTAATTTGCCCAGCTTACAAATATCCTCAAAGAGAGACCTGCACATTAAACAGTACTCAGAGTATTGCGGTAAGTTAAACTAGCTCTATTTAAAAAAAAAAAAATTATATTCCCAACCAATTTTACAGGTGAGGAGTTCAAACAAGGCAGCATCTTAATAGTGGATCTAAACAGCGAGAGCAACACCCTTATGGTTTCTGAATACAGTTGAGCACTTGATAAAATATTCTCCACTCATTTTATTCACAATATGTGCGTTCCATACAGGGCAATATTTTCTCATAACAATGTTCAATGTCATATTTTACCTCTATATGCTGGAGCCAAACAAAACTATCATCAAATAGAAAAAGAAAAATATGCAAATCGTGCGTAGCTGAATTCTCATTCTCTGGATGTGTGACATGCTTATGACTCGCAGTTCTGCAGACAGTGGGAATGTAATGAAATGCAATGAAAGAAGAATAAGCAGCCACTCATCCAATGAAACACCCTAACTATGCCACACCTCTTCGGGATAATATTTCTAAGACTTATCTCGCTCTGTACTTAAGCTGTCAACAGTAAAAAGAGGAGAAATGACATTCAAATCGTACAAAAACCTAATAAAACTTGTCTTATAAGAAACATGACAGGAAAAAAAAACATGGTTCTGAAACGATTCAAATTCACTGAGTGCTATCGTTTACCCCTGTAGATCCCGATTGAGTCGTCGGCAGCCTAGAATGTAAAGAACGAATCTCCCATGGTAACACAAATACTGTGGTCAAATCATTTTCAGGTGACCGAGTCTCAGAAATTATGAAAACGACCAGAAAAAATTAATAAAAAAATGGTGGGGGAGGAATGGAGAACAATGAACAATTGAGGCAATTTTCCTGTTGTTTATAGAAAAAAAAGAATGTGGAAATAAGCTTTGAAGCTTAGTATGATCAATGTCTGTCCTTTCATTAGTTTTTTTTTTTTTTCTTTTTCTTAATTTTAGATTTTAGTTTTCCTCCTATTTTTGATTCAGTGCAATGCATGGAACAATACAAGGGTCCCCCAGGGTTGGTTTTCTTTGTGGATTTTTGGAGTGGGCACATTGTTGTGGTCATTTAACTGGTGTCCATGGATTCCATATTAGCGCTGGTGGAGTCCCTCTGGATGCTGTCAAAGATGGCGGCCAGCTCAGGGTTGGAGCTGATTTGAGATTGGAACTCGCTCATTAGTGGGCTCTTCTCTGCCTCTGGGATGGTTAGCAAGGCCACTACGGCCCGCATGGCAGATCGTTTGAGCTCATCCTGCTTCTCAAACTCCTGCTTTACAGAGTTGGCTTTTACCTGGGAAAGAAAAGGTGTTATGAGCCAACTTCATAATTAGAAATCAAAGGGCTCTCACACTTTTTGAGCAATTAATTGCCATGACTGTTTCATGACCTTTCTAGTTGTTTGTGATTACTGAGAAACACGGAGAAAGAGGGGAATTGATGAGGATCTGTAAATATTGCAAACCGTATTAAAACTTTCGCTCCCCTAAGAAAACCCACAGATGCCTCAGATTTCCTCTATTTTCAATATACACAGAAAATGCTTTATGTCTGATTTTATTGTTTGATGAATATCTTGCAAACCTTTGTGGTGCATGTTGCCCTGAGGGGCTCCACAAGTCTGTCCAACCTCTGTAACACTGCACTGGGACACAAACTAGATAATCTGGCCAGCATGAGGAACGTCAGCATCTGTAAGGACATTCATAGAGCAAAAAGAACATTAGGAATTATAAACCATTGTGATTCATGAGCCTATGCATATATTTTGGTCCCACTGCATCTTTGAAGTCCCTAGTAACTATCAAAAACACATGGTTTGATAGACAAATGCATAACTTGATAACTTTAAAGTTTAAAATGGATAGGTAAACAATTTAAACCTAAAATACAACATTTTCTAGTACAAAGCACTTCTACTTCATTATCGTGAAAGTACACCTGGTAATAAGTACATTTAAAATAAGGTTGGATCTTGTTTGTTGTCAATGCATTATGCATTTATGCCTTTGATGACCACACACTGAATCTTTGTTAATCAATTCACTCTTTCATCTTCTGTGGTCGCTAAATGCTCTGCATGGCAAAAGGCCTGTCTCATGAAAGATTCATGGATTACTCTGACGGCTTACCTTGATATCGTAATGGTCCTTAAGTCCATCTTCAACATGGTTTAAGAATTCAAAGATGTCAAGTCTATCAAGGCAGCTGTCTAAAAGAGTGTACATGCATTCAAATGCAGCCTTCCGGATATCCAGACCATCGTCCACTGTGTGTTTGAACGGACCCATCTCAACCTAGAAAGAGGCAATTATACTGAGTTTTGAGGTTTGAAAAAGACAGTAAAGCAATACGCTTTGGACAAAGGGCAGATTACCTCTCTGATTAATTCTTTGCGCACTTTGGTCTCATTGTACAAATGAGGGAGAACTGTATCCAACAGGTCTCGAATAAGTGAAGGTTTGTTATGAGCTGCAGAGTTGAAGGTAACTAGAGCCACTCTTCGTACATTGAGGTCTGGATCTTCCAATGTTTTCAAGAAATCACCTAGAAGTATTTCAATAATATTACAATAAAAAACAGTTCTAAAAAGTGTTCGACAAAATTCAAAATAGTGCAAATTAGTACTTGCCTATGCAGTTTTTAAGAAGGGGGTCAATTGTCTGTGGGTGATCAGAAATCGTGAATTTAACAGCTGTAACTACTGAGCTCCTGGCATAAGATGATCCTGGGGAGAGAAAGAGAACACCTCAATCAAAACTTAGATTTTTATATAATAAAGTTTATGATATAAAGAACTTTATTTAACTGAAATGTATCAGTGTTTTGATACAGATTTAACAGGCAGAGTTTGACGATCACCTGATAAGAGATAGCCTTTTAGCCTGGGCAGAAGAGTCTCTGGGTCGATAAGTGTTAACTTTCCCAGACATTCAGCTACCACGTTCCTTGTGCCTTCTTCTGTACACTCGCAGTGTTTGAGCAGCAGTGCCCACACATTTTCTACATAGGGTTTGAGCCCTGCAACCGAGGCAGAGCTGATTATTTCCTTGAGAGAGTGCAACAGCAGGTACTGTCGCTTGGGCTGACCAGAGATCTCTTGCAGGACAAAGGGCAGGTACTCCGGGAGGTTTCCCACGCTTATGCTGCCTAACGCATATGAAGCTGCCGACTTGACCTCTTCGCTGGCTGAAGAGAAGGCATCCAGGATGACCGTTTTCAGCTCAGGCTGGCCACTCAGATCAACATGATGACCAACCTCTCCCAGGGAAAGCAGAGCCAGCAATCTGATAGAGTCGGTGGAGCGCGAATTCTTCACATCTTGAATGAACTGTCCCACCACTGCAGGGCCCTCTTTAGGACATGCACGGGTGAGAGCGGCCACACACTTTGCAATGGAGTAGTAGGATTGCTTATGGGTGAGCGCTGCACTCTGGGCATACACAGGACCTGTTAGCATACGTAGCAGGTCCATGTAGCCCAAGCTAGCAGTTCCCGTGGCTACAAGAGCCTGGAAGAATTCCAGCATGGCACTAAGAGCGCCACCTTGCAGCAACGGTGAACGGACCAAAGCTATGAGTTCAGCCAAAATAGAGCCACTTATTTTAGACAGTGAGTCAGGGTGGACTCGTGCAAGCGTGGTGAGGAAGCTGATAGCCATCTGGGAGACATGCATATCGCTTTCATTGATAAGAGGCGGCAGCTCAGCCAGTACAGCGTCGATCATGGCCGGTGTTACACTATCGCTGTAGTTCTTGACCAGAATGTCCAGTGCAGCCAGTGTGCTTAGTTTTAATGCTCGTTGGTTCTTACGCAGAAAGGAGGCAAGAATGGGAACAGCCTCACCCAAGATGGGCCTCAGGTTGATCTTCAGCGGCGAACCTGCGATGAGGGTGAGAGCTTTGACAGTGGTCAGCCTTGTTATCTCGTTCTTCAGTCGCTCTAGGAAGATGAGGAGAGTGCCTGGTAGGTCCGCACCAAGGCTATCACCGAGGTTGCAGATAATTTGCCCCATACAAGAAATAGCTCGCTCCTTGACTTCCTGGTCGATATCTGCTGCCTTCAGCCTTTTAATGGTGCAAGCAAAAAGGTCAGTGATGTAGGGTGAGGCATCAAATGCATCTGTTAGATCCAGGGGCCTAATGACTTTGACCAACTGCTGGGTGACCAGCAGTGCTTCAGAGGTGATCTTATAAAAGGGATCACCCACACAAGCAACTACAGGAGGCACTATAGCCTGAACATGGGGGTGGAAGACTTGAGGTTGATGGTTGCACAGGATCACATACAAGCAAGACAGGGCATCTATCTTCAGGTTTGAAGAGCTCGACTTATCGTTGAGGGAAAATATGATTCCTAGATGGAATAAAATTCACAAATGTCACTCCAAATATTTTCAAATATTGAGAAACTTAACAATGGCTACGAAAGATTTCCAACCAAAAAAAAGACCAAACATTTCCAGGTTTATGCCATGGTGCTTTTATAAATAAAGGTAAAATGCTGGTCAAACTTGGCAAGAATTAAGCAAATGATCATGGAATGAAGGACTACTCGCTTTAACATGTAGTAGCTTGCCTGTGGCACATACCTGGGATGAGAACAGGAATGTGCTGTGTCAGGGCGCCTGGCAGCACGTTTACTAATTCTGTCAGCATGTTGAAGCAGCACTGCCGGGTCTTAACACTTTTTTCCTTCATCTGTTTGTGCAATGCTTTCACTATCATGGACACCTGCAAAGGCACACAAAACATCACACTCATGAATGAACTTTAATAATTAGGAATCCCAAATGTCTGGAGTAGTGTTTTTGTCACCAAATAGTCTTCACAGTACATTACAATGAAGACTTATATTATACAATATATGATAATATATTGCAAAAAACGTTAAAAGCTTGAGCATCAAATAATTTATGTGCAAAATGTACATCAAAAACACAAACAGCCAAGAACAAATCTGTGTATATGTATGAATTAGCAGTCCTAGGTTAAAAAAAAAAAAAAGTAAATTTTCCTCTACCTGGATTTGAAGCATTGTGAGAGGAGTCTCTCCCTGTTCCATGGCATCTGGGTCACAGAGCCAGCTCTGGGCAGGGCGTGTCTGCTTGAGTAGGGACAAGTAGGCATGGAACACATCTGCCTTCACGTTTTCTTCCCGTTCTTTAAAGCGGGCAATGAGCGCCGGTGAAACAGTGCGGTAGAACTCGGGTAACATCTCATGTCGTGTGCTCACCACGGCGTCCAAGCATTTTGCTGCTGCTCTCCTCACTTTCCAACTCATGTCGTCATCATCACTGTACTCATCGTCACTTCCTGTTTGGAGTTAGATTATATCATAATCACAGCCACTAATTTGAATAACTCCATCTGTTGCAACTGCTACTATTCATATTGTTCATATTTTATTCCATATTGGCCAAAACAGTTGGCATATTATGTATGTAGATGTGTTTGGGTACCAAGATACATCTCAAACTAGCAGCTACAAAAAGGATTTCTTTGTAAACACTCAGAGTGTGGAACATATAGGGTTACAAGTTTGTCCCCTGAACCACAAAACACGAAAACCATGGACTTCTGAAGTGTGGACTTCAAAGAGAAAAACAAACATACCCTCAAATCTGCTGCCAAACTGTACGAGCCTCCTAAGGCTGCTTACAAGTTAGTGTACAGTCAGCACAATCAATTATTGAAAAGAAAACAGAAAATAGGTACGAATGTGATTCATGGATGAAAGTGACACTCCAATAGGGGCAGAAAATAAAAATCCTTGATGCCAAAAAAGATCAAGTAGAACAAAGGCAGTCATGAATGCAGTGAATGTCTAACAAGCTTTAGGACAGGGGCTTGTCATTATAGTCTGCTCCTGTCAAATTCTTCGGTGCAGCAACCCATATTTCTTTAACCATGCTTCCACATGAAAAACTTCATTCCGACACTTTCAACATGCAACGCTTAGCACATCCACACTCAGTTGTGCTTCAGAGCACTAATGGTTAAATAAAGCATTTTCACTCAGAGAATGCACAACCTCTGTCAAAGAAAGTGGCACGACATGCTCAGCACATGCATTAAGGAGGGTGAAAAGGTGCCGGCTTGACAATCTCTAAGGTGCCAGAGGAATGGTGGCAAATGTTTAAGCCTGTCTAGTCATTACAGGACAATCAGTACCCCCAAACCAATCTCAGAGCCAATTTTATCAGCTGTGAAAGCATAGGCATAATTTTAAGCTGCTAGACCAGACCAGTTACCACCGTCCATTCACTCCAACAAAAAGCTGAATTCTGATGGTCTTGCAAACAGTCTTTGCAGAGGTCCAACTTTTTTTGTCTTCAAACATGGACAGACTGCCTCTCTGACTGCTGTATTACCAATATGGTGCTTTCATTGTTATTACTGTTATGCGACAAGCAGAGGCTAACACACACCAGAACTAACAAACTGAGGTGGTAACTTACAGCTAAACAGACTCTTTTGGTTTGGGAAAGAGAATAAATCCTTCTTCCCTCAGACAGAGAGGAGAAATGAGCCCCGCCTCGTACCTTGATAATCTTCGTCTACACCATCGGCATCCATTGCATTCTCATCTTCATCCTCGTCATCATAGTTGTAGTTGGGGTCATAGGTCAGATACTTAAGACAGATGCTAATGACTGTTGGGACATGTGGGTAGACTTCCTTTGGACACCTGGGAATCAAAAGCAATAAGGTTTTTTTTTATTAAACATAACCAAATAAGTCATGCAACAAGGAAACTTCAAGATTACAGCTTTTCAATGGCTACGTTTTTGTTGGTAATATTCTTATTATCTATACTACTACTAAACAGCAGAATAACGTAGTCATAAAAATTAAGAAATAACCAAATATTTGCTCTTTTTTTCCCCCACTCTCTGGTCCAACTCATCTATTACAATATCATGAGAAACAAACTCAAATTGTAATATTTTAATAGAAAATATAATTTTCACAAATGTCAGCGGTTAGATGGAGATGTAGACTAACCTCCTTACGAAAGACTCAAAAGCTTGTATGCAGTATTCCCTCAGTTCATCATCATCAACATTGCAGAACTTCACCACCAATGGGATGATCTTCTCCAAATACTCACCTGCAGGATAAAATCAGCATGTTGTCATTACCATCATTACACACACATCAGACAGTTGCAAAGCATAACATCGAACTGTAATAATTCATTGTGAAATAAAATTGAGTTTGGAGAGCTGC
Source organism: Squalius cephalus (assembly GCF_949319135.1). Taxonomy (NCBI): domain Eukaryota; kingdom Metazoa; phylum Chordata; class Actinopteri; order Cypriniformes; family Leuciscidae; genus Squalius; species Squalius cephalus. Next base: position 44,964,120 of record NC_137125.1, read on the forward strand.
AAGATAAAGGCCTTGCTTTTTTCAGCACAATCAAAGAAACAATCTTAAGATGACAAAAAGACTTAATTAAAACTGTAGCGCCAAGAGATAGCTACAAAACAACTGAGTGCATTCCAGTGAAGTAATCTTGTGCATCTTAATCGCAGCTGTCTTTGTTTCATCAAACGTAGGCGGTAATTGGCTGATGGGGAACGGCGCACCACAGCAGCAAACCTAAATGACTTTTCACTTCATTTCATTTGTGCCAAATGGCCTGCCTTAGCAGCGCAGCAATGGAACAACGTTGATGACAAGGTGACGGGTAATAACGACCGTACTGGAGATTGTTCTATCTCCTGTCACACAATTACATTCTGGCAATTTGTTCGGTCATATTCCAAAGAGAGTTGACTTCAAGCTTATACCCCCTATATATAATCGTGCTGTGGGGGTGGAACCGTGGAAATGTAGAAAACGGTAAAAGTTGTGAATAATTATGGATAACTTCAAAGTGTTTTATTATTGTATCAATTATTTAAAACTGTGGAAAAGAGAGATCAACGAAATATCTTTGAATGACGTCAAAATACTTCTTGTCAAAGAAAAACTGATGGCGAGAGAGATGGCACACCTCGGCCTGAATAACTTCTACTGCTCATCAACCTGAGCAATCATAAAGTGAAATGTAATCAAGATTCAATGTCAACACTGGTGACCTCAATCTTGAGTGAAACATTTTCTATCATGAGAAAGGACTCTGGACTTCAAGATCAAGCCATGGTAAAAAGGCAATACCTAGGAGGGGAGGATATCATTACACAAATGTATTTACACTATGCTTTGAGCAAAAAAAACAGCTATTGTAATAATTGGATCATTTTCATTAAAGATCTTTGAGGATAGCTTTGATTTGCTTTAGCTCATTCCAGCAAAGACTAAATTACAGCATCAGTGGTGAAACTAATAGCTGTATGAGAAGATCACAGATGATGGCTTCAATAAGTGCACACTAAAATTGCTTTCAGCACTTAAAGAGTAACTGAGATGAGGTCTTGAACCCCAAAGACATTAAGTTAACTGAGGTCTGTAACAACGGGGGAGCCTCACCGATTCTGTGGCCAGCTTGTCTGCTGATGGCAGCAATACACTGGATGTAAGTGCGCGTGGTTGACATGGACTCATTGCGTGAGAGCTCGGATAGTAAGTGCTCGATGAGGTCCACAAAGACCAAGTTTCCGCAGCTCATGACCAGGTGTCCCAGGGCTATGATGGTCCTCTTCCTTACTGCCAGGCGAGGGCTTGTCAGTTGAGGCAGCAGACAGCTCAGAATGGAAGGGTGGAAATTCACTAAGAGGCCTCCTTGTCTGGATGATTGAACACAAACAATGTTAGATATTCAAAAGAAGAGATAGTTGCAAAGACCACATAATGACCACTAATTTGGTTGGTTTATCTTTTTTATTAGATTATAACATACTAACACTCCTACTATTTCTACAGTATACTGCATGTATAGCATGCAAAATTTCCTTTATTTCCCTCCAAAAACTACAACTATAAACTTAGAATAAAGATAATGTTATCATCCACTGGTGTGAATACAGTTGTTATAGTTTCATTCTTAGTGTGAACAGGCTTTAAATCCTAATCATGGGAAAATACATGATTCATGTTTAAATGATTCTGTGTAGCTTTACTGGTAAAGCATTAGAAATAATAAATGCTCATAAAGCATAGAAATTGTGTGGTTGTGAATTCAATTCCCAAGGCACACAGAAGCTGGCAAAAAATCTCAAAGTCGCTTTGGATAAAAGCATCTGCCTAATGTATGTGTGCAAGTATAAATGCAAAATGCATTCACCCAAGTCTGCCATTAGTTACCACACAACAGAGCCGAGCATCAGCATCTAAACTAAAAGACCTTTATAGTATACTCAGCTCAGTGAACTGAGGAAAAAGACAACTGAGAACTGTCACAGAGGGCAGATGCGTGTGCACAAACACATCAAGAAATTACCTGGCAGGAGCCCATGTGCACTCAAAAGCAAAATTGGTCTAAACAAGAGCAGCAGTCATCACATGGCTTGTCTGACATACCTGCACAGCATGTCTGCCATGATGTCCAATGCTTCCAGCTGAACTGAGACATCCTCCTGCTTGGCAATGGCACTTGTGAGGCGGCCTGTAATCTTTTTGCAAACGCTAGCAGCAAGAGCAGAGCCTAAAGCAAACAGAAATGGACTTAGCAGGCAAGATAGAACATGAAAATAACTAAATATAGCCATATGCATGTGAATTAATTCTCAGTGCATAAATCACAATATAGAGAAACAAACACAGTTGGGGAATACAACTGCAATATTATTATTATTACGCAGGGAAAACGTGTTTTACCGCTGGACGCTGGCGGGAGCTCTCCAATCACCGTTTTGAGGCCGATGCTAGAAATATCTCGAAGCTGCTCCTTATCTGACAACATGTTTGTACACAATGTATCAACAATGGTTTCGACCTGGTACTCCTTCACTTTGCTGACAAGTGGGCCCAAACTGCAAGAAATAAGAACTTTTAGTGCAACCTGTGAAATGCTTCCTATTTGTCTATTACTATGCAATGTATACATTTGGTTTGCTTGCAAAAATGTCTGTACTGCGAAATGGTACATTACAAATTTTTTCTGTTTAGCATACAAGTCAGTGTTAATCCATTCGCAAGATGGCTTTAACTGCCATAAGGTTTAAAAAGAGTGTTTGTTTACTTGTATTTCAGCACAAAGACCGAATTAAATGAAAAGAGATTACTGTGACTTATTCATGCAATCCCTTCAAAACTATCAAGGAAAAAAAATAGAGGTTAATCTCAAAGGCTAACAACCAAGATAAATCAAAGTTAAAAAAAAAAATAAAAAAACGCAATACCTCACACTAAATCACTGTGGCATGAATCAATTTCACATTAAAACATTTTCATAGAACAAACTGAAGCCAATTCATGAAGGACATACTGAAAACACCCAAGTAAGAGAAGCTTTCAAGTTCATGCAAGCACAGGACTGAAACAAATGAACAATGGCAAAGAGCTTACCATTTTACAGCCAGATTCTGAACCTCTCCATTCTTGTCCTCCAGGAGCTTTAAGATCATTTTGACCACCTTCCGTTCACTATCATCATCCAACTTTATGGAGTCCTTCTGCAACTCGGACATCAAATCATTGGTGGCCATGAATCTGAGGGAATAAACAAGGACTTGTTATGAATCATTTATAAGTTTACTTCTTTTTTTTTTTGAAGAAAGAGTTTCTCCCACCAAAATGTAAATCCCTACCCTCCAACCACCTGTCATATAAAGAAAAATGAATAATCCAAGCATTTCCCAATGGATAAAATCAAGCATCATCAGCATTTTCTTGTATAAGTTTTCGCAAAAGTAAACAGTTGCAAGGCGTTTTTCCCAATGGTCCAGACACAGTGACACACTTAAAGAGGGTTTCATGCGACTTCAGCACTAACAGAATGGCTGCTACAAAGAGGACTAGAAAAAGGTGAGAACCACCTGAATGGCAGGGGCTGCTGGCATTATGTCAAAGCAAATGGACTGACTGAAGCATTTTCACCTTTTCATCTCACTTGTCATGGTTTGCTAAATTCATAATCCACTTCTGAGCTGAAAGTGGAGTGGATTAAAATGAAATCTTGTCTTTGGGTGCCAACATCAAAGCCTCAGCACAAAACCTCACATGTGATGTGAGCGAAAACCCTCTGCATACCCTAATACGTGCCATCTCTCTCTCTCTCTCACACACACACAGAGTCCTAAAAGCGTCTGCTTTGGCATATATTTGAAGGCATGGAATCTCTTATTCCAGAGAGCCTAAGTAAGATTGAATAATGCATGAGACGCACGCTCCTACAGCAGGGCGAGAGAGGGAACGCCAGCACACACCAACAGAGGAGACCTAGAATGGTGTGTAAGCAAAATGTTCCCAGGGGTAAAATCTTGTAAAATTCAGAAAGAGCTGGAATGAGAACAGCAAGTGGTTTGACGTGAATGACAGGCAGGGTAGACTCTGGAAATATGATCCGATGGCTGCATTAGTATTCATTTGAAAACTCCTGTCAGATATGTATAAAACTCACAAACCATTAACCTCCTGGTGGGTACTCTTGAATATACTGACATCTTTAAAGGGAATCCCCCAAAAGAAAGAAAAGCATGTCAGAACATATTACAAATTGTAACTCTATAGACCATTTAGATTATGAACTACAATTTCATGATAATCATTATGCTTTTAAACAGTTATCAACATATTTACACATGCTTCTGGCCTTGACAGCATTTCAAACCAGACAAGTATTCTCAGAACAAAGTCAATGAGGACCGTTGCATAATTATAGTTATAACATTGAGGGAAATATCTACCATCATTATTATTTAAAAAATTTAAAAAAAAATCTTGTTTCCATCATATATATTAAACCATTTAACAGAGCCTGTAACTTACAAAGGACAAGTCAACTTCTGCCTTAAGTGTCAGTCTGCACAAATAACAAATACAATCGATTAACAACTTAAGAAAATAAGAAAATTATAAAAGAATGACACGTCAATCCTGTTTTAACTTAAATGTATAAATGATACAATTGTTTCTGAAACACTGAATGCAGAGATCCTAATAAAAGAAAAACCATGAATTCAATATCAATTCTATACAATACAAACTTCTCTAAAAAGTAGCTTATGTAGTTAAATTCTATGCACATTTCATGGACGTGCACTTATGCTAATATTAGCCAACTTATACGAACACGAGGAAAGTAAATTACACCAAATTACATAAAATGGTGCACTGACTCAACAACTCTGCTAATTTTGTCCATTGTTTGTAATACATAATTGTACTCGTTACAAATGATATGACAGGTCGAGTGCAGTGCAGTGCCACCAAAACGAAATGCTAAGGCTAATAGGCTAACACTAGCTTGCTAACATCCACACTAAAACACACACGTTTGACAGCTTATATTCCAACATGAGAGGGAAAATTAACAAGTTATAGCCGTGAATGCACGGCCCATGCACAATTTTAAACGGCAAAAAATCCAAATGAATCCCCGTACAGTATGAGTTAGCTTGTTAGCTTAGCATGTCAATCTAAACAACAACAGGGGCGCGATACGAGGCCTAAAACTTTCTGCGATCGCTTCATTATTTATTCAAACATTTAAACGCCATCACAAGCCCTGAAAATAAACGTGCATGCTCTTTAACACTCGATATAGACATGTGCATCACGACTGACCTGAAATCCTTGTCGCTGGATGTCATTTTCTCCAAAAGATTAGAGATGTGGTATGAGGCACTCGCCATGTTTGCAGTCAGGAAAACCACTTGTGTGTGTGTTCAGGGCCAGAATGATTTAGTTCGCCTCTTTTTTGAAGGTTTAAAGGGGTGTAAAGTACAAGACGAATATCCAGAATTTGTTGTGCAGGTAGGTGATCAGCAGCAGCTGTGCGGGGAAGAGCAGACGCTCATGCCTTGAGTTTGGATGGGTTTGAATGGAGGTGCTGCTCGCTTCTGCAGGAGGGAGGAGCTCAGACTAGACAGACACTGCTGTCTATGAGAAGACAGAGGAAGAGTGGGGCCGTGTTGCAAATCCTAGTGAGCTGCCTACTTGGATAGCATGTATACTCCATCTTTTGGACATCATTTTATTTGTGTGGTGATGACAGGTAAAAGTGTTCTCATAATACTCAAATAATTTAACACGATCCTTTATTGTTTTGTATGAATTTTATGATTCACTCATGTGCTGTTATCTGTCCCCGAACTGTGTAGGTTAGTGGGTAAATGCACATATTAAAAAAAATCTCTGTTAGTTAGGCTAAGTTATTAGTATAACTTGTTGGCCAGATGTTTACTTTGATTGTGAAGGGTTACATTTTATGGAAATCTGGTATATCTTTTTAGATTTAATATTTCACATTTGTTTACATGTTTTGTAGATATGTAGGCTATGTATGTATATATGTTATTATAATATATAATAAATTATATGATATACATTTTGGACAGAATATAATATTATATAGCCTAAATATTTCCTTTACAGTATTTTACTGTAAATATCCTGTTAATAGTTTTACCATTTGTGGTAAGGTAATTTTCTATTAAACACTCTCTTTTTTCCATTAAAAGTATGATTTTAACTGACAAAACAACTGAGATCAGATCAATCCTGACTATTTGGATCACTAATGAGAGGTGGATCACATCAAGGTCGCTTGATGACTAGGAACTCCAAAAAGCTGGCAAATTATATATTGTCTGGACAGGAACTCAAATAAATGGGTGTCTATTATTTCATTTTAATCACTGAAATGACCTGGTGCATGAAAGTGAGAGAGAGAGAGAGAGAGAGAGAGAGAGAGAGAGAGAGAGAGAGAGAGGAAATAAGAACTAGCAATTACCCTTTACAGAGTACTCCCTAAGACTAGTTTGACTTCTGGGCCAAATGTTATGTGGTGAGCCCTATTACATTCATCCTGGCCTTCAGCGTGTCCTCATTCAAAATCTCTGTTCAACGCCTACCCTGTTCCCAGAGAGGAATTCAGCACATTTCTCTCATCTTCTCCTCTGAAATGCTCTTATGACTGTGAAATACAGGGAGGAATAGATTGAATAGATCATCATTTAGTCCTATCCCCATGCTGTGTTTTTCTTTCCACTTTATTATACTTTCTAGCATATACATTAATATTTTATTATACATAGAGTGGATAAGGGGCTGAATGTCATACAAAGATATTTTCTGTAATGCGTTTTATGACATTTTTGCAGAAGACTGCCTTCCAGCATTGTCTGACCCACTCTCACAGTCTTAAAATCTGCATGCCATATTGCATTGTCTTTTCTAATTTGTCTTTGAGATCAAATATGGAATGGTTAGATGCACTGCACATTGTTTTTGACTCAGTAGGAGACAGGAGGTCAAATATAATTAGGATTACAATCATTGCACTGTTGGCGGTGCAGAGTGTGGTCATGCAGTGAAGTACATCCTTGCGCCTCCATATACACATATGCATCACAGATTAACTGAAGATAACAACAGTAGAAATGGCCATTGTGTGTAATGTAAATGTAATGATGTAAATAAAACTTAAAATAGGTTTCCACTGAATAAAGGTAATTTTATAAATATTTGCCTTTGATTTCATGCTTGTCAATCTGTATTTTTATTTTGAAGCACAACTCCAAATCAATTTACCATGATATCAGTTATGATTTCTCAGAATACCCGCAACAGCTGTGTGGAAAATGGCTCTTGGATGGACACCAGGTGGCAAAGCCATAGAAAGGAAATAAAAAGATAGCAAGTGTGTGTCTGCATGCCAAAGCAAACATGAGAGGTGAAATAAAGCTATTTCATTCAAGACTTATTAAATGGGTTTCTTTTTCATTTATTTTAAATAGCACAATAGATTGAGATTTTAAACATGCCAGTGATACATTACTGTGCAGAAAACTGAACTCTGTGAGAAACCCGCCATGTCCAGATGTCAAATTTGATGTTAATTTTTTTTTAAGAATGATATAGCATATGCAGAATTCAAACTGACATTTGATTGATCTCTGTTGCAGTGGGACAAGGCTCCAGTAGGTGTCATGAGAGTGGGAGTATGAGCATGCGTATGTGTGTTTTGGAAAGACATTGAACTGAAATGATAGAGAGAGACCTCTTGTCATTGCGGAGAAACATCTACTTCCACTGAAAAAAATCCTAATGCTAAGATTAACCCAGGCTTTTTCAGAAAATGATGTTCCAATTATGTTTCCTCATGGAGGCATTGATGTGTGATGGAAGCAGAAAAAGCATGCCCGTAGCTGTCCCATAATGGCATGCATCCTTCTGTAGGCATTAACGCTCAGATGCTGCAAGCAAAACAGGGGCAAGGGGAAGAAAAGACCGTTGTGGCCTCATTTCCAAGCCTGTGTAGGTTTCTATTGTGGCATAAAATGGATTACATAAAGCAAATAGGTTGATGAAAATGTGACTTTTTCATGCATGCTAAAGACCACATAAAATACTTTGACAAGCACAGAGTTCTGTGTTGATGTATTTTCTATTGAAACAGGAAGTTGGGACTATCCACTCTGTCGATGCTGTCTGTGAAGAGAGATGCCTAGGCACTAGTGGCTCATTTCCACCAAGGGGTTCAATACAGTACAGTACAATTCGGGACGTTAAACCCTGATCTGACTTGCATTTCCACTGCCAACAGTACCCTAACTTGATAGGTGTGGTGTATTTCAGAAAGTAGCGATCGACGTCATTGTTGTTGGTCCCCCTTGTAGCATGCGCAAGTGACGATTCTCTGTCAACCAATCAAAGTTCTGCAGTGAGTCTAGCTCAACCCTTTAGGTACCGCACTACCGTTACTCCCCAACGGAAGAGTCCCAAAAAAGTGGTACGGTAAGGATTTTGATACTATCCACAAGTTCTGACAATCGAAACAGAAATAATTGCGTATACCGTACTGTACTGGAAACAAGCCATAGGTGGCAAGACAACTCACTAGATTAAGCACAGCCACCATTATATTCACTATATTGATAGTATGAGACTAGTGGAGTCATCAGTAATTTTCACCTGAATTCTCAGAAAATTATAAACTGTACATTTTAAATGCCTAGTTCTGTCATGAAACTCTAGATGGCGCTGGCTGACGGATCCTTAACACAGCTGATGAAATTTACAGCGTTAACTACTCTGCGTAAGCTGATTGGTTCATTTCGCATCTGTAGTCAATAAGCTCGCTGTTCAACATTTAAATGGCTGGTTACCATTCACTAAAGCAGCTTGCACCACTTTCAGAGTTTGTCTAAAACCCTCCACCTTCCCCAGCTCCACCTGTATAGATCTGCTATGGGTAATTGATATTGGCCATCTGTGCAACAGCAGTATGTCTGACATACTAACAGCAGCGTATCGGCATATGCATTAGCAGTATCAAGTTCCTGTACTTGCTCTGCAGCAGCAGCAATAATCTACAACAACAGCAATAATCAACAGCAGCAGCAATTCAGCAGCAGTGTAGTAGATCTATTCCGCCAAGACCAAATACATTAACATTTTCATATCCATTACCATGCTAAAATATTAAGAGTTGTCATGTTAGAAATGTATGTATTTGCTAGTTATGCATTTTTAAATACATATCATCAAAGCTAACATAACTAAAAGCCACAAAAACTCAAATTTTGATTGTGTGTGGTTTTGAATAAAAATGAAGCTTAGATAAAATATGCCCTTAAAATTGGGTTAATTCCAATTTGAGGCTCAAAAATCATTTAATTACACAGACAGCAATGGCCCTATGGAGCTGAAAGGCAACAAGGGCGAATAGGCATAAATGGAGTTTAATGATGCACCTTCTGTTTACAATGAACCCAGGGGAGCTGTAATCGATTATCAAGTTGTAATTGTCCTTTCCTCTGATTTTCAGTATTAAAAAGTCAGCCAGTATATTGTCCTACAGCATATACTCTCTCCCCTTTTGCTTTCTCAAACTTTCGCCCCAATTTTCTGCTTTACACACAATCTGAAAATCGCAAATGACCTCTTGTTTTGAAACTGCAGCAATCTATGTATGGACCATTAATGACTTATTGAATTGAATTAATTGTGTTATACTCAAGCAAGGGCCACCCTTTGTTGCACTTAACATTAAAATTACATTTATTTTCCTGGTCCAAAACTCAAAATAAATGGCTGCTCAAGTAGAAGATTCATTAACCTGAAAAAAAAAAAAAAAACTCTGGAATTCATGGGCCAAATTGGATGTCAGTTGTGAATACATGGCAATAGCAAAGATGTAATTTGCTCAAGGAGTCTCTGGAGAGCACTTCATTGCTACAGGCTCCTACACATACATTATCTTCTGTTTCATCTTCACTATTTCAAACTGTGTGAAATAGCAACAATGCTCATTTCATCATCCCTTACTATATTTTATTAAATGTAAAGGGTGTAATTCCACACTGAGGAAGAAACTGAAATTTAAGTTGTTTTTTTGTTATTTTTTTTCTGTTGAACAGTTCCTTTAAACTGGGATAAAGAGATAACGTATAACATCCAAAATATTGCCCATTTTACTTGTGTCAGACTGTTTACTGAGGCTGGCTTCAGACAGATAGACATAAAGAGAGACAGCAGGAGAGAGAGACGATTCACGCTGTGTTATATGGACTCATCAGAAGTATTTGTCTTCACAATTTCCTCCACAGTTTAAAGTAAAATTACACCCAGCCTCAAACTCTGCTTTTTAATATGGACACCATGTTGCTTCCGACAGCTGCTTAGTCAAAGTATTTTATATCCACATCGGAATTACTACCATGATTGGTGTCGATGTTTCAGCAGCTTTAACCAAACTGATATACGGCACTAACCTAAAATGCACATTCCAACAGCATGTACAAGGCCAATACAGACGTTGGCATGGCGTTAGCTCAGCGTTTGACCCATCACCACGTACTTGTCAAGCCTCTCAATTTCTGATTGGTCAACAGCAGCTAAATGAAATGCTAAGGGCATGTATACAAGGTCATCTATTCTTAGACACAGTGTCTCTGCACTACCCCATCATCCTCCTTGAGTCTGTCTATCACAATGTCCGATCTAGCTCTTTTTCACCGGTGCTCTCTATAGGGCTTCTGTCTCTCTGCCTCCTGATTCACAGTGAGAAACTCAGAGCCCTCAAGGGAGGTTGCCTGAAAGGAGCGAGTGCAAGTGTATAGGTGTGTGAGTGTGTGGCCTCATTGCTGGCATGCTCTCTGATTAATCAATGCCATAAACACAGATCACAGCGGAATAGCCCAAAGGCTCCCAAAGGGAATGTAACGCAAGGTATAAAGCACCTTCCAGCGCAACCTCTTTGACCTCACCACCTGCTCAGAGACCTCAGGTTGATGGAGAACATATACATGTCACTGATTAACAGGTTCCAACAAGTAAAGGCCACGAAAAGAGGTTAGATACCTAAGTTTACCATATGATGTATCAGTTACTTGACTGGAGTAAAACCACCATAGAAATGGAACAAAACCACCATAGAAATGGAGTCAGATATGTCCTTCCCAATATTTGGTGGTTTTAAGGGTTCATTCTTAAATAATTACATTTGGTTCCCCACATTCAAAATCTCCAGCTGTGGCGTTTGTGTGCAAGAAACAGTTACTATTCCCTATTCACTGTATCCTATTCCTCTTTCTCTCCCCAATACTTACTTTCATTCCTCTGATGCTATAAAATAAGGCTAAAAATAATAATGGCAGAGATTTCTTGGCCTTTCTGAATTTGTTATGTTAAAACAATCATGCAACAGTTGTTTCTGGTTCTCGAATCTGATTTTTCAAACAGTATTCTTAGAGTGGTGGTATAACAGTCCAAAGGCACTGGGACTTTTTGTATCTTTTTGCTTATCTTTTTTCGCCTATTACTTTTTGCTAACTATTATGAATGCGAGAAAGTGCAATGTGCAATATGGCGGAAATAGTTCCGCCTTGTAAATAAAAGAGCCAATCGCCAATTAGTAAAGTCATTGCATTAGTGCAGCTGCCTTTAGAAGCCTTTAGAGGCTGCCTAAAAAAACAGTCAGTGTTCTGAGATGTATGCTTATGACTGCACATGCGCATTGGTTGGTCCAGCCTGAAATTTTTCTGCCTGAGACTGTTTTTTGCCCGATTTCACTGGTGATTTCAAATATGAAATTTAAATTCGTAAGCTTGTTGCACATCTTTGGATAATTTAATGTTTCCCAAATCAAAGAGATGAGTACAGAGAGCTGTACTTACATGAAATAGCTCCCCAAGAGGCGTTTCAAAGATGGCCGCAGAGTGAAAAGACTTGCCTTAAAGGGACTTTGGCTTACTTGTTGCGTTCATCAGTGACTCTTTCTGCAAGTTACACTGTTATACCAGTAGGTGGCAGCAAGTGACAGTTTTTAAAAGTGAGACATTGAATCATTTATTCAAGCAATTCATTTTGGTCTTTGTGTGGGACTATTTTTGTTGGAAGCACACACACAAAAAAAGCATGCTAATAAGTTGTGTCTAAAATGTAATGTTCCAAGCTTGGTTAAACCTTTTGAACTATCAATGGCAGATCCATAGAATATCACTCTCGGAAGAATCACAGTCGTGTTGATATACGTCCTCTTGCTCATATTGCTTTATCATTTAAAGGCAATATCTGTTTTGATATTTGTTAAGAAATTGTCTGTTTCACCAAAACGCTGCAATGCAGCTCTAATGTGTTAAGTTACATTAATGTATTTGTGTAGCACTTTTACCCAATACACATTTTTCAGAATAGCTTTATATTAAGGGAAATACTGAAAAGCCTGTGGCTAGGAAGTAGAGAACACCAAGCATAATGGAGAAACGAACAAAACATCTCCTTTAATAATTAATGTTTCCTGATTTAAGATACCTCCACAAATTTAGTGTCACGCAATAAACATAGGTGGTAGAAAATCATGTTCTCTGTAATTCATCACTTGATGTTGTCATGTCCTTTCCAGTAGATTTTGGCCTTGCCTAATTAGATTCACTCTTGGCCAACCCACTCTTGTTCTCAACACATTTAGCTAATTAAAGAACTTAATCTAACTCACATTTGATTAACCAAACACCCAATGAAGCCCCAATGTTGATGGAATTACCTCTGAGAAAGCTATTTTCCAAAGCTAATGATTTAATTGGGATTGAAATTTAAGGACCACAGGCCATGTGTGATCATATTTTATTTCATAATTTGGTCTTTAGTGTTTCCAAAACTGATAGCAATATCTCTGTTGGCTTACAACTATTTGAGTTGGAAATATGTGTTTAAGTTCAAAGTAAATGCAGTGGAAATGTATTCTGCATGTGAGGCAGAACGACTAGATGAACAAGTTCAAAAATGCAGACAAAATCATAATAACAAATATAAGAATCAAAGCAATATACAACTGTACTGTTGTTTCTAATTTGACTTATTTCAAAGAACAAACTTATTATTAAAATATAAAGAAGGATCCGTTTGTCACAGGCACACAAACATGAATTTTGTATTCATGTGCTCTTCTGAGAATTGATGTTTGTAGTGCTTGCGTAACAACCGTGTCTTATTAAAAGTGCTCTTTCTGCATCCCTTGTTTGCTAAAACAAGCACATACTCACACAAAGTCTCACAGAGTATGTAAAGGATCCACAAATGATTAATCTGTAAAGCATATCAGAGAGAACTGTGGGATTTTGCATGAGCAGTCATTTCTAAAATGAGTGTTAACAAGGTACTTATAAGTGTGGTAGAGTTTATTTAAAAGATCTGAAGCTACAAAGATCAAAAGATACGTTTTTTCAGTGTTCTTATTATAAAGAGTAATCTAAAATAATATATTAGAGAGTGAGATCATAAATGCATTGATAATGTGTACTTGCTTGATAATACTTTATTTGCTGAACTAGGCTTTTTTTTTTTATTGGCAAAAAATATTTTTTGAGGTCAGTGTCACGAACTGGCTGTAGTAACACGCATGACGAAGAAGATAAAGATCCACGACAGTCTTTAATATTATCCACAAGTTAAATCCAAACAAAGGCAGGCAAGCAAACAACCATAACATAGACAAGACCGGACAAATGAGAACTGAAAACACAGGAACTTATATACACAGATCAAGATAGATCACAGATAGTCATCTTCACAGACTCCTCCATCTGGCGTCATCTCCGTGCCTTGGGGTGACGGTTGGCTGTGCTCTGGGTTCGATGAAATTAACACTGGTGTTGAATTGGTGTAGGAACTCCCCAGACAGCATAGGATGGCCTCCCTCCATGTTCTCTCCATCATGTCTGGAAGCTCTCTAGATAGCCCCAATAACCCCAATCCAAAATAGCGACTTCAGGGTTTGGTCATCTAAGGTTGTTCGTTGGGCGAGTGTGCAAAAGTGAATGGAATAATCCATGAATGAAAGACCTTCCCTGGCATGACAGTCAGTTACTAAGACAGTCTAAGTGTTTTTCTTCTTTCTTAACAATGACTTTTTTCTTCAACAATTGCTCATTCAGTTAACAAAATGCTGCACTGTTCTTGCGTAACATCAGGTCTTTGTTTCCTCTCTTTCAGAGGTTGTACTGGTACATTTATTGATCTCCTAGTTTAGCAATTCAAATGCTTGGGGCCTTTGTGCTCTTTACTTCATTGCCAATTTCAGCACAGAAGCAAACATTGCAAGTAGCCCAGTATCTGACCTTATGATTCTTATGATTACTTATGTTGAGTTATTGAACATCCTGGTCACTGTTTTAAAAAAATAATGAAAGTGTAGGCTATGTGGACCAGGGCTTTCAAGCTCCAAAATGACAAAACTATCAATAAAGTCTCGCTTATGGAGTATATTAAGTCATACAATAGGTTTGGGTGACAAACAGACCTAAGTTTAAGTCCTTGCCGCTCCTCACCTGAGTATTATGAATTGTTCTTTTAAATTAGATTTTTGCAAAATTGGTCTGACTGATTTGATCCACTTCTAATGCTCAACTCAATGACTCTGTGATTTTGGTCTGTTCTTCACAAAAAGCTATCATAAGACTCGTGCATGAGTCTTGCTTCACAAAATAAGTTAAGTCATACAGTCTTGGAATGAAACAAGGGTGAGTAAATGATGACAGAACTTTATTTTCAGGTGATTTCATCCTAACAAACATGATTCATAATGGAACATTCATTAATGGATTTAAGGCCTTTGGGAAATTGCTTTGAGTCATCACAGACAGCACATTTAAAACTTTTAAAGGTTGCAAGGTACAAAAGCACACAATGATGTCATGAGATGTCATGATGCATTTGGATCAGTGGCTGACTCTGCAGTGGATTTAGCTAGACCTTACAGCAGAACACAGCACAAAACCCTGCTGTGCCTCCAAGTTTCACAGTTGCTGCTAGTTGTCATTTTGTTTCATTGAACACGAGGATACTTGACAAGCCTTAGACGGAGAAGCCAAATAAAGACACATTTTTTCCCGGCCGTCTCTGAGGAGTAGGTCTAGAGTCTAGAGAGCTGGGTCTTACCGGGACTGTTGAATTAATCTGTTTGTTAGGGCAGAGAACGTCCTTGAGTGTCTTTGCTTTTGTTCCAACTAAGACAGAAGTGCCGCACAAGGCAGGGATATCTTCAAGGAGCCGCAACACTGTCAATAAAACACTCCAAGTACCGTCACAATAAGAAAATAGCCTTGTCTAGTCATGGTGACCGTGACATTCTTTTAAATATTATGTCCTTCTTTTCTCCCTGAGTAATTGTGCAAATATCCCTTTTGTTGTTTTCACTTTCTCTTGATTTTTTTTTCTCCTTGCCTTCATCTTCGCTGTTCAATGTCTGTCCCACAGCAGCTTATTGGCTGCTAAGAGGAAGTACACTGCCACTGGATTTCTATTTGGCCGTGCATACAAGAAGTGTAATGGGCATTAAAGCACTCTGATTGAAGCAGAAATCATATTGCCTTTGATTGGCCTGTGAGACTTGAAGCGCTGCCACAGGGCCGTGAATCACACTGTGCACAGGCGACGTGGTGTGCGAAGCCTGGCCTTTCTCAGCAGCAGTGGGAGTTGTTGTCGCGAATTTGCGATTTTTAGCAGCCTTGACAGACCCTTGGGTACCTCCTCATCCATCTCTCCTGTATTCTTTATTTATACTCCCTCTCTTCATCTGCTCAACTCTACTGACATACAGTAGAGAGAGCTTCACTGGCCTTCTCCAGCACTGCTGAAACTGAATGGGAATTCTGCTCAAGACATGTTGGGTGGGTATTTAGAGTTTGGTATAACTGTGTACTGCCTGAGAGGTCATCTCATGAATCACAGTTGGGTGAATGACTGCTATTAGCATTGACAGTTAAGAGCAGTAATGGCTACTCTCATGTCTTTTGATTACGTCTTCAAATGAGGCATTCCATCACTGTGGTAAACAAGCATGCCAGAGGATATCATTTAGACAAGATATCAAGATTAATGCCTGCTGATTGTTTTTTTCATAACAACTGTGTGATAATTAGAGAGTTTTTTAATCATCGGTAAACTTGTTTAATTATAGAACCACAGTGGACATGTTGAATGGTAAAAGCTTATTTTAAATGCATACTTGCAGATGCATCCTTTTTTCTGTCCTTTTTCACAGCTGAAATAGAAGTTCTGCAACATCGCTCAGTGATTTATCACATCAAAGTCTTTTATAAACTTGTTCACATGAATATCCATCAAAATGCGACAATAATTGTGTTGCTGGCTTCCTCTGCAGTTAAGTGTAAGTGTATTATGGACAAGGTAGATGACAAGTTCAATTGCCTGGAAGGAGAATGTTGGGTTGTTTGGACCATGATGGAAAAACCGTGAAATGTTTGCAACTTTTTGGAAATCGTTATTCAAGAAGTGTCATCAGCACTGTAGTTCTGAAGAATGAGAAACAATGTTAAATTATGAAGCGATTTCTCAAGGGTACAGCTATTCCTTTTGCAGTCATGACTTTCTCATTATTATTGTTCTAATATAAAATGGCAAATACTTCTAAGATTCAATACATAAACTGTATATTGTTATATTATTGCTTAAATAATAATTTTGGGATTTTTTCCTAAACAATAAGAAATCTGGTCTGTAATGAGAGATAAGATGGGTAGAATAACTGCTACGCCTCAGCCATTATATATAGCCACCATATGAAGACTTAAAAAAGCGACATTTAGTGTTATGCAGAACATTTTACAGTGACTATTAACAGAACAGATTTACAGTGACTAATTAATCTAAACATTAGAGCATCAGTTTATGACATGCTAGCTGCACATGGAACTCATTTGTTCAAGCAATAACCTTTAGTGTAGGCTAAAAAGCTTATATTTTTGTTCAAATGCTTTGCTGGAAAATATAAAGTGAAAATAGGTGCTGAACAATAGGGATAGTTCACCCAAAAAACGAAAATTCTGTCATCATTTACTCAGCCTAAAGTTGTTCCAAACCTGTCTATATTTCTGTCTTCTGCTGATCACAAAAGCGGATATTTTGAAGAATGGAGGTAACCAAACAGTTGATGGGCCCCAAAGACTTCCTAGTATTTTGGAAGTCAATGGGGCCCATCAACTGTTTGGAACTATAAGGAACATCCAGCTGGGCCTGCACCTGCACCAAGTAGAATCCCTCCAAAGTGTAATATCATAATATCCAAACTTTTGTCTTGCCTCTCAACATCTTCATCTCTACATCCACCAGTGGAAACCATTAGACATTGCATTTAAGCTCCCCCCCTTCCCCACTCCACTTCCTGTCTGCTGTATAATCTCAGAGGGTGATGTGCTACTCGGTATGCAGCTCGAGGGACGAATGGATGGATGGATGGCAAAATGGAAGGAGCTCTGCCCAACCCGACTCATTACAGACTGGCCTTGCCCCGTAGTGTACGCTCCAGCGCGCGCGAAGCCGCCAGGGTACCCCAGTGGATGGATGGACAGGGAGCGAGAGGGGGAGGGAACACATAAGGAAGAAAAAAAACCAGCATAGGCTGAGGAAAGTAGGCCAATGATGATGTGTCACAATGCCCACTAAGAAGCAGCGTCACCTAACCTACATTTAGATGTTTTTTTTTCCCCAGTGGCTATGTGTTAGTTGAATGTGTACATGCGGACGGAAACATGGAGTGCCATATTGCTTTATTCTGGAGGTATTGGAGACCACCAACTTAGACATCAACCAGCTGTATAGGGCAGTAGGGTTAACTAAGGAGTGCTCCATAAAGAGAACTGAAAAAATCACAATATCCCAGAAACTGTTTTTCATATTTTATAACTGTTTTTCTGTCAAATTAAGCATTTTATCCTTTAACAAATCTAATATTTATTGTTTTTTTCACCTCCTCTGTTTGCTTCTCCAGTGCTGTAGAACTAAAAAAAAAAAACAGCATATGTGTTTGGGATCAGATATGATCATTTACTCGTATTTATACAGTATGGCTTTTTAATCATCAATCTGAAGTATTTATTTGTCTGTTTACTGTGCATATTTGTCCTCTAATCCAGTCACATTTATGGAAAACCTACATGAGGCTGAAAATGTTACATAAGCAGATATAATTAAATTACCAGCTTACTGAAATAAACGGTTAATTAAAGCTTGGGTTCAGCACATTAGGTTCTTGAAACCCACTCACAAAGTTAAAGGTTGAAACAGTAAACTGCTGCACATTTAATGTAGGTGGGCTGATGCTTGCACCAAATGGAAAACAATTAGGTAGAAAATTAATGCAGCTATCATAAATAAATCACAAATCAATGCTGGAAACACTGAGATATGAATGAATCTCATTCCTAGTTTTGTTACTTCACACAGAGTCACTATAAAAAAGTCACTATAATGAATCATGTATGTTACTGAATATCTGATATGCTTAATTGGTGATTCACCAATGTATTCACCTGTCTGGCAGAAGGTAGGCCTATAAAATGAACTACACTAAAGCAATGTTAAGCTAAACACACACATCAAAAAGCACTCAATTAAAGGTACCACATTTCTGCAAGTGGGTGAGAACATAATGCTTTGTAATTAACAGCCAATTAGAACCATTTACAGTTACAGAGGGATACTAGAATCCACTAACTTTTAAAAGCATGACTTTTGTGCATTTTCTACAAACATTTTGATTTATTGACTCTAAAAATGTCTTGAACCTTATACATGTAACACAAATATTAAAAACAAATATTTACTTTTCCTAGGTAAAATATATATTGGCATATATCACAAATATATTCATTAATCAACCTGTCAAAACAAGTGATATTTGCAGGCAAAATTTTAAAATGCTAATTAAATATTATTAATAATAATAACTAATAAAACAAAATCAGTGTTTTTCCATAGTAAAATGTTAAACAAAAATGCTATTTTAATGAATGGATTTTAAAGTAACTTTGAATTATAAACTAAAAATGTAATGCCTTTGACAGATTTGCTGTTGATTTGATTTGATAATTAATAGCCTGAATGGCTCAGATGGAAAATGTATGACATTAAAATGTTGAAGGATTTGACCTATATGAACATATTGTGTGTTTTTGTTTAGAAAATCAATAAACCCACATGACTATATAAAATAATTTGAAGCGGGAAAATATCGGCTCTAAAACAAAATAAAAGTTATTTTCTGACACTGCCTCACTCCCACTCCCACAACAACAACAACAACAACAACAACAACAACAACAACAACAACAACAACAACAACACTATTTACGATATGAATAAGACCACACACTTTATTGAAACACTGGAATAGAACAATCAGCAACACCGTACACACTTCAATTAGGCTATGAACAGAAATGTGTTGTGTGTTTGGCGTTTACGTTTGTAGCCTACTAGAACTGCAGTGTGAAGCTTTATCGTGACTAAATAATGAGATAATTCTAGGGCTGGGGAAGGTAGGAAATGAAAAAAAGTCTTTATTGTAGTGGGTTGTAGTGGGCACCTTCACGTTCGTGTGTGTGTGTGTGTGTGTCTGCTCACACCCCCAAGCTGAGCTCCACAACGAGGCTGAGGAAGACACGGCGTTCAATTACACCGGCTGCCAGTGAATAGAAGGGACGAGGCGCGGGGAAATGCACGCCTGTGCCGTCAGTGAAATGCGCCTGAGATTTACCCCCTGAATGCACACGACGCCACCGAAATGCCGGGTTGGAAGAAAAATATCCCCGCTTGCCTGCAAGCCGACCAAGAAGGAGGTATGAAAAGCAGCGCTTTAATAGTTTTGCACGAGCGTTGTTTCAGGGGCGCGTTCTGTTTATTGTAATGGTCTCTCGGTTTGTTTGTTTGTTTGTTACAATGTAACTGTTGATGTTTGGCGCGAAATGTTTAGAACGTTCGGCGCTACATTGTATCAACTTTTTCTTGGTGATCACTGGATTGAGATATAATACCGCGCCCGCCGCCAGGAATTTCGTAGTAATGCACTTGTTCGGTCGGTTTCTTTGCATAAATCGACATTTTAAAGGTTGTATACGTTTACTTTCCTATTTTATTCCTTCCTTAATTGTGGTAGAATGCATTTGGACATCTGTTGTTACCAATACACCGCCAATATTTATAGTATAGATAGTATGTTTGGTGTTCATAGTACTCCGTGTTAAAAATGTTGCCTACAGTCATGACATTACTGTCGCTTCCACTTGGCTTGGCTGATAACCATGTGTAGCCTATGCAGTAGCTATGTGACAGTTCATTTCCTATTTTGAAAACCGCCTACATAATACACACCAATGAAATCGTGTGATTGTAGCCTACTAGCGCTGTAATTTTATGTCTGTCATATGGGCTTACCCTTTCGCTTTAAAAGTCTCCATAGCCGTAGGGTTTGAAATGCAGCGCGTTGCTGTTGTGGTGGTCATTGTTACTGAACGTAAGGTGTGCAATGATAGCGACCGATACTGACTATTTCCTCACGCCCTGGGCTGCGTTTCCCAAAAGCATCATTAGCTAAGTTGATCGTAGAGACGAGTGGTGGCAATGCATTTGGGAAACACAGCCCAGGTCATTTTTGCCTTAGAATTCAGCGACAGAATTTCACTATTCCCCACCTAATGAAATCTTATCCATCACAGCCATGCATGTCGAGTGAGACGGGTCTGAATGGTCAGGGGAATAAGTCAGATGCACTTGCCCATAGCAAACAAGCAGAGTACCGAGCATGAGCTTATAATGAATCAGATAAAAGCAGCGTGTTTGAATGATCATGTTTCAGAGGATAGTGGAATATGTTTGCACGTGGTTTGTCTGTTAAAAGATAATGTTTTCCACACTCTGAATGGAGCATCACTTACTGCAAGTATATGCTATGGTTTTTGGACTATCTACAAAGGTAGATCGTTGTTGTGTTCTCTAAAGCAGTACAGTTGTCAGTGTTAACATACACAAGCATATTCTGATTTAGATTGGAATATGACCATATTTTGATTATGCATCATGCACAAAGTAAAATTATTAACCTCTTAACAAAATTATGAGAGTAGATTGCTGGTATTTTCCTTTACTAATAACAATTCTGGGTAATGAGACTTGGAGAATCTGGGAGAATCTTGTGTAGATAGAAGTAGTTGAGGTTGTGGATTTGAGATGACAAACATCTCTCTCGGGTGTTGAATGTGACCGCTTGGCCATTGTCATCATGACTCAGGACTGATGAATCACAAGTTTTCTATTGTGTCATTGATGCTTTCACCTCAGAGTTGCTTGTGCATGAGCCTTGCATACTTGAGACTCTGTAAAAGCATTTACATGCTTTTTTTATAGAGTCTGCTCAGGCTTTAGGTTTATTTATTAGAAGAGGTTACTGTATGCCACTTGCATTCAAACAGCAAAACATACACATGTAACTGCCACTGTGAGTCCGTATATAGATGTTGGTATGGTGTGAATTCACTTTTAGACTTTAGTAAAATGCTGTTGAACGCAGCCGATCTGCATGTAACAGTAAATTTTGCATGACATTAGTGCCATCTTCAGCATGCTGGCGATTCTGATCTGGTGCCCTGCTGCCTGGCAATGTGGCATATAATTGGGTTTGAGGGGAACCAGCGGGGGCCGAATGAGCCCCCTCAAACAAAACGGGGATATTGCGGAAAGCTGTGGATGATGCTGTGTCCTTGGATCGGTGCAGAATTGCTATGGCTTGCAAGCATTCTCCACCTCCTCCTCCTCTGTGTCTTTGTATTGAACGGGCAGAGAGATCTAGGGCATGTAGGGTAACACTTTGTATGTCTCTTAGATGCTGCTTTTCTTGTGCACTGCAGGACTGCACTTGTTGTTGGAATAAGCAGGTTTATGTTTTTAATTGAACAATATCTAGTTGTTTTCAATGCCTGGGTCATGAGCGTACAGGTGTGTTTGTGTGTGCACCTAGGCAACATATCCATCTTAACATTGCGTAAAGATGCAAATCATCATCGGAGCTAATAAGATCCTTTAACCAGATTTCGGGACTTGCTGAGGGATCGAATGATAGTATTCAATTTATAATAGTTAGAAGTAAAATATGATGCACAAGCTGATTTGAATGATGCATCACAAGTCAAATCTTCTTGCAGTGTCTCCCTCAACATATTGATTATGCTTCTCATTTTGCAGAGAGAAGCATAAAACACACAAAAAAAGACATTTATCAGGGGTTTTATGCTGCTGTATCAAGATTTTTGTAAACGCGTCTACTTGTTGAGAACTTTAGAGATAATTTTGATTCCTAGGGAGTCCTATAACCTTTCCTTTCAAAATACTGCCTGTCTGCTTTTGCACATTTTGTATATTGAGAGAGAGAGAGGCACAAGTGAATGGCCATATATGTTCCATTTAACATTAACAAAAGATTCAGTGTCAGTAAACAAAAGATTCTACAAACACAAAGCAAAAACAGCATGGTGACGTGTTACATTATCTCAGTATCCTATCCACTTAGATATGAATGGGGAATGACCTGTAGTCATTCTCAAAAACAGACTTGTTTTGCAATCTGATCTGTTTTGAAAAAGCTGAACCTCTAGAACAACAGATTAATGTTAGTTCCGCACCTGGAGTCGAATGATATTTGCCTCTTGAAATCAGTAATTGTGAATTTTTATGTAAGTGCGTGGGGAAGAGTGGAGGCATCACATTTGTGCTTTCATTCGTGCTTATTGCTGCTTCTCCATTATTCCGTACTTGGCTAGAATTAGAAAGCAAAAATAAGAGAGTAGAATTGAAAGGAGGTTATTCAGTGCCCCATCTTGTTGCATTTAGATGTATGCTGGTCAACACATGACCTTTGATGTTTTGGTATGATATTCAGGTAGACCTTTGACAGAAACTTTTAAGCATCTGTTATAGACTTATGAATTGTTTTAAATGTGATTTGTGTCATTTGTTTTAATAATTTCTCCTATCCAGCTTCATATGTCGAGACTGTTAGTAAAAACAATAATCATAGGTTGAATGCCTGACTCTGTGGTGCTGTATTTCTCTTTCTTTAAGTACACTGACCAGTCCAACATGGTAACATTGGCTTGACCATTGGTTTGAGTTTGGGGCGGAACTATCTGTTTTTTTCCGACCAATGGCAGGTGCAGTGAGCGTTCAGGAAACCTGCTTGAATATGGTTTTAATGACCTCTCCCTTATTTATTTTTGTTTACTTTGAGAAAGGAATACACCTACTGTGCCTTCAAAACTTTTTTTTGCTTTATTGTATTTTGCCAAAAGCAGAAGTTTCCCAGAGGTTTGTCACTGTCAGCAGTATGGGGGTAATAGCCTCTCAGGTCATGATGGAAACATTACATCGCCAAGTCAAGTTTTAGAATGATTGCTTTTGGAAAAAAAGCAATTGCTTTTTGTTTGTTTTTGCCACTGAATTCCCTCCCCCCCAAGAACTGCAGTTCAGCTCAGATGTCATTTGTGTTAGCAAGTACAAACGTGTCTCAATTCACAAAGATAATATGATGTTTGGGTTGTAAGATCCCTTTTGCTCAGGGTGAAAATGTTGTGTGAGTTTCATATGTACTTTTTCACACATGTTGAAAAACTACTGCAGACTCTCAAGAACTTGAAGATTCTATTGAAACAATGTCAACCAAGTGGCTTTTTTCCTCTGCTCACTTACAGAGACCATTGCAAACATTTTAAGGGCTAAACAATAAGAGACAGTGTGAGAGAGTTTTGGGCCAGCTAGCTGGGCTATTGTTATCTTTTTTTTTTTTTTTTGCTTAATCAGTGCTAATATTGGCAGGGCAAGTATAAATCTGAACTACTGGCACAGCTGTGACAGCAGAACAAATTCTCTTTGTTGAGCCCTGATTATTCTCAAAGCATTTCCTACTATCTCAGTGTCCAGAAACGCGAGAGACCAAGTAACCTTGAGAATGTAGGAACTGACATTCAGCAGTGATTTGCTGGAGCATGATTCAACCCAAGGCTGTGGAACATGCGCTCGATCTCTGACCTGTTGAGGTCACGGTTTCCTGATTAGGACGGTCCTAACATTGTCAAGTTTTACATTGACATTTGATTTGTGTGTATGTGATGTCCAGCAGGCCTTGGTGTTCAGGTGTTTGGTGTTACACCAAAATAATCTAGTATCAACATAGCCAGAGTCAATTGTTCAATGACCACCGCCCTTTAAAACACACTCCCCCTTGAAATCATTATAGGGTAGTTTGAAAAGGTTACCATCATGAGGAATATGCAAAGGCACAATCAGCCGATACTAATTGGACCCCAGCATTCCTCCCCAATGTAGGATCAATAGTTGGAGATTAATGGTGTGATGTGTCAGCAAAGCATGCGACATGGAGTAAACCAAAGAACCTTGTAAACTCTAAAGCACCACAGGAAGAGACTGCACTACATAGATCAACTGGATTTTGGTCCCATATTGAAGTTTAATTTCTTCCTTCCTAATTATAGGCAGTAACCACCAATTAAGAACAGTGGTGAGAACATCAAGCAAGAACACAACTAGATTTTTTTTTAAAAAGCACCTTTGACGAATTTATTCAGTTAACTCGCAAAAAAGATAAATTACCCTTTAAAAAAATCTTGTCTGACTCAATTAGGTCTATTACAGAAGTAAATAGGTTGTGAATGATTGTCATGTTGACAGCTGTGTCAATAATGTTACAAAGATAGGGATTTTATTCCGTTTTTTACATAGATTTGTACACGACTGGCCTTGTATTCATATTTTAAAAAATAGCCTTTGATTTTATGATTTATTCTAGCATTAGTCTGAAGTCTTGCCAGTGGATGAGCATGTTTTGCTGATGACCTTTGATTAGCATGAAATGTTGTTAGGCACACTTTTTCAGCATTAGATAACCGATTTGATTTATCAGTGCAGGTGAGATAATGAGTTGTTCCCTTCGCTGTGATTGTGAGTGTACAGAATGACAGAGTGTGATGCTGCAATCAGGTGTTGCACCCCAGGGTGAGCTATTTATCTCAACACCGAATCATCAAGAGAGGAAGAGGCAGAGGGCTGATTGTATTCTTCTTTACTGTCTTATTAAACATAAACCCGAACTGAGTTCTTGTGTGTTTAAGTGGATAAAGCTTGTTAAAATGCAATGAATCATTGGTGGCCTTTGCACAAATCAGCAATGAATAAGCATAAATATTAATTAACCATAATTTGTCCTGTCGGAAAAGGGTTGGAGCAAAAGTTCTCGTAAAGCTAGAAAAAAACATTTAAATGTTCTCTATTTTCTAAATGCATGTTCTCTTATTAGGAAAGATTAATCTGTACATGTTTTTTTTTTTACATCATAATTTATAATGAATATCCTAACTCTTATCTTCAGGTGAAATGACTTTTTTTGTTGATGTGTGCCAGACTTAAATAATTTAGTCTGCTTAAACCCTGCAGCTTTCTTACAATCGACTGCAAGCTAGCGTTCAGATCTGCTTCCATTCAAACAGTCCTCGTCTTATATTTCTTGATAATCCGTATCCCTCTGATGTATGTCACAATATGGAGGAAAAGATCATTAATTTGTGTCGCTGTTTGAGCCAGATGTTGTTGTTTGACCGTTTAGGCAGACAGTTCAATGTTTTAAAAGAACCAAAGTGTGTAGACTTCAGGAAGCCTTACTTGATATCCCAGTGCATTCTACATTGGGATAGAAGTATTTTAACATTGAAAAAATTACACACTTTACCTTTAAATTAATCCCTGCTCTTTGGGTTAAAGCTCACTGGGAGTTTCATGACCCCACATCAGCTTGTTAAAGCAACACTATGCAGCTTTGCTGATTTCTTCGCTGTTTTCTCGCTTTTTGCTCGCGGGTTTCTCTATAGAGCTCCCCCTACAGCTTCGGAATAGATATTTGACAACACCGTCGTCAAAACTCGTTGGCGACTCTCCCCCCTCCCATCTTCTCCCGCTGGTCATGTGCATTTGTTTTCAAAGAACCCGGCGAACGCACAGAGCCATGTCTGCTGAGGTATGTATGATACACAGAAGGTTAGCAAATAAATGTTTAGATAGTGTATGTGTGCAGTGCCGTAATGCAATTCGTTACATCGCGAGACCTGATATCACGCGATACTTCCTGACGCTGAGGCCAGCAGCCCGCCGGCCCAAACTTGCAAGTGTGGTTTTTCCTCTCACAGGCGCTCGGGTGGTGTGAGACGACCACCATTCAACCCGAAAAATGTCATTTAACCATTCCAATGACTCCGAAGCTGTTCGGTTAAGGTAAAAAAGTTACTTAGTTCACCTTTAATCTTGGAACTACACGCAACTCTTCTTTACTCCTCAGTAGTAGTTTCATTTCACTCGCCTCACCCTATATGTAGGTAGGAGGAGTGGCACACAAAGGTAGACTCCTCTCTTACTTTCATCTGTGTCAAACAGCAAGTAGAAGCTCTTTTGTACTCATAATTGTCAGTTTAATCGGCTATTGATTTTGCACTGGACTTCTGAGTGTTGAGATGAGAGGGGTTTGTCGTTTTGTCGTTTTCTGCTGCTGGTGTGTATGAAGTAGTTCTCTAGTACTGAGGAGACACAAGTCATTGTTTGCAGAGAAAAAGCTTTCTCCTTACCACCCAGAACAAATTGGACAGAGATCAGTCAGTCCATTGATATGGGAAAAAAGAGAGATCTGTTACCAAATTTGCATGTTTTTCTGAATCTGGAAGGCTAGATGAGTTTCCGCAAGCGTATCCGTTAATTTGATTTATAAGGGCAGAATTTAAATCGTGACTCATTTAACCTCAGAAAATACAAATATCTGTGCTAATATTCTGAAATCTCACTGGATTTCTCACTTTAATATTGCACATTTGCATGCCTCCAAGGAACTTGAATTAAACTTATGAAGTCACGCTCCCTTGAGTCAATTCATTTATTCTTGTGCAAAAAGAGAATCCATGACCTGTTCCCACTCAAGGACTAGTCTTTCACGCAGACTGTTGATTTCTGCATCAAAGCGTATTGAATCAGGATGCTGCTCGTCCATCACTCGTGTTTTGCTCTATTCTCTTGTCTCCATCCTTTCTTTTCAATCCACTTTTACCACGCTGACTTGTGAGACAATTGAAAACCGAAGGAGAATGAAGGCCCAACAGGAGGCTCAAATCATTCCCGCTGCTCCCCGGTGCGTAGTTCATATCGAGCAAAGCCGCAATTTTCTCCGCACCTCTGCAGCGCATCGGATTTGGTAGAATGGCATTTTGAGGTTATGAAATAGTGATGTTTCAGCCCGAGCAAGGAGGCACACAAAGATCCTTGCGTAGGTACTCCTAATTACGGGTTGAACTTGAATGTGATGGCGGCTATTATCTGTATTGTCATAATATCTGAAGGGTCTCCTCCAGATGCAAGGGGCTTTCATTTTTGACACAATATGGAAGTGGCATCTTAGAAACTGGGGGCTCTTTGAACCGTGAGGAGAGAATGACAAAATGAAGGGTAATTTTTTTTGAGTCCTCCAGTCTGAGATTCATTTTCACACTTGACTGGGGAAATGGAAAAAATAATTGAATAAAGTGAGTTTATTATTATCAGTGGTAGTTGTTGAACCAAACATTTGAAAATACAAGTATGCATTTACACACCTTTCAGGGTCTTTCATCTTAGTTCCCCTCAAAATATCAAATTCCCAATATTAAGGCAACTGAGAAACTACACATTTGTTGAAAGCAGCGGCTGAACTACGCTATTTCGTTCTGAATGCTCCTCTTACCAGCATTGTTATATAAACTCTTATGTTGTGTAGTCAGTACTGGACATGACATTTGGCATGGGTGTTGCTTATCACTCCACCATCCATTTCTCATCAGAACACTCTCCATTCCTTGTATTTTACTTCATTCAGTGTCAGAGTGTGGAAGGTCCCTGCAAAGTGAAGCAGATAAAGCAGTCATGTTCTGCTAAGTAGTAATACATATTGACATGTCCGCAAACTAGAAGGGAAGGACATTACTGTGGGAAAGGAAGAAGTGATAAAAGTGACTGAAGGGCTTAACAAGCCTTTGGAATACCTCTTCTTCAAAAAAAAAAAATCTTTGGACACCAATAGGACTCTGTCCCAAATGCACCTAATATTTCTGTCCCACTTTGTCTCATTTTAGTCCCTCATGCATGTAAAACTAGATTTTTCATTTGGCGTGAATTCATTTATTCCAGCTGCAGAGGATAATGGCTTTTCACCCCGCATTTTTTATGTCTGTAAGGTGACTCTGCACGCTGCTGAACACTGGCAGTTGTCTCTTGAAGCCAAGCGAGATGGTAACATGATGGGACAGCTTGTGACCCAGAGGATGCAGCTGTCTTTTAGAGGAAACAAATGTAGATCAGAAAGGAGTAGAGGAAGAAAGCTGTTTCATGCATGATTTTGTACGAAGATTAAATCTATTCTCAGGTTGCATCCCATTTTGCTAATTATGACCATTAAAAATAGTGTGCAAGCATGTTAGTTTTTTTTTCTTGCAGACTTTCCCATACGCAAGCATTTAACAAAATCACTTTCATTTCATGAGCGCACACCTTGCATGCAAATGCACCCAAATCACATTGCACTTAAACAAGCCCTGTGGCTATTGAATAAACGCATTTTTCAAAAAACAGTGAATGCAGTGTAATTTGTCATCATAGCCTCTGCAGAATCATGTGGCTGTGTACCATCTGCCCTTGTGCTCCTTAGTAACATGCATGTTGCGCTTGGCGCGGTTTGATAAACAGCATAATTGTGATGGCTTTTGATTGGCGGTCACTGCCCTCAACCGTGTGATTGATTTGACATCACGGCTTAAGGTTAGGGTCAATCAGCATTGGCCTGTTGTTCTGCTGCTGCTTCCTGTCTTTTTCCTCCTCCTCTTGCATAAACCACACTCATGGGATCAGTCTTTTATTTATAATGATGGATGGATGCTTATGAAGCGCAGAGCATCGTATTTTGAGTGCGCACTGGCCCTGGTGCTGGAAGTGTAAAGATGCCAGGAGATGCTGTCAGCAGGGCATGGGAGAGATGAAGAGGCTTGTGATGCAAGAGCAGACTAGACTGCTCAATATTGATCACCAGATATTGCAGACATCAACTTGGTGCTGCGATGCCTGATGGGTGTTTTCTTTCCCGTGCAAACGGCACTGCATAGTTTTAGAATTTGCAAGGACAGCGGCTGACAGTAATCAAGGGGATTTTAAATGCTAAAATGTTTTCCAAAATGCATAATGAAGTTGCAAAGACCAGTTTTATGACTCTTTTAATTTGTCCTAACAATGAAAAACTGTATTTGAAATGTCACTATTTGTGTAATTGTGTTTGTTGGTGCAAGAGCACATTTTACCAGATATCAGATTCAGCCTATACTGACAATCACATGTTTTTTTTTTTTTTTTTTAAAGCTTGCAAATACACATGCTGGGCGAATGGGGTTTGCATAGTACACCAGCTGTATGCCATGCAAGCAAAAGCACTAAAAGCAACTCAGCTTGCACTAATGTTGCTTCTCCCAGTCGATGACTCAAGGTTTACATGGCTAAGTCGAAACGGTAATGGTCCACCGAGGTTGTAGGGGGCTGCGTGCATTTGATGTGTTAATGTAACATTGAGGTTCCCATGACCTCACTATGATGAGTCATTACCTGTTCTGTGGGCATTGGACCTTTCTTGGATGTGTCTCAATGGTCTCTATGGATGTGTCTCAATGGTCAATGCATCATGTCGCTTTGGACTAGTTTTATTGATTTTGTTTTGCTGTAGTGCTTATCCATATAAAGCTAGTATACTACCAGTATATTACATATTTGATGCATAAATTTATAAGGCCTTTAAATTACTACTAACATGATCAAAACTTTGCTGAAAAAATGGTTCTCTACAAAATCTTCTTCACGTTTAAGTCAGTAAAAAGGCCTTTTAGTGTAATTTAAAAAATGTCCACCTTGAGGTCAGGGTACTGTCTTTTTGCTGTGAAACCTTTAAGAAACGGAAGAATAACCTTTATTAATATTTCAAGATGAACATTTACTGGACTTCAGCAACTTGCATTTAGAAAAATCATGTGAAAATGAATGTATACAAACATGACACAACAGGCTTTTGAGAAACATCAATCTTCATAATTTATTTTCTTATTTATTTTGTCTAAATGTTTAGTAAATTAAAAAGCATATTCATTAAGTTTTTTCGGACTATTATTTCATATGTCAGGCTTTACACGGTTAACTAGCATTCTAGCATCATTCGGTACTTTGAAAATATAAACCCTCTTGGTGAAGTTTTTTTTGTTTTGTTTTTTTAAATTACATTTGCAATCAGCTTTGTAGTTATAGCCGTCTCTGTCAGATGCTCTGATCGCTCATTAAAGGAATAGTTCACCCAAAAATGAAAATTCTGTCAGTAATTACTCACCCTCATGTTGTTCCAACCCCGTAAGACATTCGTTCATCTTCGGAACACAAATTAAGATATTTTTGATTAAACCTGAGAGTTGTCTAACTCCTCCATAGGCTTCTAAGGGACTGAAACTTGCTGGCCCAGAAAATGTATTAAAGACATCGTTAATATAGTCCAAGTGACTGCAGTGGCTCGATCTTAAACACTACGTGAAAAGACCCGAGGCCCAGAGAGAAGGAAATGAAAAGTGGAATGAAGTCGTTATTTTTGTTTGTTTTTGCGCACAAAAAGTATTCTCGTCGCTTTATAAACTTAAGATTGAGCCGCTGGAGTCACTTGGACTATATTAACGATGTCTTTAATACATTTTCTGGGCCAGCAAGTTTCAGTCCCTTAGAAGCCTATGGAGGAGTGAGACAACTCTCAGATTTAATCAAAAATATCTTAATTTGTGTTCCGAAGATAAACGAAGGTCTTACGGGGTTGGAACAACATGAGGGTGAGTAATTACTGACAGAATGTTCATTTTTGGGTGAACTATCCCTTTAACCAAACCATGCTGTGTGCTTTTGAGCATGGCGACACTTTACTTTACGTTCCGTTATGGTTCCGCATGAAATGCAGACGGCAGCCTGGAACGTTAACAAAGCCGTCTCCACCTCATCTGCACACTGCAATGTCAGCTGACCTCTGCTAACTCTCTGCGCTGGGCTCTTCCACCCCCTCCCCCCTGCACTGTTCTGTACGCTAGCATGCAGTCCTTTGAGATATGCTGATGTCAGGATTTAGCACACTCCTGCCACCAGATTACTAAGACTCAGACTTTGCTCTGCGCATCTTCTTTAAGAGTGTGTGTAGTATCTCTTTGTGTGCACATACACCATTATATATGGACCTGCGTGCTTATAATTACACTCTTGCCCCGCCATACGGCTGTGCTCATGGTTGCTCAAGACCGCATGCATGAATACATCCATATTTAATCACGGCACATGCTGCATGGATTCACATACAGCACATTTACGTCGCTCCATGCCTTCACCGCAAATGACAAATTCTCCTGCTAAAGACTGTTTACGGTGGCTTGCTTATTGCCTAGGGAGAATGAGTGATGCCTGACAGCTGATGGAGGAATGCAGGACCACAATTCTTTGTCTAATTATTCATCAGAGAAAGCCTCTGCTGCCCTACCGCAAATCATCAAACGCTCAAGCAAGAAAAGGAACTTGTAAAGACACCTAATGGAAATAATGTGCATGTTTAAACTATTCTTTCATCTCCCCAGATGCATTTCGTATATCACTTTCTTTCTAACACGTCTGTTAATCAGTATTTCTCCTTTGTTTTGCAGTAAGCATAATCAAACAGCCTTGAAACAAAATGCATTAATATTAAGACTTATTTTGAGAAAATATATCTTGAATTACTTTCTTAGTCCATTTACAAATGGTTGGTTTCAGGCAGACTTTTGTTACGTTTATGCTTAACTGGAAAAATTACAAGTGCAAACAACATTCTAAATATTTTATGCAATTTTTGTTTTAAAGATGTTTAAATACAGTAGAATTCAAATACAAAATCAGAATTCTTGTCTTAAATTAACGTCAAATAGTTGCTGTTCTTGAGTAGTCTTAGATGGAAAATCATTGCCTTTTTATTCCCAAGGAAAGATTGATTATGCATGATTAGTAATATTTTTTAATGCTCACACCTCACACCTGATACGTGCTCTGCATTTGTAGTGCAAGTCTTTTACTGTTCATGTAGGATGACTTTGATGGGGTTTACTGTTCTCTGATGTCAGGTCAGCCATCTTTTCACCTCAGGGAAAGTGCGTTGATGTCTGTCAGATTTCCTCCACATCCTGTTTTATCTCTTACAGGCGAAGCAGACATCATGAAGGATATGTCACGATATATGGCCTAAATATTTTCTCGCAACTGATTTTGATGCTAGAAGATAAATGGCAGAAATGGATGAAATTTTGTGTTAAAGGAATCATTTATCCCACAATGAAAATATAATGTAAATCTGAGATCAGGATTATTAATTGCCCTCCGTAAAGGCTAAAAGACTTCACCTTAGTGCTCCGTGTCTCTTGAAGGTAAATTATAGGCTACAACTCTATTCAGTTGATATCTCCATTAGTAATATTTATGGCTGGCCTAAGTGGGAACAGCAATCCACCATCTGTAGTGAAATAAGGGCCTGAGTGCTATGGGACTAGGATAAAAGGATCATTTTAAATATGCACACTTTCCAGTGAGATGACTCCTGATTGGAGGATTATGTCACTCCATTTGTATGGCTTATGCTCATTGGTCACAAAGACACTACTTAACACAATAGCCCAGGATCAGTTTTGAGCGCTTTTCAGTAGATTTAACAGATTTAAATCCTCTTTAATTGGCCATTCCATGCCTCACTTCATAACATGGACATGCATACACATCAGTTATAAAACTTGCTGGGTAAGCCTGCAGATAAGATGTAATGGTAGTGACCCAGTAACACATTTACTGGTGCTAGCATAATCTTCACCCCATTAGACCCCTCTTTTCCCTCGGATTTATTTTTGTATGCATATACTATGAAATCTTAGCTCTCTGATGCAAATGGCTGATAAAGAAATAGTGCATGCCAGTGTTTTGAAATATTGACTAATGCATCAAGCCAAACGTTGTACAATGTTCTGTATTTGGCAAGGTGACCGATATCCATTGAAGTTTATTGATTGTCTGCTCAGTCATAGCACACCACTCCTCAACAAGCCACATGATTTTAGGTATCAATTATGGTTGTAGCACAAACAGCAGTGTGAAAAATATGTAAAACCCCATCCCAAAGTATGAGCAATAATAGTGAGTTTTTCTGTGACAAACAGCACAAAATATTGCTCATTATAGTTGCAAATGGTAGTTTGTGCTGCATAATTTTAAATTCTCATCATCAGTCTCACTGTAACTGCTTCACAGTTCATTTATAAACTCTAGTGAGATATAAAACTGAGTCTTTGAGACATTCTCTTCACCCTTAAATCAGCACTGAGTGTCTTAAGTGGAAAAATTACTCGCAAGTCTTGAGATTTGCACTGGGCAGTTCATATCACCAAAAATGAGGAATTAGCCTATCTAGGCTAAGAATTGTACTGAAGGCTGTGTGTGTGGCTTCTGTACAAAACCTCTGGTTACCATCTCCACAGCTGTACGTTTGTACTAAACATTTTGTAAAAAAAAAAACACCTGTTAATTTAATGGGTTGTTAGACTAAAGTCTAAAGGAATCTCACCCCCTTTTCTGAGGTTAAATGTGCCTGAGGGGGGATACAGTGTTAGGATTACTTACATTTTGTGGTTCTTATCCTCCTTTGAACCTTTTGAAGCTAACTGGAAGAGTCAGAATGCCTGTAGGCCCTGCCTAAAATGTATATTTCAACGCCCACATTTCCCCAATCCTTCATTTCCTCTCTCGCTCAATCTCTTTCATTGTGTTTCTTCCACATATTTCACTTTACCCCTCTCTCGCTGTCTCTCTTTTACCTTCTCCTCTAGCCTGGTCATCAATACCACTAGCTAATCCTGCTGAATTTAATTGAATTCTGGTGTTATGCTTTACATAAGTACCCTCTGAGACATAGTCCTATAAGAACTGATTCATATGCAACTGGAAGTTGAAAATCCAGCAGTTTGACAGAGGTTCAGAAGCTGAGAATAGACACACAGGGAGTAGATGTCGCTGGGGGCCAGTTTGTCGTCAATGTGGGCCAAGACTCCCATTGACAATCCTTGTCTTTGTGTAGAAGTAGGTATAGTGGTGTAGTCTCCTTCAGGGCTTCACACTTGTTTCAGATGCTCGCAAGCGTGTCAATTACTTTGTCTTTGAAAGACAGACTGGGCAAAAGGAGCAGATTGAATCGGGTCTCTGACTCATAGACTAATTGCACAGAGAAATCTGTTTGCTGCTCTTTCAAGCATAGATATATTTTAAAAGACTGTTGGCTAAAAGCACAGTCTGTCTCAAGGTGTTTGCTTTTGTTGAGTAGCTTATCTTGTTTAGGCTGGCATATTTTTTCTTTTTCATATATAGCCAAGTGTTTATCGTTCCCCCATTTACAAAATCCAATTTAAGGCTGTGAGATCTTGTGGAATACCTCTAAAGCCCGGGACACACCAAGCCGACGGTCGGCCATCGGGCAGTTTTTGTGCGTCGGCCGACTAAGTTTTCTCAGTGTGTGCGCACCATCGGCAGAAATTGGTCCTCGACGGCTTTTTTTCGGCTGATTCGACATTGAATCTGCGTCGGGCCGTTGGTGAGAGAGAGAACTCTGATTGGCTATTCAGCTTAGTGAACGAGTCAGTGCATGAGAATAATAGCAAAACAGCGAGCAAAGAAGTCAAAACGGTACAGATAGAAGGCTGTACTAATGTTACGTCATCTTACCTAAGTGTTCCTTGGGCGAATATTTCAATATCAACATGAGCGGAGTGGAATAAAGAATGTGTTTAGCAGGATTGATATTCATAACGGTAAGCACGCACTGCTTTGTTTAAGGTTTGTGTATCTGCTGCCTGCAGCATCGGTTTCCCTTTATGAATGACGAATATAGATGAATATATTTACAGAAATAGACAGTTGTCTCATTTACACGCAGGCGCAGAACGCGCATTCTAGTTGACAGTTGGCTGTAGTTCTCTCGGTGTGCTCAAGTGCAGCTTTTTCGAGTAACCCCAGATTGGGGCGGGGCGACACATTAAGGCGGAGCTACACGTGTCGCTCCGCCCACCCCCAATTTCATTGGTTTATAATACAGCAATCTTATTGGCGTGGACGCTTGGAGCATGAGCATGCGCATTCCTTTATGTACGAGTTGATGAATGATCTACTATGCTGTTTGGCCGTGCCACAGAAATATTAAGTGATAACCAAGGCAATTTCAATAATCAATTGGATATTGTTTTGATTAACTTAATACGAGTTAAACAGTTAATACGACTTAAGTTAGATGAAGTTACTGTACAACAAACAATCCCTTCAGGCAGACCGCTGTGTAACAGCCTACATGCTGCTAAATCTGGGGAACGAATTCTTCATTCATGGCCACGATATATAGGCTATATAGTCTATATATACCTAGGTCTATATCAAGTGTCAAAATTATTCCTACAGCACTCAATTCACATCATTTAAAAGCAGGTTCACAAAAAGTCATAGGCCTAATAAGCTTTAATACTGAGCAGGTCAGGGCTGGGAGATATAAAGAAATATGTTGCTGATATAAATGATACAATGTTTGAGATTTAGCTATATTATAATTATTAATTTACCCAGCAGATAAGTCAGTGCCACTCTAAGTGGGCAATGAGCATGACTGCATTAAATTACTAGCATTGCAAGGAGAGATAGCCTATTAGGCTGATAGTAGACAATATTTTCCGAATGTCATGCAGGGCTCCGTAATTTTACATCATTAATTTATGCTTCTTCATTTTTCCATTAGGATCGGTGAATTAAAAACAAACTCGGGATTTTACACAAAGGATGATAAATCACTGTATTTCACTAAGACACAGTTCCGAAAGTGTATTTTATGTTATTTTAAAACACGCATGGCAAATAAGACAATAATAGGCTACCAAATAATACATGCCCTGGCCAAGATTTTTATTTTTTTTACAATGTAAAATGGGACAATGGGAATTAAAAACCGTGCAGTGCTGAAAAGTGAAGAAAAAAAAATACTAAAACAGATATCACGTCTATCTTATGTCTGATTTTTTTTTTAATAGTTAGGCTACAGCTATATTAATATTTGATGCTATTTTTATCACACGTACACGCAGATTATAACATGAACACACAATGCGGGGGTGGATAAATAAATAATTCGATTTTTAATACCTGATGTAACAGTCACAGATAGTCATAGGCCTACATGTTAACCGGCTGACAGCCTATTAGAAAACAGGAACCTTTAAAAACTATAACATAGGCCTATACAGAACCAATAGGCCCTGGCCGGTAACAGGTAAACAACAAGGAAAATGAGTTTGCCATTAAACATTTTATTTGCACTTTGTGCCAAAAAATGCAAGCATTGGAGAACAAATCTCATTAAAACACACCCGAACGGCTCTATTAGCCTGAAGTACACTGAGGTGCTGTCACCAAGCGTTCGTTTTTAAACAGTAACTTCACCTATTCTGTGTCTTAAGAAATAACTGTCACTATAAGTTTCTCAGAATACAATACTGGTCAAATACTGAAACTTGAGTCTCATATCTTTTTAATGATGTATAGTTTGTCAAGGTATAACATTAAATCTGATAGTAACTTTGAACTAAATAAAAAAACAAAACGCTTCAGTGCGCCGGCACACTGGCAAAGGTTAACAGGTTAAGTACAATAAAACATGAGCCAATAGATCTTAACTAAAATTACCATGGTAAACCGATGATAATTAAGGTATGATTAGAGTTAGCATTTAATAGTTCTTTAAAACGGCCAAATCATTCACAATATAGTACATAAAGGAATGCGCATGCTCAGGCTTGAATCGTCTAGGCCAATAAGATTGCAGTAAAATAAACCATTTAAATTAGGGGTGGGCGGAGCGACACGTGTTGCTCCGCCACATCGTCCAGACTGCACTCTGGGGTACTACGCCTTTTCCCCCGACGCAGGCAACGTGAGGCGACAACACAGTCGGCTTTCATCAGCTCTAGTTCTTTGGCGTCGGATTGGTGTGTTCCGGGCTTTAAACCGAGTATATGGTTAATTTGGAATATGGATAACATTGACACTGGTTGTGTGTTTGCTGTACATGAACTTCACCATCTGCAACTTCATTGCATCATGCTGCAACTGCAACTTTGTTGCTTCCTCACCTGCCTCTGCTGCCTCTATTGAAAACGGAAAACGTTTCTGTCGTTGAAAGTCGCTGTCAGTATGAACGGCCCTTTAGGGTGTTTCCTGTTAAGAGACATAGATTTGTCCTTCCCCAAATGAGCTTGTTGAAACACATATGTGAATTTTTTTTTTTTTTTTCAATCATCCGTCCCTTTATGTACTGTGCAGCGAGTTGGATTGTGGAATCTCTTCTGTGTGTTTTTCTCTCAGCTGGCTGTCCTAAAACCTTTTGATCCTTTTATGCTCAGCCACCTCTTGCAGCTTAGCACAAGAAAGCAGACAATACCAAGTTTATAAGTGTCCCTCTGCCCCTCCACAGCACTGCACAAATATCACCCTAATTGAAACTTTTACTCCCAAACCAACAGTGGCTTGTGAAAACATCTTTTAAGCAGCTACGGAGGACTTGGCAAAGGACATTAAAGCTGGGAAAGATGAAATGTGCTCTGCCCCTGGGAGGAGTTTACAGTGGCTATAGGAATGTGGAGACCCCTTTTATAGATCTTTGGAACAACCCACGTAGCTTCATCATGATTTGAGTGGGAGGCACCATTACAGTGCAGGGGGGATTATGCTATAATCGTGTTGTCTCCCTGGATACACTTTCAAATAGACGCTGATAGATGGCTGTTCTGAGGAGCAGATTGTTTACCTCATGGACCTTTTTAAATTCCTTGCAGGATTTTAAACCTGTTTATCACTTTTGAAGTATTTTTTTTGCCTCTGCAAAGCCTCATTTGGGCCTCAGTGGCTGTGCCTCTCTGCACAAAAATCACTGCAGATTACTCTGAGTGGAGTTTAGGCTTCATATCTCGCTTTGGAGATAAACACTTTTGAGCCAGCATTTTGGGGATTGCTCTTTCAAGCGTATGTCAGGGTGACATTTCATTGCACTTTTTGCAAAAAACAAAGGGTATATTTTCCATGTACAGGCACTGATGTGTGATATCATCTTTGAGGCAAATGTCAGCTGTAAGTACTAGTCCTTTTATTCCAAACAATGTTTTCTTCCAGACATTGCTTTGACAGGTTTGTTTTCTTTTTCCGGTGTGCTGATAAAAACCTAGTCGGGCCCATCTCTGACAGAGAAGAATGCATCAGCCAGACGACAGCTGTCGTAAATAGATGATGTCATATTCTGATCAGTGTTTGCTCTGGAAACTCTCATTGGGTTGTTGGAACGGAATATAATCCCCTTGAAATGACTCCCCTTCTCCTCTGTAAAATAATGGTTTAAAGGGCACCACAATGTTCAAAACATGAAATGATTTGAAATTAGTATTTGTTAATTTGTATAAGGGTATTGTTCAGTTAGGGGAGCTTTTCTGTCTGTTAGTTTGAGTTTTAAAGAAACCATTATATAAAACCAGCAATTTTAGTATTAAGGGTAAATTATAATTAGTTTATAATTACTTAAGATAATAATTACATATCACTCTTTAATATTGTATTAAAGTATTCAAATCAACAGGTTTAACTAGCTCTTTTTTTCCAGTTAATCATTTTACTACTACTACTACTACTATTAATGTAGTTAACCAAATTCTGCTGCCAAATTTACCATTTTATAGAGGTCATGTTGAGTTCATGAAAGGCTAATATTTAGTTTAATGTAGGCTAATTGAGAAGTGACAGGGAAGTACACTCTACAGGGGAGTAGAGTGACAGTTTGAAAATGAGAATCCTTATTCCTGTGATAAATGTTTTAACATAGATGCAATATAGTGAAGACATTTCATTTTTCAAGATTTCAAGTAGTTAGTTGAACCCCTATCTGAAGAATCATGATAAAATTATGAATGAAGCATGTTTTTACCTGTAAAATCTATAAAGAACACTGTAGAATGACATGAGAAGAAATCAATTGACTTGAAAGTGGAAACATTCCTATTAGCAATGTTACCTTATTAATATTGCGCCTTAAACATTCTAGGGTGATTGTGGACATTCCCTGTAAGTAAGTGTTGTACATGTAAGTTGCTTTGGAAAAAATAATCAGTAATTAACTAACTATGATGTCGTGTTTTTAGTGTGTGTTTTCTTGAAATACTATTTTGCAATAACTGGTTATGCTATTGTCCTACAATAACCCCTTTCTATAACGGAGGTTCGGACTAAAGGAAAGTGTGTTACGTGTTAATGTAAACTGGGTCAGTTACAGCGAAATACAAAAACAGTGCTTTAAAGTCGTCTTGCTCATCTGGTATAATAAGCAACTCTCATAGGTTTTAAGTTAGTGACAATGTTGTACTCATTGGTGCTTTTAAAGCAGCTGAAATCATTTGGTCTTCAAAGTTGCAGGACAGTGGAGGAAGTGACTTATTACTCCTTTTAGATTTTTATAATTACGCTCACACTTCTCCAGATACCTTCATTCCCTTCCTCATCATTTAACGCATTACAGCTCAACAAAGTGACATTTGGTTGGATTTGTATGGTTGTAGGTGTTTATATGGAATAATTTTGGATGCCAAAATTATTTAAAAGGCTTTTCTTGGGTATGTTTTTATGCAAAATGTTTTTTTGTTTTTTTTCCTATGGCAATCGAATATATGAATAATGAATATTAAAAATATGAATAATGTTATGCTGAGTAATTAAACTAATAATAATACGAGAAATGTCTCTACATAATTAAAATAAAATGGTTATTAAAAGTTCCCTTTGGCATTTTTTTTTAATCAATATTCCTCTTGTGCAATTGTGGTTTCACTGTGTTAATTAATCCCATCTCATATAGACAAGAATGGCAGTCAAAGATCATTCTACTGATAATTTTGCTTGTTCACTTAATTTTTCCTGAGCCGGAGGAGATAGAAACACTGAATCTAATAGTCGCCTGTGTGCACTTTTCCCCACCCGCTAGTGTTTACATCATTAGTGGCAGTTTTAAAAATGCAACTTCTAATTCAGCATAATTAAGATGGTCATTTAGCAGGCAGAACTGAATAAATGTTTGTACAGAAATTCTAGACTTCTTGCTAATGCTCATTAACGAGACCAGTGGGGCGCAGCGCAGGAAGATGTTGGATGGAACGGTACTCTGTTTTAGGTGGTGGTAGATCTGGCTTTCTCACAGCAGAATCTGGTTGTCTGTCCTGTTTTAGTTTTCCTAATGACCCCTTCCACACTTTCCACAGTAAATTGGTGTGACCTGTGCTTTTTTTTTTTTTCTCCCTCCCTTGTGATCTTCCAGTAATTCTCAGACATGAGAAACAATATGTGTCATTTAAAGGTTTTAGATCTAATCACTGTCCTCTCAGCAGATCTGCTGATCCCATCAGTTTTGTAGTCCAGGCTCATCTCAAATGCAGTGCTTTATATTCGGTTCTAATAAAATAAAACAGAAAATGTACACTTAAGACTATTAGGATTAAGATTTGACTGATGAGTTTGTACATTGACTCATTTATTAAATATTGTCAATTGTGATAAGACTTTCAGGTGTTACGAAAGTTGCCATCTTTGATATTTAATCCGTCACTACGATCACAGGCATTATTCATGGCTATTGCGAGACTTTAATCATTCATATTTGAGTCACTCCTGACTGCTGTTGTATTTAGGCAATTGAGTCACATCTGTTCCTAATGTTTTTCAATCCCAAACATCCACTATGTGGAATTGGGCTAGATTCTGGTAATTCTTTTGGTTTAGGTTTAATCAGTTCACTCACTATGAAGTAAAAGTCCTCAGTTTGCTGTATTATAGGGACTAAATTGCTTAATATTCATTGTACCAAAAAGTAATAATCACTGCAAACAATCAGTTAGCAGCAAATACAATTTTCAATTTTGTTCATAGTGGTGATGAATTATGCGTAGATTTATTTTCTACTATTAAACTGTTTGTGATTGCCTTCTGGCCACAAGAGAGAGGGAGCCTCTCAGTGTTTACAGAGTATTTAACTTCATTACAAAGCGTGTAACTAACATCACCTCATGGGCTGCGAGTTGCAAATGAATCACTCATTATGGACTCAGTGGTTTTTAATGGAGGGTTTACGGACCCCATGCAATGCCGGTGGATTTTATGTAGAGTTATGGACCAGTCAGCTAACTGCAGATAGGAGCTGATGGACGTTGTGTACTTTGGCAGACCTGCCTTGACTGTGTGAGCTTGAGCTTGTGGGTGCAACCAAGCTGACTGAAGTGAAGTGCAACTTGAGATTGAATAAATGATCAAATTTTCATTTGCCTTAATGTTAGCGGAGTTCCAGGGACAACCATATAAACACCTTTTCATCAGGCGTGGTTAAAGTGATTTCCGTCTAGACACTCTCTAAATGTATCTCTGAGTCAGATTTGCATTTCACTTCAATTTTTATTTTATTTTATCTGTCATACCTGAATATTACGGGGTTTTGCGGAGTATGCTTCAGAGAGCAAGAGGAAATATGTGGAGTCGTTTGCCAATTTATGTCACTTGTGGGAGGGATTGCTCGCTTTTACTAGTACTCGGTAATTCAATGAAACAGCAGTGACTCGGAAAGTGATATAGCGATGAATTGCTCTTAACTTAATCTTTTATTCAGTGCAAGTGTGTAGGAGTTTCTGAATAGCTCCTAATAAAGATTTGAATATTTGTATCTCTGGAGGAATCTTATACAGAGGGTTATTGACAGAACAATTATATTAAGGGTCTATCAAGAGCAGTTTTTGAGAGGATTCGGTGTAGTCGCTTTGTCAGTGGTTTTACTTGCATTAAAAGATAAGAATTTTAATTATAACTATTGGAGGGCATGTTTAAAGTGTTTTTTTTTTTAGCTGCTGCATTTTTTTTTAGCTGTAAAATATATATATTTTCTCTTGAAGTCATCATGGAGACCCCATAACACACATGAATGTCAAAAAGAAAACTCAAACAACCAAAAAACGGATCCACTGTTACAACTGTACTTATTTCATATTTTATCAAAGACATTTAGAAGGTGCTTTGAGATGCCAGAGTGAATGCTTTTTTAGATGGAAATAACAGGAGAATCCTTTCTTTTTGCAAACATCCTTTTTTTTTAAAACTGGTAATGGTTTTACTCAGAACTAGCTGTCATTTATCCTGAGTAAATATACTATTTAGAAATGTAGTTAACTCCTAATTTCCGTGTTGGACTTAGCCTAGCAGTAAACGCACAAACTCCACATACAAATGTAGTCCTTGTGTGGGTGATGCAAGTTTGCGTCTGCCTTGCTACTTTTCCAGATCCCATTCCTTTCATCTTTTTTACATCATCATTACCTGTACTCTTTCTACTCTCCTCTCAATAAAAGTGGCAAAAATGTCAAAAAGAAATGCTTTCCCAAACATGTATCACGGTCATAACTATCAGATTGGATTTTAACAGATTTTTTTCATTTTGAATACAACACATACGTAATGGCATACATGGTGTGAATGAAATATGGCCTGGAATGTGTCCATCTACATTAATTGAGCTATATGAGGAAAGAGTGAGTGGAAATGTGGCATCCTCTATATCAGGGATGGGTAACTTCGGTCCTGGAGGGCCACTGTCCTACAGAGTTTAGCTCCAACCCTGAAAAAATCACCTGCCTGTAATTTTCTAGTAATCCTGAGGACCTTGATTAGCTTGTTCAGGTGTGTTTGATTAGGGTTGAAGCTAAACTCTGTTGGACAGTGGCCCTCCAGGACCGAAGTTGCCCATCCCTGCTCTATATAGTGAATGAGTGAGCAAAACAGCAGTGTATGCCGGTGGCGAGCGTTGGCTTCTTTAACTGGGTATTCTGGGTGGCGTGTCATTTAAAAAATAAAAAGCCAGATGCAGATACATCAAATGGGTTTACTATAAGCGAGACGCTCGTGTTCGCTCTATTCAGAGTGTTAGCTACTCAGTTGCTTACTCTCATGACACATAGCAACACAGCTAAAAGTATTCCTAATATGTTGGACCTTGAAAGTAGCCTACATTTACCCGTTGAGACATGCCGTCAAAAGTACCCATAAGAGCTGTGATTGTGATGTTTGAGTTGGGGTAGGCATGATGTGCGAAAGGGTAGTTTGCAAAATATGCAGTGTTTTTTTAATTCCGCTTTGTGCCACTAGTGTCGCAGAAATACCTATGGCATTTGCATACCTATGGCAATATATATTCTCCTTGTGTATATAAACTTTCAATTAAGAAGGCCTAATACTCTGTGAAATCCACTTTGCTATGCACCCCATGTTTAATGTGGTTCGCTGTGTGAACTTTGAAATATTTTCCACAGTTTGATAGTAGCAAATATAGACGGCAGAATCATCATGCAGACAGGAGGTCAAAGGGGTTGATAAAGCAATCAATCACTTCCCCAAAAGAGCACAAGGCTTGGGATTAATGAATGCTTCTGTCCCATTTGTAATTCCATTGCTTAGTATTCTGGGGCCTCAGTAATGGATTCCAATTTGCTCTTTTTGTCACAGAGAATAATTTACATCCCGCAATGCAGTGTTGCAATCTGGAGCACATGTACCACTCTGGATGGCTCTCATTAGGGCTAATAATCACACCCATGACTGTCCAACTGGTGCATAAAATTCTCTCTGGCGATGACGACATCTTGATGTGCCCTGCTTTGGCAGTGTATTAAGTGTCGTCAGCGATTTGAGTGCTTTATTGTATTCTGAGCCTGTAGGTTCTAAATTGATGAACGAAAGCCCTTAAAATAGCAGTCATTTGTAGATAGCAGCTGTAGTGCAGAGAGAGAGAGAGAGAGAGAGAGAAAACTTTAAGATACATTTAATTATATTTGAGGTGATTACTTCATGAAGTCTCAAATAGAAACTGTACACACAATATTGTCTACGATAGAGCTGTCACAATCATGAATTTTGCTTACAATTAAATGTCATGCAATAATTGTGAGTAAATTTAGTTTTTTGTTTTGTACCCATCACTTGCAGTTTGAACTTGATGCGTATACAGCTTTAGAAAATTTTATTTGGAGTCATTCTTTTTTTTTTTTTTTTTTTATCAATGAACCCCTAAATTAAACATGGGAAAGCATAAAAGAAAAATGTAAAAAGTTTTGTATATTAGATATCCTTATTTGGGTGACAGTATAATTGTAATTTACAGTGTGCAATAATCACAATTTAGATAATTGTCTAAAGGCCTTGTGTAAGCTATATAGTTATTACATGATGCTATGTTGATCATAGACTTTAGAATGGATGTGGAGTCACTGCAGTGCTGT
Source organism: Squalius cephalus (assembly GCF_949319135.1). Classification (NCBI taxonomy): domain Eukaryota; kingdom Metazoa; phylum Chordata; class Actinopteri; order Cypriniformes; family Leuciscidae; genus Squalius; species Squalius cephalus. The sequence goes on from NC_137125.1 coordinate 45,008,651, forward strand.
TATCTAGAGTTAAAATTATTGTCATGAACCAGCCAGAATGGAAATGTGTTTTCTTAGTCTAATGGGCTAGTGCCTATCAAAGGTAGTTCAGGGTGATATCATGTGAGGGTCATCATAGAGTGAAATGATTGCTAATGTCTCTCTTTGTAACTTCCAATCTGTTTTAATTAGTTGGTTTCAAAGACCTGTTTTAAAGCCTCTGATCTTCCGCGTTCAGGCACATCAGAGGCTATAGTCTTAATCTTTCCCAGTACACCATTTTTGAGCATGAATCACTGAGGACTGTTTTGAACTCTGTTTGAGTCGATCTTCATCCACTGCACTTTTTAAGTTTTAATTTCCTTTTTAAATGTAAGATAGATTACGACATGGATAATTTTAAACCATGTGTATCACATAATCATGTCAGAGGTGCCTCCATAAATATTGTACAACTTAAAATAATAATTCTTCCCAAAATGAAAATGTTCATCCTTATAATAAAACTACTTTCTGTTTTGCCCCTTTTTTTTTTTTTTTAGAGCTTAACAGTGTGAATTGCTATCTATTGTCATAGAGGATGAGAAATTGTTGACTGTTCATTTTTGGGTGAAATATTGCTTTATAGAAATACTTTAAATACAACAGTTACAAGTAGTTTTTTAAATTACAGACCTCAAAGTAACTGCATAACAGGAATTTCCCATCTGGAAATTTAAGTCCCTAATGTGTTAATGATTCATATGTAAATTAATCATCTGAAGATTATTAATCTCAGAGCAGATTTTCAGGACCGTGGCTGACAAGAAAATTAATTTATTCTCAATTTTATATGGCTGAGAGAAGTTCCTTTGCTGGTTTGAAATATTGTGTTACACACTGGGAAACTGTGAAACCTTGCCAGCTTTGTGCTCTGTTTGAATATGGCACAGTTTTCAGACTGTGGACACTGGCTCAGTTCTCTCTTGACAGCTCTTTCTCTCCAGCAGAGGGAAAGGACTGGGAATACCTGCCTGCTGGATAATAACACTTTCTGACTGTCACCGAGCCCAATCTGTGTACCTGCAGCTCTCTAAACCAACAGTTTGAGCTGGATGTCATCTTTGTGTTGAACTGGGTCAGAACAAGTATAGTGTAGAACTTTCGTGTTTTCCTCCATTTCCAGGGGTGTGCATCAGCCCCAGAGCGATGAATTATGCAGAGGGTCATTTCACAAGAGAAGTCATTCTCCTTTCAGAGGGTAGACTGTATGTGAAAAATGGTTTGGTGGATTGCTACTGTAGATCTGCTACATCAGCAGCTACCTATAGCATAAAACACTATAGGCCCCATATTGGTTTAAGCTATCTTTCAGTACCTTAACAATTGTGAAATGGTCCTAAAAGTATTTTGAACAGAACAACTTCAAAACTCTTTATTTGTGCATCCATTCAATGGAAAAAACTAATTTCAGCCGTTATAAGTGGGCTTTGGAGATAGAAGTCCAATGTCCGAGCAGAAAAGCTCCTCTTTGAGATGGATATATTTGAATGGGGAAAGCTGTTATACATTTTGTTACCAAGAGGGCTGCTAAATAATCTAAATGGCATTAAAGGTACTTAGTTTCAGTACATATTTCATTTTTGCGAGCAGGAGAGTGAGTAGTTATCATTTCTTTTTATACATGTCTCTAGAGACTGACCCTTAACTACTTTGCCATCCATTGCACGCTTCAGAATAATGAGAAAACGGTCAGGTTAGTGACCCCGCTGGAGCTGTAATAATACTGAATGTGATGATAATGTGATATATGATGATCTGCCTTATTCCACAGATGCTGAGAAAATGACACAAGCCGTGTAGTTTCAAGATGACGCTTGTGTAGTATGGAGTGCGCAAGAGAAAAAAACAAGCTTTCCATAAAATATTGGAATGAGTCACCACCTGCTCTGTTTTGCACAGCTCTCTTGTATTATCATATTCAACCTGCGCAGATATTTCTCCTAGTTGCAAACGTGTACGCGTGTGTGTGTGTTGTATGCTGCTGTCATGGTTGATGTATGGTGTTTTTGTGAGACAACCCAGAGAAGAAGTGTGCCGCATACTGTAGGGGCCAGGTCAGCAGGAAAGCAATAGGCCTGGCTGTGCAAAAACCAGCAAGTTTATTTATTTTTATTTTTTTGTCACCTGTGTTTAAAAGCCACAGGAAGTAGTGAGCCAGAGCTGGGGCACTCCGGCTTCATCTTGCATGTTTTAGGACTGAAAATAATGGCTGTGGTTTTTCAGAAAACGGCAATTTCCCATATGGTATTAATAAAGCGTTTGTCCATCCATCCATATCGCATGAATGTTTGGAAAGAATGATTGACAGTGGTATATTTGTCAACCCCCAAACATCATTTTCATTCCAGTCTGTGCCTATCTCATCTTCACAAAATGCAAACACCACCAGAAGGGAAGTGTTATTTCACTCCACTCCAACTTCAGTCTTGATATAAAATAATGATCTTAAACTGCAACGACAATAAACAGTTTTGGCCCTCAGGATGCACCTTCATACAGCACTCTGAGTGTGCTCGGCGTCCCATTTAATTTTCGATCTGCATCATTGCGGACAGGTTGCAATAATAACCATGATGTCTCTTCTCACATTATTGTGCCAGCATTCACCAATTATTCTTGTCCCGCGGCCCCCTTTCTTCTCTGCCATCGAGCAGGATATAGCATCTTTGAGGCGTTCGTTATTTTTGAAATATTTCAGGGGGCCAATTCAAAAAGCAGACTGAGTATAGGATCAGAACACACTCAAATCTCTTGTGACACCCTTGTCTTTGGAAAAATCTACAGGTACAAAGGCACCTCAACTAGTTAAGCTGCCCTCACGACCTCAGGATAATGTCACTCATGCTATTTGTTGCAATGTTGCAACAGGATAACAAGGCAATCTCAATATGCTTATATAATGCCAACTCCTGAAGATAATATAATTTATGGCTCTTGTAGCAATTCTGCATTTCTTATAGCTCTTTCCTTCTTTCCACTGGTGGGACTCCACTGTTGAATAGGAGAGACAAAACTGAAGTGGAATTACGAGGTTGCTAATTACTATTCATATTAATTAGAGCCTTTTTAAAATGGAGATTAAAGTAGAAAAGAGTTGGAATATTAACAAGACTTTCTTGTAAAAGAGGGAATGCTGATAAGGAGTCACATAACTGCCGCAGAGTAGAGACATGCAGATTTTTTTTCTTTTTTCTTTTGAACAACAGTTATTGTTGCTAAATCATTTTTTATATGGTGATAACGGGATATTATGCAGTATGTAGCAGAGATATAGCATGAAATGAAAGCTGTGGTTGTCACGTTGGCTGACTAGTGGGGTCCAAAGGTCTGAGACCTAATTAGTAAATCTAATTTAAATCAAATTGGTAAAATAAAGTAGTTTTAGGTTAAGTAATTGACAAACTTGGTGATCTCATACTTTTGAATCCCTCTGAACAGTTTTGTTTTTGGCTCAATGTTTGAAGCTGTTTCGGTTATTTATGAAGGAACAAGCCCCTCAATGTCTTGCTGGTTAATTACACATTAAGGGCATCTTTTAAATTTTCTACGATTTCAGAGGCTCAGCACAACACCTTTCGGCAGATCGCACAGCTCAGAAAAATCAGACAGGGAATGCATAAGCAATAAAGAGGTGTTTCATGTCCTCACATCATTGACTCACCAACCATTACCCCTCAGTTTCTACCCCATGAGTCAAAGCTGAAAATCTCTGCAGATTCACTTCCGTTTGACTGTGACTCTCTCAGAAAAATCCTGAGCAGATTATGTTTAAATCTCCAAAAGGAGTAAGAGACAGCAGACGGAATATCAGGTGGAAAAGTTGTCTAAGCCACATATTTAAATTCCTGTGAAATGACAGTTTGCACGTTGGACTGAATATAAGCACACTCTTGTGCTGTAATACCAGTATGTAGGCCTGCAAGAGTCTCCACTCACAGAATTCAGCAGAAGGCTCCACAGATATCCACTGAATTCTAACACCAGTATGTGGCCCTTCCATATTCGTTTGTCATTGTGAATTCCCATTTCACACCTCATTTTACCCCATAAATTTGATGTGTTTCTGAGTAAAACTGGATATTTAACAAGAAAAATGAACTGTTATCAGTTGGATTGTAAAAAGTCTACATTCCATACCAATTGGATCTAGATTATAGATATTGATTAGCCAAGTGACATTAGCAGGAAGGTGAAAAAAGCAATACAGTATGATGAAATAGTGAGACTAATGGATTTCAGCTGTTTTCAGCTTTTTTCAAGTCACTGTTGCAATTCTATAGCAGATGTGTATTTTAGATTATAGATCTGAGATCTTTGGTCTGGGATGTGTGACCAGCATCATTTCATATTGACTGCATGTGTCTGTGATGCACTGCTAACTCCTTGGTCCTCGGCTATAGATCTGAGCCCAAGAAATCGTTACGGATTCTATGGGCTGTGTGAATGCTGTAGTTATTCATGTTCTTCAGGGAAAAGCCAAGCCCAGCATCATCTCGTCAGCTGTGAAATGATTGGATGTTTTCATTGCAGTGAATAAGGTGAGATGAGGTATGGAAATCCCATTGTAAATTGCCTCTGTGTAGGTAAATTTCCCTGATTGGTTTTAGATGAAGCTGCGGAGAATAAATCGAGTCAATGCCCCTCGATGTGATGAATCGGGTGGCGATGTTTTAATAGACTGTCACCTTTTCATCTTGAAGGCCATATTTCACGAACCCGACAGCCAGCTGGAAGATTGAACGGCATGTTTTACTCAAGAAAGATTGTAGCTGCTTTAGCAGCTGATGTTGTGTCTCTATAAGTGAAAGATTTATAAATTACACAGTTTAGAGAAGAACAGGTGTTTGTATTCTGCTTCGCTGTCACTCAATATGCCTTATTGGAGATCTTCTGTACTGCAAAAGGCAAACCTTGGCTGTATGTTAACATTTAAAGGTAAATTGGTTTGTTTCACTTGCTTGTTCATCTCCATGACCCACCAGAGTACCTTAGTGAGACCCTCTTGTCACTGCACATAAGATGTTCCTGCTGTCTCATCCTATCCTTATATATGACCAGACCAACCCTCTTGTGAGTGTGAGAGTACAGTACTAATTATTTTGTTTAGGTTTAAAAAGTGGAAAACTACTTTTTGCCTCTCTTAACTATGTACAGTAAATCAGAGAAGAGTATGTTTGTGTGAGAGATGGTCTCTCTTAAATATGAAAAGTTACAGTTTGGCCTGATTTTCACTTTATTTAATGCACTTATGCACAAAAGGAGAAGACAGCCGGCGGAGGCGAAGTTAAATCATTTCCATTTGGTTTGCCTAGGATCAGCCAGATCACGACTTAAACAATTTAAAGACCTCTCATGCATTTTGTTGTGTTGTCCTTGTGCTGCGTCTTGTCAAGTTGAAGGTTATTTATTTGGAGTGTTATTTTAAAGAGATCAGAACCTCCCCATTAGGCTGTTATCATGGCGTGCAGGATGTGGGACTATTTTTGCCATGATGACAAATTACTCTTTGCCGTTGACTGACTGACATCTTCATCACTTTTTGCCACCAGGCAATTTGTTTTTTTCAGCCTGGGCTTCTTTTGTGTTGTATCTGCCGTTTTATGCCCCCCCTTCAGTCTCACCCCAATGCATTTGGGTTGTTTGTCGTGGCCAGTGATCAGTCAGTGGGCAGTGGATCTTTCCTCATTCCCACAGTCAGAACAGACAATTCCAACAGATGCATGCCCGGCGCATCAATTTCACATTTAGAAGTTAAGTTCCCCCCCCCCCCTCCCCCCCCCCCCCTCCCTGGGTGGCTGACACAGGCTAAGGGGGATACCAATACTTTCTGAAGTAGTGGTGCCTTCCTTCTATGAAGATGAACCAAGCAATTTAATAACATTATGGTGTATCTCTCTCTCTCTCTCTTTTTTTTTTTTTACTCCTCACCATCTGTTTATTTTCAAAGATTTCCTCCACTGATGCAGAACTGGAGTTTGGTAGATGGGGGTGGGGGAAGGACATCCCTGTTCCGGGACCTTGTCTGAAAGAGTGTCTTGGGACAGTCACTCCAGTCAGACTATACTTTGTCTGCACTGGTCTCTTCTTGGCTTTGCACAAAATCTCAAATGTGCACTGGAGCAGAATGGCTGACTTGATTTGGCATGGAGTCTTGTCAGCCTGATACCTTAGGAAAAGCCTTGACCTGACTGATGTGTTAAATTTTTTATTTTGTCTGTTTTCTATTTTATAGAAAGGGCACAGTCAGAGAGGAGATGGGAAATGAGATTGGGAAATGACATGAGCTTGGTTTAAATTGATACTACAGTACATATCTGTGGATGTGTATAGAAATGAGGACATTTGGTTGCATTTTATTTTGTGATTTCAGTTGTCTGTCTGTTGATTGTTCATTCATTCTGTCTGTCTGTCCATCTATCATACATTCTATTATATTTTAGTTGTTCTGTCTGCTGTCTGTCTGTCTGTCATTCATTATGTTGTTTGTTCTGTTGTTCATTCGTTAGTTAGACAATTTCTATTGAGTTTCAATACATTTTTTATTCTACTTCATTCGTATTTCTGCGTGTGGTTTAGAACATAATTTCAAATTCAGGAATTTAAATGGAGTCTACAAGGCATTATCAATTGAATTCTGAATGGTGCATTACCCATGTCAGAAAGTCCTTTTCACATGCTCAGACTCAGCTCTTCATCTCATACTCTTCCATCCACTGAGAAAAGACCAAATTCTAACGATTGTTTCAGAGGTGAGGGGAGAGCTTAATGTACCATATTTCTCGTCTTGTCTTGACGGAAGGAAAAAAAATAGTCTTATTAGTAAAGCAGTCACACACAATATGGTTTCCTACTGCATTCAAACAGCGTAGACATGGCACGTCTCTACAGATGAGCTGCAAAAGAGTAATTAAGCATCAAAGACCTTCTCCGACCTTAATGAACATGATGTGGAATTGAGGGGATATTAGCATCTTGTTCTGATCGAGCACAGGTGACAGAACGGAACGGGGGCCATGATTTGAATTGATGCTTCGTCAGGGTTTGCCCATGCGTCCGCAGTCACGGGTGACAAGGTTGGCAGCTTAATTATGCTTAATGACGAGGAGTGCCTCTCCCGGCTCACTTTGCCACCAACTACATCTCATAAACCGGTGTATGCTGACTTTTTAATTTACACAAGCAGAGAACAAATCATCCCAGTGAGGATGGATTGATGTGCAGATGGGACTTATCATTCATAATTGTCCTCGCTTGGGTGAGTGGTAGCCTGCTGGAACAACAATGCCCAACCAGAGGGTACTTGGAAAGCCAAAAATTGTTGTTGTTGTTTTTTGCTTTTTCTGTTAATTGGCTGTGTTGCGTTACAGGTCCATGCAACTTTATGAAGTAGCATTGATTTGTCTGCAGGGAAAATCATTAGCTCAAGAGGTCAAACCTATTAAAAAAAATTAGTTTTTTTGTTCTTGGTTATCAAGAGCATTTTGAATTTGAAGAGACAATTTGAAATTTGAAATTTATTGTTAGGAGGATAACCCCTTGAGATGAAGCATCTCGTTTTCGAGGGGGTCCTCAAGAGAAATACCGCACATGTACATTCACACTCACTAAAGATCTCCCTCTCCCGACCCACCGACTCCTTACTGAAAACAAATCCATGTATAAAACATATTGCAGTATTAAGAGGCATGACGATATGTATCCCTTACATACACATGTATATACATACATATATACACACATAATATACATACGCACACCTACACCCATACTTGCATATATACACAAAAAGAAAAGACAAAAAGTATCTCGCATATTTAGATATATAAAACAAAAGTCATTTACAGGAACAGATTGCTTGCAAGTAAGTAAAGAGCGATATTTTGAAGGAACGCAAGGAAGTGACGGATCTTAGAGACCCAAGCAGGCTATTCCAGTCTGAAGGGGCTTTAAATTTGAAGGCACGTCTACCACTCTCTTTGAAGATGTTTGGCACAGTGAAGGAGGGATATTCAGTGTGTCTCATTCTATAGCTGGGTCTATATGGAATTCAATAAGGAGAGTTGTGAGTCAAGCCAAAGACCCATATATTTAAGTTCATCAAGTGTACAAGTGGAGTATCGTCTAGGAATTTGAGTGAAAGATTGTTATCTTTATTCAGTGTAGCTGATCTGGTTGGGAACAATATGCTATAGGACTTTTTCTTATTCAATAGAAGATGGTTGGATTAGAACCAAAGTTGAATAGCATTAAAGTTAGATTGAAGTGAGGATTGAATCTTAGAAACATACACATTAGATGTGTAGATTACTGTGTCATCTGCATATAGATGAATAGAACAGTTTGAGCAAATTAGAGGAATAGAAGAGGCCCTAAGGAAGAGCCTTGAGGGACACCTTTCTCCATTTATTAAGGACTGTGATACACAACCATGAAAAGAGACACACTGATGTCTACAGTGAAGATAAGAATTAAACCAGAGAAGAGAGTGTTTAGAAAGGCCTATCGCATATAATTTGTCAAGAAGCATATAATGATTGACCATATCAAAGGCCTTAGTGAGATCTATAAATATTGCACCAGTCGACATGTTATTGTCTAGGCAAGATGAAACATCATTGGTAAATTTTAGAAAAGCATTAGTTGTAGAAGCAATGAGAAGCTTAACCATTTTCTCTTTGCTGTGGGGTCCTGCATGCACTAGTACTGACCTTAGCTGTCTACAATCTTGCTGCGAGAGAATGAAACGACCTGAAATAATATTTCTCTCTGGTTCTTGTGGGCACAGCAGAGTCAAACAAAGCCATGGCTCTCCTATAACGGTGCTCCCCAAAACACCATAAAACTACCCATTTTATTTCCTGTTTATAGATATATAAATATAGTTATAGATATGGCATGACATGGAAATTCTAGTCCAGTACCCACCCAGCAAAGGTTATTTATTAGTCTTTTTTTGGCTGGTATGGGTAGTTACAGTGACCTTTTTCATGCTTTATTTGCTGGTCTGACTGGACAGGGGCACCTGCAGTATTGCTGCAATGTAGCAAATGTGATGTGTTCCCACTCCTGCTTTTATTTATGAGTACAGGGCTTTGCTGCCCATAATGCAGTGCTCCTTGCTGGACATAACATACTACATCATAAACTGTAGTCAGAGCTTAAGCTTTATAACTCAATGTGAAAATGAGACCACAATGCAGGTGTTGGATGAAATCCTCATCAGTAAATCTGCCAGAACATAAAGACAGCACCTGCTAGGGATGACCAGCATGTGAACCTACAGTAGGGTTTTGAATCTGCTGCAGTGTATGTAAAGATATGCTCACAGGCTGTGAACTCACCACATGATGTGCAATCATCATGACAGATCGACACTATATTTCCTCAAGTATTTAAGGTATGGCTGCTGGATTTTTAATGTAATCCAAACTTGTATGTGTGTGGAGGTCTGCGTGTTTATCTAAAATTAAATATTTTTTTTTGTTCATTTATTTTCTTTATGAAAAAAAGGTGTCTGATCAAGGTCAGGTGAACCTGAAATCAGACTGTTATATTGGCCATTTTCAACTGATTAGAATGCTGATCCGACTAAACCGAAATTGAATTTCACCCAATTTAATATCAGTCATTTAACCACTTATTTTAGATTAGTGTAATCTGTGTTGAATTGAACCCGAGTCATCTGATTGACCACTCATCTTACACTTAACTGGCGGTTTATTTTCCAGATGCACACTCACAAGGAGTTCATCGGGTCATGGAGGCAATCTTGCTTGAGACGACAGCCATGGCTTGTCTTTATTAGAGTATTGATCATGCGGTGGCACTTTATCTAGCAGGGTGGGACGCTAATCAGCCTGGAGACACGCATCATTTCAAAGTAATGTACGGCAGACATTGATTTCTGCCCCCTTGATTTCCCACCTCTTCACAGGATGTGAAAGCAATTGAAAGACTGACTCCATCACCTGCTATTGCACCACACCTGTTGTATAGCAATTTTAATGTCTTGATGAATACTAAAACTTAATAGCCATGAATTGACACAGCGTGATTCTACATGCGACACTATAGGGTCAGCATCAGCCCGTAACCTAACATTTGTCCCTGGTTGCTGTGGAAGTTGTCCAGTTGTTTTAGAGAGGTTGCTCTGAAGGTAATACTTTTGACTCTCCAAACACTGACAACCACACGCTCCTGTGCTCTCCAGCTCCTCTCTATCCAACCTCTGGCCAGAGACACGGGCCACATATATACGGCTAATGAGTACTTTGTTGCACAGACAGTGTTTAGTAATGCTCTAGCCACTTTATTTTCATCCTCTGAGATGCTTGCTTGGTAATTAACCCTGTTAGACTTCTTTGGATTCACAAACAGCCCTATCGTTTATGTCTAGCCCCTCTGGCACCTCTCCTCTTCCACTTCTTGTGCAGTGATGAGGTTCAATCAGCATCCAGACTGCATCTCTTTCACAGCAATTTTGGTGATGGCACTGGTCAGGAAGTTGGAGACCATGAGTTAATTTCTTTAGTGTGGCAGTAGACCTATATGCGAAGTAGAAGCCGTGAAGAATGACTGGCAACAGATCATGTTTTCTTTTTTCTCTTTTTCTCCCCCATCCCTCCTAGATATATGGTATATGAAATTGGCTAGGGCTGGCCGCTATATTGATTGTTGACTATATATTTGTGTCGATTTTGTGGGTGACAAAATTAAGCAGCATTGTGTGCAATTATTTTTCTATTTTTTGACAAAAAGATCGATTAATTTCCTTAGAATCATTTAAAACTGTCCATTTTATGTCAATTGTTTCAAAACTGATTCAGTTATTTGTTAGCATCATCCTTTAAAAATATTCTGAAAATGTTGATATTTGATATTTTAATATATGAAAATATTTGAGTTACAATGTATGTAGGTAAATATTGATATTTCTGGATTGCTCAGTGTATACAAAACAAAATGACAAAAATTTTACATTTTTACATTGGAAACTATTATAAAGTGTGGAACATATTCCTTTTTTTAAAATAGATTTATATTACTGATGTATACTGAATCTGTTTGCATGGTTAAAATTATGCATTTTTTTCCCCTTGTAATAGTAAGCGCATAAATGTCAGGATATATATTGAATATTGCCTGCCAAAGGCTGAGACACACACACACACACACACACACACACACACACACACACACACACACACACACACACACACACACACACACACACACACACACACACACACACACACACACACACACGAATCTCAGATATAATCGCAATCTCATTCAGAACTCAGATATTATCTTCATTTTTTCTGCTCAAGAAAGCATCATTAAGTGGTAGGTAGTGCCATAGTTAGATCATTGAGGGTTTTGAGCGTTAGCTTGGCTGAGGCTCTTCAGGATGTATTTTTGAATTCTGTTGTGTGTGTCTATTAAGATCAAGTGGGTAAATGGCTCTGGCATTAATGTGTGTGTGAGTGTGTGCGTAAGTGCTCTCACTAGGGATGTTCTCTGTGTTGTCTAGTAGTCTGCCACTCTGTGTTCTCCCGCAGGATTCTGGCTGGCGACTTTCCACTAAATTCATGTTCCTCTGCACAGGGGGTTGTAACACACACAGACACACACACACACAGACACACACACAGACAGACACAGACACACACAGACACACACAGACACACACAGACACACACAGACACACACACACACACACACACACACACACACACACACACACACACACACACACACACACACACACACACACACACACACACACACACACACACACACACACACACACACACACACAGCCTATAATGCTTGTCCATGTTAGATTCGACCAGGAGTAATGTCCTTACTTTGAGGGAGCTATGCCCTAACTCAAGATTGTGTGCTGCTTTTACAGTGAAGTGTGATAGATTTGTGATGTTGCCAAGGGATTTCAATATAACCCAAGATACTAGCTCTGTAAATAACATTTAGGGCCTTTTTACACTTAGTTGATTGCATCTTGATTGATCGGATTGCTGTCCAATTTAGTTTTCACATTCCTTTTACACTAAGGAACATAAATGTCTCAGCAAAAACTGATATATTTCTGATTTATTACTCCAGTGCTATATGTAAATATAACAGATGACTTCTGTGTTGATTCTAATGTTGGGCAGCGAACCTTTGTTTGTCTCAATATGGCAGTTTGTGTTTGTTTTGTGGTTTGTTTGTTTGTTTTTGATTCATTTTTATTTATAATTTTTCTATTTAGTAGATGCTTTAGTTTTTTAGCATCAGTTTTTTATTTTAAGTTTTAGTATTTTAGGGCTTTCAAAGTTAATTCATCAACTGGTATAGTTTAAAAATGTTAAGTTACATTTCTCAGCATTTGTCTTGTCATTTTCATGTTTCATGCAAATTGTAAAGGTTTCAGGTCTAAAACAAAAATTAGTTTTGGACTTTCACAGTTATATTACTTTTTGTAGTTTGTTGTGTCCACAAGTATTTATATGATTTCTATGCTTTTGTTAAAATATGTTTTTGTTCTTGTTGTTTTTTTGTTTTGTTTTGGGTGATTTAATCCATTATTTTATGACTGGTGTATCTCTAAAGACATCTTTAAGACAGATAAAGTGTATCTTTCTTGTTTATGTTTGTGTTAATCTAAGGGCCTGTTTGCACCTGGTCACTTCATGTGTTTTTACTTTTACTGATCAGATAGCCATCTAATTTGACGTTTCCATTTACACCGCCTCATAAATGTGTCTTCGCAAAACGAATATAAATCTGATCTTCCCATGCTATATGCAAATGTGACGGAGTTCACGTCATCGAAAGCAACCGATATAAGCTGCATTTTATTTATCATCAGCCAATTTCAAGATCAAAGACCACAATATGAGACAGTAAGATAATTTAGTCTCACTACTTTTAATGAAGATGATTGTGTTTTGAGCATCTGTGACTTACTCTGTTTTATTTGACTCTCTGTGGTCATTAAAAATCCCAGGATGACCTTCGAAAAAGAGTAGGGGTGTAACCCCGGCATCCTGGCCAAATTTGCCCCTTGGCCCCTGTCCATCATGGCCTCCTAATCATCCCCATATACTGATTGGCTTCATCACCCTGTCTCCTCTCCACCAGTAAGCTGTTGTGTGGTGGGCGTTCTGGCGCAATATGGCTGCCGTCGCATCATCCAAGTGGATGCTGCACATTGGTGGTGGTTGAGGAGATTCCCCCATCTATGTAAAGCGCTTTGAGGTCTCAGAAAAAGCGCTATATAAAATGTAACGAATTATTATTAGCGCCAGTTTGCGCTTTGGCTTGCTGAAGAGATGCTCTGCTACTCGTCTGTGCTTTTGGGAAACAATGTCCTGGTATTTTCACGATCGGATAGCTATCGGATCAGATATAACGCATGAAGTGACCAGGTGAACCAGGTTCATAATCAAGTTATTTTAGACAGGTGCATTTTAAACAGCTATAATTACTTTCTGCTCAGGATCTCATTCATAGGTGGTAAAATACCCAAGGTGCACCCAAACTGTATGGTGGAAAGTGAAATATTACACATGACATTGTGACAAGTTGTGAATTCCCACTTGGTGAAAGACGGAGTTAATTTATTCCTTCACTGCCCATTTAAATTACCGTCATTGAAACTCACAAACCCTTTGACAGAAGACTGACCGTGAGGGCATTCCTAATGGCACTTGGCACATTTTTTTTTATTTCTGATTGTGATGCTGAGCAGTAGAGGTAGTTGTATACTTAAAATGGAGCAACGACTTTCTGGGAGTCTTAGGATTTGGTTCACCTTATGTCAGAGGGTTGATAGACTGTGCCTGAAAATGAACGTGCAATGAGCTTGCATGATAAAGATGAGTAGTAAAGGTCATCTGTCTTTACTAGGGTTGTCATGATACCATAGTTTTTGTAGTCAATACTAGTACAATGTCACAATTCTTGTTACCAATTCTGATACCAATATGCTATTGAATACTTATGGATATTAATGTTAAACAAATGTAAAGAAATTACATTCAATGCAGTGAGTGTCTACTGTATTTCTCAAAGTCAAGTTTTTCATGTGGTTTGTTAACAGTCAGTAAGAAAAGCAACAGTTTTCAAGTGGTAGAATAAATGAATTATCAGGTATCAAGTATTGTCATGCTATCATCCTCGTATTGAAAAATACAATAGATCTATTTGTATGTATTTAAACTGAAATATCTGATATCTTGACATCTGTTTTTCCCCTCTTCTTTTAACGGAAGTCCCTATACTGTTGTATTGACACCCCCTTTGTTGAAGGGCTTGTTGAAACTGTCTTGCATTTGATGGAGAGCATGGCAACATACTTCAGTTCTTATCTTACTGAGAAAATCTAAAAATAAAAGTTATATACAGTAAATACAATGTTTTTGAAGCAAGACAAACCAACACAACAATACCTTGCATGGCCGACCACTCCTTCACCACCTTTTCCCCAAACAGGTGCCCCTTTTTTGCTCTGAGGGAGCAATTAACTAGGATTCAGGGAGTCTCAGCGGCCCGCTTCAGTGGTTCTCATTAGTCACATGACACTTTTTATACCTCAAAGTCCCTTCAAAGCTTCATGTTTGAAGACTGTGAACAATAGACATATAAAACTTCAACCTATAAACCATTGAATTTTGTGTAATTGAAGCTCATGATTCGTGCATGTTCAAAGGGGATGGTAGACTGACACAATGAGTGACAATGCTAGTAATGCCTCAGGTTTTTTTTTTTTTTCCATTGCTTAGTGTCAGCAAGGCACGTGGGGCTTGTTAGCATGCCCTGTTGAGGCTCTAGGCGTGAGAGATTCCCTTGCCTTCAAGTCCTTTCCAATGAATAAATAAAGCACACTTCTAATTGGCTTGGGGAAAACTGTTTTTATCATAGCAGGTTAGTGCTAGAGAGGAAAGGAGAGCGCGAGTGCGAGCGCGAACCGCAAAGCCTCCCCACGTCAACAGCCATTTGGGATTATTGAACACAGCTGGGGACACGGGACACTTGTGCGGCCTGACAATCTCATCCCAATTTTCACTGAAAATGACTTGCTCTTTCTGAGTCTATGCTCATGTGGAGCATGTGTGTTTATCTCCAATACAAAGCATACCCTGATGTGGCCATCGAAACGAAAAGAGCATCAGAGAAACTTGAATCGGTTTGTCGTTGAGCATCACGAGAAGCGCTCCTGTTATAATTATGTGTGTGATTACTTGGCAAAGTGCCGCAATTAAAGCCTGCTTGCACCGTGTGCAGATTGATTGCTGGAGATACTTTTTAGGAGCAGAGTGAACCAAATGATCAATGAGTGTTCAGATGTGTGGCTCCAGGAGATGAAAGAAGCTTTCTCAGTCCATTGCTGGTGTCATTGCCGAGGTGACACCAATGCCATTTGCTTTGCTGGAGTGAAGTGGAAAAAATAGCTTATTATTAGGGCTGTTTATTTTGGGGAATGTTTAGTTTTTGGCCATCTTCCTTGTAGTGATTTATGAAGTCAAAGTGCTCACCAATGCTGATTATAGTATTATTTGCAGAAAATGATTTATGCTTTGAAATTTTAAATGCATTTCTTTTTGGGTGACCTGATTTATTTATAAACTGGTTTAGAACAGAATTAAAAGCAAAATAAAGCTAAATGAAATTTACAGTTAAATTCAATAAATCCAACACATTCAACCTTAATATGTAGTTCTGCATATATCAGTGTTTTAGAGGCTTTTGTGCTTGGCTTTCTGTGATCTGCATTGGCTGATTTAGTTAACTAACTCAAGAAGCTACAGTACTTGCAGAATACTTTTACTTGAGAGGACAACAAGGGAGCATGTGTATGGCAGTAAGGGTGGTAGTTTGAACGTCCCCAAGAAGGTTTTACCATGCAAAACTTTTTCCCAGTGAGCATTTCAGCTGTCTCGGCCACCCTGATTACTTTGCATGCCATGTGCTTTAGTCAGTGGATATTCACTAATAAGGGTATGCACTGACATAACGATTATCAGTTTAAGCTAAAGGTTGGACTTGATCGTGTTCATTTCAACTTACTAAAGATCCAGTGATCCATGGATATTGACATGCAGTTGGGAATTTTGTTTCCTGACATTTATATTTGCCTGATTTTGACGCTGGGGAAATGATAAGCAAATTTGCCTGTAAACGCTTTATATAAATACAATATGAAAGTCTAAATCCAGGTGATCACTTACCGTTTATCAATGTTATATCGTCATATAGTCCAGCCCTAAAACTTTTATAGTTTCTGTCAGTGTTTATTTAAAAACATCCAATTAAGCAGAATATACAGTAAGATGTTGTCAATACAATATATAACAATACAATATATAGGGTATGATTTTAATTTACCCCAAAATTTTACATATTTTCACAAAATGATAACTGCAATGTTTCGCTGACTGGAGTCCAGTTGTTTCTGTGAATTGCAGTGATCCATTTTTGCTTCTCTTTTCTGTAGCTTTTGGCAGTCTGCTACAAAATACTCAGATTTCTCTCTCTATTTATAGAGTAAATCTCAAAGCTTTTTCCCATTTTAAAGGTGTTTTGTGTTTTTTTTGCAGCATTCACGCTGAAAACCAATGTGGCCACTCAATCTTTTTGCCACTCAGTCATTCCGACCAATGGTGACTTCATGTGCATACCCTCTATTCACTATGCAGGCCAACCTCTAAAGCGGTGTGATATGTATACTCTCTGAGAACACCTAACTCTGTAATGTTGTCTTTTCTGCGGTGTGAGTAATGCTGAAGGGTAGATGCTAAGAAACGACCAGTCTGGACTCTCAGGCCAATTACCACATCGGCTTGATGATGAGATAATTGCAAGGAAATCTAAACGATTGCTCAGTCTGCTGTGAGCCTGAGCCACTGCTTACAGCCATTTCCACTTTTGAATGCATCAAATAGTCTGGCTAGTTTTAAGTTCTTCTAAAAGCATTAGGCCCTAAATCTATAAAGCTCCTGTAATAAACGCTTAATTCGACCCAGTTTAGAAGTTCTAAACACACACAACTTTCATTTAAACACCGGTGATTTTGGAAGTTGGAACTTTTGAGTAGATGCGTCTCACTTAAAGATGGT
This sequence comes from Squalius cephalus, assembly GCF_949319135.1. NCBI lineage: Eukaryota > Metazoa > Chordata > Actinopteri > Cypriniformes > Leuciscidae > Squalius > Squalius cephalus. Next base: position 45,025,795 of record NC_137125.1, read on the forward strand.
AATACTAACCAGTAGCAGGATATTAAATGACTTAAGTTTTCTGTTTAAACGGTTCCAGACCTTGATGCTTATTGGCCAATAGCAGTGTTTTATTCTCAATAACACACACACTCATACAGCTATGACCGCTTCATCGAACAGATCTGTGCATCACTGGGCAACATCCTTAGCAACCACCCCAGAAACATAAACAATCAATATACTGTCAAAACTGTTCCATGTATTTCAGTAACATTAACTTTGATGATTATTTTTATTTTAATTAAGTATGATTAACCCTGCTGCCGTTATGTCTGCGTCATTAACCTTTCATTTTTAATCCACCTCCTTCCCCCATCAAAGAAAGTCTTCTCATGTGGGAGATACGTTGATGTATGTGTGGAAGCCCACAGTTTTTGAAGTGCAGAGGGAATAAGTTTTCATCAATGTTCATCAAGTTTAATGTTTAATGACGTCTAATCGTAATATTTTACATAACTAAAACTGTAGATTGTGTTAAATAAAGGAGACAGTGCATGAGATCAGTTACTAGTCTGTTTTAATTTGAGCTATATCAAATGAGGCATGTTACAGTACCTTTTGGTTTTGTAAAAACAGTCAAATTTACCAAATTTTACTTTTATACTTTTTCTAAGAGTGGGAGCTATATCAAAAGATAATCTAGTCTGGAGTTACACAAAGAAACCTTTGTTTATATGAGAATTGGCAGAGAATGAAGTCTTGTTTGAGGAAAACCTGAGTGAATCTTGTCAGGATTAATCAGAAAACATTTGATGTACTGGATGGAGGGGTTTTTAAAGAGCATTTTAGTGGAAAAAAAATTGAAAGCCTCTGCACACTAGCCAGAGGTCACATTCTGTAAAGTAAACATCATGATTTCATTTAGCATCGCACAACCAGACATTTGACTATGGACATTTAAGTTTTGCATTGGAGCATGTTCTGGCCAAGAACTGCCCTCCAGGAAAGGGCTGTTTGATTTTTTTTTAAATGTATATTTATTTTTATTTATTTATTTTTTATTATTTTTTACCATTTTAGGTTCAGAAAAATCTAAAACCAGATATAGTCCTGACAGCAAAGTCAATGTGCATATTTTTTTATCTACCTAATAAGTGTCTCAAGCAAAACTCCTTTTGCAAGTTTAATTTAAACTTTGTTTCTCAGCAGATCAATAAAAATGTGCGACTCCCAGAAGTTGAGTAAAACCATCCAATGATACTGAAGTGGTCATTTTGAGAAAGTTCTTGCTAGTTTTTATGTGCAATATGATCTGAAGTTCTGTTAACTAATGATTCTTATAGACTACTCTATAAGAAATACCTAAAAATAGTCTTGTCCCTTCATTAATGTACAAGTTTAAGATCACTCAAGGGCTCAAAGGCTTTCACAACCATTGTTAACCTAGCTGATCCTTAAGAGCAAATGGTTATTTGCCATTTTTAGTGTTTAGAACTGTGCACATATGTGGTTTGCAAGTGATGAGCTTGACTACATTCTGCAGTGCCTTGTATTTGGTGCAGTAAACTGATTTCCATCCAAATTGCCGATCCCATGACAGAAAGCTTTCCCAAACTAACACACCTGATTCAATAAATTTGATGTTTGACGAGTGTAGCTGTTGAATCAGGTTTGTTGGTTTAGTTATGGGTCTGAAAAAGGAATATTTTTGCCATTGGCCTTCATTATTGGAGTTTGGAAGCCAGTGTGTGTTTGTAGCCAGTCAGAACCGAATATGTTTGTGTGTTTCTTAATACAGCCTTGGTAAAGAGATCAAATTAGCCTTTTAGACTATGAGCGGGGGTTCGGGGCCAAACACCCCTGGAAGAGAGGTTTTAAAGTTAAGTGCATCAATCTGGTGCTTTTTGGCAGGCTACTGTCTAGTTGATTAATGAGATTTTTAACTGAATAGAAATCTAATCCTGTCCAGATAGGAATGTCTATGATGTGTGGTTTCATCATTATGAATTTTTGGGTAAAAAGTTGGCGGATCAAGTACTGCTGGCGTTCCATTTGATATTTTAAAATCACAGATTCTGATCAGATTCTGATCACAGATTACAATATGTATAATTAAAATAAAAAATCACATTCCCATTTTATTTCAGTAGGTTTTGTAAATGCACAGATCCAAAGAACAGGAAATCACCCCACCCCCTTTGACACTGTACTGATTTTGAAAGGAAAGATTTACTTTATAGAGTTCTTTGCTGCATTTTTATTAGCTGCAGTCGTATTTGTATGCACTGCTGCTTTTATGCCACCCCCCTCCCCCCCCTTTTGTCTGTTTTTCAACTTATTTTGATTGATGTTTTTACATTGCAAGTGATACTGTAATAAATTCTGGATTTCATAAAGTGCTTTTTTCCAGTCATAAATGGCGGAACTTTCTAGAAGAAAAAGATATTTTAGTCAAAAGAAATTTGAGTGTGGATGACGAGCACTTTGGGTACATTCAATGTTCTGCTCGGGAATGATATGCTCTTATAGAATAAAGCGTTTTTGGTGCTCATATCTTTGTTGATATTTAGCTATGGATGTCAGCTGAACCTGCTGTGTTGAAGTATGAGAAGGCAAGACATTTGAATTGCATCAATACTGAACATCTACAGTAAAATCTTATATTGTGAAGCATAAAGCTATTTTTGTGGTTTGAAGTCATTGGCGTCATTAAGCTCTTCAGAACCTTTTTTCTGTATTATAGTGTATATAGTAATTAGCGCTAACACTTCCTTTGCCGCTCGTAGCATATGCTAATGGTGCAGCTCTGGGCTATGGATGAGCTCTCAAGTGAGTAAATGGCACAAATGAATCCTCCATATGCTCCATTTTTGAAACCGCCACACTCTATACAAGAGGCAGTTTATGAGAAGGTCGCGAATGAAGGTTGATGAGAGACAGAGAGGTAGATGCACTCTGAGAAAGAGAGCAAAATGGATTCTCAAAGTCATATCAACAAACCTGAGATTAACTTACTGTTAATGAAGTATGTTACAAAAGGAAATTGGGGCCACAGAGTGCCTGAAAATCCATCTGGCAGAGTCATTCTCATCAGTGTGTTTGGAAAACAGTTCTGAGACTTTACTTTCCAGTGTGGCGCACCCAAAGGTATAGAGTTGTTGTCAAAATTAAAAGAATGTTGTCCTTGACCCTTTTGAATTAATTTCTCCTTACTTTTAACATTTAACTTTGGCATTTTGAGACTTTATTTCCAAACTAAACTGTCACAGTGGGCTTCATAAATATTGAATTCTTGAACTTTTGTTTAGTCCATGGGGACAAGATTTAGCTAGCCTCTGTTCTTAATAGGACACTCCATTGGGACATTTACTGTGTCAGATAAACATGTCTGCTAAGAATGGATGTTGTGGTCATTGGCCAGGTTAACATAGTTAACCTTTAAAATGCTTATTAATACCCCAGTTGCCAATGCCAAAGTGAGAATGTCATTTACTTATACATTTTAAAAAGGTCTGTTTCATCTGGAATAAAACAGTAACAAAGCTTTTGTAAAATGTTTTAGTCCGATTTGAAATCGGTGTGGTTTTTGTGAATTTGGAATGAACAGACATAAACAATGTGATTACAACTCAATTGGCTTCTTCAATAAAGCTAAAGTCTCAACATTGTGTGCTTTCTCTGAAAGACTTACCTGTCAGAATGCAAGGTAGTGAACAAAGTAATGCCATAACCGGCCCCAAAAAGTAAAAAAAATTAGGCTTGTTTGCATGTAGTTGTCACTGCATTTTGAATGGTGTAAAATGTTTTGAAGTCTGACAAGTCACACAGTTGTGTTTTCATAATTGACATTGCTATTATTTCCAAGTATTATGTCCATCCTTACAGTTTACTGTTCCTGTGTCTTCATTCACCTCTCTGGCGCATTCTGTTAAGGTAGTGTTGATCAGCATTCCTGTGCCATGTCTTAAGCTGATGTTGCCCGCAGTACAAAGCTTTTTGAAATGATTACCCACATTGCTGGGTAGGAGGATTCACACCACCTCCTTCAGCCATTCATTCAGTTTGGGCGCCTCTCTCTTTTGGCTTTATGAAACCCCAGCTCCTTCTGTATTACTGTTACTGAAAGAGCCTATGGGTTTTCCAGGCAAATCTTTTATGTTTGATTTCAGAAGTCATGGCATTGAATATGGGATTTTTCATGCAATTGTTGTTATCTTCCCTGTATTTCAGCTCTACAAGAACGTATGTGTGCAGACTTACTAACTATTTTAGTTTAGTAATTTTACTTAGTTGTTCTGGATCTTCGACAGTACCTAGTATTAGCGTAACATGGTTTGCATGCAAAAGCAAGCCTTTAATTGAGCCCTATGATCTGTGGAGAATCCACAAAGCTTTTCAGTGAGGAAATACCGAATTCATCCTCATCCGCACCCATGAGACAGGAAATGAAGAACTTGGTGAGAAAAGTGAGATTGAAAGAGAGAAAAATAAATGAGGAGGAGGAGGGAAGGAGGGACTGCAGTGCTGGCACTTTTTACAAAAAGGCACCCAACTGTTTCCTGCCAATACTATTCAAGGCAGAGTCAGCCTTAGTTACAAGGAAACCCTTTAGGCACTTATGTTTGGCTCATTGTTAGTGCCTAACAAACCTTAAATATATCTGTTGCGAAACTGTCTATAAAGTTTGTTATCCCCACCATACCCCGACTCTGCAACCAGGCAGCAATAATGAGTTTTCAAGCTTGCCAGGCTTTTGAGCAAAAAAGATAAGGGCAGAGTTTTGTTCCCTTTTGAAAGATGTGTCCTGAGCCCCTCTGACCTACGTTAGTCTGCATTGAGACAGATAGCTTCTCCCCAGTGCTGTGCTCATCAGAGGTGAAAATTGCCAAGTCCGTGAAGCCAACGCCACTGGGCCTAGATCAGCTGTTCCTCCACCTGGCCGGATTACGGAGGTATGGAACCTGTACAGAAGGCACTGACAGGGTTCAAAAGTTTACATGTTCAAGTTGCCATCCACAGGGATCCAGCCTATGATGTGTCAGAGATCACAGAGATGTCAAGGAAAAGTGGGTCACAGTCGATATGGAAATTATTGTTGACAGATGGGAAGACTGTGTCCTTAATGTAGGTTCTTGATTACAATTGAAAAATAAAGTGCCCCCTTGTAGAGCTGTACGGAGCTTGTGGTAGAGCTGTACTGTTGTCATTGTGTAGTCAGGGTTCTTGCAAGTAAACTTCAATGACTCTAAATATGTATGTACCCATGTGCTTTTGGTTTCTTTCTGGCACCAACACCACTAGATCACACTGAACCCTTTTTCATCCAGAATTGTGCTGGTGCTTGTGCCGGAGCTAAACAATAGGGGTACAACAGCTTTTCATTGGGGCGGTATCATCAAAAAGGTATGAATATGTACCCTTTAGGGGTAGATGAGGTACAAAGGTGAACCTTTGGAGGGTGCTGTCTCATTAACAGAAGTTATACCCCTAAAGGTACAAAACAAATTCTGACAGTGCATTGATTTTTAGTGCGGTTATGCTGTAACTGACTGGTACTTTATAATCTACCCACAAACAGTGCATTGCTGTCTTCAAGAGTTTTATGCCATTAAGGCTAAATCAGCCTTAGTTACAAGTAAGTCCTTAGGCAAAACTTTTTAACATCCAAAGCATTTTATTGGCTAGTTATTGGGTGCACTGGGCATTTACAGTATAAATAGCTTCATTTTTATAATGGAAGTTTTGAAAAATCAACTTCAATTTGGTGAGGACATTTAATTTATCCAATCTCCTGATAGCTCTTAATCAGCAGCTTTTAGAGACCAGTCTGGCGTCTGCCCATTCTCAGCACCTGGTGTGTGAAGAATGTATAAAAGTGTGTCAACAAAGAGTGTTTGCGAATAGTCTTCACATCTGACATTCAAAGAAAAGCAGAGATCACAACCCAAATGTACCGATCTGAAGGCAGTTTTGAGGAGTAGTTACACAACACTGAAATGTCACCGTCAACACAGTCCCTCTGAGCTCCTGCATTGACTGTCGGATTTGCTCTAGCTTTTTGCTTCGCACACTTGGCATGACGAATCGCTACTTGGGAGAAGGATGATACGCATAGCCCACACAGTAGGTTACACAACCAGCTAAGAAGTTGTGATGGGAGAGATCCACACACTACATGACTTTTCTTCCCTGTGGATTGAGCACACTCTAAGCCCTGAGCCACACTCAACATTATGCCCGCATGCTTACGAGAGACTGTATGTAGAACAGCAAGCTTCATGCCATTGTCTTGCACTAAGCAGATACATGGGCTTATTTTAGATTCTTTTCAATGCTTAATTCTCATGTTGCGTTGAAATTGATTAGTATTTTCGTGTTTGGAGTATCAGAGACCCCAATGATGTACATATAAAAATAATGATAGTCATTTTGAATTCAACCTCTTATATTCCCTTTCAATGTTCCTCTGATCAAATGAAAACCAGGTAGGCAGATATTAGCTTTAGCAGGTTGTTTTAATGTTTAATGTTTCAGTTTGACCCCAGATAAAACACAGGGAAAAAAATAAAATCAATTGTCAAGTGTACTTTTACATTGTGCACTGTTGTATAAGAGAATATTAGTTATGTGAAAATAACTGTATACAAATGTAATGCATTTTTACATTGTATATAGAGTCTCTGAGATCCCAAACATACTGTTTAGTAAGTAAATTATTTAGGTTAATGTTATACTTTTTTGAGCTACTAAAAGGTCCATGGCATCTCTCAACCCCATACAGAACATGATGGTTAATCAAGACATTGCAGCATTGTTTAGTTGCTTGTTTTCCGTAATTGGCACCCTAATTTATTTCTGCAGAATGCTTATAAATTACAAAGTAAGCAAAACCCAAGGGCTCTTTTGTTTGGCCGGTTTCAGTTTTGCATTTTTAAAACTCTCTCACAGCACAATAAGAATTATCTATTGTGTGCCAGCCTGCCTGCATCCTAGGCTGATTTGCTTGCTTCCGTTTGCACGCCGTCACATCACTGCAGATCCCTGTTCTGACGCGGCTCTAAGCTTGATTGACAGTGTTGCTGTGGCTGAACCTTCGCCACCAGAATTGAACAGACGTTCCCTCTTCACCTCCGTCTACCCATCCGGGTCCACATTCATTTCATCTGCTGCTACACACCCATTTGACACTCAAAATTCAGACCAGAAGACCCGAGCGCTACCCTGCGGGCCATCGGCAACCGTTAGTGCTGAATGCTAATGAGAAGTCTTTATTAGCACAGAGACACAGTCAGTTCTCTCAGAGTGGGTGAAGGCACATTTATTCAGAGTGGTAAGAGGCTGCTGGATGGGTGCCTTTCTCATTGGGCATGTTTTCACGGCTAGTCCAGATCAGCATTAATGCACTTATCAGGGCTCCACAGAGAAAACAGTCCAACACGGCCCGCACTTCAAAAGGAGCTCAGGTGGGTATACGACCATTTGATCACCGCAGTAGGTCAGTGACATCATCACAGCTCCATTATGAACAATGTCCTGGCCAAGTGCAAAAAAGTTGAGCTAAATAAATATTCTTCAAAGGGTGGATTGAAACATTCTCCTAGTGGATTCAGCAGCTTTTCAAAATCCATATAAATGCTAATAAACTGTTAGCGCAACATGCTAGAGTGTGAGAAAATATGTTGGACTGTCTGGCAGCTGTGCTGTTTTAGTATTAATCGTGTTACTATTGCCATTCAGTAAGCGTGGGTGTATTTATTGAAGTTTATTTAATGGATAAAGTCGATTCTTTTCCAGGACTTGTCAATCACCTTGGTTGTGGCTTCCTGACTGCTTTTCTCTGGGGAGGTTGTTGTGTTTGTTTTGTTCTGTGATTGTTGGTTTGTTTGCATTTTCATCAAAACCAAATTTTCTGCTTCAAATCCTGTTGATTTGCATGCAAATACTGTATGCATATGCCACATAAGTTTTTTGACAGCATTGATGATTTTGCATGGTTTATGTTTTCATTTGAGCTTCATTGGAAGCTATAAGAGGATTTACTGTATTAAATTGAGTTATTGCTGTATTTCTGTTGGCCTGTTGAGTGTAGGACTGTTCCGATTTGTACAAGCCTGAATTGGATTGTCATTTTCATGGAATGTGGGATAGTGGAGGTAGGAAATGTTGGTCTAGGATTCATTTTTGGTCCTGTTAATGAGGTGGAACCTGTCATTCTGTAACATTAGGCACAACTACAATTTTAAGTACCTTACTTAAACTGATGATTACCATGAATGTATTTACAATGAGCATTTATAGTAGTTAGACATCTGCAAAATGATACCATCAGTTGTGCATAAGCCTAGTTAAATGTGGATATGGCGGCGCCACACTGTTTGTTATATGAACTCAAATCTACTGAATGAAATGATAAAATATTAAAGTAATCGCACCATATGGGAGAAAAGGTATCAAGCAAACAGCATAGATAATTGGAACATGCTAGCCAAACAGTTGCAAAATGTTTCTCTTGCATGTTTTGTTTAGAAAAGAGAGAAATTAAGACACATTTTAGCCATTCGAAGTGGTTCAATACAGCGTTCATGATATTGTAAGCTGCTTTTGATGCAACAGTGAAAAGTTAAATAAAATGTATAGCAATCAACATATAATAATATTTTGTAATATCTTCTTTTAGACAGAAAGGAAAATAAAGCTACTTTTGATGCATATTTATTTAATTGTGTAAAAACAACAAGAAGATTGCAGTCACTTCACATATAATAAAATGTGATTATAAATCACATTAAAATATATTATTAAATATAATTACAGTTAAATAGTTATTGCACAGAACGACACCAGAAAGTTATGGAAAAGGGGTATAAGGGGCTTAGAGGTCTGTCCCTCATTGTTGGACCATTGCATAAACTTCTTCTTTTTTTCCCCATCCATTATTATGCTTGTTTTTATGATTATCTGCAAATGCCCACACATATTGTCACCGTCTAAATCATTAGCTTCCTATTCATGTCTGCAGACTAAGCCCTTATTGAAAGTTACTTTGCATTGGCCAGCTGTTCTCAGCCTCTCCCGCCCCATTGGCATTTCGTAGAAACAAGATGATTATTATTTGTGTTTTTGTGAAAGAGAGAAAATTACTTTGGATTATCGGCACTTCCTTCAGACTATTTTATACCTCCCTTGTCTTTGTTTCCTTGATCTGCCTTCAGTGAGAGTATGTTGGGAAAATGCTTTATGATTGCTCAATCAGTTATCTGTCTAAACTAAATCTCCCTAAGTTTGTCACAGTCCTGTTGTCTTCTGCACCCTTCTCTCCTCATTGCATACTACAACTGTGACCCATTGTGGATGCTAGAATCATCCCAACACCGTGGTAAATGTTTAACACAGAGCAGTCAAGCACAGTCTCACTTCATGCAGTCTAGTAGTATATGTTGTCAGAGAGTTGGTTAGCAAGCCAAGTTATTTATGAAGGTTGAAGGTTGAAGTTGAAGGTCATTTTCTTATTAAGGGCGTTTTTTGTTGTTAAACAAACGGTTTTGTTAGTGTTGGGTTGATATCCAATGTGAAATGGATGTAAAAACTACTTCTGTGCCTGTACAGTTCTACTATCTGCAAAACCTGTTGAGAACCACTGGCTTAGACAGTCCCACCCTGTTTGAATCATGTTCCTATTCCATTTTCAAAATCGTAACTTTTCTTAGCCGCATTATTCATCTCATACAGCACCGTTTGGCCCATCAGGAGAAAGCAACAGTGATGTGAACATGCTGTTTATTGGCCCCATCTTTCATCTGCATTGCGCGCACTGGATGCTAATGCAGGTCTTGGAGTGATGATTTCCTAATTGTATTAAAATTGTGCATGCTGGGAAGCTTCGACTTTTCTCTCTACTTCCCTATCTCTGTAAACCAAATTGAATCAAACATAAAAGTGAAACTTTGAGGTTGTTTACAACGTTAGACGTAAAAGGACTGATTTTTTTTTTCATTAGGCCATCTCCTGTGCAAGTGAATAACTCTTAAAGCATACATTTCACTGCCTGTCTGTCTAGCCACAATTTTCGTTTACGTCCATCCTGTGTTGGGATAAATTTGCACTTGGGATCAGGTGGGATGGCCTCTTTTTGCCAGCTTTTCGTCTCAACTGATGAATGTCTTTGGACGACCACACTGACGGATATCGCAACACTTTCCCATCACTCTGACATTTATGGCCGGCACAAATTATTGAACAACTTGACATTACTTGTACATGGCGACTCAAACGGAAATGACATTTTCCGTTGTTACTTAGTCAATATGTTTTACACCTATGTCACAGAAAACCAAAGGGTAATGAACACAAATTACTACAGAGTGTCAGTGTGAAGTAGAGGAAGGCATGTGGTGGTGATGAATGTCTCTTCTACAGACAGAGATTGAGGGAAAACCAATGTGTTTATGCACCAAATCATCAATGACTGTTGTAGCACCCCTGAGAACAAGAGCAAAATGCACTACTGAACACGTTAAACGAAGCTCAACCAAGAGCCTCTGCAATACCCCAGCGAGTTATTGACGCCTTTTCCAGATTGAATCACAGCGCACGCCACAACATTTCATTTCATGGGTCTATGTACGCAGATAGTAAGCTGGCACATCTAAACTGAAAACGGAGTGTAAAATGGAGGAAAATGGCCCTCACCATCTTAATCGTACACCCTTAAATCATAATTTACTCCCTGAAATTGCTCCTGTGGTTAGCTATGCTGCACACAGGTTAATATAAGACATATCACGTTGTAAAAAAAGTGGTTGTACTTATATGAAGGCAAGTGTTTCACTTGAAAGCAGTCAACATATGTTTACTTGTATCAAAAGCTGACTCACAACATCATCTGAGATGATCTTGTGGTTGTTGCAGTGTAAGCATTACAACCTTTCCCATCTAAGCTCTGTTTCCCTCTTTTCTCTTGGTTGCTCTGCAGGATACCCTGAGCAGCTGTTCCCTCTGCAGTAATCAGAGAGCGGGAAACCGGTGCAGAGCGGGGCAGCAATTAAATGCTAAACACCGTGGAACTGGTGCAGGAAGTGAAGGAAGTCTTGATTACGGTTCATTGATCCTTTTTAATGACATCCCTCAGTCATATTGTCCCGATTCAGGCTTAAACAAATTTTTAGGGTTCAGTGTAAGTTAAGTTTCGACTGTGTTTGTGGCAGCAAGTTGATTACCACAGAAAATATGGCGAAATATTTCTTTCCTTCACTTTCTCACCTTTCAGAAAAAAATGCATTGCAAAAGGGCCAGTTTGTAGAGTAACCAAAAATATGCTGTTTTAAGCCACTACTTTTTTTCTGCCGCCCTTTTAAGACTCCTTTTCTGAGGTCAGATTACATAGTCCACATATAACTTTAAAAACATACTTAAACATCATGATTTATTTGCTGCATCTTTAAGTTAATTAGATGTTGTTAACTGATCAACTTTATCCCAACAATTTTACAGAAAATTGAGAAATGAATGTTCCCTTATGGCACCGCTCTACTACTGTGTAAATTGCACTAATGCGTTTTCTCATTGGTATTTTTTTTTATAGATAGTGACATAAATTATAATTATTGCATTTATTAATTTAATTGAATAAGGTTGCAAGTGGTTTGGACAAAATCTGTTTACCCTTTAATCTATGTTGGGAGACAGAGTAAAAGAGTAAGTCAAATTTATTTTATGTCCCAACCCACATTTATGCAACCAATGATGCAGATTGATCTTAAAATCTATCTATTTTATAAATGCATGTTATTGAGCTTATTGTGAACAATTCGTCCATGCAAATGTTTTCAGGTTTGTTCGTTTTTTTTACCTTGCCATAAACCGATCTTCTGTTCAAACGACTAACTTCTCACTGGTGACCTATGCTGGACTTAGTCACAATCATTTAGTCCACATAAACCCCGCCCCTTTCTTACACAGTCAGTTTGCACGACTCTCAAAGTATTTGCACAAACTCAATGTGTGGAAAGGCTGGAAGCAGCTTATTTACGTGGCTCAGTGTGTTTAGCAGTAGGGTCTGGTGTAACACTGGCTGGTGCACTACAGCACTGACATCATTCCCGCTAGAAGGGTTATTTTCGTGCAGTCCCGAGATATTGGAAGTGGTCAGAGTCAGGTTTCAATACTTGAGTACAGAGTGAAGCACACAACCTCTTCATGACGTGGCTGGGTTCTGCCAGCGTGACCTCACTATGGTTCTCACTTATTGGAGGCGTTTCCCTGTCAACAGGGAAGAGGATCCCCTTATTTACTGGCTGTCTAGCCCATGGCGCCCAGCCTGGGCTCATTAACCCCCCTCTCAAGTACATTGCGGATTATAATATGATACAGTCAGCTAAGTGGGTTATTTGATATGTAAAGGTTTCTGGTAAGATCTGCAGGTCTTAATATTTAAAATGAACGTCTTTAATAGTCAGGTGAGCTTGTCGGTTGAAAGAAAATAGTTTTTGTTTTTGCCATTTTGCCATTTGAGTCATATAATGGGAACTGGAATTGATAATGATGAAATATAATGATAACTGCTAAGCCATGGCTCTGACATTCTCTGAGCAATGGTGGGTAGTAATGAAAATAACAATAGCAGTTAGTTGTTGCTGGTGGTGTTAGTGTTTTATAAATGTTGTGATGATGGCAATGAGGGCTGCAACAATTAATAATTAAAATCAATGAAAATAATGGGTAAAATACAACTATCATTATCAGTTAGTCAGGTCTGTGTGTTTTGGCATGAATGACTATCATAACATTGGCTTACCCAATAATGGTAATTTTGTGCAGGACTATCTGTTTGTTCAAGTAATGGTGGACAGAAGGAGAGTTCAAGAAATATGTGAACTTTTTAAATGCCATTTGATGACATTTCTGACACCGTATTAGCATACTAGTATGTTTCTGCCATATAAAGATTTGCTATTTTGAATTCATCCATACTTCGCCTTACAGAATGCCAGAAATATAGTGGGCAAATTTGAATAAATTACGTTTACGTCAGCAAACGTCCAAGGTAAATTTACAGTTTTTCTTAAGTTTTCTGTCAAGCTTTAAAAATGACTGGAATGTTACTACTTACTGTAACACTTTGCTTTAGATGATTCTTCTGTGTTTTTTGGAAGTGTCTGCAACAAACATCTGGTGACGTTGGATTATATTAGATTGGTCTGTTTGTATGTCAGAGGCAGTGCAAGGATGAGCAGAAGGCTTCAGCTTGTGTCTGGCAGGCTGTGTGGAATACGCAGTATGTTATCAGGCCCAGGGCAACGGATGGTGTCTGTAGACGCGATTTATGCGCCGTGGCTCTGTAAGACGACAGCTGTTAAACATGCTGACAGGTAGCATAAAAAGAAGCAGCTATTTATTTGTGCCCAGAAAGCATCTTCCTTACATTTCAAATGTCACATCTACCTTGCCTCTGTTTCACCTCACTTTCACCCTCATGCCATGATGCTACTGTCTTTGACTGTTTGACATCAATGACAAATCTGAATGTCTTGGTGAGGCGTGGCATTGCCGCCTTTTGCAACGCTGATGATTTTTCATGATGATTTTTGAGAGACAGCAGGGACAAAGGAGCCCTGAATGATCTGTTCATTGCTGCTGTGCATAGCTGTTGATTCACAGGAGGAGGGAGGGGGGGATTGAGACTGTGGCAGATGATAGCTTTCTGTCTTTTCCAAGCCATCATAAACATGTTCACCTCATTCATTCAATGGAAAGTAGGCCATCCATGACTGGAAACAGTATGTGATGTTCTTTGTGGTGTAAAATGGACTCTGGTGTTTTGCATGCAGACTGGGGAAATGTCTAATGTTGTAATACTGTAATACATGGATACATGTATGTGTTTGTGTGAATGGTAAAAGTTGCATTCATGAGGACACCTGAGTCTAAGGATATGTGTGTGTGCACATTGTAAATGGAGGTTGAAAGAGATTTAAATCCCTGAAGGTGTTTAAAGTGGTGTTGCGAGTTACGAGAGCTGCAAATGTGTGATTTAAAATATTATTAATGATAGAATGCCTCCCAATGAGTTACCACAAATGCCCTGTCTCCCTCAACATGATCCACTGTGTCTCTTGCAGAAATACTAAACTTAAGGTTAGGATTGTGACCACTAATACCCACATTAAGTCATTTGCCCTGTTTATACCTGGTATTAAGATGTGTTTTGGTCGATTGGAGACGAGGAAGACATATACCCGTTTACACCTGGTGTTTTAATCCATCTCTTTTGTCAACTTTCAACTACTTCTGTCCTGATTTCTTCAAGGTGAGGGTCTATGGGCAGGTAAATGAATGGCTTTTTTCCGATCTTTCGATCTAATGGACAAAGTAGGCAGTACACTTGGAAGAAAGAATTTTTTAGCAATGAGACATGAGAATAAATTTAATCTATGGAACAGAACATGAATGTGAGTGACCTGATAGACGTTGAAGGACATGAACTCAGAATAGGCTGAAAGTTAATACTTTCTGTCAGGGGCAGATTTTGGTCACAGCAGACCGCCTCGACTCCGGTCTTATGTATCCTGCATTCTCTACTTGGTTGCTCCCATCCTGTCATCCTGTCCCTCCAAGGTGCACCACCTGTCCTCTTCCCATCTCCCTCCTCCTCCTCCTCCTCCTCCTCCTCCTCCTCCACCTTCTAGCTCTCCAGGGAAGTGTCTGCAGTTGGTGTGGACTTGAAAGCCTGTGTCCAGCCAGGCATCTGTCTTTGTAACCCTGCGTCTACAGGAGGTGCATGACAGGAAAGGAGACGTCAGGCAGATGTTAGTAGATGGAATGCAGACTTTAAGCCCAAATCCTGACTAGCACATTGTGAATTAGCCCATCTTAATTTCCCAAGCAACCCAACAATTGCAGGATGTTAACATCAACATATTGGGAGGAAAGTTAGCTTTTACAGTATGGTGCTGATTGATTTTGTTATTTTGGGGACAAGACAATGGTGTAGAAGTTTTCATGCTGGAATCCAGCTCGGATCTATTTCCATTTCTGTTCCACACTCAAACATTTCCTGGTTTCTAAAGGTTCCACTCCTCTCCGTTTCAGTAAATTTTGTCGTGCCATGTTAAATTTTTTGACTGGATTGAAAATGAGGCTGTGAGGGATAGAAGTGCAGTGTCTTCAATGACTTGTACTGTTGTGCAGCATTGACAATTATATAGCTGACAAAACATCTTAACTTCAATTTTGAGATTTTGAATTTAGGAGTTTTGAAAATTGTCATTCTTCTGCAGTATTTCTGTCTTGATTTCCAGTACAAATATCTAAACACTCTTAAATGAATATACATTTACTTGAGAAGCCTTTAAGTCTATCCCTAATAGCCTTGTTTTCATTCACATTTATTGATGTTTGGGGCAATTCATTCCTCTTGAATTTCTTTCAGGCTTTAGAAATGCATTTTTGATTTATTAGTACAATAAGGATGAGTAGTTTCTGCTATTTGGCAAAGTGAAAGAATGTCATTCACTGAGTTTAAAATATTGTCTTTCTTTACAAGAACAGTTGTGACCCTGAAATTTCTGTGACCCATTCCCTTTTCTTTTCCTTTCCAAAGCTTCTGCTACCGACTTTGTGTACAGTATATGCTTGGATGAGGATACAAACGGAAAGAGCTTGATTGTATGTAGTAAGGGCATGTTTTTCAGTTCATATTGAAGCTCATTTGTTCCCCTGCTAAAAATGAGCTCTTCTATGCTATCAGCTTTATGCAAGAATGCTTGATTTGGTGCTACGGATCAAGCGGTGGCTGCAGGTATAAGCTGGCAAGCACACATGGATTCCTGCCACATGGTGGGCACGGGTATAATTCCTTCTATTAAAAGCAAGGAAATTGCTTCTTTCTTTAAATCCACCCCCCTCCCCCCATCTCTACCTTTTTCTGTCATATTCTTTCTTTCCCGCCTTCGCTCCTTTGCAGACTAAGCTCTTTCCACGCCCAGAGATAACGTGGAGCTTGTGTCGGAGCGATAGTAGAGTGTGTGAAGATGAGATTTTGTGACTTTTTTTTTTCTCCTTTAGCTTCAACCAGCCTCAATGCATTGGTAGCCCAGACAGGTGTTGTATCACACCAGTTAAGGCACATTTCTGTAAAACAAAAAACGGCAATTCATTGGGAAAATGGTCATACTTTGCGAGATGGTGCTGGAGAAAGATGGAAACAGTTTTGGCATTAAAATGGTTCCATCAATTTTAATTTCCCTGCCTTGCAGTCCAGTAGTGTTGATCAAAGCTGAGAAAGTCAAAGTATGGACTATTTTGAGCATGAAGTAGCATCTCCCCAGAGACGCGAGTGGAGAGAATGTTCCAGAATCCCCCATAGAGAGGCTTATGTGTGACTGGTACACTGCCACCTGCAGATAGGTGGGTAGCTTTGGAGTGGCAGGAAGAGAGTTATTTTTTTTTTGGAGTGAGTAAGTGAGAGAGTGAGATTTAAAACAGACTTGTACAGTTATCACTAAAACATGTTATTGTTCTGACCCTCATAGCAACAGACAGCAATTAGATGAACTTAAAGCACAACAGACACATTGAGTGAAACAAAATGAACATATTGGAAAGTGACCAAAACAACCGTGGTCCTCAGAGAACCAGATGTATTGATCTTTTCAAATGGGCTGGCAGGCAGGCAGTAGAGGCAGAGTAACATGTAATTTGACTATCTATGCAGATAATGCTTTCATTCAGAGCTCAAGGGACATAGAACTTTAAAAGAGAAAAATGATTAAAGCAGCATCTGCACTGGTTTCTTTGGTGAGACATCTCTGCTGGATTTGTGGAAAGGCTTTCAGTGTACTTTTATTATTTGTTTTCACAAATGACCAATCAATTAGTTTTGATATTGCAATACTAATGTTAAAGTACTGTTTGTTTTTGCTATAGAATTTTCCAACAAATCCAACACTGGCATAAGTGGTATTAAGTTATATAAAAGCTGTTATATTTGTCAATGTCAATTTATATAAAAGCTGTTATATTTGTCAATGTCAATTTTTTAATGTGCATGTTTTTATATTCTCTAAAGTGAATGGTAATTTTATTCAACTTTATACCACTTATGTCCATGTTGGTGACTGAAAAAAAAAAATAAAATAAAATAAAAAAAAAAATAATAATAATAATAGTAAAAAAAAAAAAAAAAAAAAAAAAAAAAAATATATATATATATATATATATATATATATATATATATATATATATATGAAGAATATACAATAATTTATACAATTTTATTTTATATAGAGTTAAAAAGATTTTTATGAAAGAATACATAGAATAAACACGTTTTTAACTTTAACATGATAATCATCATACAGTATTGTTATGCCATGAGCTTAATACAGTGACAAACTTGGGGCATTCAGAGGTTAAATGACTCATTCAAGGGGTCAGTAGTGATGACTTGCACTCTTCTGGTTAATACCAGCCTTAAGCTTTGACCTCTAAACTTCAACAGACTTACACTAGTAGGCACCCCAGTTTTGTCACTTGAAGTGCATTGCATGGCAGAAGACTTAAACCCCCACTGAAGACCTTTGGGATACATTTGAATGCAGATTGTAAGTCAGAGCTCATCACCCATCATTAGCACCTGACCTCACTGATGCCCTCTCGGGTCTAAATGGAGGCGAATCCCTTCAGCCAGTGGAAACCCTCGGATTTCTCTATATTACACCAAGTATGCATCTCATAGATGATTTTATTTTGTTTTCAGTGTCCTACAATGCAGTGAAGAAGTCACATATTTCCTTCTGACTCTTTTTAATGTTTCAGTCATGAAAATGAATGTTTTGAGCTGCTCTGAGCTATTTTGGCTTTCGGCAGGGGTGATTTTAGCATATGGTAGACCGCATGTCCCACCAACTGTGTAAGCCCTTTAACTCTGATCTGTGTCTCTCTCTCGTTCCTGTTCTTGTCCACTCCTCCGTCTCTCATAGAGGGATGTTCTGGATTTGGCAGTCCTGCTTGTGTTCTCTGAGCTCTCGCTAGATGGCGTTCTTCATCCACTGCTGTGTAGAGGCAAACTATTAAGCCCACTGATAAATATTAGAGCAAAGCACAGAGTTGTGCTTATTATAAAGGCCTTGTAGTAGTTATACTTGCATACATCTTTTTAAAACTTGTATTTTACACCCTGGGGCCAGTGAAAATATTGATAGGGCGACTATGTTAGAAGAAATCAAATCCATACTTGTGGATCCTGAGCCTTGTGTATAACACTCAGTAGTCCCTTTCACACATACAGCCTTTACTGGTAAATTACCGGTAAGAGATCATGTGTGAATAGGAACTTTTCAAAAATGAGGGGAGTTGTAACATTACCAGTAAATTACTGTGTGAACGTGGAATGAAGATTACCGGTATGATCACATATGAGGTCAGAACGCGCTGACTTAAGAAGTCTGCTTTGGGCTAATCATAAAGTTCTTATGAGGTGACGTGATTACTCAGCACTGTTTACAGTAAGCTTTTTAATAGTTTTTCTATGTAAATATGCACAAGATGATCATCTTTTCCATTCGTCAGTGCTGCGTCTCTGCAGTTGGATACTATTATTCGCGTCTCAAACATTGTGATGTTTGATCATTCCCTGATGTCTTTCAGAAGTCAAAAAATGTTGTCAGATTGAACATATGGTGAAAAGCACTTCTCATCATGCGGGCGAATGAAGACAACAGGGCAGCGTTTACATATCACTTCCGGTGACTGACATCACAGAATTTATGAATGTTCACAGAATGGTCTCTTAATGGTAAAAAGCCAGAACATGTTAATTGTGTGAACAGCAGATTTGTGTATTTACCGGTAGAGTAATTCTGCCAATTTTACGGTAATTAACCGGGATTGCTGTGTGAAAGGGGCTACTTGTGTCTGCCTTGGTTACAACCCTTCTCTATTTACACTATAAATTATTTAGCTTTGTGTGTGTGGATCTCCAGTTGAAATAAATTATCTTCCTGTTTCAGAAGATTGGTTGCAATAATGAAATACTTGCTCTGTAATCGGATGTTGTCGTGAAATAATTGGTCTGCAGCTTTAACCGTGTCTCAAATGTATTTTTACATCCTGTCCCTTTATTCACCCTGAACCGAGGCCTCTTCTTGACAAAGTAGTCACTTTCCCAAAATATTCCCGTAGATTAGCTGTCATCTGTTGTGTGGCGGGTGACATTGGATTACAGCGCAGACCATTAGAGCTACTGTGTGTGTGTGTGTGTGCTTACACTCTGGCTGATACTGGTGGTCATTACGTCTTCCTCTTGACACTGTGATTACTCTGCAGTGTCTCCATTAAGCCGCTGTCAGTTACTCGCCCACTAGTCTCCATGTTTCATTTAGCCCATCAGTTTCTGTGAAGTAGGTCGCCTTTGTTTCCTCTCATGTCTTTTAAAACATGAAATGGCAAACAGGGCTCAACAATGATGGTTGTTTTTGATTTTGATTTTGATGATTGATACTGATTTTTTCCCCCTATTGGTGCAAATGAGCTAGTAGTTAATATGTTTACTTGCCAGTGTTCTTAGTGGCCCCACCACAAAAAGAGAGATTTTAAAATTTTAGGTGTAACTTTTTCTGACTTATTCTATATCAAAATATATTTCTTGTTTTTATTAAACATTGTTTTCTTAAAAATACTATTATTACTATATTTAAAAATGTTATGTAACATTATATTAAACAATTTTAATGTAATGTTTTAAGTATTTAATTCTATTTTAGAAATATTTATTTACACTATTGTTAAATACATTATTTAAATTACAATATTTATAATTTACCATTCTAAGTTGTAATATAATATATTGTAATATAATATATTAATATATTTTTTAATAAATTATTTTTAACTAAAGATATTTTAAATTATTTATTAAGCAATATTACATGTAATATTAAATGATAAATTATTGATTTATTTAATTCTCTTTTATTTATTCATATTTAAATGTATTTTATTTTATTAAAAATGTTACAGTTCATAAACACTTTTTGATGGGAAAACAATGGCAAACATTGCGGGCCACAATTATTGTTTAGCCCTGCAAACTCAAAACCATGTGATTGGGATTATATTGCACTTCTTCAGTCACTGAATGAGATTTATTGTGGTTTGTATTACTATTTATGCTTCCACTGTTGGTATCACAGTCATCAATCATGTTGTAGTGTGTTGTGATAGCCACTAGGTGACACCGTATGTCATCAACAGCTCCACTCCTGCACTCATCAGTGAGGTTGGGATGCTCCCAAAATCCTGGTGAAGAATAAGGTCGCTCTTTGATTTGCAGTGTAATTTCACACATAGGAAAACAATGAATAAATCTGCGAGTGAATAATTTAAGATCTGTTTCGGAAGGCTTTGTTGTACTGGTGCGCTTTCCTGTGGGATATTCCTTTCTTGTAAATCCATCCGCAACATAAACATCTTTCTTCTCCGCTGGATTTGCCACTGACAATGTTTGATGTCATATCCACGTTTTGCACCAAGTCTTTCTGAAGTTTTAGAAACCTTTTCCATATACTGAGATTTGAGGAGTAAACAAAAGACTATAAACCCTGAAAAGCCTCCTCAAATATTCTGTGTGAGGTGAATAAAATGCAGGATAACTTGTCCTTTACTTAGACAAAATAGACAATTTATTGATTATTGACCATTGGAAAACAATTATCGGCTTATTAGTGTCAGCCAGAAATTTTATATTAATGCATTACTGCAATTCATCTCTCTGTACATTCAAAAGACTTTGCAATAAGAGAATATAGACTCTACTCCAGGGTTCACCTATCTCGGTCCTGGAGGGCCGCTGTCCTGCAGAGTTTAGCTCCAACCCCAATTAAACACACCTGAACCAGCTAATCAAGGTCTCACTAGGCATACTAGAAACTTTCAAACAGGTGTGTTAGAGCTGGTTTGAGCTAAAGTCTGCAGGACAGCGGCCCTCCAGGACCGAGATTGGTGAACCCTGCTCTACTCAAACCACTGGATTTGTGATGAGCTTTTTTTCTTTCTTCTATGGTCAAGCACATCTCTTGTCCTTTCTTGCAAAAATGCCATGTCAGTGTTCATACAAGATCTTAATGCATCAGTACTATATAGATCCCTCTGTGACCTAATCTGACATGGGAACCAGAGCCAGTTTGAATGAAGGTGACATGTTAGTGATAGCCAGAAAGATTAAAAAGTGGATTTGGTGAAATGTCATGTTGAACTTGAGATATATCTCTTACTTTTTCCAAAATGTCACCTGGAATCCTTGTAATAAACAGTCCAGACCCCGTTATGGCCACGTTTGGAAGCCAAAGTAAATTCAGATTGATCCTGGTGTTTAAAACCTGTTGAAACTGTTTTACAACATGCCCTATTTCTGTATGACATCAATCTATCCATCTGCCCTGATTAAGAGGGCGTTTATAGATTAGTGTTTGTTCAGAGCATGCATACAGTGACGCCGCATAGCCTCGTTCTCATTTCAAGATGATGAATGGCCTCCTCTGCGTGTGTTCGCTGCTGTGTGAGACGGCTTTACCAGTCCTGTACACCCGGGCCACCTGATTTACAATCCGACCCGTGTTTCACAACACAGCAGATCGATGACAGTGAGTGCCGCTGCTTGACTTGTACACGCATACAACCCCTGTCATGGATAAAAACCACAACATGTTGAGGAATGGCTGTAAATTACCTAGAGTTGCATGATGTTGATGTTAGAACTGGCAGAAGGAGATAAGGATGAGGTTCTCCTTTGTGTGGGATCCATTTGACCCGGCACAGTCGAGTTTAGCTCTTGTGACAGAGAATCAAAGAATCCACTTCTCTTTGCTGCAGAAGCTTGTGTTCAGTGAAGCAGCTGCTCCATTTAAAGAGACAGTTCACCCAAAAATGACAATTGTCATCATGTATACACCCTGTGTATTTCATTTTAAACATGAATGCTTTTATCCATGGAAAATCATCATGCATAAAAAGAAATCATCATGCAGTGTTTGCCCTATATATATATTTATAATATGTTGTGTATATATATATATAGACACACACACACACACACACACACACACACACACACACACACACACACACACACACACACACACACACACACACACACACACACACGTCTAAAGTGACTAAAATGTAACAAAAAAGTGCCAATATTTAACTGTTGCAATCACTTAAAAGTATAATTTTTTTTCATTCATTAAACACTTTATAATTTAATAAATGTAAATATATTGTTAAATGTATTGAATATGTATTTAAAATATGACATTATGTTCTATTAATTCTGTATTAAACATTAAATTATAATTTCATTCTTTAATTATTAACTTTATATTTCTATTATATAATTTATTGCAATTTCTCTTATATAATAAAATTATTTAATGGTTATACATTACAATTATTATATAAATAATATAATTTAAATAATGTAAAATGTGATATTACATTATTATATCATTTTATTTATATTTAAATATAGAAGCTCTAAAGCGATTTCTCATAAGTTCATAAACATTTTTGATGACTTAATCTATAATCTTATAGTATAAAAGTAGTTCATACAATCTTCCAAGTAATTCTGTGTGAGAACCAGACTATCATTATTTATGGGAAAAATTTGGATTTTTGTTTTGATGCCATTGACATTGAAGCAGACTATATTTACTTCTGTTGAATTAATATTATATATTTATTAATGTATAAATATTCTTTTAGAATAGAAAGGAACTAAAGGCAAATACCAAAGACTGAGTGGAAGTCGCTGTGCTCTGGGTCCTTGATAAACTGATAGTAATTCAAAAGGACTGGGAGCGCTTTGATTTTTATCTCTAAGCTCACTTTATACTGTCAGCAGGAGATAAGTGTAGGAAAGGCAGTCAAGATATGGGATGTGCTGTTCAGTAAGACTTTGCTTGCATGCTATTACATTTTTTTTCTGCTCTTATATGATGTGTGCTTGAGTATACGTGTGCGTGCAGGGAGTGTTTACCACTGGGCTACTGTTCTGCTTTCATTTAAATTACATTATATATAAAAAGTGCTGAACTCGGCTTTCAGATGAATGCAGTAAGACACTGTCAGAATACACAGAGTTGCACTTAATGTGGTTTATTCTGTTACCTATATCTCAGCCGGGTGGCTAAGCAGTGTGGGGCTTTTAACTCAGTCTATTATTTAATACCCAACATATTTGTTAATTATTCATTACAAATATTTCTTCGTGAGCATGTGTGAGGAAAAAATCTTTTAGCTAATGCGTTGCAACGTTTTTTTTTCTTATTTTATCCCTTGGTAAAACAGAAGTAGACATGATCAAATTTTGATGGATCAAGTTTAAAATCAGATCAGCTTGTGGTCGAGTGACAACATCTGACATTTATTATGCTGTGTTGATGGCATGAATGCTTGAAGGTCTTTTAATAAACATGTGCAAGTTACGACAGTCTGCCAGACTTTCCATATTTTGACGTCCCTGCACACCTGTCCATGACCACCCAGGTGCGTGAAGGGTGGCTATTTATATGTTTGTTTGATTTGGAAGCATAAAATGCACAGTGATGGAGATAATAAATGGGTGGTCTTCAGTTCTTCATGCAGGCTTCAGCAAGCCCGAGCGAAGTAGCTAATGCGATTAGAGGAGCACCGTTTTGTTTTTTCTCCTCTTAGCTGAGATCATATTCTGCTCCACTGCTTTCAGGGAGAAACTCTTTGGACATGTCTCATATCCATTACAACTGTTCAATCCCTTTTGTTATTTTAGCAGGATAACATTTCAACTGTGGACTGAAAGACCTTCTCACAAAATCTTTTGACAACTCATTGTCATAATCCGGATCATCAGCGTAAACGCCGCATAGTTTGCACAAGTCCCTGTGCCGGTGAGAATAAAATGTCTCAGTCGGTTTGAAAATTAGCCTTGAACGTCTTTCTTTTAGCAGGTTTAGCTGCTTCTTTTCATGGGCAATTAATTCTGAAGATGATCCGTCCTCACTGTCTGCCTCTATTCTGATCATTGACTCAATCACCTGTGGTAATAGGACCGCATGATAAAGACCGCACTTCAGGTTCATTCTGGCGGGTGTCTATATCAGAGCAGCCAACTGGATGAAAAGCTCTCCATATGAAAGGCTGGATCCGCAGCGCCTGCTGTCAGCTTGCTCATGTTTTAATTGAAATAAATTGGGCCTGTCTTAGGAAGATTCACTGAATATTCGTAATGTAAACAAAACCACTGATCCTTATGAATGTTGACACCTCATGTGTCTTTTTTTATTAATGGAATGAAATCCATTAAGAATCATTTATGACATTATCATCTCACACACAGTAATCGATTCATTGCATAATGGTATTTTATTTATCTATTTATTTACAACTGAACAAAAATGTTACCTTTAGGGAGGCTCGAAATAGAAGAAAACAAATGAGAACATAGATTTGATATATTTAAGAAATGTAGTGAATTACTTTTTTGTCAGAGCATTTTGTCTGTCTGTTAGCTAGATTTTAAAAAAAAAAAATCTTGATGTATACAGTGCATCAGTACATCTAGTAATTGAATGCATCACTTTCTCCCTGAACTTTCCTTCAGTAAAGCATGAACATAGTTTTTGTCTCCCTATGCAATACATTATTATCTTGTCAATAACTGCCAAAAGAGCTTATGAATAAAAAATGTAAGAGGATATTGATCATCTTGGTCCTTTAGAAACTGGGAGTAACTCAAAGTCGCCAGGGGCAAAAAGCTTTGTTTTAGCACATTTCTTATCCTCTCATTGAAGTATACGACACATTCTGTGGAAAAGAAAACCCCTAGTTCTCTGAACACGTCTCATTTCAGTCCGACAGCCTCCGCGATTGCAGGGTTCGAGTGGACGCGTCAGGCATTTGACGCAGTCGCCCTCTAATGAGCCAGCCGTTTCCTGCCAGTAGCTGTCACTAGAATGAGCGATTTGAAAGGTAAATGCTAATTCGAGCCTCCTCTCAGAATCAGAGCAGTGTGCAAATGGCCCTGAGGTATTTTGATCACGTTCCCGTGGCATGCTGGGAGGCCGCGATACGCACAAAAACTTGCTCATTAACCAGGAGGCTTGTGTTCACGGACAGATGGTTTCCTCACCATCGTTAATTTATTTCAAGTAAGATGATACCTCACGAACCCCGAGGCCTTATCGCACTACATGATGGATGAGTGTGCTGCTCTGTGCCATAAGCAGTTATCATATTTATTGATTTATTTTTTTGCTGTTTCAAATGAAATTGCACATGGTTTAATTTCCCTTTATCTTATGCAACCTGTAATTATTCTTCATAATGGTTAAAGTATCAGCGCTTCTTAAATTCATTACACTACAGTGCTATTTTAAATGTATTGCTTTGCAATGCTGTTTTTCATCGTAGCACTGATGGAACTTTTAGCTGTGTCTAAATTATGTTGTTTGCAAATATTACTTGATGAAACATTGCTGTTTTGCGTTGCATATTAAGAATGAATCCTATTTGTTTGAAATATTTCATAAACATATGAGGTGCTTGGGTATCATTTTTATGGATTAAGGGAGACGTGCTACTTCACAGGGGCTATTATTGTAGCAAGGATGCATTGATTAGAAAATGTCAGTAAAGGTATTTATAATGTTAAAGATTATTATTTAAAATAAATACTAGGGGTGTAATAATACCTTCATGTCACAATTCGATACATATCACGGTATGATATTATTGTGATACTCCAAGATATATGGTAAAAGGTCAATTATAACAGAAGGTAAATTGGGGGTGGAAATGAATAGGTTTGGTAACCCAATGCACAAGACAATGTGACACCAGAATAAAAATAATGATGATTTGTGAAGCTGAAAATACAGAATTATTTTAGATGAACATGCTTGCACTGTCACTGGCTAGATATATTTAAAATATTTTTTTTTATACTTTTTACTGGTCACATAAGACATGGAATTATATTTGTATATTATATTATATTATATTATATTTGGAATTATCAGGACCCACAAATATTCCCCCATTGCATTTATTATTCATTATATTCAACATTATATAGTAGTTTAATGTAGTACTGAGTCTGACACTAAAACTCTGTAAACTTGAGTTTTTTTCTCTCACAGAAATTTTCATTTTTGGTGAATTATACACAATACATATTGTCACTATCTATGATACATATTGATGCATTTTTGTATTACGATTATATTGCGACACGATATATTGTTACAACCCTAATAAATACTGTTCTTTTAAACATTCTATTCATCACAGAATCCTGAAAAAAATGTATGATGGTTTTCACAAAAATATGAAGTGGCACAACCATTTTTCAATATTGATGATAATAAATGTCTCATATTATAATTATTTCTGAAGGATCATGTGACACTGAAGATGCTTTGCCATTACACAAATTCTAATTTAAATATTTTAAAGTAATAAAAAAAAAAAAAAAAAAATATATATATATATATATATATATATATATATATTTCACAGTATTTCTGTTTTCACTGTATTTTGTTAAAAGAAAAAATGCAGCCTTGGTGGACATAAGAGACATAACTTGTTTTTTTCCTGGACAATAATAGTAGTGCAAATGTGTTATTTTTCTAATAGTTATAATTCTCATTCCTTTTTATGGGTCATATAGAGTTATTCTTATATAACAGCCTTGATGCTTTCACCTAACCAATATATCCCATAGTCTTATGAAGTTGAATGAGGGATGGGGAAATGAAAAAACATGTCCTTAGAGTCACTTTCACATTCACCCATGTGACTTGGAGTAGATAGCTTATAAATAATAAGCTTCGTCATCTTGTACAAATGCGCTGAGAGCAGACATCTGTCGACTTGAAAGCTTCCGAAGCTACCGCTACATCCGTTTTGCGCAGATAAATATAAAGAGAACCTTTGACTTCTCACGACCTCTGAAAATAAGAAGTGTTGAGGCTGGCTGACGTCAGAGAGGTGGGATGTGTGAGAGAGACTGGGTGACTAAGGTTTCCATCTCCACTTTCCTTTTAGACAATTTCACAGTGCTGTCCTGGACAGATGCTGACAGCGAAGTCATGTTTTATCCAGATGTACTGCTCTGCTTCCAGATTATAAACATCAAAATCTATCTTTGTCCTTTTTAGCTGAACGCTTGGATCTGAAGCAGCTATAAATTCATGTTCCTGCATTTCAGTGAATAAAGCAGTTTTTTTGTCATTTTAATTTATGATTTGTGGTACTCAGCTTTGGAAACAGTTTACCTCTGCGTACTTTCTCAACTCACTATCAGCCAGCTAGTTTGTGACAGGTATATTGAGTGAGAATGAATGAATGAATGAATGAATGAATGAATGAATGAATGAATGAATGAATGAATGAATGAATGAATGAATGAATGAATGAATGAATGAATGAATGAATGAATGAATGATAGTGGTAATGTACCTATTTGAAATGTATGGATGTAATAAACATTATCTTTTTACTGTCTTTGAGATTGTCTTTCAGAATGCCTTGAGTTTTTAAGTCAGTGGACCTTGGGAGAATACAAAAAGACAATGAGAAGCACTGAGTGGTGTATGGAGACTGTTTTCAGCAGTGCTATTGTTTTATTTGCTCTGTATTGGAGGAGAGAGAGCAATCAAGTACACAGTAAATATCTTCAGTCATCAAGCATTTACCTCACTACTTCTGTTGGCACTTTGAAATGACTGGGCTGATTTTTACAAATGGTGGCTGTTTGTTTTTGACTGTGCATTTTTCTTGAGAGAGAGTGTTTATTGTTATGCGCATATTGAAATATGCATTCATACCCATGTCAGACTCTCGAATAGATCTCTGGCAATTAAATATGATGTAGCTTGCCAGCCAGGTGTATTTAATATAAAACTTAACAGTCTGTTTTTGAGAAGTATTATTAAATCAAATAATCAAATCAGCCTGTTATTAGTCACTATATGACGTTATGAGAAAAGAGACCAAATTTGATTGCCTTTAAAACGGGTCTTGCTTATTTGAAGTTACTGGGCATTTAACTCTTTCCCCGCCAGCATTTAAAAAGAAAAGAAAAGTTGGCAGCCACCACCAGCATTTTTTTTAAAAATCATTTTCACAAAAATGTCATGGCCCACAAAATATTTTGTTGTAGTAATGCAATATCAAAATAAAAAACTGAGCCTCTGCTTTAAAAAAAAAAAAAAAAAACTAAACAAAAAAACGACCTGCATGCATTGTTTTTTATCAACAATTGAATATGGGTACATTTCATAAAAAAGCAACATTTTGAACAAAAAGCTGAGAAAATCGCATTTTTGTCAAAGACTGCAACTTGCAGCAATGCTTTTATTGCTGGTTTCTGCTTCTTTTATGCCCGTGTTTTGATCTCAAGATTGTTCTTTCTCAGAAGATGCCTAATAGCGCCTCCTACCGAATAACAGTGAAAACATTGGAATTCTGAAATATTCCGTCAATGGCGGGGAAGCGTTGTCTTATAAATGATGGAAAATTCTGTCAATGGCAGGGAAAGTGTTGACATTAGTGTCTTGTTTGGTGAAAATTATCAGTAAAGAAACCTTTACATTCTTTTAGATCAGCAGTGTCCTCAAATGAATATTTTTGACCTCAAAACTTTTCCTTTGCGTGCTTATTCAGTGAATTGTGTGCTTATTCAGTCTGTCTGAGGTAACTGGATGTCCAGTCAGCAGATTTTTATGATTAATGCAGCGTTCTAGTTCAAATTAATTTCTTTGTTTGCTGATGATCAACATGTGACCCTCTCGAACTGCTATCGCATAAATCACAAATCAATTTTCCATTTCTCAAAAAAAAAAAACCTGTGAAAATTGATGAGTTCAATACAAACCGTAAAATTCACCACATGAACTTTATGCTGAGCTTTGGAGAAATGACTGTAGTGTACATTTAAAGGATATATTTATCAAAATCAGCAACGGTGTATTAACATTGTGAGATGCACAGTAAAAATCCTTCTGTTTGATATTTATGCAGTCTTTTTGTACATGTATGTATGTATGCATATACATGCGTGTAGTGACACTTTTGTGATCAAATGTAAGTAAATTTTTATATTTTTTTTAAGATAGTATGCTGCAGAAAGCATGCTTCATTTTGTAACCCACTGTTAATTTTTCTTTTGCCAGTTCCAGAAGCAAAGAGCTTTTGTGATGGAGAGGGGATCTGAGTGCATGTTCCTCTGTGATTACCCCTCCTCACTGGGATTTTCAGGAGAAAGAGAGTGGGAGAGATAGAGGAGAATAGAAATCTAGTTTATTCCGCTTCAAAGCTCTTTCGCTTCTGAGTCTAAATAGAAATAAAGGATTTCTGTTAAACGCTGCCTCTGTGTTCCTCCATTATGCTGGATATCATTGCAGGACTTCTTTTGGGTGTGCTGTCGAAGTTCAGACTTAGTTATAATGTGTCTCAATACAACACGAATATGCAGAGACATGCATTCAAAAATGTAATTAAGAATTAGTACAGAATTCAGAAACGAGATATGATATGTGAATTATTATTATTATTTTTTGGTCACATTTTGTGTTTCTGAATTTAGATGTCATTTAGGACATGCAAGAACTAATGAGGTTCATTCTCGCACGTTTGAGCTTCCACAAGAACCAGTGAGGTTCATTCTCGTGTGTTACACTGAATGCTTTTAAGCTTCCTCAAGTACCAATGAGGTTTGTTATTGTGCGTCAAGCAGGTTCGGTTGAGCTTCTTTTTATGTTCGCTGATCAGTTTTAATATGTGAATAAAATCCAAAATTCAATATAAAGTACTTGTCTCTTCAGAAAATTTGGACTAAACCACCCTATTCATATGGATTAGTTTTACGATCTCTATGAACTTTTTTGAAGTGTTAAATTGGTAGTTGTGTATGAATAGAAATATCCTAGATTTCATTAAAAATATCAAAATTGTGAAAACCCTTTAACTTTTGGATCACATAACACTTCATAATAACTTTCATTAGTCATTAACATGCATTAAATAAGAGTTAACAGTATATTGAAATATGCATGAAATGTTTTTAAACTTTTATAACTATTTATATCTATTTTTACCTTTTTTTTGAGATGTCTGTATTATGTCATTTTTACTGACTTTTCTCATGAATATTAATCATAAAGTGTTGTTTACTCAGTGTGTGTTTCCAGCTGGCATTTTAATAAATATTCATGAGGCTTTCCTTCAGCATACTAGGAAACATTAAATTATTAGACTGGATGGTCCCTGAAGTATCGGAGCATACTTTTTTTGGTGTAGTGTTTGGAATAGTGTTTTTGCTTGTTTTTAGATATGTTATTGGTCCCACTTTATATTAAGTGGCTTTAAGTTCTATGTACTTGCATCTAAAAATAAGTACAATGTACTTATCGTGCTCATGTATTGTAAAACACTTTTGCTGCTATTGAGGTGTGATACGGGTAAGGTTAGAGACAGGTTTGGTGGTATGGGTTGATTTAAGGGTGGGCTAAGGTGTAAAGGAAGGATAACAGTGTAATTATAAAGGTAATTACATAAATTAATTACAGCTTTAATTACATGCTGGCAAGTACAATGTAAAAACATGTATGTACACAATAAGTACATTGTATCAAATTATTAATTTCAATGTTAGTACATAGTTAAAGCCACTTAATATAAAGTTGGACCGTCTTATTTAATAATGTGTTATTTAATAACTGTGAGCACTGTTCTGTGAAATATAGCTTTTAGCTAAAAATGTTACTATACATGTATTGTGAGTTGTCCCTTTTTAATAAGCATGCAAGCATCCAGTGAGAAATGTAATTTGCGCACATTTGCACACAGTCATTTTCTCTCCCAATTGCAAATACAGCCCTGTGTCACATGTCGTCTTTTGCGGTTTCAGACTATTGTAGATGACGTAGTTGGTAAAGGTGAGGAGAGACGTTGGGTTATATTAGCATTTACATAATTATGAAATGAGTGAGGCTTGAAAATAGAAATGCTTGGCAAGAGTGTTTTTGTTGGAAATGTGATTTGTATATTGACCAGTCTGTGCTGCAAAGATGACTTTAAATTTATGGACGGAGGGATTTATTTCCATTTGAGAGAAAGCACTCTAGGATCTAATAAAACCCCACTTGAGTTCCATTTGAATGTTTTTCTAGGCCATGTGTCACTGTAGGCCTCAGGTAGTTCTTTATTTAATAATCTTGGGGAAGCTCTTCCAACTTTATTTAACTCCTGCAGTATTCCATGAGACTGTTATCAGAGGTCTATTAGTACAAACTCATGAGCATTAACGTCTCTCATTAAGCTGAAGTTTTTCTAATGTACTTTGCTAAAGCAGCCAGTAGTGTTTGTTTATCCATTATCGCATATGTTATGTCTGAGACTGTTTAAGAGAGTGATTAAATGTGACTATTGCAACAGCTTGAATATTAAATGAGGCAGCAGTGTGTGATTGAATTCTGGAATTGAGGCAAAATCATCTCTCTGGGTTTGGGTTTTTAGTCCAATGTAATTCGTGTTCTACTTCCATTTGGGGTTCACACAGTATACTGTTTAACCTAATATTATTATTAGAAGAAAGTCTATATATTATGTAGTAAAATAAAGTGCATTACTTCAAACAGCATACAGCTGTTTTTTAACTCCCATCCATCTGTCCGTCCGTGAAATGTAGTAATCCTGTTAAAAGGCACTTGTCACATTGTGTCATATCATATGCTGTAATATGGCATGGCACTTGTGTGCCAAATAAAACAAATGATTCCAGGGATCTCTGCACACTATCTACCAACAAGTCAGATTATGCGCAGCATGTGGTGGAGATGCTCCATATACCAGGTTGCTGAGGCAGAGCATGTAATATGATAATACGGACTGTGTGTGTGTGTGTGTGTGCTCGTGTGTTTTGAATCAGTAAGTAGGGCATGTGGAACAGACAATGATACTGTCTAATGTTGATGCTGTAGTCCTCGGTCTAGTAAAGGGTTAATCTCCGATGGGGGGAGGGGTTTAGTAGTAACTGGCTTTCCATGTTCTGCTAGGATTTAGTAGTAACTAGCTTCCAATATTCTCCCATCAGTGTATGAATGTGTAGAGGATGCTGTAAACAAAGCTTGCTTCTGGATCAATAATGTACTCCACAGTCCGAAATGAATGAAAAATGCTTCTCATAGTGACATTTTTGAAGACAGATATGCGCATCTAGCAATTGGTTCTCAAAATATTTATTTCATAGTTTAGCGATTACGGTTTTATGCTAGAAAATGGTTTTTTTTTTTTTTTTTTTTTTTTTTTTTTTTTTTTTTTTTTTCATGATCATTCCAAAATTAAAAAAGTCAGGAAGGAGAATGTTTTGTCTGCCAAAATGTTTCCCAGACCTCCATATAAAAAAAAAAAACAACAGTTATTTTTTTAATGAGAACGCCTGAGTAAGGCAATATTGAAGTGTTGCTGTGATTTGTTGGAATATGTCTAGAGTTTATTGAGGGCATCTGAGACAATACCTGGGGCCTGTTGTTTTCTATCTGCTCTAGTTATGCCTATTTTTCCTGTCTCTCCAAATGTCATACTGTTTGTATGTGTTTCTCCCCAGTGAACACCAAACCTTCTGCCATGGCCACTGGGCAAACAATAAGAGTAGGTTCACTAGAGCATATCTCCTAAAATGATAAATGTTCCAAGGCAGAACAGCTTCCCCTGTCCTAGGGCTGCCCGTGTTCGTACCTGTGGCCACAGATAAGAGAAAACGCCTGCCAGACTCTTTGGCTGTCACGGCAAACGAATCCTTTCACGAGCGAGCAGCCAGGAACGCAAGCAAATTGCAGTGCGTTACAATTGTATCATTTAATACTCTTCATTTTGAATAGAGTGAGATTCTGTGAAACTCACCTGAAACTCTGAAAGCCCTTTATAAATAACATACTGTGATGGTACCATGATTATATCAGTTGGCAAAACCATGGTATTAATTTGTTTTAATTCTTAATTTTACTTTCTGTTCCAGCTTTCTGTTTGTGCTATTTCTATACAAATATTTGTGTATAAATTAAAATGCAGACATAAATTAATTTTAATCTACAAAACTAGCCGAAAGCATTGGGGTTCAAAAATCCCAAAACATGCTGCTGCTCCAATGTGGACTTTGGATTGGATTTTCTCTCCAGTAGTTTCTTTTTTTTTTTTTGTCAGAAACCAGTGAGGTTTCCATTCCACACATTACGCGCAAACTGTGCAAATCCATCCTTATCTGGTCAAGGCCTCTGTGTGAAGTAACCTAAAGGACATTAGACTCTTCAGGGAGTCATGTGTTACACACTGACCTATAGAGAAGCTTCTCGTCTCATCTCCTGCCAGTGAAGGGTCGACTGCAAGGTTAACAACGACTCCGCCAGCCTAGCATGTGCAGGGAGACCTGGAGTGTAACGTTTAACACAAGAAACACTCACTCACACCTCCAACGGCTGCCGTGCTGGCTCAACCTCCACTGGCCTTTTAACAGTTCTGTTTAAACCTAGGACACTTTTCACCTATTGTGACATTTCTAGGCCTCTAATGTTAGAGTTTGATTCTACCTGGGTCTATCTTATGTGTGTTATGGGATAGCTAACATTGTATAAGGCTGATTATTTACTCGCACAGTTCTCACAGTATAATTACTTTAACTGAAATCAATATTTAATTTGTCTGTTTATTTATTTAGTTGGTTAATGTGTTCATAGGGTAATTATCACAAACCCATTAACAATGATACAAAATTATTTGCATCATTGGTTGTATGTTGTAATAATAACCAGCTGATTTGATCTTGTATGTTGTTATGATACAATTTTGTAGGTTTTATATTTTGTCATTGCTACATGCTGTTTCCATGGTAGAGGTGATTTATTATCTCCCACACACAAACGCAAGCTGATATATTCATGCTTTCAAACATATAGCACTTTTCTCTAAGAACACGTTCAAACCACTTATAATTGTTTTCATAAATATTCATTATGCGCTACCCAATCATATCACTTATCCTGCTGTGTGCTGTGATTCGAGGCATATTTACATCTCAGAAAGGTCTTAAATATCATTAAGATTCCTGTAGGTGGTCATTTTGTTTCCCCTCCCACTGAGTAGTTATATGAGTTAGCTCTCAGGGTTAACGACATGCTCTGTCATTCTGCAGAATTTTTTATTTATTTTTTTGTTTCAAGGTATTATATTAAAGGAATCATGGGGTGAACAAAGATGGGGCATTGATTTAAATGGAAAGATATTATAAATCCCTAATATTTTAGATTTATGTTTCAAACAAAAAAACTTAATGAATACAAACAGTAAATTGGCCAATGACACAAAATATATGTTAGTCTTAATATGTAGTTATCCTACTCCAAGTATTCCTATATTTTCTTGATTTTCTTTGTAAATATTATTTTTCATATATTTAATATGATCATTATTATTAATAATAATACGAGCTCACGATTATTTCTTCACATATATATATTTCAAACAATAGTTTTAACACATACTAAAACCAGACCGTCTGTGCTTACCTGTCTGCTGCACACATACCTGTTTGCCATTTTTATTCTGTCCACCAAAGCAAAGGTTTCTATAAAACTCTTAAGTATTATATCTAAAGGGATATTCTTTTGTGATATTTGTATTATTGTGTGAAGTGTGTTTTTCTTTCAGCTCCCACAGAACCAGGGACGGATTATGACTTGTAAAGGCCCTGGGGCCAGTTATCTCCAAAGGCCCCTCCCCAAGCCCCCGCAAAATCTCGCAGGGGCTGCAATTTTTTCAGTTTTTAATAAATGTAATGCAGAGTGTTGGTGAAGACAGGGCAGATAAATGTCACGCATAGTGTTGACACTGTTCTCCGTTTTTTCATGCAGTTATTGCCACTGACACCGATAGACAAGACAAGTCAGGTTACTTTTGATAGTAAACAAAGTCTCAGCTTTCAAATTATGTCAATTTTATTACGAAATTCAAACAATAAATACCATTTTGGCGGTCTTTAATGTGACGTGACAGAGCGCTGTAGCACCTCGGTTCAAGCAACACGTGAACTGATCTAAAGCTCTTCTTAAGTTAATTGTAAATAAACTCGAATGAACTATGTTGGAAGATACTGTAGCCTACAACTTGCTGAAATGTATCATGTCTCATGTAATCACTCAATCATATATATCAATCAATAAAACAACTGGAGAACAATGTCAGGTTACGTAGCCTAACATTTACCTCAGAAAAGCCATTTAATGACCACAGCATAGCTAGAAAAATAACTAGGCCTATTAGAGAGGAGTATTTTTGCTCAATATATGCACTATATTACATATTATTATTTTACTCATATCATTAAAAATATTATAATGTTATTCTAAAAACCACATTATATTTGAGTTGTTAATTTTAACATTTAATAATAATACCAACGGATGTATGTATGTTTACAGCATTAGTGAGAGATTTTTCCTTGAGAAAAATGAACATGTAGCTATGTATGAACCTGATATTTAACCAAATTAATTGATGTAAACATTG
Source organism: Squalius cephalus (assembly GCF_949319135.1). NCBI lineage: Eukaryota > Metazoa > Chordata > Actinopteri > Cypriniformes > Leuciscidae > Squalius > Squalius cephalus. The sequence goes on from NC_137125.1 coordinate 45,061,357, forward strand.
TTGTTAGCCTACTAAACTTAATGAAATTCTGTTTGGTCACCAAATGTTTCGAGAATCACAATACACTTATTTCACTTTTTTTTTTTTTTTTTTTTTACAATTCTTACTAATGATTTATATTCATAGGCTGCCTGCTGAACATGGGTTTGAGCTCTTATAAGTCTGACCTCTTTTAAAGTTCAGATAAATGCATTTAAATTTAAAATGTAGAAACTTTTGGATCTAGAAAAACTGAGGTCCACCCCTCATAATCTCACAAAATCATGTGGATCGTTTTGACGTCACTAGTCTAGTGGTGATGGGTATTACAGTCTGATTGGACCAGTCGTTTCGAGTGCTGTGGCTATTAAAATTAGGTTTAACCAGTAAAAAAAAGAAAATCTTTCATTTCCATTATACACTCTGCTTAATTGCCTTTTTTATTTGAAGGTGCATCTTTTACAGTCGTTCAAACAACTGTAGAGTGAAGGGTGTACGTTTTTACTTTTTACAGTTCAAATTTTAAATAATAACTATGCTAAAACATACTCTATTGCTTTCTCTATGCCCATTTTGTTGGATCATTGATAATTAGGCAACAAAAAATAATGCAAATGAGGCAAATAAAAAATTAGGCAATGTTTAAAAATGTAGTCTCGCTTCAACTTAGGGAAAATTGGCAGTTATGCTGTAATAATAATAAATAGTTTTTTTATATATATATGTATTACAGCATTAATAAACATTTGTTTTCATTGGGTTTCACTGGGTTTTCTGAACCAAACTGTATTGTGCTGCCTTCAACTCCAGGCCAAGTCAAGGGCCCCTGGGCACTGGCCTCATAGGCCCGGTCAGTATCCATTCCTGCACAGAACAGATATATTTCAATGTCTGTCTTCTCTCCATTTCATTTCCAGCCCTTCCAAAAGTCCAGGCACTGGCCATACTCAAGTGTGTGAGGTATGATTGCGTACTGCTGCAGTAATACTCAGCTCCTGATTTGATCAGTGCACTTGGAACCATAAAAGGTGCAAATTGCTCTTTCTGTGCTGGTGTATCACTTTCCAACCTGTCTGATTCAAACAGGCCTTATCTCTAATGCACCTTGCTTTTGATTTCAAGACATTTTATTCCTACTAAATGCCATCACTGCTGCTTATCTACCTTAACCAGCAAGACTTCCTTGATCAACCAGCTTCACCAAGATAAGTTTTGGCTATGCCATGCTAGTCCACCATCTAGATAAACTTTTGATTTAATAATAAATATAATTTTACCGTTATGTTTACAATATTTTAATAAATTTCACAGTATTTCATATTATTTTTGCCCACTGAGTGATTTCTACATAATTTTGTCTTCCATGGCTATAACTGTTAAAATGATAGTGTCTGACTCTTGGCGTCCTGCTGACTTTGGCATATTGAGAGCTGGGAGTTTTTTTTTTTTAAGTGTTAGAAATCAGAGCCAGCTGAGTAAGGAAACAAGTGAGCAATTATGAGCTCTAATATATGATCCGTCGGGAACGGTGGCTAAATATTTGGCAGTGTGGCTGTGAATGATCTGTAGCGTTGCCACTTTCCTAAGTTGATGAGGCTTTTATTCTCGGGGACTCCTGTCCTGTATTTCAGTCAATGTGTAGATGTCAGTGATAAAGTTTCTCTAATGCAGCCTGGTGCAAGTCTCCTAAAAGACAAGTTTCTTGTCCTCATAGATTTCAAGGTTATCTCAGTAAAGTGCTCACAAACAGCACGCCTTTAATGTTTCATTGATTTGAGGCTTTTATAATGTCCTTGCCACCATTTTATAAAGTGAAAATCAGACTTGCATGGAGGTCTCTTGGATATTGGTTGGTTCTGGCTGGCCAGAGATTCTCAATCAAGTGAATTTCATTAGTGTGCTCTCTGAGCCTGTCATCGTTAAAATGTAGAGTTTTGGTTCTCATTGAAAGTAGCTCTGTTACTTCTTGGCTTTAAGATAGGTGGTATCAGACCTCATCATCTGTTGTAGGGGAGACTGGGGCTAGCTGTCACACTTCCAAGGGTGGGTTTCAAAGTCTATTTCCTTTATAGACACATGTTTAAAAAAAAAAAAAATCAAAGCATTATGGCATTATGTGAACATCTACCCTAATAAAATGTCAAATCTGACATTGTGAACCAGACTCTTGTCCTGGAAACACTATCACAGTTTGGTGTAATGATTGTTCTTCGGACTGGCAGACACGGTGTTCACCTGACATCAGTTGGTACGTTTCATGTTTTAAACAGGATTAGGGTCAAAATTGACAAATATCGTCCGTGTGTGCTTTTATTATCACTGCTTCTAGCATGCTGAGAGTGTGTGCATATGTGTGCAAATATTTTCCCATTGTGGTCCACAGGACTGCCTAGCCAATCATGCGTGCCATTTTTCACGGTTAGTGCACCTGATCTGAACTTCTTGTAAATGTGCTCGGTTCTATTTCAAAGGGAAATTAAATTATAGAACCGTCCACCAGAATGCTGGTTCATGTTAAATCTAGGAAGATGCCCTGAATGAGTTCCCTTCACCTTAATTGATTGTAAGAACAGCTTCGCTCAGCTGTGGTTAATAGGATTGTTTGAATCGTATTGGAAGTCAGATTGCATCCCAAGTTCAAAGTAAAGAAAGGCGTGCTGCACTAAAGTTGAGATTGCTCCCTTTTGTTCACTCCACACACAGAACTATACACAGACATTTGAAGATACAAAATATATTAAATACAAATTAATGTTTAAATGTGTTCTGCAAGTGAACGACGCCTCATGGTACCATCCCAAAGAGGCACAAAATCACTCTCACGGACCTTTTCCTGGACTATTCCCTGCTGGTGGAATGACCTGCTCATGAGTCTTTAGCCATTTTCAAAAAATAGACATATATATATATACACACACAGACCCTTTCCAAAAAATTAGAATATCATGGAAAAGTTTATTTATTTCCATAATTCCATTCAAAACTTCCATAGATTATAGATTCAGGGCCCACAACTTAAATGATTTCAAGTATTTAGTTGTTTATTTGTACATAATTTGGGCTTCCAGCTCATAAAACCCACGAAAACAGGATTTCAAAAAATTAGAATATTACATGAAATCACACAGTAATTACACAGTGATACCATGGTCATTGAACCAGGTTTTGGTTATTTTGGCAGTGTGGGCAGGTGCAAATCCTGCTGGAAAATGAAGTCAGCATGAAGTGCTCTGAAAATGTCCTGGTAGACGGCTGCGTTGACTCTGGATTTAATAAAGCACAGTGGACCAAAGTCCTCTTTTCTGATGAGAGCAAATTTTGCATCTCATTTGGAAACCAAGGTCCCAGAGTCTGGAGGAAGAATGGAGAGGCACACAATCCAAGATGCTTGAAGTCCAGTGTGAAGTTTCCACAGTCTGTGTTGGTTTGAGGAGCCATGTCATCGGCTGGTGTTGGTCCACTGTGCTGTCCACTCAACGCAGCCGTCTACCAGGACATTTTCAGAGCACTTCATGCTTCCTTCAGCAGACAAGCTTTATGGAGATGCTGACTTCATTTTCCAGCAGGATTTGCACCTGCCCACACTGCCAAAATAACCAAAACCTGTATATATATATATATATATATATATATATATATATATATATATATATATACACAGTGAGGAAAATAAGTATTTGAACACCCTGCTATTTTGCAAGTTCTCCCACTTAGAAATCATGGAGGGGTCTGAAATTGTCATCGTAGGTGCATGTCCACTGTGAGAGACATAACCTAAAAAAAAAAAATCAAAGAAATCACAATGTATGATTTTTTAACTATTTATTTGTATGATACAGCTGCAAATAAGTATTTGAACACCTGAGAAAATCAATGTTAATATTTGGTACAGTAGCCTTTGTTTGCAATTACAGAGGTCAACCGTTTCCTGTAGTTTTTCACCAGGTTTGCACACACTGCAGGAGGGATTTTGGCCCACTCCTCCACACAGATCTTCTCTAGATCAGTCAGGTTTCTGGGCTGTCGCTGAGAAACACGGAGTTTGAGCTCCCTCCAAAGATTCTCTATTGGGTTTAGGTCTGGAGACTGGCTAGGCCACGCCAGAACCTTGATATGCTTCTTACAGAGCCACTCCTTGGTTATCCTGGCTGTGTGCTTCGGGTCATTGCCATGTTGGAAGACCCAGCCTCGACCCATCTTCAATGCTCTAACTGAGGGAAGGAGGTTGTTCCCCAAAATCTCGCAATACATGGCCCCGGTCATCCTCTCCTTAATACAATGCAGTCGCCCTGTCTCATGTGCAGAAAAACACCCCCAAAGCATGATGCTACCACCCCCATGCTTCACAGTAGGGATGGTGTTCTTGGGATGGTACTCATCATTCTTCTTCCTCCAAACACGTTTAGTGGAATTATGACCAAAAAATTCTATTTTGGTCTCATCTGACCACATGACTTTCTCCCATGACTCCTCGGGATCATCCAAATGGTCATTGGCAAACTTAAGACGGGCCTTGACATGTGCTGGTTTAAGCAGGGGAACCTTCCGTGCCATGCATGATTTCAAACCATGACGTCTTAGTGTATTACCAACAGTAACCTTGGAAACGCTGGTCCCAGCTCCTCCCGTGTAGTTCTGGGCTGATTTCTCACCTTTCTTAGGATCATTGAGACCCCATGAGGTGAGATCTTGCATGGAGCCCCAGTCCGAGGGAGATTGACAGTCATGTTTAGCTTCTTCCATTTTCTAATGATTGCTTCAACAGTGGACCTTTTTTCACCAAGCTGCTTGGCAATTTCCCCGTAGCCCTTTCCAGCCTTGTGGAGGTGTACAATTTTGTCTCTAGTGTCTTTGGACAGCTCTTTGGTTTTGGCCATGTTAGTAGTTGGATTCTTACTGATTGTATGGGGTGGACAGGTGTTATGCAGCTAACGACCTCAAACAGGTGCATCTAATTTAGGATAATAAATGGAGTGGAGGTGGACATTTTAAAGGCAGACTAACAGGTCTTTGAGGGTCAGAATTCTAGCTGATAGACAGGTGTTCAAATACTTATTTGCAGCTGTATCATAAAAATAAATAGTTAAAAAATCATATATTGTGATTTCTGGATTTTTTTTTTTTAGATTATGTCTCTCACAGTGGACATGCACCTACGATGACAATTTCAGACCCCTCCATGATTTCCAAGTGGGAGAACTTGCAAAATAGCAGGGTGTTCAAATACTTATTTTCCTCACTATATATATATATATATATTTTTTTTTTTTTTTTTTTTTTTTTCATGTCATGTTCACACCGGCTTCTCTCTCTCTAACCCCTGTAGTCATCGATGTATTCATCTACAAGTATGTGGTACAATAACATGGACTAACAAGAGGTCTATTGTGATTATAATTGTATATTTTTAGACCCACCAGCAACAGAGGTGTTCTCTTTCCCTCTTCACACCGCAGAAGATGCCTGCAGCAGAAACGCTTTATATTCTGGCAAATCATCACATTTATATCTTCACATCTTTTATATCTGCAGTACGATATTTGGGGCTTATATCTTATAAGAAAAAATCTGATGAAATGTAGCATAGCTGTGTGGTTTTAATTTGACATAAAATAAAATCGAGACATCTGAGGTGCTTGTAATTTTTCTTACTCCCCAGTGGCGCTTGAGCCGCATCACACTCCATTAGGCAGGTTATGTCGAATCGATATATTGGCACAAAGGCCGAAGACAGATCGTGGCGATGGCATGATCCTCAGAGGGATGATTGTGTTTACTGCGGCAGACGAAACTAGTGGCCTACAGGGCATCGTGTCTCAAAGACAGTGTGCCACATGAAGATGTAATGTCTTTGAGAGGATAGCAACTTTCCCAAGGGAGAAATACTACCGTCTGTGCTAGCTTTATATATAAGTCATGTGATGCTTTTATAGTAGTAGTGTTGTCTGAAGAAAGCAGGCTGCTGTCTAGACGTTCATGTTATCCTCCACAGCAATTCAGGCGAGAGACACTGGCAGCAAAAGTATGACGTATTTTTGTTTTAAGAGTTCTTGAGGTAAAATATATTTTTATTTTATTGATTGATACTAAATGCTTAGTTGTAAAAAGATAAATAGGACACATGATCATGTACATTTAGATCTAATGCTCACTTAAAGCTGACCTTTAAAAAAACGAAAACAAATGTAAGGCTTTTCAGTGTCTTAAATTGATTTTTCATACTGTGCATTATAATGTTGTGATGCCTAAATTTACTTTAAAATAATAGATTTTTAGATTTTTTTTGGTGAAATTTTTATATCCACCAATTTTTGATTTTTAAAGTATCAAACATTTTAAAATTCAGATTTTTAAAATTATTAGTTATATCGCTCATAACATGGAGTATCACCAAACATTTATTTGTTTGAAATAGTACTCCAAAAAATTGTCTTTTTGTGATTGGCAGGCACATTTGTCTACATTTCAGAGATGCAGACAGTCTGTAGACAGTCAGAGAGAGTCTCACATCTCATTTGAGACGTGGCCTGCAAAAATGAATCTACATTTGGACCGTGACGACAGTCTGGGTACAGTGTGAACGACCTACGAATGGGAGAAAATGTTAACTGTCACTCAACAAAATGGCACTTTTGGCAATTGGAGTCTTTCCCAAAGAGCTTAAGGAGGCTTCATGCACAATAAAACAATTTTAATCAAAGGCCTCTGCATGTTGTGGAGCACTTTGAGTCTGCTGTGTGCAAGGGCATGTAAGGTAATGAACAACGGCAAGCATATTTATTCAATCCAGCCGTATACAGAATTAACTCTCATCAGTTCCTCTGGAGGACATTGCAAAAATTGGTCAATTTAAATAATCACAATCATTTCTTTCTACCTTCAATCTTGGAAGTCTTGTGTTGTGTAAGGGGCTGTTCACACAGTTTTACAAGGTTAAGATACTGTCTTGGTTAAAATTTTAAAAATACCCTTCAATACAGACTCCTGTGGGAAAGGCAGGTTTTTTTTAGCCAGTAAAAGTGCAAAATTGTGTGTTGTCACTGACAGGCTTGAGGAAAACAATCAATTCCATTTGAAGTCATGTAACGTACATTAATAATGTGGACATGTCTGTCAAGCCTGGTGGAAGATTTCTCCCTCTGTCAGGAATGACACATGGGGGGTGCCTAGGGAATGTGAGTGCTTGTAGAAGCACAGTGCTGGCAGTTGTTTGATGGCGGTTGAAAAGGTTGACTGGTTCAGGGGACAAAACTGGCGTCAGAGACCCCGAGGTCAGCCTGGGTCAGCCGAGATGTCCAAAGCAGGATTTGGACACTTTCACTTGACGACGCTGCTTTTGGAAATGCTGTTTGTGACATGCTGAATCTGTGCTTTGATCCGAATGTGATTTTTAGCAGTCTGTGTCACTCTCACCCCTCATGTTTTATTCAGAGTCGTCACCATCTGCATGCTCCCTCTCAGTCTTTTTTTCCACATTCATCTTTAAAATGAGTTTCTACATGAACACTTCTCACGTGACTGCTATCAATAAAGGATTCCCACCATTAAATGAATCCAATGTTGTTTACCGGATATATTTGGCTCTCTCAGGCTCTGTTAGGCAGGCTGTGCATTGTCACAGGTTTTCTGATTTGATTCACAAACTATCAGTTTCGGTTCAATTCTGAATCAGATTTGATATTGTTTAATTCCATTTGTGTTACATAAATAAATAAAAAATAATGTTATTATTAATAGTAGTAGATTTATATTTAAATTATTTCATATATAATTATATTTTATATAATTACTGCTGTTGTTGTATTTATGTTGTTGTTATATTTGTTGTATATATAAAATTTTTGAAACCAATTAAAAGGTAGCTCTTGAGAATTTTAGAATCATTATAAGATCATTCACATGAAGAGTGCTGTTAATCACAAAACGCATATTATACCCATATTTTGTCCATTCTTTATTCTATTGTGGAAGTTAAGGGGATGAGACTTACCCTTTCTGGGTGATTGTAGTTTTGAGAAGTTTAGCTTTGTGTTGGAGGCCACCTTCCTGTCATTGCTGTGTAGTTCTATGCGTGACTTCCTCTATGGCCCTGTTTGCACCTGGTATTTTGATGCATTTTGGTCGATCATATCATACGTGGATTACGCTAATTACAGTTGTAAACAGGGTTTTAAACATTTTGAGCTTCCAGTAGTCGAAAACTCATTTGACCGGATTGCTTTCGTAGTGTAAACGCTCATGTGGTTGAACATGTTCAAACAACCACAAAAGACTGCCTGCCACTGACATAATGTGTAAACATTATGGGTAGCATGCCAGCCAGACGGGATTTAAACTTTGTCAGCTGAAGACCCAAGTTTGGTTTGAAGACAAAAAATTTACCAAGCACAATGTTCTCTCACCATTCCTGATTTCTAAAACGCACTCACCTCGTTCGCCGTGGTCTTGCGGCTGTCATAGCAGAATGAATGCTGATGCCTTCTGTATGTTTTTCTGTTGTCTCCGTGCGCATTCAAATTGCACGTTGCAAATTGCTAAATCTTATTTTGTCCATTAGATCGAAAGATCTGAAAAAAACAAACAAACATACATTTACTGTACCTGCCCATAGACCCTCACCTTGAAGAAGTAAGGACAGAAGTGGTCAAAAGTGGACAAAAAAGACATTAAAACACTAGGTGTAAACGGTTATGTGTCTGCCGCGTCTATTTGTGATCCGATTGACCAAAATGCATCTTAACACAAGGTGTAAACAAGGCCTAAGTCTGTCAGTCGGTTTGAGCGAGCAGACTAGACAGGTCACTCAGATGGGCCAGGCACTCATGCATTTTCTCTCCAATGATTAAAAAAAAATGTCCCACTCGTTTTCATTGATGTTTGACTAGCTTTTAAGTGGTCTTTGACTATATTCTGACACCAATCGGTGTGGATACATCAGGATCTTGCTGGTTAACACTGCCCAACACTTCTTAAAGTAGTATGTTTTATCAGTGACCACAAGCCAAATGAATGACTGCATGGGAATCTACCTCTTTGACATGAAGTTTGTGTATTAACTGCTGCAGATTCACACCAGAGCTTTTGTTTAACTTTTTATTTTATTTTCACCTTTCTTTTCTCAATCTGATCTCCAAACTGTGGCAGTATTAGTGAGCTGGAAGATTCTATATCTGGCTGTAAAGCATAAGAAGTTGAGTCAGCTACTATCTACAAATTGTTATTTCCCATACATAGATCATTTGTTGATCATATACTGTATGTAGTACTTTATTAGCCTTTCAATGTTTTCTGTTAATCAAATACATAATTACCTTGAAAGTGGATTTAGCCTTCCATGTATGAAGAGGGGAGACCCACACTTGAATTAAATTATTTAATTATGTTTTTCTTTCCTCTACTCCAATAGCGCTATAGAACTCCCAGTTGAGGGTAGGAAGGTCACAGTTTTGTTCTGCCCACTGTTTTTTGATGTTGAATGAAGGCTGGTGTCAGCCCATAAGGCTTTGGCTAACATTAACCATCTGGGCGTGAAATGAATCAGAGGGCGGATGTGAAAGCGTAAGTCCTTCGATCTTTGTTCTTCTGCTCGCTCTTGACAGCAGTGCTATACTTAAAGATGCATATTTTCATCCTCGTTTTTTGCTTTGATTATTCTTGTCATTCTGGCGCTGTTTAACAGCTTCTTAACAACATTCATTGAGATAGTTCCCTTCAGTCAGAGTTATATGGTGGGCTTGTTTGATCGCCCCTGGGTTTACCAACCATCTCGACCAAAAATAATCAACCATTGTGTGGTTCCCCCTAATCTCATGTTGACGTCAGGCTCGGAAAGGATCTGATGCAAAGGATTAAGTATGTGCTAAGTTAATGACAATGTCAATGGAGGTCTTGGGATGTTTTGCATCTTGGCGAGCATTTAGGCCTGACCTTTAAACCCTTCCATTAGCTGATTCATGCTCGGGCCTGCACTCTAAAATGCTTCTGTTCTTGTAATAACAGTACATCAGGGCTGTCATGATGGAAGATTGAGGTAGGTAAGCTAAGGCTTTCAATTTGTTCAAGCCATAAGCTCCATATTCACAGTTATAGTGGAGACATTGTGAATGAGTAAATAACATTCCTATCTAATCTGAGATGGGGGAGGCACATTCATACAGGTTAACTGCTGCTTTTGGCTGTTTCAGAGATGCCATGTTGTTCTGACTCATATTTGATTTCTAACTTCTGTCACCTTCCTCTATTCACAGTATAGAATATTTATGTCTTACCACACAATTGTTTCCACGACTTTAATGCAGTGTGGTCAAGGTCCAAAATTAATCCTCGCAAAGCCCCAAACTTGCTTTGACACAAATACAACTTATAACTTTACACCAATCCAATCCAAATTTTCCAGTCATGAACTGTACCTTATTTATTTATTGGGAGAGGTATCAACCCCCATTCACTCTGAGCAGAAATGCCATCTCGAATGAGGAAGAGTCTAGAGCTGAAGGTATGAAAAAAGACCTTCTGTACTTAATGGAACTTGCTAAGGGCGGAATAAATATAGACTTTGCAGACGTGATAAATTAGTAAAGGAAGTGCTTCACTCAACCATGAGAGGGAGACTGTGGGCACTGGGAAAGAAGGCTGAGCATTCAAAGAGACTGAATTTTCATTTGTGTGGGTTGGTTTGTTTGTAAAGGTGTGAAGCACTTGACTCAGCAATCCTGCATGACTTCTGAATGCCTCAGTTCAAATAACTGTGAAAACACAAACGTTTAACCTGTCATCCTCCTGCCTCTACTGAGAGGCTGTTTCAACCATCTGAAGCATTTGCTCATAGCAGATGTAGTGTCTGGACAGCCTTTTTTTCTACCCAGGCAATGGATTTGCTTCCAAAGAGGAGCTACCATATTGCAACAAACTGGCACAGCCTTGGTTCCAGAAAAAGCCTCAGGCAGTTCACGCTCAAATGGGTGTACAAGTGAGGAATTGAAGAAGTTCTGCCTGGATTGCTCATACGCATACACTTTCAGCCTGTCTGTCACTGCTGAGGTAGTTCACTTTTAACAATGAAAATTTTGTCATTTACTCACCCTCAATTCCAAACCTGTATGACTTTCTTTCTTCCATGGAATAAAAATGTTAATTTTTGAAGAATGTCCTGGCCTCTCTGTTTTTCATGACATGAATGAGGACTTGGTCTATAATAGAAACATCATAAAAGCTGTCAGATCAGATTTTTATTTAACAAAAAAAAAAGCATTCACCATTCAGGCGAGACACTAATTTGAATAACTTGAATAAACCATTTCATTCTGATTCAAAAGATTTGTACACAAATTGGACATAGCTCTGTTTGGCAGATAAAGTACTAAAGATGGAACGACATGGTTTGGAATGACATGAGTATGAGTGAAAAAAAAAAAAGTTTTCATTTTGGGTAAACTGTTCCTTTAAGGGAATTCATCATGCAGCCATTATGAATGACTCCCATTGCAGCTCTGCACATACCGCAGCATTTACCATACAAATGGAATTGAGCCAAAAAAGAAATAAGACACAAAGTTATATTTTGGGTGTGTGAGCTGGTCAGGAGAATAGGTGACTGCAGCAAATGCTTAGCTCTCAGAGTAGGTGCAGAGAAACTAAGAGCTTGGCACAGGCTCAGTGTTTAAAGCCTGGCTTTTACTGCAGTGGTTTATCTGGAAACAATCTCAGGAGAGGCTCACACCTGGAACATTGCCACAATCCTCATAACATACAAGCACAAACCATCACAAAATGATTACTCCTTGACGCTTCACATTACAGTTCTTATTCCAAAGTACCAGATGGAATATTATGAAATATAGCAAATTAGCCCTAATTACACCATCTCCTAGCCATAGTCTTAATTACAATGCACTTACCTCATGAATAGTAATAGTACTGCATTGTGAATTGCACATCTCCAATAAAGACAATCATTATTTTATAAAGGAACTCTCTTCATGTGGATTCATACGACCCTGCTTGAGAATACTGCCTCTGTTCTGCAGTTTTGCAAAGAGCAGCTGCCCTGAATCCAAACTCAGTCTTCCAATGTGGATGGAGGATGTATAATTACAGGTATGGCGACCACTGAGATAATTAAACACCCAACCCGCAAGCTAGATTGCATCTAGATTTTTGTATTTCCTGAAACAATAATGAATCTGTTGAATGTGCATTGATTGCCTCAGGTGGCTGACAGATTGGATAAACAAGTCTGGGTCTCAAAATTGTTAGAGCTGTGAATTCCCTTGATGCACCATTCCCTGATGAGAAAGCATGTGTCTGCTCATCAGTAGACAATCAGAGAGGCGATGTCTTATTTGATAGGACGTTTAGATCCTATTTCTTCAATGTTTGAGGATATTTGAGAATCATGCAGTAAGTTCTAGTAAAACTGTAAATGGGCTGTCAATATGTGATCTTATAATGTTATTAATTACAATAAAAGCATTCAAAATAATAGTAATAATAAATGTATTTGTTTTTCTTAGAATGGCAGTAGAAATGTAACCAGAAACAATGGGAACTTAATGGGAATATCTCCTGTACAAACCGATACTTGACATGTCTAGACCATGTGTGTTTACCGATGGCTCCGCTCTGCCCCTGTTTTTCTCCTTTCTCTCCCTCCTTCCAAAACCTCAGACAAACATAATGCATAAATAATAATACATAATGCATATGTAATCCTTAACATGTGAAAACCTGGCTATAGCTGCTAAATGAAAATCACGACATAAGAAAAGGAGTGATCCAACGGGGTGGGATTAAACCTCCTACTACGTGCTTGTGCGTTTGACAAACCTCAGACAAAGAAAGCCCCCTGCTGCGTTGCACAAAAGAAAAGGCTCAACACCACGGAAAAGACCCTCGCATGTGACAAGTGAGCCTTCTGTGAAGTGTTTTATTCTCCCATGATATGTTTTAGACCTTGATGATCTACCTCAGCCATCCAATCACAGTGAGAATTGGCTATAAAAAAAATGGGTGATTCCATAAGTTCAAGAATCACAGGGTGTTTTTGACGTGATAGACCATCTTCAGTGCTGGGAAGAAAAGTACATGAAGGTTAGAACAGACATTAACCATTTTACCCAAGGTCAAGGTGGTAGGATAACATCAGCACAATGTCAAGGAATCAGGTCTCAGGAGTCTCTCAGGAGTTGTGTTATCACCCTGGGGGTGACATGTCACCCACCCCTTCTGAATGAAATGTGTTACTGACACACGCCTGGGTGTCATTGTTGGCAAACAGCTCAATTAACAAGTCCTCTTGCCCCATTAATACTATTAGCCGCTGATCCAGGCAGCACCGGCTGGCTAGGCTGGTGTTGGCGGTGAATTGGAGATTGCTGTAATCCTCTCAGCTTTTTGTCAGTGCCACGGCGACCACAGTGCCCCTTCTATCTAGTGGAATTATCGCTTTTGTCTTGCAATGGAATTGCTAGAGAGACCCTTGAGGATTTCCATCCACACCCCACTCGTGCACAACTCCTTTGTTTGTCATTCTTACGATGATAAAGCCTCATGCTTATTTTAAAGGCAGACAAACTCCCCACCCCTGTTCCCACTCTGAAATGAGACAGTCATAGCCCAAGGATTCCTCGCCTTGCTGCTGGTTCCTTTGAACTTTGTGTTTTTGTCACTTCCCTGTGTGTTCCCCCCTCCCTTCTCTCCTTCTCCCTCCTCACTCTTTCTCACCTACACGTGCATGCACACTTGCACAAAGACCCATTCAGCTGTTTGCTGAGGACCCTTCCACGCGTGGTTTTCTTAAAGGAGACCAGTGCACCAGAGAAGACTGATATTTGACCCATCTTCTCCAGCTGACTGCTATCCGTCGCTTCCCCCCTGCAACTCCCTACCCCTCCTTCTCTCCCTCTCCGCCTCTGTCTCGCTCTTTCTCTCTTTCTGAGATCTCTCGGAGCCGTGCTCTTTGTGAAACAGAACACAAACCTTCACACGCTGGCGGAGTGCAGCGGTCTGCGCCTGTGTCAGGGGGACTGCACGCGGTGGGTAGGCATGGATCGCTTCCTTGGCTTCGTCAAGCAGATCCGGAGGTCCAGGAGACGCAAGGGCAAAAAGTACCGTCCGGAAGAGGATTATCATGAGGGTTATGAGGACGTCTATTACTATGCTTCCGAGCACCTGCACCGTAAGTGATTCCATTAGCTGGCTTGGGGGTATTAGAGCTTGGATATCAGTCATTGTTTTACTATTGTATAAATCACTAGCCTAGGGCAGACATCATGAGCAACTCCGCTTTGAGGGATGAATGAATGGTTTATCTGTAGACCGTAACTCCTGGAGGGGACTTAAGCTTGCTGCAGTTGAGGTTCCTTGTCAGTGAGTGTTTATAAGGGTATTAGGGGTGTGTTTACCTCACTACCCTTGTCTGATGGATGGCCTCAGTCGGTCACCATTTGTTTCTATTGATTTAGAATGTGTTTAATGCTGTGTTGGCCGTTAAATGTGCACTAGAGTGGACATTTATGACCATACTGGTGTGCATTGCTGAGCTGCTGCTGTTTGAGTGCTACTTGGTGTGTTTGGATGGCACACTGCCCTTTAATCGCAGGTGAGAAGTTCGAGTGTGTGCCTGTGTGTGTTTGTGTAGCGGGGCATCATTTTCAACAGCATAGCAGTCTCAGGTAGCTGTGGTGCCAGGTTTCAAAAACACCACTGACTAGCATCTTTCCCAACCTTTGTTCTGCCTTTGTTTAAAATGAATTGTACACAATACGGTAGTGGTCTTCTTGGATCAAGCTATCTTTTGTTTCAATTCAAGTTGTTTCAGAGTTTCCTTGTATACAGAATGCAGGTTCCCGTTCATGAGATGCCCTGGGGCAGCATGGGTAATGACAGGGAAGAGAGGAGCTGTGAATCCTGTAATCCTCATTCCACAGCTCTCCTGGTGAATGACGGACTGTCTAAGAGTGATTGAATGCAGGTGTTAGCAAAGCTTTGTTGTTGCATTGTCTTTTGTATTATTGTGGTGGTGTTGTTTTTTTAGTTGATTTTTATATATATATATATATATATGCACTTTGTATGAAAGCTTTGAAGCAATCAAAGGAGGATGATCAGGATTCAAAATTGAGATAGTGTCTAAGTTTCTACAGTATGCTAAAGTTGCTTGAACCTTGTTTCAGTGTGACTGCATCAGGGTGTGTCTACATTTGAGGGACCAAAATGTCCCAACAAGGGTAGTATAACCTGATACCACCAGACCACCAGACAAGGGTCCCCAAATGGGTTAATAAAAATACTAAATACTGTAATGACACATGATTTCTGTGTTTAGTGGTTAAATTAGGGGATAGAAACCATCATTAGCTTAGCATAAAAACAATAGAAGTGAATGGAAAGTCTCCATCATGGTAAAAAAAAAAAAAAATGTTACAGTGCTGAATCAGTGGGGGCATGTTAGTCAGACAAAGCAATGCCCAAGATACTTACTCATCACCATTAGCAATAGTGATGTAGTCATCACCGCCACGCATGAAAGCGCTGATTTGCACGAACAACCTTTCTGAGAATTTAAACCTGCAGAACTGTGGTGTTCTCAGACGTTGCTAGCATGAATTGAGGATGACTGGTGGAATTAATTGTGCGACTGAAACCATGTTTTATCTGTTTTTGATAAGCAATTTGTGACGATTGTGATGTCAGCTGAATGCTGCAACCTGTTCCCTTAATGACTTCTTTCTTTCAAGCGTTATTTTTAATGTCAGGTTTTCACTTTGATATGCAGTAGCAAAGCGCTCTGTACGAAACATAGAATTAAACACCTAATTGGCCCAGCTGGAGTCCGACTGAGTCATTCAGAGGAAGTGAAGGAATAAATGCCATTTGGAATATTTTAGATTAGTGGGAAATGTAGAGATGTCACTTACATTTTCTGTTTGGCCTAATGCTTCAGGTGTGCGTTAAATGTAATTAGACTTTAAGATAGCAATGCTGCTTTTAAAACATAATGGCAGCTTGGCGTGCACAAAGGGATCAACTGCTAATTAACCCATAGCAAAACCCTGGAAATGTCACGCGTGTGCTCCCCGAGCCCAACCACGTCCCCCCTCGATTTGTCTGGGTACCTTGTTTCGCCTCACTCTTGCCTCTCTTCATCATTTTTGCCTTCATGTATAATTCACAGTCAGATTTTAGTGTGTCCATTCTTGTTCATTTATCAAATTCTCCCTCGTGTGGCCTGCTGTCATTCTTTCTATGATACACTTGATTTTTATACCCGTGGGCTCACTGCAGGACCCACACTTTGGGGGAGGACTATGTTCTGATAAATTGATCATATCACCATAACAAAGAGTAGTGGAAAGATAGAATATGTTTGTTTGATTTATTCAGGGACTGTAGGACATTCTGGTGGAGGTGACCGAATGTAATGTTTCATTTATTTGCAGTGGAAATATGGCTACGGTTTTTCAGTTCTGTTTGATTGGCTAAATGCATTTGCCTTCACACACAGTTTGGCTATAAAACCGAACTGACTTCTTTTACATTCGCCTATTCCTTCACATTTCAAGAGTGAGATTGGCTAATCTGTAACATACAGAACCTTATGCTGGTCCAATTCAAAAGTCACACATGTTAGTAAATCTGGTTGTCAATCTGAAAGACTGACTATGAACGTGGTCTGTTTATGTAAAATTGAAAATTGAAACGGCTTTCAACAAGATAAAGCAAAACTTGCTACCCCATTTTTCTGAAAACTGGTATCGTCTTGAGCATACTAGTATAAAAAAATACTATTTTAAATGCTGAATATTTTTCTTGTAGAGAGACTCCCTAAATGAAACATTAGCTGCCTTATTTTAGCTCAGGGCAAGTGTCCTTTCCCTGCTGCGAGGTTCCCAGAAACCTAATGCACAGCATCCATTTTGCTTATTTGTTTTCTCCTGTTCACAGGAGTAGACTCAAGTATCACTGAAGTACCAATTGTTTTAAAATGCAAATAATCATAGCACCAGTTGTAAAACTGTACAAATAAATATGTTTTTGTAATATTTCATCATACATAACTTGATCTGCCCCTGAAGTGACATTATTTTTATCTGACATCACCAACCCTCTTATTTTTCTTAAATAAATATCTGTCATACTATTCAGGATTCATTAATAGAAGCATAGAAACATGTCACATTACGGAAGTAAAATTACTTGCGAATGCTCTTTTGAGTAGAGTTTAATATCACCCTGTGTTTTTGTTGGTGGCATTTGTTACACATTACGGTATTTGTCTGAGATAGTTTGCCTCATCCCTGTACATAACATGACTTTATTTTGTGCTATAGTCCAGGATAATAAATGAATAGCTGGGCACAGGTTAATTTACAGAAATATGACACTATATGTGGAAAATAGTTGTCATTGCTGTTACATTCTTGCGTATAATATAGACTAAAGTGGCAAATACCTGCATTTGTCTGATAAAGAGGAAATACCTCGTGTGCGATTAGAGATTTCTGTTGGATTCTTCATGACAGCCACCAAGGCTGCTATGACAGAATGCATTTGGTTCCCAAAAAGAAAGTGGCAGCACTTCTAAGAGATGTCTCAAAGGAGCTGGGAGCTAAATCAAGGATCTGCCTTATATCAAAGCAGAGATTCCTCTAGTAGGTCACATGAAACCCTGAAGGAAAAATAAATGCATATGAAATCATCATTTTGACAGTAAAGTAAAACAAAATGTTTCCCTCTGATAAAATGCTAATTTGTTTTGTCCAAACTATAATCAAACACCTCCCTTTCTTTTCCCCCCTAATATTGGCAGATAGAAAGCCAAAAAAAGATTTCTTTCACTGTTTATCTAAATGCAATGTCGTCTACTGTCCCTTCAACCACTTAACAATAAGTGTGTTGCTAAATTTTGCTTTCCAAAGACACATTCAAGCAAACACAAATTAAAATCTGCCCATAGCCCTCTCAAAATCCTTCTGGAAAGATGGCAGCGTTTCTTGAAATATGGTTATGGGAACGTCTGTTGCGCAGCGGCAGCTGTTTTAGGCCCGTAGTTGCTAAAGAAGGATGGAGTCTGATATTTTAACGAGCTGCTCACAGTTAGTAGGTGATAATGAAGCCTGCCAGTCCCTCCACAATCATCTCTCCTCCCCAGTCACCATTCACAGTCAGCTGATCTTTCTCTACGCATTAGCAATTATGCCAAAAAAGAGAGGGTTACCTAAGGCCTTCTGTTGAATAGCAGGAGGATACTGTCTCATCGTTCTCATTTGGGATAAAATGAGATGAAAGTACTTGGCACACTTTCTGGATTCATCTTTTTTTGTCTTCTGTTTTTAATTGCACGTCACACAGGACTCTCTTGGTATTATGATGACTGGATATTCTTCTCCACTTTCATTAACCACTTTGCACTGTTTGTCCTTGCACTGAGTCAGGTCACAGTTAGTCATGGTCATCCTTTGATATAAACTGCAATGTTTAAGTAATTGACTAACTTTTTTTTTTTTTTTTGTGAAGAACAAGATCTAAACCTTTTTTATACATTTATTTATTTTAACATTAAAGCTGTCAACATTTAACTTGAAAGCATGCAATTAGTTTTAAAATCCTTAAAATAATTTAACCCAAATAAAATACTGATGCACGTGCAATTGAAATTGCTTCAACGTATTTTACGACACGCAGTTAGATGATCTTCGAAAGTCGTGAGCATACAGGTATACAATTGCATATACATACATATACATAGCAAATGATGACTAAAATAATGTGTTAATAAAGATAAATGGTGTATTAATTTCATGGTAAGTGTGCGGTTAATCACACAAAATGGTGCGATTAATCGTGATTAAAAAAATGTATCTACTGACAGCCGTTTTTAATATTCTTTGAAGGACAAAAGCACCCTGGGAACTCTTTTCCATTCAGTTAATTTTAAGTCTGATCTCTTGAATGAGTTTTGAGTTTCAGTTCATAAAACAGATCAGGGCTGCTTTTCCCAAAAGCGTTGGATCATCAATATCTTTGGAGCCAACAGTTTCTACTTAGGTTTATGCTTTTGGGAAACAGCTGTGAATGAGTTGTTCACAAATCGGACTGATCCAGTTTTCACTGACTCAGTGACTCTCAATGAATAGAAGTCCACTGGAATTCCACACACAAATCTATGACATCAGGCTTGGAATATGTTTTTCCAAACATTTATTTTTCCATTAATTGTAATAATCCAGTGAGATTTTTGTATGCACAAGGGTTCTGACAACAGCCGGTGCTCCACACGGAGATCTGATCTCACCATCATCAAATCTGTCTGTGATTAAATGAAGAAACAGAAAAAACTGCGGCAACGTCTCCAAGACCCTGTGGAAACTTTTAGGCACTTAAAAAGTTCCTTGTTTTTTTTTTTTTTAACGCCTTCTCCTCACCTTATACTGTAGATGTTGCTTTTCTTTCTGCCCATGAACTTTAGGCCATCCCATCACATTCGGGCTGCCATATCACGTCACTGCACTGATACTTCCTCCTCACACCGTGTACTGTAAGGCCACCTCATCCTCCCACTGGAAATGTCCTCGCTGAAAGCAAAAGCGTAACCTATTATCTCTCCCTTTTCTCTGCATGCGATGGAGCCTTCAGCATCAAAGAGGCATGATGAATTCTGATGTGTTGTGTAAGAGCCATTAAGGAATGCATTAAGCATTAATTTTCAATGACAGTACCGTATCATCCTCCCCATGAGTATCACACTCATCTCGGGGTGAGTCAAACGTGTGCCAGGCCTCTACAGTCATGGAATCCTTTTTTTTTTTTTTTTTTTATTGAATTGATGGGGACACCTGAAAATGTCAGTCTAAATGTCAACCAGTGCTAAGTAGAGTAAACAACAAGCAATATTAACTCCTCATCTGGTAATGATATCGTAACCCCAGTGATCACGGCGCTCTTCACTACAGACGGCAAAGTCCACTGAGAATTCATCCTCATGATAGTTTATCTGACACAATAAAGTGTTATTGTTCAATTTATGGTCAGCAGCTTTGGTCAGTGCTTCGCTACAGCTCTGCTTGCAGCAAAAAACGTCAAGTAATCTAATCTAGTTGGTTTTCTACATGGGGGGAAGAGCCATGTTAACACTAGAAATATTTGTATTATAAATATTCTTTACAAAATTATTATTTTTATTTTTTTACAAAAAGAAAATATCCTACAAAGTGGAAATCATCTAGCTATATTGTAACACTATAAATTGATTTTCACACTTTTGCTGCAACCAATGAGGGCAAAACCCCTATAAACTAAATAGGAGGACTCAAGCCATATCTAGGGATTATCACGATTATCAGAGAAAGGAATTACTTGGATTAAGATGTTTACATGGCATGAGCAAACCTCGTCAATCTAGTTTACATGCTACTTGTCATTATTTTTGATTAAATGCTAAGAAATGCGCTTTGTTTACTATACCATTTTGTCAATGCTCACTTGTACCCATCGCACATCACAAAGAAATTCAATTTAAATGCAACAGGATTGTTTAACATTGCAGTTTTCGTTTGCCTGCTTAATGAGGTTCTAAGGGACTCAACCTCCTTAATTTAGTCAGAAACGTGCCTAAAATGTCTGTGCAAAACCGCTGTACTTAACATATTTTACCGTGATAATGTTGGTTCTAATTATGAGCATGATCTCATGTAGGTTAAGGTTAACAATTACTGTATTCTGTTTACATGAACTGCTTAATCATATAATAAAGTTCATATAATACTTTTCTCATTTAAGGCACATCACTTTTAATTTTTTATGCATAATTTTATATTTTTGTTTTCTTTATACCTTTTTTTTATTCTCCCTTTCCTCCTAATTTTAGAACACGTTTTTCTCTGATATTTTTTAACTTTTTAAATTATTGAAATTTCATATTTTTTTTTCTGTTATCATAACGGTGTTATGCATTTTTCTTTGAATAGGAATTTCGACAAAATTGAATTTAGGAATTTGTTGGCTTTCTTGAACACTTCATATAGGTTAGCTGCTTTTGTTTTTAATTTCCGTGCTACTGTGTTGCATTTAATGTAAAAAACGGTTCTAATGTGTACGTGTTTTGGTTAGGTAAGTGACATTTGACTAGGATCCATGAGTGTGGCATCCTATGTAGCTTTCAGTGAAATGGCTGTGCACATTCTATCACAGCTTTCATCATCAAGCGCTGGATCCTCCTAATGGTCCACTCTGCCTGCAGCCTCTCAGACGTATACGGGATGCCTGGGAAGATCCCCTCCCCCATCTTCCACTTTTGCACTCCCTTTCGCTTGATCAAACTTCTCTTTTATTCCCATCTCTTTCTACCTCAGTTTATCTGATTTCACCATTCTCATCAATCAGCTCTGATGAGGTCAGGGTCCAAATGCCTTGTGCATACAGCACAGTTGTAGATTGTGGTTTTAACTGTTTCTCTATCCATCCGCTCGAACAGTATTGGCCGTAACGCATTAAAAGTAACGGGAGTTACATAATCAGATTACTTTTTCAAGTAATGAGTAATGTAACGCATTACTTTTACATTTACAGCAAAATATCTGAGTTACTTTTTCAAATAAGTAATGCAAGTTACTTTATTTTCCCATTTATTGACTGACATCTCTCCTTTCCACATGGTGAGAGAAATCTGGAGTAAGTGCAAAGGCATTTTGTGTGCTAAGTTGGTGGTTATTGTAGTTCTGGTAACATAATATTGTAATGCATTACACTGAAAAAAATGATTCATTGACTAGTTGAATTTACTAAAAAAAATTATGTAAATTGGTTCCACATAATTGATTTTAGCTACATTTAAACAAATGCATTACGTTGAACTAAGTTCAGCTTGATGCATTTGTTTAAATGTAGCTAAAATCAATTGTGTGGAACCACTTACGATACATTTTTTTAGTAAATTCAATGATTTCAGTAAATTCATTGAATTTACTAAATGTTTTTATCGTAAGTGGTTCCACACAATTGATTTTAGCTACATTTAAACAAATGCATTAAGCTGAACTTAGTTCAACGTAATGCATTTGTTTAAATGTAGGTAAAATGAATTATGTGGAACCAATTAACATAATTTTTTTTAGCAAATTCAACTAAGTCAATGAATCATTTTTTTCAGTGTACTTTTAAAGGTAACTTTCCCTAACTCTGCGCTCGAATGGTTTCTCTGTCAAAACCAGTCACTTTGAGTTTTTTTCTTAAAATTTTATATGTGTCTCTGCTTTTTATTGCTTCTGCCTTTGGTTATTTGAAAACAACTTCAGTGGAAGTCTTAAGATATGTGTTAAGCTCTGCTTAGCCCTGATTGCTCACAGCACATGGATAAGTGTCAAAATAGAACAAATTACACTTGAATTATTGGTTTGAAAAAGCACATCATTTGGGGACTGTTAAAGTAGATGCCAGCTTTAGATGACCCACACAGCCTGGTTATTGTGCTGCAATGTAAATTACACTGCAAAAAAGAGTAGTAAAATTGCTTAATATACATATTCTGAGAATTTCTTTTTATAGATATTTTTTTTTTTTTTTTGAATTTAAGATAAATTATATGAAACCAAGTCTTATTTTATGCAATTGTGCATATTAAGTATAATAAGAAAGATGTTCGATGTTGGAAAAGACACACATACAGATTTAATAAAATGTTTTATTATTTTTTACAGTGTAGTTGAAGGTCATTACACTAATTATGTGAATCTCTGAGTTATAATGCCACTTGATTGCTCTTTTTTCCCCCCCAGACATCTCATGTTGATTTATGAGCTCTCAAACATCTCATACTGGACACCAACGTTTGTTCAAATGGCAAAATTAGTGCAGCCAAAATAAAATTGTTTGCTTTTAGTATAATCATTTGTGTCACCCTGCATCACACCAACATCAGCACTTTCAGTCTATCAGCCATTCTGTTGGATGTCAGTCGCATGCTGCATTTGCAGAACATAATTGAGTTATTTCAGCGCCACAACAAACACAAAGTCTCTCAAAATCACCTCTAACATGATTAATCATTGCAGAACTGCAATAATTTCTAACCTTGCTTTTAGCTGAGAGTGAAGAATAGAGAAAAAGAGCAATAGAAGTGCAAGAAAATTGCAGATGAGGCTTCAGGACTAGTGTAGGTGTTTCTGAGGAACTCACATGGGCCGTGTATGAATTTCGGTATATTTTTATATACTTTCTAAATCTGTCATGTTGGCATTATCCTTTTGATCCATGTGTTCTTTGACGTGATGTACCAATCATGAAAATTAGGTGTTGTTAAACGTGCAATTTAAACCATTCACCTGGCTCACAGTTCTCTACCTCTTTTTCACCATCTCTTTGAATCTGATGTCTCCTCTGCATTCTCATTGGATAGCAAAGTATCCACTGGTTGCACACTTCTGAATCTCAGCATATACAAGTCAAATTACTGTTTGCCTACTGTATTGTTAATTCTGAATAGACACCCTGGTTATATGAAGTATTGCTTTTCCATACAGTGTAGAAGTGAAGTAGGCATGTTTGTATACAGTGAAGGTTTCTTTTGAAACTACCCAAGCAACTTTGGTTTTCTGTAGTAGTGTGAGTGCCAGATTGTCACTTTCCAGTGTGTGCATGTGGGAGATTGTGTCTGTGTACCTCTTTCTCTCATACATGCCACTATTTACTAAACGTTACTATGCTCCTTCAAAGCTAGCACGCTGTTTAAATTTGTACTCAAGTTTGCGGTGCTCTGCACAACAGCTTAAGAGCAGATATTGAAACTCTGAGACTGGCAAGAGCAGCTTCCAAATCCTCAGTTCTCAACCTGCTGGATAGGGCTGTCACTTTTGTGAAAAAATCCTGTTTGATTTTTGAGACATATGTGTTCATTGAATCGATTGTAAAATCGATTTTCCATGTCTAAAGACGTTTCCATTTTAAACGCCAAATATGGGCAAATCCACGGACAACTAACAGGCATTAGGACGAACTTAAAGAGGGCGCTTGAGACGCGCACAAGTCAGCAATAATCCTGTTGATTTATTGGCATGAAGTTTCGTGCACAATGACAAACAGGAGTGCAACATTCTCGAAAAGCAATAAGCAGAGTGGACTGCCATAACATCAATGAAAAACATTACTGCAGTCTTCAACATCCCTGTGTTTACGGTTAGAAAAGTCAAACAAATGTTGCCTACGTAGGCTATTATTGACCGTAGCCTGAATCTGTATCTGTATGCATGAGACTGTCTGAATACCGGCAGAATTCACATTTTTGTAGTAAAAATAGAAACATTATGCAGAAGTATAATGTGTGTTTGTCAGAGTTGCTGTGTGATGCGCGTTCGCTGTGGGCGTATCGTGACGAGCTGGATGCGTTCCGAGAAAAGACCGTTAAAATCGATTCCCTATTTTCGTTTTCGAAACTTGTGTTGGTTGGTCCGATCGATTGTGCAATCGATTTTCGAACGTAAAGTGACAGCCCTACTGCTGGATCTGTCTGCTGCTTTTGACAGTTAACCACCAGATCCTCCTGTCAATCCTAAAGAAGGGCATCTCGGGGAACGCACTCCAATGGTTCAAGTCTTACCTCTTAGGTAGGTCCTTTAGGGTGGCGTGGAGGGGTGAGGTGTCTAAGACCCAACATCTAGCTACTGGGGTGCCTCAGGGCTCAGTGCTTGGACCACTTCTCTTCTCCATCTACATGACATCACTAGGATCTGTGATTCAGAAACATGGCTTTTCCTATCACTGCTACGCTGATGACACACAACTCTACCTCTCATTCAAGCCTGAAGATCCGACGGTAGCTGCTCGCATCTCAGCCTGACTGACAGACATTTCTGGCTGGATGAAGGACCACCACCTTCAACTAAACCTTGCGAAGACAGAGCTGCTTGTGGTCCTGGCCAACCCAACACTACACCACAACTTCTCCATTCAGCTAGGTTCGTCATCCATAACTCCATCAAGGTCAGCCAGGAACCTTGGAGTTGTGATTGATGATCAATTGTACTTTACAGACCACATTGCTAGAACTGCCCGGTCCTGCAGATTCGCCTTGTACAACATCAGGAGGATCAGGCCCTTCCTATCAGAGCATGCTACTCAACTCCTTGTCCAAGCACTTGTTCTATCCAGACTGGACTATTGTAATGCTCTCCTGGTAGGTCTTCCAGCTTGCACTATTAAACCTCTGCAACTGATTCAAAATTCTGCAGCTAGAGTGGTCTTTAACGAGCCGAAGAGAGCACACGTCACTCCTCTCCTCACAAAATTGCACTGATTGCCAGTTGCAGCTCACATCAAATTCAAGTCACT
The DNA here is from genome assembly GCF_949319135.1 of Squalius cephalus. Lineage (NCBI taxonomy): Eukaryota > Metazoa > Chordata > Actinopteri > Cypriniformes > Leuciscidae > Squalius > Squalius cephalus. The sequence goes on from NC_137125.1 coordinate 45,086,656, forward strand.
GACGTTTGCCTACAGAACAACCACTGGCTCTGCTCCCTTCTACCTAAACTCATAAGTTCAGACTTACCTGCCATCCAGAAACTTGCGCTCTGCAAGTGAACGTCATCTTGTGGTGTCATCTCAGAGGCACAAAATGTCTTTCTTGGACCTTTACCTTGACTGTTCCCTGCTGGTGGAATAACCTGCCCAACTCAACCAGAGTGGCTAAGTCCATGTCCAGTTTCAAGAACAAAAAAAACAAAAAACACTGGTACTGCGTTAGATTAAACGGGAAGGGTCATAGCACTTGCATATTGTTGTCCTATTGTTAGTTTAACTGCTTCTATTGTTCTCATTTGTAAGTCGCTTTGGATAAAAGCATCTGCTAAATGAATAAATATAAAGATTTATTTGCCTATGAGACTTCAGCTCTCATGTACTGTAGATAAGATATACGTGCAAGTTAGCACCTAAACCAAAATGGACCCTCATAAAAGACTGATTTGAATCTGTCTACATAGGCAACAACTCTGTCACTCAAATGCACTAAGATAATAATCCTCACATAAAGTGCACAAGAGTCTCGTCTACTGCTTATTGATGCTAGAGCAGTCTTTGACTTCTCTCTGTAGCTACTAATTACATTCAATTTCTTAGCTTTGCTCATTATGTTTTGACCACCATTATTATTCAGTGGCTTTGCAGTAGATATGAGGTGATTTATTGCAGCAACTGACAGGTCAAACCCTCATGGCGTAGAATAAATGAGAATCCTTTAGCTCTTTTGTCTGAGCATTGCAAATGTCGTTCGACGTGAAACAGTTGACGCTTGCTCCTTCATTACAGCTGCTAAGATTCGTCATCAGGAGCTACATTGATTAGCATTGTAAAGTAGTCCATAAACCGATTCTGGGGTCCATGTTACCGCAAGGGGAGGGAGTCTCTTGGGTATTCTTTCTTTTTCTTTTCTATTTTGAGATAAAAATATCATCCTGGTGAGGCACAGCGGTGCTATGCGAATATTCATTCCTGTAGTGTGTGCCGTTTTACACGCTAAATCAGTTTTCAATCTGATCTGAGCAGCCCAACCATGATGCATTGCCTCAAAGTTTTCTTAACTTCAGTCACTATTGTGTCCTGATGCACAAGTACAACCTCTTTTTTGAAAGATCTCTCTGTACTTTTTTAATCAGCAAGGAGTTCATTAGAGAAAATTAGCTCTGAGGAAAAATGGGACGGGAGTTCTTTTGTTCAGTTGAGCATAAAAGTGCTGCAGTCTGTGGCATTGTGGTAACAAGCTGGCCTAATACCCGGCATCTTGCCAGCTGTGCTTGATTTCCTTTTCTCTCACCCACATCCAAGACATGATCCGAGTCACATTCACAGCCAAGATTTTTTTCATTTTTTTTTTGTGCATACAGTATAGCTAAAACTTTACTGAACTCTACAAAGAGCGAAACGGAATAGTTGAACTGTAAAGAAGATCTGTTAAACCTAGGGATACACTCAGTGGTTAAAGTGGGATTTGGCAGGTGGGGGAACCCTCAAATTTTGTGTAGGTGCAACAGGGAAAACTGACTCACCGTGGGACAACATATTGAGTATTGTGGTATAGCAATACTTTTTGGGACAAGTGTGTCACTGTGGCACCAAGTATCACAATACTTATTTACTTAATATTTTAATGGCTTTAGGTCCATCTACATCTACACTGATATGATGACGATACTATGTTAAAATTGCTGAACACCACAAAATGGAGCACAACCTTGTTTTTCACAATGCAAATTCAAACATAAAAATGGCTGAAGACAACTATAACAGAAATAAATCAGAACCACAAATATGTAAATTTGACATTAGCCTACTTCACCTCTTCGACTTTTAACTCCACTGCAACATCCACTTGCTCTGGCTAGAACAGTAACTGTCAGGGGTGGACTGGGCCAAAAATTCAGCCCTGGCACTGTAGCCACACCAGCCCACATTACCACCCCAACACCCCAACACCCCAACACCCCACCACAGCCCCACCCACAGACACGGGCATTCAAATGTGAGGTAGTTAAGGGGGTTCGGTGGCATGCTCCCCTAAGAAAATTAGGATTTCTCTGACCTACATATGTGCAATTTAAGACTTTTGAAGGCCAAAAAATGGAAACGAAATAGCTTTAAAACCATGTCAGTGGGCATTAGATTATTTGTCAGTACCTGCTCTCTCCTCATCTTCATCTTTCTTTTTCTCTCAGTCTCCTTACCCTGCCCTATTTCTTCCCCTCCTAAAGCTGAACTTTGACTGATAGTCTTTTCATTTTCTTCTGTCAGTGAAGAAAGTAAACATGGGCTCAACCGATATTTATGTTTTATGAATAATTTTCTTAGACAAGTTAATTTACTCAAGGCTACCAGGAAAGCTGTAGCCTAAGTCAGTATTGCCAATAGGAACCTTCTACAAGCTTTGGAATTTGAAAACGTCTGTTTTTAAATGTTACAAATAATTTTAAATAATACAAATTATAGACTACGTTTAACGCAGTTGGTGGAATTGGCAGATGTTCCCTTAGACATCATGCGCTGTGGAAATGCCATTCTCAGGTATTATGCAGATATAACGCACATAGGTGATTTTGAATTAATATTTAATTTTCAACAGAAAATTCATTTGTAAATTATCCAAATAACTAAGGGTGTTCTGGCTTGTTTGGACAGTTTGTTTCGGAACCTGGTGTGTTTTCTCCTTTAGTTTGGTTAGTTTAGGCATATATGAACATGGCAATCGTGCTTAGATCTGCACCAATTTACAATCAGTCCGAGATCGCCTGAATAAGGTGGTCTCGGTCTGATTGAAAACTAATTCTGGAGTGGTTCGGTTGAGATGAGAAAGCAATCCGAACCAACGGTCCAACGAACCAAGCAGTATCATAATTCAAAATGGGAAATGTGTTATATAAATGTCTTGTTGGATCTCTGGCATTCACAAGTCATCCGTATCGAAGCAGTTTCACATTGTCCTTTAATGCACAAGTTTTTTCTCATCTTGGTGGCTCTGTGTACTTGGAAGTGTTGCGTGCGTGCACATCTCATTGCTGGTGCACTTTGGGTGAGTGCTCTGGCTTCAGCCGAGAATTGCCTGGGAAAACTTCCCCAACGGTCATGCTGCTTTGTCCCCACTTCCACGTCTGAAAATCACATCCCTTTGTTAAGAGGCAGGAGTTTAACGGACAACCAAGAGAGGAAGCTTGAGGTGCTTTTGCCACTTGCGAGTAAAAAACACAACTCTTTTTGCTCTAGAGCAACTCTGAAAAGCCATTGTTGTCATGTGCCCAGGGCACTCAGAGATGGACCGTATAATGCCACTGCTATCAGAAGTGCTTAGTGAGTTCAGGGCTCTACAAAAAGGACTTTTTTCTTTTTAGTTCAAGTGACGGTTCTGTCAGATGGCACGAAACCTTTGCAGACTGGCCCTGGGCCAGCGGACCATCGTTGTTGAGTCCTAAAGTTATGCTTTTTTTCCTCACTTTTCCGCTGTGGTAGCGTAAGACAGAGTGGCTGTAAATAAGACTTATGAGACAGCTGGGTTTGGTCCAAAATGAGATTGCAAGTGATTGGAATTAGAAGCTTTACTGTTCTTTATATAATAGTGTGAATTTTATAACTGGACAATGTGTGTGTGCGTTCATCAGCTACTTCCTCAAACCACAGTGATCCTGGATGCATCCCAGTTTTTGAATAAATTACTTTGCAGAGAAGGAACAGAGGTCGGAACTGAAAAGGTAAAGGGTTAATGGCTGCAAAGTGCATGTTTATGGTGGAGCTTTTCAAAATCTGACAGCTTGTGCGTGTTTCATATTGACAATGAATCCAGGGAGACAAGTTTACAGAGTAATTATATTCTGCAGATGAAAGCCTGAATCCTGGGTGGATGAATCATAATGCAATTCAATATGGGCCTCTTTCTCAAAGCATGCAGCTGGCAGGACTACAATACCCAGAATGCACTTAGGAGCTCAGAATACATTGGCATCTTTGTGTCATGCCTTCAAATGGGATGTTTTTTCTGTCTCTGATTCTCTAATACTCCTTACTGGGATGTGCAATCATAAGAGAAGGGCTTTGCCATCCCAGCAATGGAAACAAAATATAATACTATAATAAAATATATATTAATATTATTTGTTTATATTTATGTGTGTACTGTATAATTTATAAATACATTATTACAAATTAAGTTTTTATAAAAATAAAAAAAGTATATCACTATATTAATATAACCACTAAGAACCATAATTACTAAACCTCTGTTAAATGCCATTATAAATGCTCTAAATGTTGTATTTTCAAAGCAAATATGATATAACACAGTGGGTAAAACTCAAGGCTGGTAATAGGAAGGTTTTTTTTTTGTTTTTTATCTCCTCAACAAATTATCTGTGAGCCATCACCATTGAGGCCATAATCAATCCATTTAATCCCAGGTCACTCCTGGGGATTGTCCTAGTAATGGCACCATTACTTGACATGAAAGTTGTTGGAAAATATTCCAATGTCCCTGGTCTTGAGAATATATGATGTACTAGATTCTCAAGAGTGTGCTTATACCTGTAAGATTTAATGGGCTTGAACCATCTCATGCATCATTTATCTGTAGTTTTAGGGATTCTTAAGCACTTCCAGTACTCAAGATCTATTGTGCACTAACCTCACCATGCACGGATCTCAGAATACACAAATTAACTGAGAAAGCTCATTCAGCAACACCAAATATTGACGTGCCCACTTACTGTGGCAGTTACAAACTATTGCTTTATTATATGAAGGCTCACTTTGTATTAACCAAGTTTATTTTTCTCTGTCTCTCTCTGAACATGTACCATTGATTGCTTTTCCACAAGCTCATTACTGTATTTCTCTACTGATTGAAAACTTGAGTGGCATCACCCTCTAGACTGCGGGAAGAAAAATGAATGTCTGCCAGAAAATGTGCCCGTCCAAATTGCCTCAGACTGGCAGCTACTTTTAGCCGCATCACATGGGAACCTGTTCTTAAAACTTTATGCTTTTATGGCATAAACCTCTGTCAATGTTGCCTGGTTGACCTCCTGTAACTTGAATGTTTTTTTGCAAATTAAGCCATTGCACTTCAAGTGTTGTGCTAAATCATTTTGCAGTTTTGTTTCTAACTGTTTTAAGATGGGAAAAGGCTTGGCTTGTCTGCAGTGCGACGATTGTTAAAATCTGCCAGATTGCAAATCGCAAAGGTGTTTTTTCACAGCACAGGTTAATATGTGTGTGGTGTGTGAGTATGTGAGCAGATTAAGATGAATTGGCCACAACATGGTCTCTATACGAGCAAGATTTGGGAATAACGGCCTCCTATCGGCTCCATAAACTGGTCTTGATAGATGGAAGCTGTGTTTTGGGGTTGTTGTGTTCCCCAATTATAGACTGTCACTGTTTTTCTACTCTCTTTGCCTCCCCTCAATGTTCCAGGTTGACTGAAAACTTACATGGCATACAGGAAAATCTCTGCTCTGTCTGCAGGAGATGTGACATTGGCTGCCAGTTCCACAATAGTACTCGTGCCAGTGCTTCCTGCCAGTTTTGAGCACACAGTCTGCCTCTGCCTCAAGCACTTGTAGTAAGCACGTAGTGATTGCTGTAAGGGATAGAGATTAATTGCATTGCATTATTGAACGGCCCAAGTCAGAATCAATCATTTCTTTTCTTAGCAGTTGGAGGTGCATTGCGGCGAAGGAGAGTTACTGTGCGCCTTCACTATGTAGTCAGGCATGCACAGACTGGCATTCTGTACAGTTGAAATATGGTACTACAGGGGCCTGGAGAAAACTAGTAGAAAATTCTTCCCACTGTCACATTGCATTTACTAGGACTACTGGTCCACTTCCCTTTCTTCCTAATGGATTTTATCCTGTCGTTGAGAATCTTGCCAAGAAGAATCATAGAATATGTTTTCTGGCCATGTTTGTGACCTACAGCACTCTAACCTCTATGTTCGAGATTCACGCTAAGTGTTGATGCAGAAGGGTGGACATTGACAGAACCTGAGGGTTTTGGTTCTGGAAGGAGAAAACTTGTTTGTCATTTGAGTGGACATTTAGAAATATCCATAGGCGATCCAGTTTAATGTGGTATTTTTCCCCTCTAGCTTTATCAAGCTACACTTTCAGTGCCAAGCCACTTCAAAACCATAATTTCCTCTAGACTAACTACTTGCGTGGTAATCCCAAATGTTGTTCTTTTATCTGGTCAATTCTTGAGTATTTTTGTCTTTATTTATATTAAAGGTTAAGAACACAAGCCCCATTCGGTGGGTTTAAAGACTGGCATTTGGCGTGCATGCCAGGGGCGAGGAGCAGGAAGTTAATTGTTAATTTCCACACCAAAGTTAATTATCACAGACAACATTTATTGCCATTAAATCTTTTCATTAATTATCATTAGTGTCATTAAAGGACATTTTCCTGCTGACCAAACACAAACGGGAAGGCTCATTTGGAACTGTGAAAAAAAACCTAGTCCACGTACTTGCGGTAGTGAAATTTTGTGCAAGCACGTTGTAATTTCCTTCCATTGATTTTCACAGGAGACACTCATCATGATGTTAAATGCATGGCCAGTCACACTGAGTTTTCAAGGACAGTCAAGTCGAGGACAGACCTCTCGTTCAAGCCGGGTCAAACACATTCACCTGCAAGCAGTGTCTCATACTGCCGTGGACTTGTTAGCTTGATAACCTTTTCTTAAGCTGTAACTGCTGATCTTAGATAATCTTTTCTGGCTTTTTTTTTTTTTATTAACCCAAAAGAGCAAGCTAATGCTGCCAGAGCATATGAGAAGACAGTCTCTCTGATTTGAGCTGCACTTTCAGACAAAATATCAGATGCTTCTGAGAGTTGCTTTACAGCAAAAGTATTTCTATTTAAAATGCTCCAAAGAGTGTTTTTAAGTAGACTCTGTACTTAGCATTACCTCAGAGCCCTGATCAGAGATGCTTTTTTTTCTCACAATGTAGTTCTCTTGTTTGCTCCATATATAAGACAAGATATTGCAATATTTTTCAGATGTAATACTCTGAGCCTTCACTACTCATCCAGACTGTCAAAAAGAGGGCTGCACCTTTGAGGAATATAATGCAAAGCATTATGGAGCTTGTCATCTCATCTTTATGTTCTCAGCGTTACTGAGTCTATAGAGACAAAAAAAACAAAGGCGGGCTTAGCTGTGGATTTGAATTACAATTATCAAGATGTGAGTAAAATTCATTGTCCACAGCAGAAGTGCCTGCACTTTACAAATGTGATTTGTCAGTTTTGGCATGCTGTTGAAATCAGGTTTGATGTTTTACAGGATAACCAACGGAGATGGAGAGGAAAATTGTTTGCTGAAATGTATACCACATGAACATTGGCAGGCTGTTCAGCAGATAACACATTTCAGTCCAGGACTTACCCAATAGACGAGCTTGAGTTGTAAAATATAACGACACTGGTAGTAGTAGTATTTACTCTGAAACAATTTTTACTCAAAAATCACTAGTAAATTTCATAAATAATTGCAAAGAAACGACAAGTAACTGAATTATATGTGAAATTTTGAAGTTGAAAACCTGATAAATTATGACTGGAGAGCTCTAGAGCATGCAATGCCGGGATGTCAGGGACGTTTTTGAACTGGTTCATTCAAAGGAGCTGTTCAAAAGAATCAATTCACAGAAATTAGTCAGTCTTCTTGATAAGTCTTTGATTGTAATGTATTTCTAAAACCTTCCTCTGTCATTGGTGACTATTGCTTTGGCTGTGCAAAGTGTCCATGCATTCTCTGACAGCTACTCTGACTGCTTGTCTACTGATGTACCAGAAAGACATCCTCTTCTGCCCCCTCTTTTCCTCTATTTACTGTCCCAGTAGATTTCTTAAACCCTCAGGCAGTGGCCTCATTTTGCTTTCTTATCTCCTTGCTCTGTGTTTGGTCCTCGAAGAGCCCACTTCCCCCTCCAGAGAAACTCACGGTTTCTAAATCAATTCACATTGAGTCTTCCTTCTCTCTTTTTTCTGAGGGACTGTCAAAGCCATCTGTAATTACTATCACTGCTCCTGAGTGAACTCCAAATCACATGGTTCATTTTAATCTGTTGCAGGCTCTGACATCACAGGGTCTAGGCTACAACAGAAGTGGGCATGGATGTGACCTTTTTTAAACTAATATTTACTATCTGTCTAGCACTGCTGGTTGACAAAAATCCTTTTTAATACAGCAGCATAGTGTTGTACTGTAAGTTAAAAGTGACATAGTTTCTGCGACACTAGTGACACCAAGCAGAATTACAGTACCAAAATAAAGCATATTTTCAAACTTGCAAATGCCCCTTTTGTACGTCATGCCTGCCCAACTCAAACATCACAAACAGCTTTTACGGATGATTGTGAAGACTTATTCACGGGAAAATGTCTTAAAGGAGAACTTGGTAACTTTTTTAACTTAATAAAACTGTCTAGAAATCATTTGGATGGTTAAACAACCTGTTCTGGTGATATTGGTGACTTTCCCCGCTCCCCCCAGCGTTCCCAGGCGGAAAACCAACCTTGCAACTTGGGGACTACCGTCCCGGCAAGATAGAAATTGGAAGTCTCGTGAGAAGCGAGAACGAGCACGAAACACGAATTGCTTTACGGCAATTCGGCATAAACACACACGCATGTATGATGTATTACCAGATTACCCACCTCGGTAGACATAGCTCCACACGATACAGTTGGCTTGCTCCGATCAAAACAAACGCACATGAGCAGCGGTAGAGAGGGGGAGGAGGCCGCCGCAAGTGAGTTTTTTACGACCGTGTTGTGAAATATACGCCCCCCCCACAGCTGTAGGGGGAGCTCGTGGGGAAAACATGCGACAACAAAAGGGAAAATCAGCGAAGAAGTGACTAGAGTTCGCTAGAGTTGCCGAGTTCTCCTTTAATTTGATCAAATATTCATATTGAAATCTCTGACTTTGCTTTATTTTACCCACATTTACTAAATGTAATCAATGTCTGTGAACCTGTGATGGAGAAAAAAACAACATTTTGAATAAGAAAATCTCACATTTAAGTCGTTAACAGATTGTGTTATGCAAAGCAACTTGATACAAAAGGTGTTTTAACACATATTTGACTCGCATGACATGGTACATTAGTAGATCATACTATATTAAGGTGTACCTGGTCTCAGATAGGAAACTCTTCTAAATGCCAACTTCTGACTACTACTGCCAAATGACTTTGAATGACCACACAATCACTATTGTTTTTAATTAGACCGCTTTAAAGCCGGGGAGAGTAATGATTCTCTTTTGGAAGCAAATTAGATGTGTTTTCAAAGAATGAAGGTTGGCCAAATCATGCTACAGACTTGGCTGTCAAATCAACCCATTTGTGCTAATAAAGGCTAATGTTCCTACAAACTGCGTGGGCAACCCTTGAAGGGAGGTCTTAAGCAAGTGAAACACGGGGTCGGACAAAACCATTAGCATCTCCGCTCTCTTGCGATTCTCTGTTTTCATACATATTTATAAGCAAATTTGTGTCTGATAATTGGGTTTCATTAAATGGTGCATCTGTGTTTTCCACATTTTGTTGCCTGAGGAGTCTATAGCAGGGGTTGTTGCAGTCAAAATGTGTGACCATTCTCATCTGCTTCACTTTGAACTTTCAGCATCTTTCTGACGTAATATTTTCACACTCTGTCCTTACGGTGATATCGCAGAAGTGCGAAATAGTCCCTAAAATCATCCCTCACACTTCCAAACTCAAGCATGTCTCTCACCTATTATGTTAGACCTATTTGTAAGGTCCTTAAAAATGTTAAATGATGAACAGTAATGCAGACGACTTTGTAGTATCCAAACTTCTCATCATCTTCTGATACCTGTGGGATCCCTCAAGGTTCTAATTTGGGACCAGTGTTATTTTCATTATGCTTCCTCTTGGTTCTATTTAAAAAAAATATATATATATATATATATATAGTATTTTGTATCATTTTTATGTGGATGACACCAATAATTGCCTCTCATGTCTGGAGATGCTATATCCATTAATTCCCTTTTTTTGGCCCTAATAGCTATGTAAATAATATAGAAATGTCTAAGTTATTGCATACTTATGTTCTGGGTTTTATTTTTGACAGAGTTCAGAATTCAGTTGTGAAGAATAGTATCTTTCAACCTGCAAAATATCGCTTAACTTAAACCTGTCTTATCTTTCAGTGATCTGCTGAAAGTAATTCATGCTTCATGCCTTGATTACTGCAATGTTTTGTACCTGTGTGTAAGTCAGTCTTCACCGTCACATCTTCAGATGCAGATGCTACAAAATGCGGCAGCAAGGTTGCTGATGAACACAATAAAGAGGGATAATAGATCCCCTCTCAATTTTAGGATAAAGTATAAGGTGCGTTTTGTATACTTTTATCCTCTACCTCTGCAAACATGTTTTAAACCCATCTAGTCGGGGAGCCAAAGTCTCAAAAATGGGTTGAACCTGACATGGTCTGTTATACTTTTTATTTGTGTTTTTTCTGTTAACTTTGACCCTAAGAACCAATAATTGGAGGGTCTGCTCTGCCGGAAATATCGCGAAAAAAAATTGTGGCCATTTTAGTGTATGCACCCTTTATTTTTTATCAGAAAAATGTGAAAAATGATTTTTTCCCTCAAATCCTCAGTGGGTTTGGTAGGCTGTCAATAAATGCACTCCAGATACAAAGAACACATTTGCTGACAACATCCACTGAAAAAATAACTCTTAAAACACATTTCTACATGATTTTGCATCAATTTAATGCAAAAAATTAGGCGTTTTCTCACTTTTTTCCAATATTTTCATCTTTACTTCATTGGCAATCAACTATTCCCCCAAGTTATGACATCAGTCAATGTGTCATTCTTTTCACCAAACAGTATACTCACTCCACAGAAAAAATCATAAAAATCCAACCAAAATCAATGGATCTGTGATGATTTCACTAATAGTTGATCAGCAGGCTCAGAACCTCAATAGAATTGTAGGCTACTCTCAAAATTCCGAAAGACATGTAGTCCATGAGCCAGTGGGGTTGATCGGTATCATCGGGGGAAAAAATGCTATCATTGTTATTTGGCAAGGTATACACCCCTAGTATTAGAAAAATCACTATAGCAGTGCAGGGGTGGTAGCGAAATCACTTTTTCAGCTCATGAAGTTACTAACCCCCTAAGATAAATTCCGTTTTTGAAATCTGGTGTATATCTGGTTTAGGCTCATGCTAGGGATATTGTCAATATTCTATAATATGGTGCTTGGTATCGCTGGAAAGGGGACCTTTTAGGCTTTCATTTAAGCCCAGTACTGAATCTGTCTGACAAACACAGAGGTCACATGACTTCTTTAAACCAGAAATAACACACATTTTTTCACAATTTCCGCCTAAACTAAAAATCCGCCTAAAATCGCTGTGCCATGAAAGAACACCACGGACACAAAAGTCAACAACTTCAATACTCAAGGCACTCTGATGACTCAGAAAATGTATAATATACCCATACTATTTATTTGTGAGAGCCTTAAATTAGACTTGTGCAGCCAGCACAAGTCTTCAAAATAGAATAGAGCCAATAGAATGGACAAATAGAATACCCTAGTCCAGGGCCAAATGTTGTAATAAAAACACTTGTAATTGGTGTAACAAAATGTTTCTATCATGTATTTTGATATTCACCCACTTTCAGTTAGAATGTCAGAATGTAGCTCATGCACTGAATGTTGATGGATTTTGACAAGGTTTTGTCAGTTTTGTGAAAAGATTGTTGGTTCAGTTGACTGGTTATAACAACACTACCAACTATACCATCTTCAATCAACTTCCATTGAGTTCCAGGGGTATTCAATGTAAGTACAAAATACTTTTTCTCTTGTGCTTGTGAATTGGTGGGGAATAGTAGCAGTAGCTAATGTAAGCTTGGTGTTTTTCACACTTAGTATACTTCTTTTAAACTTAAAATAAGAAAGTATACTTTCAGTCTACATTTTATGTACTTCTCAGAAATATACTTAAAATTACACTTCAGTGTACTTGATGTATACTGAGAGAAAAGTCCAGGGCCCGTATTCATAAAGATTCTAAGAATCCTCTCAGAAAACTCTTAATTTTGCTTAAAGGAGAACTCCGGTCAATTTTAACATTGAGCTAATTTTTTTGTCAATTTGGAGTGCTGTCAATACAGAGAACAACGACAAAAATCAGTGTTGCCTACACCGTGTTATCCTCTTTTTAAAATTTGCACCCTGTTGACTTCAATGGGGCAATATTTAAACCTGCTTTTAGCCTCTTAACATCCTTGATGTGTCATTACAAGTGCACAGCCATGTGAGCGCTGGCTGAATTATTATCATTTTTATCCATTTCTTTCACATCTACTGCAGTCAGATTGACCCGCGTTCACTCTGAAGGAATCACTCACATTGGCTGTGCACTTGTAATGACACATCAAGGATGTTAAGAGGCTAAAAGCAGGTTTAAAACTTGCCCCATTGAAGTCAACAGGGTGCAAATTTTAAAAAGTGGATAAAATGGTGTAGGCAACACCGATTTTTGTCGTTGTTCTCTGTATTAACAGCACTCCAAATTTACAAAAAAATAAGCTCAATGTTAAAATTGACCGGAGTTTTCCTTTAAAAACTTTTACGTAGGAGTCTTAGCTTAAGAGCGATTCGGGGCCAATCTGAGAACAACTCTGAGCAAGGAAAAGACAAAAACTTTCATCTTGAGGAGGCGGGGCTGACCCCGTTGCTATGTATGACACAATCTTTTGAAGACTGTGATTGGCTGGTAGTCCAAGAAGGAAAAAAAATGTGATTTGTCTATTCTAAGCCTTCACTTTGAAATTACATGCGACTGTGTACATTACACACTGCTGCATTGTTGCATTTTCCCAGTTGCCAAATATCGTAATGTAGTGATTACTTTCATTTCTGGCGCTATTGCATTTCTGCGCTGTCGGAGATGTTAGCGCGTCTCTATAAGATCTGTCACAAACATGATCCCTGCACGATCTAATCTATAGCGCCTTATTAACTCACTGTCATCCATTGTCTGCAACAGATTTCTTCTCCTTCTTCTTTCTGCCATGTTCTCCTCTGCTGAAGAAAGTCTTCAGCCTCTTAAAAGTCCTCGTCCGTGCTCCTAACAATTTTGACCTTAAGACCTCTTTTAAGGGTTAAGATGCTTTCTGAATTACATTTTTCTTTACTGGGATTTTTGTCTTTAATTTTAAGAGTAAACGGCCACATTTCTAAGAATTTTCTTAGAATTTTGTCACTAGGAGCTACTCTTTGCATTAAGATTCTTTATGAATACGGGCCCAGGTATATTTGGCCTGTACTTGAACTCAATCTTTTGATCCAGATATACTTAAAAGCAGGGTTCACCAATCTCGGTCCTGGAGGGCCGCTGTCCTAAACTCTGCAGAACAGCGGCCCTCCAGGACCGAGATTGGTGAACCCTGCTTAAAAGAATAATTAAGAATTCAAAGTACTGTATACTTGTCTTGTAGTTGTGTTAACTCTTTTGTAGGCTAGTCCACTGGTCGTGTAAATCAATTTACTCTAATTCTACGTTTTTGTTTAAAATGTTGCCTTTCTTTATGAAACTTACTGACATTCAAGTGTTAAGATTAAAAAAGGATGCATGAAGCTAATAACATGTTTTTAAATTTAAAGTACAGTTAAAGGTATTTTTCAAGTGCAAAAATAATAATGTTACATGTTAAGTGCAAAGTATAATGTTATGTTTACTTAAAGAAAACTTACAAGTACACTTGCAGTATAAACTACGAAACTAGTAGTTTACTGAGAGTACACATCAGTGTGTACTTTCATAAACTAAAAAAATGTACTACTTGTATTAAAACAGTAAACTACTAGTATACTTATAAGTTCACTTGTAGTACAGATGCATTACAAATGAGAAACCTAGTTGTGTACTTAGTTTACTACTCTTACAAATACTAAAAATACGAAAAGTGAGCCAATTTAGTCCCAAGCAGTATTGAAATAGTACACAATTTTACTACAAGTACACATTGATATTAGTATACTTACTACATAAAGTATACTTAAAAATATACTTGAAAATTACTTAAAGGGGGGGTACAATGGTGTTTCATGTATTCAGAGTTGTTTACAGTGTTAAAGAGATGGATTCTCATGCTTAACATGGCCAAAGTTTAAAAAAAATATTTTGGACGAATAACGGAGAATTTCTGTGCCGAAAATCTTACTTCCGGGTTGGTACAAGTTTCGGCTGGGTTTTTTCCGACCGTGGATCTAATGACGTAGACCAGAGTGGAAAAGCTCGCCCGCGGACACGTCGACCAGAGGGGAGCGAGACCGCGCACATCAACGCGCTTCAACAGGAAATCATCGGCAGCGCTGCATAGTGTCTCCAAAGTGTTTTTTTTGGTTGTGAGGGAAAGCTTACTAAAGAACCCAGCGTTAGGAACAGTGGATGCAGATTGTTTTTCCGGGGCAAAAACGAGTTGTGTAGACTGTTTGTTCCCTGCATTTCGACGATGAATGTTTTATAAACAAAGCCCAGATCGACGGATTCTCTCTATCTATTGAGCTCTGGCTTCGCCCACACGGCCCGCCTCCAGACGCTCGGTTTTTTCCGGAAAGACTCGGTACAGCCTATCTTTCTTTTATAAATATAATAAAACTAAAGACTTTTTGGAGATATGAAGGATGCAATACTACTCTATAGGTACTCAAGATTAACAGGAGATTGAGTGAAAATGAGCATTTCACCCCCCCTTTAAGTATACTTCATAAAATGAACATGAAGACATGCACTTTTATGATGAAGAGATGCACTTTTATGATGAAGAGATGCACTTTTATAATGGAGAGATGGACTTTTAGAATGGATAGATGGACTTTTATGATGGAGAGATGGACTTTTATGATGGAGAGATGGACTTTTATAATGGACAGATGCACTTTTATAATGGATAAATGCACTTTTATGATGGATAGATGCACTTTTATGATGGAGAGATGGACTTTTAGAATGGATAGATGGACTTTTATGATGGAGAGATGGACTTTTATGATGGAGAGATGGACTTTTATGATGGATAGATGCACTTTTATGATGGAGAGATGGACTTTTATAATGGATAGATGGACTTTTATGATGGAGAGATGGACTTTTATAATGGATAGATGGACTTTTATAATGGAGAGATGCACTTTTATAATGGATAGATGCACTTTTATGATGGATAGATGCACTTTTATAATGGAGAGATGGACTTTTAGAATGGATAGATGGACTTTTATGATGGATAGATGGAATTTTATGATGGAGAGATGCACTTTTATAATGAGAGATGGACTTTTATGATGGATAAATGGACTTTTATGATGGAGAGATGCACTTTTATGATGGAGAGATGGACTTTTATGATGCAGAGATGGACTTTTATAATGGACAGATGCACTTTTATAATGGATAAATGCACTTTTATGATGGATAGATGCACTTTTATAATGGAGAGATGGACTTTTAGAATGGATAGATGGACTTTTATGATGGAGAGATGGACTTTTAGAATGGACAGATGCACTTTTATAATGGATAAATGCACCTTTATAATGGATAAATGCACTTTTATGATGGATAGATGCACTTTTATAAAGGAGAGATGGACTTTTAGAATGGATAGATGGACTTTTATGATGGAGAGATGGACTTTTATGATGGAGAGATGGACTTTTATAATGGACAGATGCACTTTTATGATGGATAGATGGACTTTTATAATGGATAGATGCACTTTTAGAATGGATAGACAATAACAGATTTTTACAGCGATTGATTCCAACAATCTTTTCACAAAACTGACAAAACCTTGTCAAAATCCATCAACATTCAGTGCATGAGCTACATTCTGACATTCTAACTGAAAGTGGGTGAATATCAAAATACATGATAGAAACATTTTGTTACACCAATTACAAGTGTTTTTATTACAACATTTGGCCCTGGACTAGGGTATTCTATTTGTCCATTCTATTGGCTCTATTCTATTTTGAAGACTTGTGCTGGCTGCACAAGTCTAATTTAAGGCTCTCACAAATAAATAGTATGGGTATATTATACATTTTCTGAGTCATCAGAGTGCCTTGAGTATTGAAGTTGTTGACTTTTGTGTCCGTGGTGTTCTTTCATGGCACAGCGATTTTAGGCGGATTTTTAGTTTAGGCGGAAATTGTGAAAAAATGTGTGTTATTTCTGGTTTAAAGAAGTCATGTGACCTCTGTGTTTGTCAGACAGATTCAGTACTGGGCTTAAATGAAAGCCTAAAAGGTCCCCTTTCCAGCGATACCAAGCACCATATTATAGAATATTGACAATATCCCTAGCATGAGCCTAAACCAGATATACACCAGATTTCAAAAACGGAATTTATCTTAGGGGGTTAGTAACTTCATGAGCTGAAAAAGTGATTTCGCTACCACCCCTGCACTGCTATAGTGATTTTTCTAATACTAGGGGTGTATACCTTGCCAAATAACAATGATAGCATTTTTCCCCCCGATGATACCGATCAACCCCCCTGGCTCATGGACTACATGTCTTTCGGAATTTTGAGAGTAGCCTACAATTCTATTGAGGTTCTGAGCCTGCTGATCAACTATTAGTGAAATCATCACAGATCCATTGATTTTGGTTGGGTTTTTATGATTTTTTCTGTGGAGTGAGTATACTGTTTGGTGAAAAGAATGACATATTGACTGATGTCATAACTTGGGGGAATAGTTGATTGCCAATGAAGTAAAGATGAAAATATTGGAAAAAAGTGAGAAAACGCCTAATTTTTTGCATTAAATTGATGCAAAATCATGTAGAAATGTGTTTTAAGAGTTATTTTTTCAGTGGATGTTGTCAGCAAATGTGTTCTTTGTATCTGGAGTGCATTTATTGACAGCCTACCAAACCCACTGAGGATTTGAGGGAAAAAATCATTTTTCACATTTTTCTGATAAAAAATAAAGGGTGCATACACTAAAATGGCCACAATTTTTTTTCGCGATATTTCCGGCAGAGCAGACCCTCCAATTATTGGTTCTTAGGGTCAAAGTTAACAGAAAAAACACAAATAAAAAGTATAACAGACCATGTCAGGTTCAACCCATTTTATTGAGCTTTTGAGACTTTGGCTCCCCGACTAATCACAATATGTATTTGTTTGAGTCCTTTGCTAGTAAGGACCATTAGGTCTGGATTAGATGCTTCTGGGGGTTTTGTTATAATTATTATTTTTTTATCTCTTTTTCTAATGATTTAATTTTTGTATTTTATTTTATCCTTATGAAATTGTAAGGATTTCATTTGAGCACTTTGGTTCACTCTGTGGCTTTTAAGGTGCTCTATAAATAAATTTTGATTTGATTTGATTTTAAGCCATTTGTTGGTCTCATCGTTATGGCCATCATGATTTTAGTAAAAAAGAATTTAGTACTATATAAACGTTTCTAATTATAACAATTATAAACTTTAATTATTATTATTATTATTATTAACAAATTATTATTTTTATAATTTACATGCATCTTTTTATTTATATACAAACAGAAGCAAAACATTCTTTTTATATGCTTTATTTTTTTCGATGACAAATTTCACCAAACCTAAATGCCGTTCATGTGTACTGAAAGGAATTAATTTTGGAACATCAAAGTTGGCAAATAAATAAATAAATAAAATAGGAGTAGGAAATGCAAAGTGCTGACAGTCATTAAGTGTTTTTCAATTCCACCTCATTATTTTACTAATTCAATTGGATGGAGAGGCAATGGCAGGAAAAATAGATAATTGCTATGAATTTGGCCATGCTTGAAACCCCCGTATGCACTCGGGTATTAAATGGGATTTGTTCAGGCGTGCATTATTCAGAAAACCTGTGCTAAACACCTTTTTGATTTCACCCAAACTTCAATAGTTCAATATATAGGTCTTGTAAAAAGGAGACAGGAAATGAAGGAATTGTAAATGGTTTGTTGATGTTATGTATTTTAAGTATCTCTTTTTTAAATGTGTCTCCTTCGGAAATGTTTTATTAATGCAGTGTATGTTTTTGTGTGATAAAGTTGGAGTGCTCATAAAATGCATTTGTGGGTTTTTATGATATTCCCAAATGGTGACTTCTCAGCCAGCCCAAATAGAGGGCTTAAGATAGGGGAAAAAGCATCAGGGCCTTTCTAAACCAAAACCAATTTGTAGTGTTTCCTACATACCTGGCTCTCTTCAATCAACCCACACAAAAGATGTGAGTCAGCAGCCCTCTATGCAGCCTTTGTGAGGGAAGCGCCTCATACTGAGCAACCACAGAGAGCTTGGGGCTTTACAGGGTGGGAAGTATTAAAGGTACAGTTCACATAAAAATGGTCATTATTTACTCACCCCAACACCTGCATTTCTATTCTTCAGAATACAAAAGATATTTTGAATAATGTTTCCAGTGATGTTACCCACACAGTGAAAGTTAGTAGGGTCCAAACAAACTTTTTTTTTCCGAAATATCATCTTTTGTGTTCCACAGAACAAAGTCATACAGGTTTGGAACAACATAAGGGGTGAGTAAGGCTGTGTGTCAACCAAAGCGTGTTTTCCTTAGGCCAGCATATTGTTTGTAGCACCACATATTTCAAAACGGCAGCAGCATGACGAGGCACAGAGCGTCTATTTCAAGCTAATCATTGCACACTTGTTTTTTTACTGGTCGCCAAGAGTTGAAAAATGCAAACTTTGGGTAAAGCTCAGCACTCATCACTGTCACTGTTTACTCAGCCATCCAATCACAGTGGCGAAGGGGCGGGTCAAATACCACACCGACCAACCGTCACATCCAATGACAACAGACGACAACAACAACGGAACAAAATCATTTAGAAAAGTGCCTGGCCTTTTCAGCTGGCTAAAAACATTTTGGTGGACAGCCTATACATTTAAGAGGTTTTTGAAACGGGTGTATGCAGTTGTGTGATTTATCTTTTGTGAGTTTTGTTCCAGAAAGCTCATTACAAACACAGGAACATGCCTGATAATATAAATACTTTTACATTTACATTTGTGACTTTTTGTTGTTTGGAGTAGGTGTGAAATGATTGACCACCCTGTTTTTCTCCAAATATAGCTTGATATTTCTCTGCAACACAGTGGGAAATGTTCTCAGGAAGTGCTTGAATCTACTTGAATGCTGAAATTGTTTCCAGTGAAAAACAATCACTCCGCAATGAAGTAGCCTAGTGCAGAGAATACTCTCTCATGTTGTTTCAATCCCCTATGATTTTCTTTCTTCTGCAGAATGCATAAGATGAAGAATGTTCACATGCTCCAAGAATATATGATTTGGTTCTTTTAACACAGCAGTGCTCCGTTCCCGATCAAGCTATGTGCATTGTGTATTTATGCATTAAATAATGATTCCAATTTCTCAAGCAAATTAATAACAAGTCCTGTTAACCACCCACAGATATTTCAGCGCACACTTTCCCTTAGAAAGAGATGCACAGAGAGTGGATGAAAGGACAGGATAATCTCTGTGAAAGACTGACATGAAGGAAATGAGGTCTGAAAGAGATGGGGAGCATGAAACGGTGAGAGCGATAGAGGGAAAGAGGCGACAGATCGAGTCAGGAAAAAAAACAACATCGGGTTATTTCATCTTAATAGGCTTCCCTTAATTTCCCCCCCACTGCAGTCAGGGCTAAGATTTTAACAATATACAGCACAACGCAATCGCAGGTCTCCTAAAGTCCCATGTACAAACAACTGGACTGGTTTGGGCTGTTGAGAAGCATTGAGATTCAAGCTGCTGTGTACTTCAATTTATTTACTCTACACAGTGTTTGTCATTGTGTGTAAATATGTGCAGTATATTGTTACCACATCCATTTTAAACAACTATTAGTTATATTTTAATTAGACAAGGGGAGATAAAAGTTTGCCATGCTCTAGCAAAAAATGTGAACAATAAGATTACAGCAAAGATTAAACAACTTAAAAGCACTATAGAAATATGACACTTTAAGAGACAGTTTATAATTATATTTATATATAGCATTTCTGGTCTGACAGCTGACTGGTTTCGCTTTTCATATGTTCGTTTTTATATTACTCATGCTTTGTGTGGAAAATAATATTAGCTCACAATTGATACTAGTAGAGAATGATGGGTAGATAGCAGTGTAACAAATGAAAACTAGGCTCTCCATGGAGGTGACGGGATGGCGAAGCATAGCGCTGGCTGTAGAGGCGGATTAAAGGTCAGTGCACTCGGCTGTGATATAATTCTGAGAGACTCATTGATAATTTAGCTTCATGGACAGCTCTTGGGTCATGGACATCATTGGGTTCTGTAGAGTCCAGTCACGCACTCTTTCTCCCAAACCGACACACACACTTTCTCTCAACCACTACTTTTTACTTACTTCTCTCTCTCTTCTCTCTCTCTCTCTCTCTCTCTCTCTCTCTCTCTCTCTCTCTCTCTCTCTCTCTCTCTCTCATCTCTCCTCTCTCTCTCTCTCTCTCTCTCTCTCTCTCTCTCTCTCTCTCACTCACACACACTCTCACTCTCTCTCTCTCCTCTCTCTCTCTCTCTCTCTCACTCTCTCTCTCTCTCTCTCTCTCTCTCTCTCTCTCTCCTCTCTCTCTCTCTCTCTCTCTCTCTCTCTCTCTCTCTCTCTCTCTCTCACTCACACACACTCTCACTCTCTCTCTCTCTCTCTCTCTCCTCTCTCTCTCTCTCTCATCTCTCTCTCTCTCTCTCTAACACACACTCACACTCACACTCACACACTCACACACTCACACACACACACACACACTTCCACTGCTCACAATAAACCTGTGGCTTGTAATGCAGCACTGCACCAGAATAGAGAAATTCGAGACAGGACATTAATCTAGAGTCGCATTTTCCCGTCCTTACACTTCCTGTTTCAAAAGCCGAACGCAGAAACCAAGCCTATTTTAAGAATTCTTTGCTTACCTGAGGCCTAAACCTTTTACATTAGATTCCATTTGTGCCTGTGGCTGCCACCTCTCTCCCATATTACATGAGTCATTTTACAGCATAGCTGCTGGCTGGCTTTCAAAGGCTCTTACCCTGTGCTCAGTGATTAGGACTGAATAATACACATGTATAGTTTTAGAGGTCACAATTACTTCTGCCTTCTCTGTTAGGTATGCTCTGGCTTGGGCCTCTGTGAAGATGGTCATTACCTGCAAGTTGCATGTTTGCAATGTGTCTTTACCCTCGGCTGACTGTAAAAATGGTTTTCTCTAACACTTTCAGGAGACTGTATACATCCTGATACGTTTTGTAGGGTTTGTTGTGTTTTTGTAGACATTCATCCATTCAGAGTCTTGTGTATGGAATTTTAATATTGTCTATTTATTAGATATCAGCCAAAGCATACAAATAAGGAGGTCTATTAGCTTATTGGAATTGCCAGAATGATATTAGTGCATCTCTATCATTAAAGCACCAAACTTGTTTGCTTTATTAAGTGTATATGAATGTTTCTTACATAAATATATCATATGGATTTAGAAGACTTAAATTAAGTATGCAGGGCAGTAAATCAGGCTAGAGTGCAGGCACTTTTATAACTTTTATTTAACAAAAACCTGGTAAGGCTAGTTTTAGAGCTTTCACCTCTAGTTTGTTTGCAGATCAGTTTGTTAATTGCCTTTGGTGGTCGATGCCATTAGTGTGGATTCCAGCAGAGACTGACTGAAAGATGGAGAAGAGAATCCAGTCTGACACATCTCTGAAAACTTCTTCAATCAGATCTTTGTTGGGTGCAAAGTCTCAAGCCTGATTTACATTTTTTATTGCATTACTTTAGAGCGTGGTGCATTTGTCTGATTCTGAGCAAAACCTTAAAGGGTTACTTCAGGATTTAGCATTAAGCTTTGTATTAGTAGAAAACCTGTAGTATTTTCGAATTACCGTACTTTCCACCCTCATATCGCCCTGAGAGGAGAGATTTATGTATTTTTTGTCTGGAAAAAATCCTCCGATGACGCAAAAATCGTCATTTTGCGTCATCGGAGGATTTTCTGGCCAGAGGCTAAAGACTACAGCCAGTAGATGGCGTTGTTCCGCATGTTTTCAGCCCGCCCATAGAGGAGGGATCTCACTCACAGAATGTACACAGTCAGCCGTCTTTCTTTGGAAGCTAAGCTAGCAGGCTCTTGTTCTGTGGAGAAAGCTGAATAGTAGGAGAAAGCTGAGTAAGTAGGGAAAACCATCCTCCTTTTCCCGGACTTGTCCGGCGGGCGAGATCGTTCAAAATGTCCGGGATTCAGCTTTTGCGTTCTGCGGTCGCCATTCATTGTTTACATGCAGCTCACCTTTTGTTTCAATCTAACTGAATTCATTCCGATCGGTGAATCTGAATGTAGTGTTTACATGAACGCTAAACAAGTGATCGGTTGATGTGCGTTTTACCCTTGCTAAGAAAATTCCCGCACCTCCGTGAGAGATGCGAGACCCCATAGACATGTATAGAAAGGCCTTTATATGATATCTATGCGAGACCCGGCGCGTCTCAGTAATGACGCCACTGGTCTCGCGCCGTTCTCCCGCGGCCGTCAGCCTCGTCCTGCTCGCCACGGTAAACATGATGAATGGCGACTGTAGAACGCAAAAGCCGAATCCCGAACATTTGGCCGATCTCTAAATCACTGGCAAACTCATCACGTAGGCTAGCTTTGTTGTTTTCAACTACGCACTCTTACCGGTAGGCGTGGCCTCCTAAGGCAGCGAAGCAAGTGCATTCTGGGAGTTGTTGTCTTTCATCCACATAAGCCAAAAATACATTTTCTGGCTTTTCTCAGTCTAGAAAGCTCCAAATTAAAAAATTTCTTCACATTTCTTCTACTTAAATGACCTATTTTAAATACACATTCATCTTCCCAGAGGTGAAGTATCCCTTTAAATTGACCCCAGCAGAATATTATAAAGCAAGCCATAGCTACAGCCTGGTCTGATTTGATGGCTTTATCTAGTCATCTGATTGGCTCATTTTCTCTTTTCTTGATTCTAAGCAACATCTGGCATCACTTCTTTAAACTCTCTCCAGCCTTGGAGTTTCACTGATAACCTCATTCTGGTTAGCTGGAGAGGAAGATGTGAGTGAACCAGAAACTCTATCAAGGCAAAAACGGATGTTTCTAATTAAAAACTGTTATTTCTTATTTTAGTGCTGTTTGATTAAGGCTGCCATTTCCCCTCCCTCAAACCTTCCTGGTGTCATGTGAGATTCAATCCCCAAGGGTATAGCTGTGTGAAATCAAATGACTGATCACAAGTGTCTGTCACATTATCCTGATGTAGTTTTTCGCATGGATATAGAGGTTACATTGATGTTTTTTTATCGCTTAAACAACATTTTTCAATTTTCTTACGTTTTTCAACATTCTTAATCAACTTTTCTTCACTTGTAATTTTTAGTATTCCTGTGGTCTGGCTAATGGATTTTAAAGAGGAATCAAGAACCTATAATGTCTCTTAATTAAAATGATGTATTAAAAGCTGAGTTTATGATAATTAAATCAGAATTAGCAAAATTATGTTTTTCACAAATTAGTTAAATGACTAAACGAGGATAATGCATCAAATAAAATAAAATGTTTTATATAGTTTGTATAGATATTAGATTGAATATTATATTGTGCTACCTAAAATAATTATAACATTTTGACTGTTGAACATCAATCTTGTGTTGTTTTATTTATTTAGGTTAATTGTTTAGCATGATAACAGCAGGGAATGCATGATGGTAACTTAGCAGCCTAATCGGTTTGTGTGCAAACTAAAAAGACAAAAAAAGAAAAATGTTCATTTTGACCATTTTGAGTATGTAATATGATGAATCTTAAAAATATCATCTATTGATATATTTTCATTAAGAATACAGCGTAATTCAATATGAATTGATGTCTTCTTGAGCGCCTGCCTTCTACTCTTCAGTCTGAATCCTAATGTACCTTGATATTTTTATCACGTATCTGCCACCGCTGTTCTTGCCATTCTCGTTTTTCACCGGGGCTGGTGCGGAGCTGTCAAAGAGCAACCCGTCACTCGCTCCACAAAAACGCTCTTCACCTCCAGCCATTTTCTCTGTGCAGAAACATCAAGACCCGCTCGCCTCAGACTCCTTCCTCCTTGTTCTCTTTTCCCTCTGTCTGCATTCAGTTTTAGTCCATTTTTGGCAGTCTTTAAACTCCTACTCAGTCCTCTGCATTCAGTCTATGCTTTACATTGGTCTGTTGGATGTGACTTACACAAGTCCTTATATTCTATCTATCTATATTATACATATATCGTTCTATATATTGTTCTGTCTGTCTGTCTTCATTATGTTTAATATCTATATTTAATGTAAATATATTTGAATCACAATATTTATTTGAACAATTCAGTATTTTTTAAATTAGCTTTTCATTATTTTAATCTATGCTTTTTCACAGTATGCATGAAAATTTCATTAAACATTGTTTGTAATGGACCTCCCGTCCTGCAGGTGTCGCCGAGTCGGTGAGGGATCCTCTCAGCTGCTTGAGCTTTTTGAAGTATTTTGTAGGCAATTATGTACGAACTGAGCTGTGACATTGTAACTGGAATGTTCTCCAAATCAATTGATATCAAAATAAATAAAATTGCTATTAGCTTGGAATCACTCAAATCGTGTCTCTGGATAAGCCTGCAGTGCCTAAACTTCTGCCTCGTTTAGCTGCCAAGCTCACCTCATTAGAACTGCTGTGCTTCTCTGTGGCAGTTTTCTGTCTTTTCCCTCTCTCATTCTCTCTAGCTCTTACTATTTGCACGGTAAACAACTCTTCTCGCCTATTATCTCTGTCTGCACAGCTCTTGATAGCAGCAGGCCCACGTCTATAATTATGCTAGGTTGTACACAGACACAAGGATGTGAGGGCGGCTATTGATAAGAGCCCTGAGTCATTGTCACACATGCCCTTTAACTGCCTGTCGGAGACCATTACGGGGTCTGTCCACTGCGAGGGAATGAAACAAAAAAGTTTCGGGTTGTTACCACCCCCTCAGGCGCTTGGGAGAATTCTTGCTGCTCTAAACAACAGAGGCTGTTAAGTGGCTTGCTGCATCTCTGTGTGTGGCTGAAGCGGTACACGGGTTCTCCACTTGCCACAGGTTCAGCTGCTGAAAAGAGAACTAATTCACTTTCTGCTGTGAACATGTGGACACAGTTTGAGCCTACTCACTGCCTTTTTTTGTGAGGTCAGCGAAACGGTAAATGTTGCAGACTGTAACTCTGAGAAAAATATCTCTTGACTTTGCTTGCAAGAAGGTTATAAGTAAATCAAGTTGTGCGTGGGCTTTAGTATGGCCTTCACACCTGGACTGGCAGTAGCCCAAGATGATTGCCCACTGAAGCTAAGCAAGGTTGAGCCTGGTCAGTACCTGGATGGGAGACCTCCTGGGAAAACTAGGTTGCTGCTGGAAGAGGTGTTAGTGAGGCCAGCAGGGGGCGCTCACCCTGTGTTCTGTGTGGGTCCTAACACCCCTGTATAGTCATTGGACCACTATACTGTCAAAGAGCACCGTTCTTCGGATGAGATGTTAAACAGAGGTCCCGACTTTCTATGGTCATAAAAAAATCCCAGGATGTCCTTCGAAAAAAAGAGTATAGGGGTGTAATCCCGGCATCCTGCCCAGATTTGCCCACTGGCCTCTATCCATCATCATGGCCTCCTAATCAGCCCCATATACTGATTGGCTTCATCACTCTGTCTCCTCTACACCAATAAACTGGTGTGTGGTGGGAGTTATGGCGCAATATGGCTGCCATTGTATCATCCAGGTGGATGCTGCACATTGGTGGTGGTTTAGGAGATCCCCCCCCCCCCCCTCCCCTCCATATGTAAAGCACTTTGAGTAAAGCGCTATTTAAATGTAACAAATTATTATATTATTATTGTAGTTAAGTGCTTGCAGGGTGGACAACTAATAATCTCAGCATTAGCCAGCAATTTTCCATCATTTGCCAAAGTTTAACCACAATTTAAAATGTGGAGAGACCTGGGTTGTATTTCCCATAGAGCGACGTAACTCACTACTTAACTAATATGATGTGGAGAAATTAACTAGCTAGTCAAAACTGTGTCCCGAAACCGTACTGTAGTAACTTCATCGCACGTCCTTTGATCAAACCATGTTGATTCAACAGTATAGAACTGTCTTAAACTACATCACACAGTTGTTGGAGTAATAACTGCTACTAAATTGGTTTGAGATCGATTTAATGACAGGTTATTGGTGTAAATAACAAACATGGCATCAGAGGACTACTTTGCTATGTTGTTCTCCGTTGTATTGGTTTATTTTCAGATGTTTGATTTCAGTTGCGTGTTCTTTCTTACCTCATGCTCTGGGATATTTGCATATGTGAACTCTTCAAAAACGGCACTTTCATTATTTTGTCAAACTACAGTAGAAGAAGCTTGCTTGTTTTTGCTCAAGAGCATGATCCAAGTCATTGTCATACTAACAAGATACAATATGCTTCTAACCACAGGTCGAGAAGCAGTAGTTCCAACTACTCAACATTGCAATGTTTGCGATTGTTTCTCGAAACAATGGTTTTAGGAAACACTGAATCGTTGAACTATGTTGGTAACAACAGAACTTTTGGGAAACATATCTCAGAATAGAAGTTGATTAGCATGCTAATGGCAAGGAATGCATGATGGAATGTCAACTTAGCAGGCCAATCAGTTAGCTTGCTAACTGAAAACTCAATTGTTTTGACTATTTTTTGCCTTGGTTATATGATGTGAATGTATGTTTGAACAAAAGGCATAAAAAATGTGCTATCTAGTGCACATTTCTGACCCCCAGGGTTGCTATCCATTGCAGCATTTACAGGCCCCATGGGAAACGTTATCTTATGTCAACGGTTCTTGTGACACTTTTCTTTTGTTACTCTTGTGATGTAGTGATTTTAAAGATTAACATAATGTCCTTTTGCGTAGCTGCCAGTCGTGAAATGTTAATAAGAGTGCTTTCAGCTGTCTATCACAACAGTGTGCACTATTTTCATCAAGGCATGTGATTTTGTATGCGTCTTTGTGTGCAACTCTATGTTAGCAAAGTTTAGAGGACAGCTGTCTTTTTTCACTGTGCAATGTGTAATTTTCAAGTCTGTATATAGAGGAAGCGTGTGGGTTTTTAACAAGGACCCAGAAAAGACAGGGTGAGAAGAGGGGAGGAGGAGTGCAGGACAAGTTACACACACAAGTTTGTTCATATCCCTAACCATGAGAATGAGCCATAGTAAAAACAATGCTTGCGTTAGCATTCTGCCGTAACTTTCTGAACAGGTCTGAACCCAAAACTAGTTAAACATCTGTAAATACTAGACAATCAAATTTTTGCACAGCCTTTTGCACTTGCTATACTTAAATAAAAAAAAAATAGGGCAATAAGGAAGCTTATCTCTCTGAGAACTGCAGTTGGCACTTGATGTGTGATGTAGCCATGCTTCATTCGGAATAAAATAAAATCGCTGACTTCTCTTCTCAATGTATTTGTCACATCAGTTAACCCTCAAAACCCTCCAAGCTGTATGCTTCCAACAGGTTGTGTAAAATGCAAAGAGCCAAGAGCTAATCTTTCTAACTAGCCCTTGTTTTTCAGAGGATAATGATAAAGCGTTTGTAGCATTTAACACCAGGTGTTGCTCATCTTTCATCATCATCTTTGTGTTCCTACACACCTCTCATGTCTTTGGTCACCACCATCCCCTCTTTGGCTTCCCGTCTCATTCTCCCAGTGGGTGTTTGATAATGGAGCTGCCATGTTTCCACATCTGCTCAATCTTTGAGTGCGTTTTAGATTACAGACTCTGGAAACCCGTAGGAAGCCCTGATGAGTCAGTGACATGATAATGTTAGACCCTCAGCCAGATCTCTGGCCTTCAGTGTCAGCTGCAATTGTGGACTTTGTACCGTATGCTTTCAGAAGTGCCAGACCACAACACTTGATACTTCGAAGACCCTACATATCTTGTTTACTGATTGTTTGTCATGAAACATGTTTGTAATGTTGTTTGGCTTCCTGTAAGCACAGCGTTTAAATATGATTTGAATATACCTTGGTTTATTGCAGTTTGGTGCACAGTATGATATCTGGAGGATAGTGTAACAACTGCATAGTTTTTGTTTGATATGTTATCTGCTGGCATGGGATTGATTGCATTTCTTTGTATCAAGTTGCTTATCAGAATTAGACTCGTAATTCAGTTGCATTTATGATGTAGTGACCTTAATATTTTCTAGTTATTTCCTAATCTGACAGGACACATACTGGTACTGTAGCAGTTAGACAATATTAAACTGGTACCTTTGAAAGAAGGAGGTTGTGTATTGTCTCCAGGGCTACATTGACCTAAGCTTGCTTTTAAGTCGGCAACAAATGGCAACATGCATCACACACTGTCTCTGCCATGCTGTGTGGTCTCTCCTGAACCAGGTTTACACCACTGACCCACAGCAACTGTCTACATATAGGTCAAAGCCTTGTTTTAGCACAGCCTTAAGTTCTACATGACATGATAAATATGTCAGACCCCTTACTTTCTATGTTTTTTTTTTTAGGTTTGCAAATTATGCATGTAGCTATTCATGGTTTTGTGTGGAATATAGACAGTTTCCAGAGACTGGTTCAAGTTTCTGACCACAAGATTCACACTGTGATTGTAGAGAAGCATTTTTATACAACTAATTTGATGCAATGTTGAGTGAACTGTCCATTTGAATGTATTGATCCATATGTTTGATGCACTGTATTTGGAAAGATTTTACTTCCATTATGTCAAAAAGATTTGACTTGGTTTTCGGTGTTACATTTTGACAGGAAATTGAAAAGAAATTTGTGCAGAAATCCAGTGTATGCTGAGATCATTCAGTGGTCATTTATTATGTAAGAGGTTGCCACTGGGAATAGAGAGACCCCACTGGCCCCTGGATGTTGGCCTTGATTCCGTTGTGAAGAAGAGGTTATGTGCTGTTCCCAGCATGCAATGCATTTCATTTTGTGCTATATTTTCATATAAAAAGCCTAAAGGATGTGTGTACTGTAGATGCTGTACAGACTTGGACTGGATACATATTGTCATTTACATGCAGTAATCCAGCTAATAATTTCAAACTTAAGCATAAATCTAATACTTAAACATATTTGCAATACCGTATGTATGGTGTTTGTCACCACCAAGTGATTGTTGTTAAAATAAAAACGAGATAAATTTCATTGGCACTGTTGTCTATTATCCCCTTACCTTTTGTACTTTCTCAATCTGGTAATATTTGATGTGATTGGCTGATTTTACATTAGTTATTTTTTTCTGTTTTCAAACAGTCCACCTGGAAACAAAGTCAAGATTTACAAGATACTGTGTTGATAGAGGAGGATTTTTAACTGAAAGCAACTTGCACTGTCAGTGGCGTTGTTTTGTCTCAAGAGTACCAGTAATGTTTTTTTTTTCTTCTACACTGTAAAAAATTTGCTGTAGTTTTGCAGCTCTTTGCCAGTAACTTACTGTAGATTTAAATCAATGTTATTTACTGGCAACAGTTTGCTCAAAGTTAAATGAACATTAAACATTAACAAGTCTTTGTCTTTACAGAATAAAACTATAAAATAACAACCTCATGCAAAGCATTCTGGGAACCAGAAATCTTCATCAACCTTTTTCTGTTTTTTTCCTTCAGATTTTGGTTCCCAGAATGCTTTGCATGAGGCTGTTATTTTAGTTTTATTCTGTAAAGATAAAGACTTGTTAATGTTTAATGTTCATTTAACTTTGAACAAACTGTTGCCAGTAAATAACATCAATTTAAATCTACAGTAAGTTACTGGCAAGTAGCTGCAAATAATACTGTAATTTCTACAGATTTTTCTAACAGTGTAAGGCATGTTTATAAAAGCTACTTACCAGTCCTAA
Organism: Squalius cephalus; assembly: GCF_949319135.1. NCBI lineage: Eukaryota > Metazoa > Chordata > Actinopteri > Cypriniformes > Leuciscidae > Squalius > Squalius cephalus. The sequence continues at coordinate 45,116,732 of NC_137125.1, forward strand.
TTGAACTAAGGCCTAATCCTGGCTTAATCTAAGCCTTGTCTGAGAAACTGAGCCTCAGAGTTTTGCTTCAGGTGAACTACGTAGATATCCACAAGCAGAATATATGCAAAATATTTCATGTTTCGCCTAGTTTTCCAAGTTATGTCTGTGAAATGCATATACTTTTGGATGAGCACAATTTCTGATCACGTTGATCTGTGATTGGCTGAATTATATGTGTGTCAGATGGTCTCTTCCTGTCCAAATATTGCTGCTTCTGCAAAATAAGCCTTTACTCCTCTCTAACTAAAGAGTTCAACACATTTCATTCTGGGTGCAAGATCCCCCATTGTTCCAAATCAGCATATAATCCTACAATATTTGCAGTACGACGTGTCTTGAGTTCAATCACGCATTTCCTCTGAAACTGGCTGTCGGTGCTGTAAAATAGATGCACACGATTGCAGCCGTGGCTCCCGTGGCTCAAATGCAAGCAGAGGATCAGATTTAATTAACGTCTAGGCCCCCGGCATCTCTCCCGAGGATGGTCGGGTTCAATAGCAAGTGGCTAGCACGTTCACATTCCCTCTCTCCCTCACTTTAGTCTGGTTAACACGCTAGCAGAGGCACTGGAGAGCTTTTCTCTCTGCTCTTCATTGAGATGCGCGGCCACATCGCTTAGCCAGAGGGCTCGTCGTTGTTCTCTTCATCGCTCCCTCCTACAGACACACACAAGCACAAACTAATGTGTCACACACAAGCAGTTGTTTGTAGATTTGTATCATAGTTGTCACCCGCTTCACCTAAAGTTATGTTTGTGTCTCCAGGGGAATTGCGACTTTGCATTGACTGTCTAAAGGTTCTTATAGTACATTGAGGCTGCATTTGAAATCGTATACTTCCCTATTAAATACTAGGCAAAAAAAAAAAACCCTGTATGTGAAAATAGTATGTCTGAATTAATCATATTCATAAATCAAGTTCAAAGTCAAGTTCCTGTTTGACCTACTATTTTTACTATCCCATGCGGCCACAGGAGAGGATTTTTGAATGGCCTGACAACTGATAAGTTGGGCAAGTGCTGTTTTTTTTTTTGTTTTTTTTCCAACAGTAACTTTTGATTTCCCTGGACAGTAGAAGTTACCCATGCTGGATTAATCGCTCGGACTGAGGAACAAGCCAGTGTTTACTGAAGGGGAAAATGAATTCAGTCCTCCATGTCCAAAGGACAATGAGTCGCAGCCATCTCTACTGGCAGAACAATCTCCCTCTGCGATAAACAACCATCAGTGTGACAACACCAGATAAGACACCTAAAACTAAACATTGTCGCCAAGTAAAACTGCTCAGCCCTGCACGCTTTCAAGGACTGCATTTACCCTCAACTAACTGTACTGCTCAAAGGGAATTGAGGGCCTGTTGGCTTTCATTTAAGAATGGAGCGCCAGATTTACTGGTCACCCTATCCTGCGTTAAGTCTCGTTTCACTTTAACTAACAGCAGAGACACTGAAGGTCCATGAAAGTGTTTTAGTAGTTTAGTTGCTTCTCTCTCTCTCTTTCCGAATGACACCCACTGCTGTTGTTTCTTTGAAAGCTTTGCCTTGTACATTCATTTCGGGTTTTAGAGTTCTCAGCACAGAGGAATACTTTGACTTAGAGATTTAAAAATGCAGTGATGCATCACAATGCACTGATCTAACAATAAAAATTCAGTTTAATGTCAACATGAAATCAGATTTGAAAGATTCATCATGATATAATAACTTCCATCCTCCAATGCACCCATCAATGATATCAAGACCACTTTTCATAATCCAATCATTTCCTGGTGGATAAAATCAGAGCCTATTTTATTTCTTATTTTTATTTTATTTTATATATTATATTTTTATTTTATTTTTATTTATTTATTTGGCTGAAACTGTTAGAGAATGTCAAAGCAAGGAACATTTCTGTCCATGATTGAGATGTGATCATGATGAACAACTGATTGCAATATGGAGTTTAGGGACTAGCTGTCATGTCATGTAAATAAGGTTGCGCTGCTATTAAATGGCATTTTTATCCTCAGTTAGATTGGAGCATTAACGTCATTCTCGCCAGAGTGGGTGAGAGATGACATCAGCTGTCATGTCTCGATATGGAGTCATCTTTAGCAGAGACTCTCTTACCTCTCTGCTAAAGGTGCGGTTCACAGTCACATTAGGCCCTGATTACGCTGTTGAGATGGGGTTTTTTTTTGTAGTTTTTTTTTTTAAAATGTTATGAGTTATGCAGTCATTAAAATGGGCCGCATTATGGGCGGCTCAAGAAGTGCTTCCCCACTGACCCAGAGCTAATTTTCTTCACCGCATGCATGCTGGATTTGATTTGTTGGTGCTCTCGGATTCAGATTAGCAAGAGGCAAATTTGATTGTCAAATCATGTGCCATTTTCTCCTCTCCTGCCTTTAGCACTTTCAGCCACGAGCACTGAAGTCGTTGGGGTAGAAAAACATTTTGAAAGCTGAAAATCGTCACACTTTTTTTCTTCCTTTGTGTGCGTGGTGGTGGTTAGGGTGTTCTGTGCGTTGAGATGGAAAACTATTAGATGTTAGTCATTCCAGCAGAAAGTTCCCCATTATGAGGTGGGATGATGATATGAATGAACATCAGAGTACACAATCATGCATCTGAATGCATCTACAGTGTTTTTTTATTAAAGATATTAAAGAGATCTAATTGTGATTTTTATTTCTGATGGGAAACTATAAAAATTTGTGTATTGGGATGTTTTTGCAATAATACAATGTTTCTCTTTTTTTCTCTCCCTCTCTTGCTGTCATTGCTGCCTCTGCGCCATTTAGGTAAGTCTCTTTAATATTTAAAGTATATCATTGTCTGTCACACTTTTGAATCAATGAGAGACCTGTCTTTTTTATGATGACCTGATGACATCAACTACAAAAGACTCAATATTTACAGGCAGTTAAAGGTTACAAGGTCATGCTGATGTCAGTGGTTTGATGGGTGACATCAGTGTATGTGTGTTTCATTTGAAAAGGAACATCATTTACTCACCCCGCAAGCCATTCCAAACCTGTATGACTTTTTTTTTTTTTTTTTGGTAAAGATAAGAAAAGGATTTGAAAAATCTGGTTTTGTCCATATTTTGTCCATTGTTGTTTTGGACCCCATTGACTTTTACTGAATGAAAAAATGGGTTAAACATTCTTCCACAATACTATATTTAATGTTCCACAGAAGAAAGTATGTCATACAGGTTTGGAATGTCATGAGGGTGAGCAAATTGACAATTTTCTTCTTGTGTGCAAGACAGATTTTAGGGAGTGTTTTGGACTTCCAACTGCTAGAAATTGGCCCGTCATTCCAATTTGGTGGATGTAAATCTGAACTTTTTAAATGTGACCTATTTAATTTTGGTCTGGAAAAAAAAAATGTCAATGAGATTTATTATTTGCACCTTCATGGCTTTCTATTTTGATATTTATTCTAAAATATTTATTTACTTATATTTAATCCATTTTGACATAAGATGTCTAAATCTCTGAAATGCCTTGTGGAGCGTCTTTCAGGAGGCACTGTGAAGTCTCAAATCATTTGATGTGGAGCTGGCTGGGTCTTAATAAGATCTGGGGGTTGGGAAAGAAGAGGCGTGCAGCCCTGAAAATAACCGCTTCCCCCTTGCACAGGAAGTGCTTATCAGTCCATGGGGGTGGCGGGCCTGCATAATGCCAGTCTTACTCTCTGCTTGGCTTCCCCTGTCAAAGCTTTATGGCTTTAAGGAATAACTAGCAAGAGAGATGCCGACTGCACCCATAATGCACCCATAATGCACCATTTGCAATTATTGTATTTTTCCCACCAAGACATCTGCTGTGCTGTAAAGAGGTCATCCACCTCTTTTAGACTCATGTCAGTCGGCTAGGACAAACCAATGGAGATGTGATTTACTTTACTGTTGCTGGAGGCCAGCTAGCAATTACCTACAGCCCTAAGGCTACGGAAATAGTGTCTGACTGACCAAAGAACCCATGAGCTCAGAGACTGTCACATTCTGGGTGTTACATTTTGCGAACTGGTTCAAAAACATCTTATGGAATGCAGTCAAGTGCAATGATAACACATTTTATTTGTTGATATATATATATATATATATATATATATATATATATATATATATATATATATATATATATATATATATATATATATATATATATATATATATATATATATATATATATATATTTTTTTTTTTTTATTATTTTTTTTTTTTATTTATTTATTTATTTTTTTTTACTGCTTGTCAGGCTTCCATTCCACAAGTTACTGCAATATGGTGTTCACAAACTATTTTACTGCCCTAGAAATTATGTATTTCTGAGTGAAAAACTGTTAAGGGAGGAAAACCGTGTTGGATTGGACTTGATTTTATCCATGGGGAATTGATTGGATCTTGAAAAGTGGGAACTGAAAGAGAGTTTGCTGCTGATTGCTTCCCTCGTGAATCCTCTACTTTTGAGGAGGCTTTTTGACCTGGACGTGGAGGCTAAAGGTTAATCTCAAGCATATCAATATTTCCTTTGCATATAATTGACTTTTTTTTATTATTATTATTCTATTGACTAGTGTCAGAAATGTACTTTTAGAACTTTTAGATATTTGCCCACTGAGGGCTTTTTTTCCCTCTCTAACAGTCTGTGTACACTATGCCAAAATCTTTAACTGAATGGCCTAGAAAAAGATTTGGTGGAATATAGGCCTATCAATTAAAATAACGTAATTTTAGTACGTCAAGTTCAGCTTATTTTATTTCTGTTAGTTTCTAAGCTAACGATTTTCATTTTCTTTTGAATTTTTTTAAGTTGAAGGTTTTCTTCTTATCTTTTTGTTTTATTTCAGCTCTATTTCAATTTATTTCAATTTAGTAGTTTTTATTTTAAAAAAATAACAACCCTGGTACTTACAACAGCAATTTGTAAAACATTAAACAGTAAAACATTAACTAAATTACTATTGAGCTATTGGTTAAGATTGTTTTCTCCACCATCTTAGCAGAAGAGACATCAGCTGAAAGGAAATGTCTTTTTTGTTTTACTTTGCAGAAGTGTGCACTGCGGAATCATGCATGATAAGATCAGGAATGTGTACTAAGAAAGTGAATAGGGTCTTAGGATAACTTTAATATCAGTCAAATGCATCATGAAACTCAGCTTGGACCAGTGAACAGTGTTGCAGAAAACCCTTTGTTCAAGTTCTCACACAGCTTAAAGGGCACTAGCAGATGATAGCGAGTGTGTGCAGGATAAAACAGCAGTAGAGCATCTGTGCGATGTGTCGCCGCAGAGGTCATGTTGTCAAGGCTGTTATCGGCATAGATGTTCAAGGCTGTGCAGGTCTATTGAACTTCTAGCCTCTCTCTCTCTCTCTCTCTCTCTCTCTCTCTCTCTCTCTCTCTCTCTCTCTCTCTCTCTCTCTCTCTCTCTCTCACACACACACACACACACACACACACACACACACACACACACACACACACACACACACACACACACACACACACACACACACACACACACACACACACACACACACACACACACACACACACACACACACACACACACACACACACAGAGTCATCTGCCCTCTGGATGGCCTTGATCCTGATTAAATGCAGATATGCTGATAGCCGAGCCGAGAGTTCAGTAATAACATTGACGAAGATTGATGGGCCCTGTCTGTCATTCCTTTATTATGGCCATGCTCTGTCTCTCATGCCAGCAAGTGTTTCCACAGCCATTCCACTTGGGCTGAGTGACTCATTATATTGAATATTAATGAAATCGGGCCAGGTTTAATTTATACTAAATGCATTTATTTGTTTAAAAATGCAGTTTAAATGGCAATATTCTAAAATATTATTATAATTCTCAATAATAGTTTTCTGTTAACAGAACAGTTGTGCTGCTTAATATTTTGTGAATATTTATTCAGGAGTCTCTGAATTAAAAGAAAGTTCAAATGAACAGTATTTATTTGAAAGAATGTTATTTTGTAACATTATAAATGTCTTTACTGTAACTTTTTATTAAATTGAATTATTCTTTCCTGAATAAAAGTATTCATTTTTCAATCTTACTGACCCCTAACCAGAAACCGAACGGTTCAATAGTATATACTTTTAATATCGTATATAATCTTTATATATATATAAGTATTTGAACACCCTGCTATTTTGCAAGTTCTCCCACTTAGAAATCATGGAGGGGTCTGAAATTGTCATCGTAGGTGCATGTCCACTGTGAGAGATATAATCTAAAAAAAAAAATCCAGAAATCACAATGTATTATTTTTTAACTATTTATTTGTATGATACAGCTGCAAATGAGTATTTGAACACCTGAGAAAATCAATGTTAATATTTGGTACAGTAGCCTTTGTTTGCAATTACAGAGGTCAAACGTTTCCTGTAGTTTTTCACCAGGTTTGCACACACTGCAGGAGGGATTTTGGCCGACTCCTCCACACAGATCTTCTCTAGATCAGTCAGGTTTCTGGGCTGTCGCTGAGAAACACGGAGTTTGAGCTCCCTCCAAAGATTCTCTATTGGGTTTAAGTCTGGAGACTGGCTAGGCCACGCCAGAACCTTGCTATGCTTCTTACAGAGCCACTCCTTGGTTATCCTGGCTGTGTGCTTCGGGTCATTGTCATGTTGGAAGACCCAGCCTCGACCCATCTTCAATGCTCTAACTGAGGGAAGGAGGTTGTTCCCCAAAATCTCGCAATACATGGCCCCGGTCATCCTCTCCTTAATACAGTGCAGTCGCCCTGTCCCATGTGCAGAAAAACACCCCCAAAGCATGATGCTACCACCCCCATGCTTCACAGTAGGGATGGTGTTCTTGGGATGGTACTCATCATTCTTCTTCCTCCAAACACGTTTGGAATTATGACCAAAAAATTCTATTTTGGTCTCATCTGACCACATGACTTTCTCCCATGACTCCTCTGGATCATCCAAATGGTCATTGGCAAACTTAAGACGGGCCTTGACATGTGCTGGTTTAAGCAGGGGAACCTTCCGTGCCATGCATGATTTCAAACCATGACGTCTTAGTGTATTACCAACAGTAACCTTGGAAACGGTGGTCCCAGCTCTTTTCAGGTCATTGACCAGCTCCTCCCGTGTAGTTCTGGGCTGATTTCTCACCTTTCTTAGGATCATTGAGACCCCACGAGGTGAGATCTTGCATGGAGCCCCAGTCCGAGGGAGATTGACAGTCATGTTTAGCTTCTTCCATTTTCTAATGATTGCTCCAACAGTGGACCTTTTTTCACCAAGCTGCTTGGCAATTTCCCCATAGCTCTTTCCAGCCTTGTGGAGGTGTACAATTTTGTCTCTAGTGTCTTTGGACAGCTCTTTGGTCTTGGCCATGTTAGTAGTTGGATTCTTACTGATTGTATGGGGTGGACAGGTGTCTTTATGCAGCTAACGACCTCAAACAGGTGCATTTAATTTAGGATAATAAATGGAGTGGAGGTGGACATTTTAAAGGCAGACTAACAGGTCTTGAGGGTCAGAATTCTAGCTGATAGACAGGTGTTCAAATACTTATTTGCAGCTGTATCATACAAATAAATAGTTAAAAAAATCATATATTGTGATTTCTGGATTATTTTTTTGTAGATTATGTCTCTCACAGTGGACATGCACCTACGATGACAATTTCAGACCCCTCCATGATTTCCAAGTGGGAGAACTTGCAAAATAGCAGGGTGTTCAAATACTTATTTTCCTCACTGTATATATATATATATATATATATATATATATATATATATATATATATATATATATATATATATATATATATATATGATTATATGATGTATGATTTTTTTATTTGTTCTAAAGTGAGTTTTCAGAGTTTGGCAGAAGACACACTAACTAAGCCAGTAAAATGGCTCCCTCTGCTGGCCATCGTAAGCTCTACATTCATTTGCAAACCACTATCAAAATGTCAGTGGCATATTCATTTGTCGCAGCGAACTCAACATCATTGAGAGCTCGATTGATCAGTTAACATTGGCCTGCTTAATTGTGCCTGACCTGACCCTCACTTTCACTCCACCTCCCCTCCTCTCTCTCTCTCTCTCTCTCTCTCTCTCTCTCTCTCTCTCTCTGTTTGACTGTGTCCCTTCACTGCAGTGGTTCATTGTGTTCTGGTCTTATACAGGAAGCATTCTGGGTCAATTGACCTTTAAATTAGGGATTTTCATTTGCAGCCGTCGACTGTGATGGGGAAAAGTCAATGAAACACACACACACACACACACACACACACACACACACAATTAACAGCGCTGTGTGCGTTTGCTGAGTCAGATGTCAGATGATCAAGTCATTAGACTTGTGTGCTTATCCTATCCATCATCCTTCCTCCCTCTAAATCCATATGGTGCAGACATAGAAAGCCACCCTGAAGAGAAATCATTCATATGCATAATATTCATGAGCTGCTTTGCATATTGTTACCCTGTGCTTTGCATGCGGTTATGTTGCTTGTTCAAAGCTCCTCCATATTATTCACCTCAGAGCACACACACACACACACACACACACACACGTACAGAAATACACGAAAACTTTGAAAGAGGGACTTCTGCTCCCATATTTTGCCGGCGGCTCACCCCACTTCCTGTCAACTCCTGTAAGCCACGCGCTGCTGTTCTCAGATCCGCCCTTTTGAGACCGACCGCACTATTTCCATGGCAACCACCTTCAATTGCACACGTGAAAATCCCCTCCACCTACGTTTGCCGCCCTCTTGTGGAGGCAAGAGAGATAATGTGTGCATAATGGTGTTGGGTCTATCAATTAGCCCTTGTTTTAGGAGAGGAGAGGATCGATTAGAGAGGCGCAGAGGTTGAGGGATTGTTCTTCCAGGTCAGAGCACAGAATCATGCGACGGCTGCTGCACGGCTGGGCCGGGGTCCCGCTCTCGCTCTCCTGGAGACCCTGTCACACTGAGGAGGAACCGGCAGGTGCAGGAGAGGAAGGAGAGGAAGTTGTCAGTCAAGGTGAGAACAGGAGCTGGAAGGAAAACTGATATGCCTGTAATTTGATGTAGATCACGGAGTAATTTTTTGAAAGTGTTAGGCAACAGTGGGGTTTTCAAGGTCAGTAATATTGAAGGAAAGGTATATGAAAGGTTTTGAAGTACAGAAGCAAAAAGGTTTTGGACAAATAACAGTGTAATAGAACCTAGAAATATCATGTAAATATGCTTGTCATTGTGACAAAGTACTATGGTATTACCTTCTGAACCCTTCACGTTACCAAATGGTGTTGGTTTAACTTAAAAAAGAAAGTAACATTGTTGCCTTACAATTTTTAGTTCGTTAAAAGTTAAAAATTACCTGTTCATGTCTAGTGATAATATTTTTGTTTTATGAATATGGAAAAGAGACATATTGATAATACTGTACTCAGTCATATCGATTTTGAGCGACATGAGGATTGATAGATTTTTTTATACGAATCACATAACCTGCAGAACCTATACGATTCGATTAAACTGACCGTGATATTATTTTTACACATATAATTATAGAACTTTTCAAAATACAAAGTTGCATTCAAAATCCACTTGGATCAAAGAATGATCATGATGCTTCTGCAAGGGTTTGTGGGTCATATTTCAGAGCGAGAGAGAGACCTCTTGAGCAAACAGCGTGCATTTAATGTTTGATGTGGCCTTCAAAGGGAGGAGGATGGTGGAGATTCTTTTGTTAACTCTTTCTGCCGGCTTCCTGTGGGAAACAGGGCCGTGTTTGTTTGAGAAATCACCGTCATCAGCGTTTCATCGGGAATGATGTACAATCCGCCTGAAACAATGGAACTGATTGCAAGCGACATTCCCAACCGGCAGAAGAGTTTCATTTTGCTCTCTTGTGTAGCGACAGTGCGACACTCAGCGCTCTTGTGTTTTAAATCCCTATCAATCTATTTTCCCTTGCTGCTCTTTCATCTGGAAAAAGCCACTTAAGTCAATTCTGTGAGATGGTGATGCTTGACTAGACCTATTACTGCACCTTAGCTGGAAGACTAGCCTGTCTGACAAGGACATCTGTGGGCTTTTGGCCTTGCAAAATAATCATTTCAGTCAGATGCAGGCTACTAATGCTGTAAACCTTAACTTCAATGATCCGTCCATCGGATGCGAGGCAGTGAGTGGTCTGTTTGTTTCTTCTTGGCATTTGTCCTGCAGTGTTGGGGTAACGTATTACAAGTAACACGTTACATAATCAGATTACTTTTTTCGAGTAAATAGTAAAGTAATGCATTACTTTTAAAATTTACAACAAAATATCTGATTTACTTTTTCAAATAATGCAAGTTACTGTGCTTCCCCATTTATTGACTGACCCGTCCCCTGTCCCCATGTTGAGAGGCATTGTGTGTGCTGTATAAACATGATGGTTTTGTAGTTCTAGACTAAATGTGAGCATTTACTCAGCTTACTTGCACAAAAACATCAGCATTCCTCAAAATGAATGAAAACTGAAACGCAAACCTGCATTAAATAAATGCGTTAAATAATACATATACTTTATGTATTTAATCTCACTTTATTAACAGACGTGAGTTTGCACTTCCTTCAGCCTGAAGCTTTTTCATTTCACTTTTAGTGTGAAAGGGCCTTTACATTTGCCAAAAATAGATTTTTTTTTGTTATTAAAAAAGTTTTAAAAAAATAACGCAAAAGTAATGTAACCCATTACTTTCCATAAAAAGTAGTTAAAGGGATAGTTCACCCAAAAATGAAAATTCTGTCATCATTTACTCACCCTCATGTTGTTCCAAACCTGTATGATTTCCTGTCTTCTGCTGAACACAAAAGAAGATATTTTAAAGAAGGTTGGTAATTAAACAGTTGCTGGTCCCCATTGACATCCATACTATTTTTTTTCCTACTATGGAAGTCAATGGGGTCCATCAGTCGTTTGGTTACCGACTTTCTTCAAAATATCTTCTTTTGTGTTCAGCAGAAGAAAGAAAGTCATACAGGTTTGGAACAGGGTGAGGGTGAGTAAATGATGACAGCATTTTCATTTTTTGGGTGAACTATCCCTTTAAGTAACTCAGTTAGTTACTTGCAATATTGTAACACATTACTTTAAAAGTAACTTTACCCCAACACTGTCTGTCCTAAGTAGCAAATGGTCCTGATGGAAGATTTTTTTGCTCAATTTTCCTTTGGGAGAAAGTGGTCTTGGCACCCACACATCCTTAAATCGTCCAGTCATATCCGCTGGGAGATACTGGGTCCCAGCATTAGCAGTTTTGCATTAGTGGTATGCCAACCGAGTGTCTTTTTATAGATGGTAGTAGTTTGATAACTGCTGAGCTCATGAAACAATGTCATGGTGGTGTTTGTGAAAGTTCTCCTTGTAACTGTCGTAGGCCAGTAAGGGCTGTGCGTGTAAACCTCACTCCCCTGATCTCAAGAGGCGCTCTAGCGACTGACACTAGAGGCTGCGGTCTTAGCCTCCTTGTTAGAGCAAACTCCCACGCCGGAGACCCTGTTTCGAAAAATGCTCGGATCAGGTCAGTAGAACTGGTTACATTCCATCTGCTGTTAAAGATATAAATAATGTTAATGAGAGGATATTGTGGGAGTCTTGCTACATTGTATAATTTTAAGTGCCAAATTCCATGGCATCAGGTGGTGATGCTGTATTTATTGGCAAGATGCGACTATACATTTACTCAAAATATTGTTTTGAGAGCCAAAAGCTGGCCAGGGTGTATCATCACTACACTTCTGTTTGGCCAATTTTTAGTTTGCGCAGCACTATCAGGGGTTGCAAAAGTAAACCAGCTGCACTATCCATCGGGTTGCACAGATAATTGGGATTGCCACGGAGTTCAGTTGGGTAATGCAGCGGCATCACCCTTTTGAAGTCTTTTGCTTCCCAACTAATAAGACTGTGTGAGAAGTATATCCATGTAAATAAGAATATGTATTTTCATATTATAATGGTACCCTGAAGACGTATTAGAAGCATCTCATTTGCATAACATTGTGATGCAAACTCTGCATGTAATGGCCTGGGCTTCAATTTACTTCCATTAGACTGAATCAATATAGAGCTTTCTCTGAAACCACAATAGTGAAAGAACGAGAGACAGAGAGAGATGTCTGTGTGCCTGCTTTATTGTGCTGGATATATTGTCACTTAACTTAATTAGATAAAATTGAGAGACAATAAACAGTCAAAGCTAACAGGATAATAAGATATTCAACATTATTTTAAGCAGATTCTATGAAGTTTAGGCTCTCCAATTACTGTTTTTAACTGTAAGTGGGAAGAAATAAGATACAGATTTTCTCCAAATAATATTATATGATTTGCATCATGCATCATAATATATTAAAGATTAATTAAACTGACAGAAAGGCAACAATTTCCATACGTAAGTATGGAACACAAGTTAATTGACTACAATTGGTAGAAAACCATGTCAAATTCAGTTCCTGTGAAGATGAGGCCTCATTGATCACGCTAAAACTGTATTATTGGTGATTGGAAAAGTATCAACTGCTCTAATTAATCTTAATATCAAATGAACAGGGTCTTATTTCTCAGAAGGAATGACTTATTTTGGCCCACATTACAGCCCTCAGTATAAATGAGTCATCATGTACCCTACTCGTTTTTAAATAGATTCTTCCAGCAGAATGATGTGCACTGGCACTAAGTACGCATCATTTCAAGCTGCTCCCACAAACATGTTTGTTTACTCTAATGGCCCACACAGCCCCAGTTTTCAGTCCAATCGAGTGGGATGAGGTGCAAAAGGATGTACACTGTTTATCTAGGCTGAAAATTATAATTATATATGTATGTAAGAGCTTTGCATTTTTTTATGACCTGATTTATTGAAGCTACAGTAAATAGGGCTTGAATTGTGGCCACCCTGCAGCATTAAATCTGTTTGAGTCCTTTGATTGATAGTGCAGTTCATCACTTTCACCGCTAGAGGCCGCTAATGTAGTACATAAGGGAAACCGTAATCCTCGCCATTTCAGCACCACTGCTGATGGACAGCTCCCGCCATTGTTCCTTTTGCTCTTTACAGGCTGAAGGGTTTTTACTGCTCATTTATAATAGTTCACTGCTTTTGCTCTTTGTGGGGAAAATGTTCCCGGCCTGCCTCTAGCTTGCTTGTCTAAAACACGGTGGCTCGATTTTTCATGGTCTGGTTAATCCCAACCTCAAGATATACAGCATTCATGATAATGACAGCTAAGCTATATCCTCTTTTGGTGGAATGGCATTCTCTTTCTTTTAGTAATAATGGTCTTATAAAACTGTTCTCAATTTTTCAGATTTACTAAGAAAAAATATGTCTTATTCGGGAGAGCCATTAAGCAGGTCAAAAGGAAAAATAATAGACTCTTTGGTGAGCCAAGCAGATTTGAAGTGTATTTTCCATCTGTCCAACTGCAGTTGCCATGAACGCTCTCACCATCCAATGACAGATTTGCCAGGACCCCCATCCCGTCATGTTCGCAGCTTCACAATTTTGTTTAATAAGACCTCTGCACACGTATGTCATGTTGAATCATACATGCATCCATGCACATCAACACCTGCCAATTATATGTGTTCATCCACGTGCAAATGTAAAGGGACAGCCCTTGTGGAGAGGTTTCCCATTAAGTCATTTTTTACCTTCAGAGCTGTATTGAGAAATCATAAAGCATCCTACTGGTTTGATTGCCAATGCTGCCATGCTCATCCCTAGAAAATGTATTACACCATCCTGGGAGACGAACAAGAGACTTGATTGATGTTATTTAGGAATGTTTCACACTCTTGTGTGGTTCCTGTAATTGAGATTGAGGTAGTCGTCATGGACCTTGAGGATATTGATTTGCACACGCACACACACACACAAACACATGCAGTTGTCATGTGTATGTATAAAACAGCTTCACAAACCGTCTCAACCACACAGTATCGTTATTTCTGTGCTAAAAATGTATAGTTCGGATATAAACACTGATGTCTCTGGTAACTTGACGTGACAAATTACTGTCAAAAATGTATTTGTCATTGAATCGTTCATTCTAGAGATTTGTTTAAACACGCCAATTCATTCAGTAATGAAACAAGTGAAGTTTTTATGAGTGAGTCATTGAATCATTCATTTAAGAAATTAATTCAAATTAAGTAATTGAATTAGACTGCATTTTGTCAGGACCTAGTAAATTATTTTGTTTAGTTGTCTATTCTGAATCGTGGGAGAATCATGATCTCCATTTTAAACAAGACACACCTTTCGATGTGAACAAAGAATGACAATTCACTTGTCAAGCAATTTCATGGAGTCTTTAAACTGATTCTTTGTTGATTAAATATTATATGCAAACCCCAAGCAGGGAGCATTTGTATTGTGGGTTTTTCATGTGGGATGCATAAATCAGAGCTTGCACAGTCTATTTTGGGATAGAGTCAAGCTGGATTTAAAGTATATTTCCCTCTGAATTTTCTCAGTTTCAAATTAATTTTTTAATCTTAGGCCACGATTGAAATGACTGTGGTTTACTCCATTTGTTTCTCTTCTTGGGTCATATTCTTTAAATACGAGCTGAATGTGGCACTGGTTGGGTCTTAAACAGTGGGATAGTGCCTCAGTTCACGGACATCTCCATAAAATATGCACAGAGCGGAATTCATGCTCCCATCTCCTCCTGCACCAGTGGATTTCTCTTTGAGGCAGCACATTTCCTCTGAGCCTTCAAACTACAGAGTGCAGATCAAATTAACCACTTAACAGACAGGCTTTACAATGCACTTACAAGCTCTGTCCACAGAGAACCAGATGCAAATGCATAGCTCATCTTGACGTGGTGATAGTCCAGAGCATTATTTATCCAAATGGACACACAAATCCCTGTACGCGTGTAATCTGATCAGTATGCATAATCCTAGTTCTAAACCTCATCCTTCTCTTCAGGAACATTGATCCATTCCGCTGGACTGTCAACCTGGAAGCTTGACAAAATTAAAATGAAGGGAATAAAAAACAAGGGGGGTTGAAAAGAGAGATTAGACCCTGAGCTCGCACGCTTTGATTTCAGGCAAGCAGTTTTAACTGTTATCTCAGACTCTTCTTACAAGCGTCAAGGGAGGAACAGAGTATGGTGGCAATGACCTTAATACTTTCATTCACGTTAAAGACTCATTCAGGCCTATTTCATACACAAACAGAGATAGATCCCTTTAATACGCAGTCCCTTGTCACTAGGCTCATCGTGCCTCCAAATGTCTGATAATGCGAAGAGATGCCACCACTGACCTAAATGCATGTTATCTGTGTTATAAAAAGGTCTGCTGCACAGCAGCACTGGCCTGTGAATCACACCAGCCCGCTCTTGATTGCAATTAGGGATGTATGATTGGCACAATGCAAATTTAAGAAGTAAATAAACAGACAGTACTGGCTAATTAATAGGTCTGAAATGTGTTTTTGAAAGTGGGAAACAATCTTATTGTTGTTGCATATTCAATTTTATTTCTCCTTTTGAAGTGACAAAAAAATTGACTGTTATTACTTTTTTCTAATGATAATTATTCTGCTCTCCACTCAGGGGAATTGATAGGCTCTTAATTGTGCTCTTATGTAAGGTTACATTTTTCCAGCTTGAATAAGCATCTAACTTCACTCTATCCCGAATGGTTATATAATAAGATTATACGTATTATAAATGTTGTTTAATATAATGTAATATAGCAAAATGCCATCCAAATGCAAAATGTGGTAACGAATTATTTGTGAATGAATTTGTCATGTGTTCCCTATGGAATGTCCAATTACATTTTTTTTTTTTCAATGGCAATTTTCAGAGTTAAATGATTCGAATTTGTTTCAATCAAATTCATAACAGCTATTCTAAAATCCCCAAGGAAATGGCTTAGAGGTCATTATTTTCCATGTTTTCCAGGAATATAAACTGTACAGCTTTATAAGTAATACATTCTAAATCGAATTATGCAGATTGCGAATTTATGATAATGTATTGATTCAGTTGAAACTTTGCCCTCATAAAGGATTAAAAAAACTCTAGTGGCAAGTAGTTCATGCATTTTAATGGAAAAGTTCATTTCTGACACTGCTTGAAAATAACTAATTCTATCGACGAAAGAGTCGCTTGTCTCCTGCTGTGCTCAGGTACACGACTAGCCTACTACTGAATACACCAAGCATGCAACTTTAAAAGCCCATTCAGATCAGCCTGAGTCTCAGATGAGAAGCATCACCCGCGCTGTGCGTGTTCTTCTGCTGCGCGCGTGTTCCAATGGATTTTACATGTGGGGGGAAATATGATTTGCCATTATAAAGCACGGATCTCAGCGCTGCAGGGACGTAGTGTATGATTCGAGCTCTGCACCGCGTTCGGAGTCTGCCTTTCTCCTGTGGGACACGGCGCCTGTGTTATGTGTGTGCGAGGAGCCGTTTTCATCGCAGCCCTTGGATGAGCGCTTCGGCTGAGCTAGAATGATAGCCGTCTCTTTCAAATGCCGATGCCAGATACTGCGGAGAGTGAACAAAGGTACGGTCTCGCTTGTTTTCATCCTTGATAATGCCTCATGCAGCCCTCCCCATTAAGCGAACGCGTGCTTGTATGATATACGGACGTTTACGCAGGGCATTTAGACGCAGAACGGGTCACCGGACCTGATGGAGCACAGCGGAATGGACCAACGATGGTCATCAAAACGCGCGCCTTTGTTTTGAAATGTACTTGCATGAAGCCTGGGGCAAAAAAACGCAATGAAGTATCGCACACCCGTCCCCCTTCATTAATATTTAACAGTAGAGTGCCGTAGTTTGCTGGTCATCTTAGTGCACTTGTAGGAGAACAATGCTGCTGTTGTTTTTCTTAGTATCTGCTTGACAGATTCTCTCCTGTTAATTATTTACCTGAAGGCACACTGCTTCATGCTGTGGTTTGGGAATATTGTTTGTTTGTTGATCCTGGTGTGCCTGGATGTTTTGCGGAGGGTTTGTTTCAAGCATCTCTATTGCAAACTTTACTGAATCATGATCATGAATTACTGAATCATTGTGTGTCATGTTGCATTTTGACTGGTGGGTTTCTTTGACTTAAGGCTTTGCCCACTGTGCAATAGTGTTTTCTTATGAGAGGACTGCTACACCAATGAATTATTTTTGTATATTTCACCCTGACTATTAATGGTTTGTGTAAGTTAGCAAACTTGGCATTGCTTAAGAGATGCGGAATGGTGTTGTCATAAATACTGCAAGTTGTCCTCCCTCAGGGGAAAACACTTGACCTCAATAAGATGAGTAAATACCCAGATGGCTGTGTTAAAAAAAAAAAGAAGCATTTCAGCCAGAATGAAGATCCCTTTCATCAATGCACAAACCAGTTTCTAACTGGATGGCACATATTTCTGCATGCACTGATTTCTGGTCTTAAAAATATCTGGTGTAAGCTTGTACCTGCAGGTGTTCACATCTGATTTCCCATGATGACACATTTATGAGACTGTTGTGTGTCCGTTATATGGTTTCCCCTGTGGATCTTGCCTCCTGGGGTTTAATGCATCTACAACATGGTTGAATGTGTCCTCAATTGGACTCTCCCCCATATGACACAGATTTATTGTGGATGACAGTGTGAACAGCAGAAATCACCATAAATTTGACATTTTCAGTTCACGTTCAGTACACTTACAAATATGGAAAGAATTTGGATATGTTATGCATGTTTTTCCCTCACAGGCTAGACTTCAGGCATGAATCACATCAGTCACAAAATAATGTGTCTGCTTTGAGTAAATACCCATCCATATATATATATATATATATATATATATATATATATATATATATATATATATATATATATATATATATATATGGTCATGTGAAGAGCCTCAAAAAATAGCCAATTTAGCTTGCGGTGTGAATGTAGCCATTCATTTGGACCGTGTGTGTGTTGTTAGACTCTTAGGTAGAGTCATTTAACTCACGATGAGTCAGCGTGTCGTCTTTTATAGGTGAAATGAGAGTGTATGAGGAATAACTTATTTATGGCAGATGATGTAAACTAATGGACACTGATGTTGGGGTTTCGGTAGGCTAATGGTTTCTGGACACAAAAGGTTAAAGCAATGTGTAATTTCCGCTACATCAGAAATGTCATAATGTTGCTCTGTCTGGTGATATTAGCGAATGCTTTGCAACAGTGAGAAGAATTGATATTGAAGTAAAGGATAATCAGAGGTGTCTTGCATCGCCCTGAAGGCTTTATTTTGCAATAATGACAGGCTGACTGTTGTGTACATGTATCAAATAAACACATATTGTAATAACTCATTCACTCTTAAATACAAAGGTTCTTCTTTGGAATCGATTGTTTAATGAAGAATGTTTAACATTTTTCAACAAGTTTCCATTGCCCAAAAGGTTCTGTATAGTTGAAAAAAAAAATTTGTTGTTGATTTTTTTTTTTAAATGTTCTTTACACTATAAAATTCTGTTCATTGAAGCTGTTCACTGAAAGGTTCTTTGCGGAATCAAAAATGTTTCTTCTATGGCATCACTGCAACAACAACACAAACAAAACACTTTTGGAACCTTTATTTTTAAAGGGGGGGTGAAATGCTCATTTTCACTCAATCTCCTGTTAATCTTGAGTACCTATAGAGTAGTATTGCATCGTTCATATCTCCAAAAAGTCTTTAGTTTTATTATATTTATAAAAGAAAGATAGGCTGTACCGAGTCTTTCCGGAAAAAAACGAGCGGCTGGAGGCGGGCCGTGTGGGCGGAGCTAGCTGTGCTAACGCGCCGAGCTGGTAACGTTAACAACACACAGATACATTTGTTCAACAGTTTTACTCACCGCCTGCGGTTCCAACGCACGACTGCGGACCTTTATCATTGTGACTGCTCGATCCTTAAGCATTAGACGATCTGCAAATCCGTAGATCTGGGCTTTGTTTATAAAACAATCATCGTCGAAATGCAGGGAAACAGTCTTGCTCAACTCGTTTTTGCCCCGGAAAAACAAACTGCATCCACTATTCCCTTAACGCTGGGTTCTTTGGGAATCTGTGCAGGTTTGTCTTGCCCTGGCAACCAAAAACCCACTTCTTTGGTGACTCTGACTTCCCTAAAGCCGAGCACAGCGCTTTGATGGCGAACTGCTTTCGCTCTCTTGCTCTGGTCTACGAGTGCGCACGCGCCCGCGATCTTACCGGAGAAGTGCCCTTAGGACCCGTATAAGGAAATTCCGTTACATCTGACGTCACACATGCTCATACTCGAAAAAAACTTTCCGAAACTTGTGACAAACCGGAAGGACAATTTTTGGCACAGAAATACTCCTTCAAATGTACAATTTAATTTTTGAAACTTTGTCCATGTTTAGCATGGGAATCCAACTCTTTAACAGTGTAAAAAACTCCCCCTTTAAGAGTGTTGAATAATGTAGAATTATCTCTACCCAAACAAAAAAAAAACTGCTTATTTTTGTTTCCTTTCACCAGGGTCCACTGCAGCCCTTATTGTTGATGAATTGTCATCTCATTTGAGATCGCCTAGTGTTCCTGGCCTTAGCCGTGTGCAGCATTTGTCTTGGTGGTGGCATTTATGGTGCCATGGCCTGTCGGTTTTATATCTCTGTTACACATTTGCAGGCATTCAGTCAGAAAATGAAAAAGAGGCCCATGGTGTTGGTTTCCTCTTCATTATACTCCTTAAAATGTAATGTTAATTAGAAGATGGTTTTCAGCAACCTGAATGGTGGTAGGTTGTTGATTTTAATTAATTTATTCCATATTTTGTTTCCACCAGCTGAAAAAAAGCATGCCTACCTTCACTTCTGCAGGTGTTCTGCGAGCTGCACCAATTATATTTTAGTTGCATGTATGGTAATGAGCCGAGCCAACCGCACTGCCACTCACAACGGTACTGCTTTCCTGGGATACAAGGTGGGCAGAGAGATCTGGCTATATCAGCCACGGGAAAAAATGTCTGTTTGTTTTGAAGATTGTATTTGTGCTTGTGTGGGAGATTGTGTGCTCATACGTTTCTTTCGGTGTTTGACTGAGCTTATGTTCGTGTCCAGGTTTGCTTGTCTGGTTGTGGCAGCTGATATTAGCAGTGTCACACCGTACCTACAGTAATAATTATGCAAATCGCTCGCTGACTCAGATAAGGCACATTTTCCATTTCCATTCTTCAGCATTCACTGGGTACACTGTAACCCTTTTGCATTGAGCTCAGTGGCTTAGGCCACCTGCTTCCTAACTGAAAAACAATTTAGAGCTCAGTTTGTAGAGCTGCATTATGGGAACCAGCTGCTAAGCTTTGATTCACAGCAGATAGAGAGACAGAACAACCGAGGGAAAGACTCTGAGCGAAATGATCCACCATCATTCACAATCTGCACGTTCACTGTATGAAAAGGTGCATAAATTAATAAACGTGCACTTGTTTGAACAGTCTTTAAAGTTGCATAGAATTACAAATGCATAGAATTAAAAATGTTTGGGGTCAGTATTTTTTTTTAAAGAAATAATTATTTCAACAAGGACACATTAAATGGATCAGGACAGGGCTGCAAAATATTTCTATTTTAAGGAATGATAGCTAAAAAAAAAAAAGAACTATATTAGCATCCACACCAACTGATGATAATATTGTTTATAATAAGCACGTGCTGCAGTTCTGCCATCTGCCGCTTTAAATGCTCATCCTCTTTAAAGCAGGACGGATTCTGATTGGCTGTCGATTATCATTTATCAGCTGGAAAAAATCATTCTGAAACTGATAACAATATTGTTCTTCAGAGTCCGCACTACAACCGTAACGATAACGGCATAGTTATTTTAATTTAGAGCGATTTTTAGAACTGTATCTTAATCGTTATAGTTATTTACTCGCTTTTGTTCCAAACCTGTGTGAATTTCTTTCTTCTGCTGAACGCAAAAGAAGATATTTTGAAGAATGTCGGTAACCAAACAGTTGACGGTAGCCATTGACTTCCATAATATATAGATTTTTTTCCATATTAAGGAAGTCAATGGGGCCCATCAACTTTTTGGTTACCCATATTCTTCAAAATAAAAGGGCCTTAAAGCACTTAAAACTGTTTTCAGCATTGATCAAAATAAGAAATGTTTCTTCATATTCATAAATCAGCATATTAGAATGATTTCTGAAGGATCATGTGACAGAAGACTGAGAGTAATGATGCATAGATTATTTTAATTGTAACAATATTTCACAATATTGCTGCTTTTACTGTATTTTAGTTTAAAAAATGCTATATATATATATGTATCTTTTTTTCTCAAAGCTGTTTTTGAACTCAAGAACGTGTCTTATGTAAACACCCCCTTTGGACTAGTTGTTCAGCAACTGAGTAAAAGTAATATGTACTTTTAAACAGACATCCCTAGGATTCAACCACAGAAACAGCAGCCGTACAAGCATCACACCTTATTCTTGTTCCATTCACACACCGGAGGAACTATCACGGCTTCAGAAGAGTCCACGGAGCTTCAAGCTCTTTCGCCAGGCTCTTTCAAAGGAAATCTGTCAAGGGTTATTTTGGGAGATGATGAGAGATACAGTGTTCACCGATCACCGCATCTGGCTCTTATTCATTCTGCTGGCACACGTCTGTCCTGATCTCCGCCGCTTTCACTTTGAACAGCCTCCATCAATCCTTTTACGTTTGCTTGACAGCTGGATTTACTGACAGGAAGAGGAGGAGGAGGTGGTGCTGTTTTGGCTCTCTGCGTTATGGCCGCATGTTTTGAAACTGTAAAACCTAGAGGCATTATGATTTGACAGCTCCCAATGAGTGTCCTATATTTAAATCATGGCATGCGGAATGGAGGATAGGAGAACCGAGCTCATTAAGTGTGATGTTCAGTGTCCTGATGTGTAAGCCTTCTTCCTTTGCGACCAGTAAAATATCTGTCATGGGAAACAAGTATACTAATTAACTAGATTTTTACCTTTTCTGATGAAAATATGAGAGATTCTTACATATACAAAACTCTGGACCATTGGCATTGGGTTGCTATGGGATCTGAGTAATATTTAGTGTGTTGCATGAAAGGTTGTTCTGGGTCATTTATGTTAAGCCTCATTCACACTATTGCTCCCAACTTACAGAAAGTTTGCCTGATTTGGTATGAAAAATAGTCAAATGTACTGCTGATTGTGATTCCAACATATTATCGAACAAAGTTAGTCGATTCAACCTTACAGTTGGACCTCATATGTTAAACAATGACCAATATTTTTCTGTAAAAATAATTGTATTAATTATATAATATATTTTCTTAATAATTTAATTAATTAATTATTTTTTTAATTATAAAATATTTTGGTTGTATGAATTAAGATTTTAAATGGTCACACAATATTTATTTATTTATTTTATTTGTTTGTTTGTTTGTTTGTTTGTTTTGTCTGCTGCTGATAAGCCATTATGCTGCTTGATTATTGCAAACTGGCATTTCTTATCATATTTTTAGTTTTATCATAATCATATAATAATAATCACTTTGTTATTATTCTACTTATTTACCCCATGTGGTTAATGAATTGGACATTGAAAATAGCTTACTTCCATGTTGCGAAATAAGGTGGATACAAACACTTTCTCCTCCAGAATATTAATTTTAGCTGCAAGAAAAGTGATTCTTAGTTGAAATGTTGAAAGATATCTTGCTTTCACTTGCAGTACATTACATTTGAGATCAAAACCATTGGCCAATCTCATAGCCAACAGCAATTCAGAGCAAACAAGGCTGAAATCGAATGCATTTTTCACTAGTTTTATACTTCAACCGAGTAAGATCACATAGAAAACGAATAGCACACCTCTCATGTCCGTAGTGTAAGAGTTATGTGCTGAAGTTTCGTACTTAGTGGTTTGCTCGTGCCTTAGCAGAAGGTTAAAGTAAATAATTCTTGTCTGCAATATCAGCTTTGTGACGTTACCTTCCTTGCATGGGCCGATGAAGTGTCAGGGCTTTGGGTCGTTCGGCTGATATGTGAGGCGATCTAGGCGACGAGAGCCTCTCAGAGTCCATTGCGTTTTCAATCAGCCCTGTCTTTTTTCCGTAGAATAACCTTTGTGCCCAGTGGAAGACTGTTATTTTGAATGGACTACACTCTGTCGTCATGCTTTGTAGCCTCTCTGTAATTTTTCCCCTAGGGTATGAATGTCACAGAGTTTTCTAAAGGTTAAGTGTATGGGGTTTTTTTTGTGCTACCTCAGATGGGAGACGGATAAGCACCACTCAACCTCAGCTCTGGCAGGGTTTAAATATCACCTCGGTTCAAGAAAAACCCCTGGTGTGCTTCTCAGACAGGTTAATAATATAGAAATATGTCCATAAATGGCAGTCCTTCGTCAGCTGTCTCTTCTCACGGGCCCAATTAAGTCATTTCCAGCCCTGTGTCCGATTTTGGCAGGACTAGACGGCCTCCAGCTGGTCTCGAAGCCTGCTTCGAGTGTGGACGGCTGATGGAAACAGTCTGCTCTGGTATTGTGATGTCCGTCAACCTGGACTTGGTTAAATCTGGAGAGAAATCACACCCAATTTAGTGAGTAGTTTAGCGCCAAACCCAATGCAGGTCCTATAAACACGCGTACGTGCACACAAACAAGCAGTCGTGATTCAGAACAGAAGCCTTCATTATCCTCATTACATGCAAGGCTTGCTTTGCTTTTGCCAGTGTCAGCGGCACCGCATGTGTCCTCGAGCGGTGCTGCTTGTGTGAAGCTAATTTCCCCAAATTCGTGTACTGACCCAGAGCGACAGTGCTTGGGTCTTCTAGCTTGCTTAATTTTGCGGTGTCAGCATTGTTTTTTTCGACAGGTTGCGAAATGAAACACGTCGTCTGATTGGTTAAGCTGCCTGCCGGGCGCAATCATCTGATTCCTTATGTTCAAATAGTAAAACTGGAACCGGCGCTGAGTGTCATGGAAACCTAACACAGCCAGGCTGACGGGCAAACCCAAACAGTCGACGTAAACAAACATTCTCTTTTGGCTGGCGGTTTGATATAAACATTAGCATCAAATATCGCATATAAGTGCACTTTTTTTTTAGTACAAATGCATGAATGCTAGCACTCTCACTTTAAAGGGGGGGTGAAATGCTATTTCATGCATACTGAGTTTTTTACACTGGTAAAGAGTTGGATTCCCATGCTAAACATGGACAAAGTTTCAAAAACTAAGTTGTACGTTTGAAGGAGTATTTTTGTTCCAAAAATACTCCTTCCGGTTTGTCACAAGTTTCGGAAAGTTTTTTTCGAGTATGGCTCTGTCTTACGTAAGATTGGGCGAAATTTCCTTATATGGGTCCTAAGGGCACTTCTCCGGTAAGATCGCGGCCACGCGCGCACTCGTAGACTAGAGCAAGAGAGTGAAAGCAGTTCGCCATCAAAGCGCCCTGCCCGGCTTTTGGGAAGTCAATGTCACCAAAGAAGTGGGTTTTTGGTTGCCAGGGCAAGACAACCCTGCACAGATTCCCAAAGAACCCAGCGTTAAGGAACCCGTGGATGGAGTTTGTTTTCCTGAGCATAAACGGAGTTGTGTAAGACTTTTGTTCCCTGCATTTCGACGATGATTGTTTTATAAACAAAGCCCAGATCTACGGATTTGCAGATCGTCTAATGCTAAAGGATCGAGCAGTCACAATGATAAAGGTTCGCGGTCGTGCGTTGGAACCGGACGGTGAGTAAAACTGTTTGTTGAACAAATGTCTCTGTGTGTTGTCACTAGCTTGGCGCGTTAGCACAGCTAAGCTTCGCCCACACGGCCCGCCTCCAGCCGCTCGTTTTTTTCCGGAAAGACTCGGTACAGCCTATCTTTATGTTAAAAATGTAATAAAACAAAATACTTTTTGGAGATATGAAGGATGCAATATTACTCTATAGGTACTCAAGATTAACAGGAGATTGAGTGAAAATGAGCATTTCACCCCCCCTTTAAGCTAAACTTAAAGGGCTGGATGATATGGGGGAAAAATATCATTTTTCTTATAAAAATTGTGATTTTGTGTGTTGGGCTGCACAATTTGTCCAAAATTTGTAAATTATACATCAATATGACTTTATATAGGGCAATAGGAGATTATTTTTGTTGTTGTTATCACTGTTATTAATAAATAAAATGTAATATTTATTAGAATATTCATATATTTATAATAATAATAATAAAAAGAATAATTTTATTTGACTAAACTTTATATAGGGCAATAGGAAAATGTTGTTGTTGTTATTATTAATATTATTAAACAATTTAATAGTTATTAGAAAATATAATATTTATAATGATGATAATAACAATAATGATATATGATTCTATTATTTTATTACTATTATTATGACAATATTATTATTATTATATTATACAATACTATTATTTATAACTTTCTTAATTTCTTCATTTTCAAATGCTTTTATTTAGGTGGAAAACTGCAGGCCATAAAACATCTCATTTCTTGACAATGACCAGTTTATACTTTATTATTATTATTATTATTAAATATTATTAAATAACATAAACAGAATAAGAAATTTTAATTTCTAATTTAATTTTCAATTTGAATATTTCACTGTCAAATAAAAATCAGAGTATATAAGAAAAACAACAATAATAATGATAATTTTATTTTACTGTACAACTGTAAATTTACAATACTAATATTTATGGCTGTCTTAATACTTTTTATTTTATTTTATTGTTTTATGTTAAACCATCAAGCTACATGGAGCCCTGAAAGCTTCTCTTTTGTTGACAACAGCCAGTTTGTAAGCGCTTCGCATTACAAGTATAGGAAGATGGTTGGCACAAGTTGCGTCCCAAATGCTTCTTATAGTATAAGTGAAGCAAACTCACAGCACATGCAGAGATCAGTTTGTGTGGAGTTACTGAGAAACCTGTTAACAGTTACCTCATTGATCCAGACCCTGGAGTGGTCACCGTCAAACCCTCTCCCCCACAAATCCTTGTGTTGTACAGTCTGCGTGGGCTTTACTTTAGAAAAACAGTCCGGATGGAGGGTTGATCCTGTGGAGATAGACGCAATATTTAGTAGCAGCGGGCGGCAATGGGGCTTGTGTTCATTTCAGTTAGGAAGCGAAGGGGAGGGGAAGATGAGGCAGAGAAGTAGGTGTATGTAATCTGTCGTTCTCAATCTTCTCTGCCGGTTAGGATTCCTCCAGAGTTGGTGGAGTGAGAGAGAGAACAAACGGCTAGTTCCCATTGCCCAGTGAGCAAGTCTCCCCCTCCACCACCATCTTTGCTTTGATTTCTTTTTTTCTTCTACATTCGGGGAGCACTGAAGTTGTGAGGCGATGTTATAGCGTGCTGCTCTAAGATAATGCACTTGTGTCGCCCGCTGCTCTTTATTGCACACATTTTGGTTTACTGAGAACATCAAAGACCCTTGAGTTAATAAGTGATGTGTTCAGGAACTTCAAATATTTGCAGAGTGCAAATTTAAAGCAATAGTTCACCCAAAAATGAAAACTCAGAAAAATCAGAGATCCCTGTGCACAAGAAATCATATTTTATTTGAGCTTGCAGTCCGTATTAAAGGGGGGGGTGAAATGCTATTTCATGCATACTGAGTTTTTTACACTGGTAAAGAGTTGGATTCCCATGCTAAACATGGACAAAGTTTCAAAAACTAAGTTGTACGTTTGAAGGAGTATTTTTGTTCCAAAAATACTCCTTCCGGTTTGTCACAAGTTTCGGAAAGTTTTTTTTCGAGTATGGGTATGTGTGACGTCAGATGTAACGGAATTTCCTTATATATGGGTCCTAAGGGCACTTCTCCGGTAAGATCGCGGGCGCGCGCGCACTCGTAGACCAGAGCAAGAGAGTGAAAGCAGTTCGCCATCAAAGCGCCCTGCCCGGCTTTTGGGAAGTCAATGTCACCAAAGAAGTGTGTTTTTGGTTGCCAGGGCAAGACAACCCTGCACAGATTCCCAAAGAACCCAGCATTAAGGAACCCGTGGATGGAGTTTGTTTTCCTGAGCATAAACGGAGTTGTGTAAAGACTGTTGTTCCCTGCATTTCGACGATGATTGTTTTATAAACAAAGCCCAGATCTACGGATTTGCAGATCGTATAATGCTTAGGATCGAGCAGTCGCAATGATAAAGATTCGCGGTCGTGCGTTGGAACCGGACGGTGAGTAAAACTGTTGAACTGAATAAATGTCTCTGTGTGTTGTCACTAGCTCGGCGCGTTAGCACAGCTAAGCTTCGCCCACACGGCCCGCCCCCAGCCGCTCGTTTTTTTCCGGAAAGACTCGGTACAGTCTATCTTTCTGTTATTAATATAATAAAACAAAATACTTTTTGGAGATATGAAGGATGCAATATTACTCTATACTGTAGGTACTCAAGATTAACAGGAGATTGAGTGAAAATGAGCATTTCACCCCCCCTTTAAATGTGATTAGTGGCCGATATTTGGCTTTTTTTTTTAAGTGACCTGTATTGGGTGATATTTTTTTCTGTGTCAGTAGCAGGACTCTTATTATTTTTTTTAATATAAGAAAGGGGCCAGGGGTTTGAGAGTCTTGATTCATTAAATGATCCATCTCATAAAAGTAATTTAATTTAGCTTTTTTTGTGTGTGTTAACTGTTCCTTTAATATTAAATGATGAAAATGAGACAATCTTTGTATGTTTTACCCTTTGGGAACCGTTTTAGCTACACTTCTGCCCACTGAGAAACTCTAACATTTTTATACACCTGTATGCTGTAATATTACTTTTTCTTTAAAAAAAACAACAAACGGTATTACCATGGCCGGCAGCAGTTTTCATCTTTTAAATCACCGTACTGCACTTTCCCTTTATGGTGGTCAAAGAGACACTTTCATTAGAATCATTCATTTGGCTTTTCATGAATAACATGACTTTGAGTTTGAATTTTAGCTTTTAAATTGATTGGCCTCTCAAACACTTGATCCAGCCAATTACCCAGTGCAATGTCCTTCAGTGGGAGCTGGAGCACCTTTCACCCGCTCTGCAGATAAGCTTCAGAGACGAACGGGTTGAAATGAAAGGTAGAATCACCGTGAAGAGTTAGTCACTTATCCACAGGAGGGATTCTGCCGAAGGGTTGTCTGCTTGAGATGGTACTGTAGGTGCCACTGTTGGGAATCTCAGCGAATGAAAAGCTGTCTAGCACGAACAGTCATTTGTTTTTTTTTATTTCTCCCTGGGGTTCCACGTTCATCCCTGCTTTCAGTTTACCAAATAACAAAAAAATGCAACTCGTGCACATTTCGCTCTTTAAAATGTGATGCTTTTTTTTTTTTTCAGTGGCAATGGCAATTCAAACTAGGGAAATTTGTGAGCCGGATGGATTTTTAATGCAAAACATATATGTAACCTATAGTGTATATTTTATAGAAATACTGTACAATAAAATATTTAAACTATTAAAACCGTACAACTAGACAAAATTGTTTTGTTTTGATTTTGTTTGTTTTTTGTTTTGTATTGTGCTGTTTAACAGGTTTTTCTTTCATTTAAAATATGAAAAACCGTGCAACTAGACAAACTAGTTTTGTTTTGTTTTTTGTATTTTGTTTTGTTTGTTTTGTTTTGCATACTTCTACATCATTGTGCTGTTTAACAGGTTTTTTTTCTTTAATTTTAAATATTAAAAACCGTGCAGCTAGACAAACTAGTTTTGTTTTGTTCTGTTTTTTGTTTTGTTTTGCACACTTCTATATAATTGTGCTGTTTAACAGGGTTTTTTTCTTTATTTTAAAATATTAAAACCGTACAACTAGGCAAACTTGTTTTTTTTGTGTGTTTTGATTTGTTTTTGTCTATTATTTTGTCTTGTCTTGTTTTGCATACTTCTACATCAGTGTGATTTTTTTTTTTTTTTTTATAGGCTGGAAAAATCAGAAGTACCAAGACAGCACTTTTTTTTTCTTATTTATCTTCTGATATTCTTAATTTGGCTGACCACCAATTGAACTGACTAACCACGTGGACCTACTCTGAGATCAGCTGCTGCTTTGGGTCCAGTGTGGCCAGTAATGAGCTCAGTGATGGAGGCTGGGTCAAAGTGTTTGAATGTGCGTTGAACCACCAGCTGCAGCTCCAGCACTGAGTCCAGAGTCACATAAGCTTCTTTCCTAGATGTTCCCTCTGTGGAGTAACAACAGCAGGTGCTGACCAGAGGTTGAGTTATAGCTCTGATGTCTGCGCACTTCTTAGAAATTATATACTGCCGTATGATCAAATGCTGCAGAGAAGTCAACACTCGTGTTCTGCTTGGGGTCTGTGGATCCAAAGGTCATTTAAATAGCTCAAAACAACAAAACATATACTGGACAGTAAGATTGATTTTTGATAGATTTTTTTTTTTTATTATTCATGCAGTAAATAAATGTGACAGTAAAGACATTTCTAATGTTACAAAAGATTTCTATTACAAATGTGGTTCTTTTGACCTTTCTATTCATCATCAAATCCTGAAAAAACGTATCATTATTAATCAGCACAACAAATGTTTCTTGAGCACCACATCAGCACAGGATAATGTGTTGTTGATAATTCAACTTTGTCACATTTTGTTTTAGGGAGCATTTACACAACACAGTTTTCAACTAAAAACGGACGATTTTTCATGCGTAAACGCGAACTTTTGAAAACAAGTGCAAATTTTTGAAAACGATACCATTATCGTCTCCATGTTAACTACAAAAATGTGAATTTGTGAAAATGGTGATGTCATGCGCATTATGTGTTGAGTCTATAAGGGCCTAGTGTTTATTTACAAAGTGACATCGCCAACTACTGGCCTGACATGCATAATTCAACGTTTTTAGTCACTTTTGTGGATCCATGTGAACGGGGATCATTGTGACAACTTTGTCGTGTGTGCGCAAAACGTTTCAAAAACACAAAGGAAAAACATTTCTGTTTTTAGTACATCGTTGTCGTGTAAACATTAGCTTTGTGATATTATTACATAAAACCACAAAATAGATCTGTATTTTTGAAATATAAAAAAAATCCATCCAAATATTTCCTCAGAGCAAAACTGCAAATATTTTATTATTGGAAAGTTTTCAGAGTTTGTGTCTTTAAAACGAGTCAACTTTGTCTTACTGAACTGGATCTCTTACTCTTAATAAGCTGATGGTATTGCTATAAAAGAAGTCCATTTCTTTATTTTTCTTTAAGAATTCTTTATATCGAATACAACCTACTTAATCTGACGACTTCACCACAGACAATTTAAACAAATTGCAGTTTTTAAAAATAATAACTACAGTATCTCGAGGTAATTCCATGAATACATACTGTACAATACTTCCCTGAAGTTAGGTGACGAGGTCCCGTCAAGAAGCTACTACCACTACCTCAATCACACACAGATGTTCTGCTGTTGTCTTTTGAGTGTAGAATCTTTACTACCTCAATCACACTTTGATGTTCTGCTGTTGTTTTTTGAGCGTAGAATCTATTTCTCAGCTGCGCTATTTCTCATACCTGACACGACTCCCAAGTTGCTCTTTGTAGAAATGAAGTTTTATTGACGGCCGGGAGATCACTGGCCACAACAACCAAGTAAGTCTCCTGAATAGAAAGATACATGTACATTTAAATCATACAGTTGAGTAAAAATCAATGACACAAGTCGTCTCCACTGTGATTTGTTCTGGTGATTGGTTAGTAATGATAGAAACTTTATCAAATGTTAGTTCTACTGTGTTAAGCACTTTTTGGGTAAGTATATATGGCCTTTGACCTGAGCATCCTTAGTCTGTATTTCTCTGTACATTTAATGTTGAAAATACCCTTTACATAAAATATTTCTATCACAGACTCTAAGAAGTTTATATTTTTTTCCATTATAGACTAGCTTGAGAAATTTTTGCCACAGCAAAATGCATCAGATGGTCAGTGAACTGGTTATGAGTCTGAGAGTCTCATTTAGACCCTCTCAGAAGATCTAAATGCTTTGCTCTCTCATTCCTTCTTATCTATCTTATCCTTGATGCCTCCCTCATCCCGACCACAGTTCCTCATCTGACCCACCAGTGGTTGAGCGTGACATGAACTGACTGCTTCAGGACTTTTAATCCCAGGTTGTCCCGCCTCTCCACTTAGAGGTGAATACAGGCCGACACTCCTCCACAGTGCCCAGGAGGATGCTGGGATTGTTGCTCTCTTTATGTATGATGTAGTTCCAGTCTTTGAAATGGGATGGGTGCACTTTATGTCATCCCACTTTACACAGACTGAGATCACAGCTAAAAATAATAGAGCCATTTCTTCGCTCTCCCCTGAGGTAGCGCACACTTTATGAAGTCGTTTTGTACAAAAATACTGTAGTTCTTATTGAGGACAGTTGAAAATATCTTTTTTATTATTTGTTCCCATCACAATAGCAATGTCGTGTTATATTTTTAAGGCCATCGTGCCTCGCATTCGTACGCTTGTTGCCATTTGTGTTGCAAATTATTTAGTCTGCTAGCAGGGTTTTTTGGGAAAAAAGAAAGCTTGTCAAGCCTGCAATTTGCAGAAGTTCCAGATCTTTTAGGAAGCTTTTAGGAAGTGTTCCTATATCTTGCTTTCATGTCCTCCAACTCTCCAAATGAATGTACTGGTATGCATGAGTGAGCATGCTGTGACCTGACAGCGTGACGGCCGCTTTGCTTGCGTCTCTCATCTTGTCCCATTATCGGTGTCTCTTTCTCTCTCTCTCTCTCTCTCTCTCTCTCTCTCTCTCTCTCTGCCATGCACAAACGTACCCTCTCATTTCCATTTTCCTTGTGCTGTAAGATCGAAATTTCTCGACTCACCTCGGTCTGTGCTAATGCTTGGCGCCTTGAGACCAAGGGTTTTATTCATTTATTCATTTCGCCACCTGTATCGAGGGATGCACTCGCAGGATGCGTCATCAACCAACCTGGACCGTCGGCGGTGGAAAGAAGCAAGCTGACTTGTTGATCTCTTAAGAACTTTTCTAATGGCACGACTTTTGGTTTGCGGCGTCTTTAATCTAGAGTGCATAAATGCCCTGGGGTTTTGTTTAGAATAGAGAAGGAAAAAGTGAAATGTTGGGCCATCATCAGCACTTTTAATACACCCACTGCCTCGGAACCTACCGGTGCACTCATCCGAACAACATCTTGCTTCCTCAAGCTCGTATGTGTGTGCGTATAAGCGGTTTTGTGTGGACATTTTCCACGTGCTGGGATACAGGGCTGAACTATGCAGAAAACAGATGCTGGACAGCTGTGGAGGTTGAAGATCTCTGGCACTGCTAGTCTTGGATTCCAGTGGGAGAGGTGGATTTCAGACGAGCCTTTGGTGTTGTAGAGCACATTTACCCTATGGCATTTCTTTGTGGTGTCAGCAGAGGTTTCCGCGGTGACGTCGGTGAGTACCACCGGGGATGGTGACACTGGGAGAATGAGCGATTGGATGCTGAAAATAGGCTTTGGCTAATACGGTTAATTAATATCCTGCTGTGCGGCTTTGTTTTCTCTAAACTGTCAAATCTGTCAGAATAGGGATGAAATTTTGGTGTGAAAATGGCACGTTAAATGTGGAAATTGTGTTCTCTTGCAAGCTACTTTTTTTAACCCAAGGAAAGAAAAAAAAAAAAATCTGCCTTCATATTTTTTTCTGAAGGTCTTTGAATCATAGACAAATGCATATTCAGTCATTCAAGCTATCCAGTCAGGCCTGGATGTCATCTGCATAATAAAATATGAAGGATCCAAGATGCGTGGCTGAATAAGCTGATTGGTTGGCTAGCTGAGCTTTTGTGATGTTTGATTGGTTCCTCACAAGACTTCTCACATTTGGCGCTGGTCTGTCATGCTGTGTATCTGTCTGTAACAAAAGAAGCTAGATTTTTATGTTGCTCTTAAAATGTGAGTGGTGCTTACCTATGAAAATGTCTCTGTCATGAAGGTAAGGTCATTTGTGGATGAAATGGAGTTCTGAGTGGTTCATGGTTCTGGTTTTTCTGATCATGTAATCTGATTTGAAAAGTCTAATCTTAGAAAAGTAATAGCACAATAGTTTTTGTCACCGCTCTTTTGTACATTGTTTTTTTTATTAGGCTTTATAGCCTCTGAGTCTGACCTTGAGTTTGTAGAAAGGTGTCATATAAAAACCTAAGAAACACTTTACAGTAATATCACATGATTAGTTAATGCAATAACTAACATGAACTAACAATGAACAGCATATTCTTACAGCAACACCCTTTGTTAATGTTAGGTAATAAAAAAGTTTGTGTTAGTTCACAGTTCATTAACTGTTAACATATACAACTTTTGATCTTAACAATGTATTAGCAAAGGTTGAAATTAATATCTACTAAGATTTCATAAATGCTTTAGAAGTATTGTTCACTGTTAGTTAATGTTAAATTAAACCGTATTGTATAGTGTTACCAAAGCTACTAATTTCATAATGTGCATAATATTGAGATGCCTCAACTTACTTAGGCATCACAGCATGTATTTAATATTAAATAAACTATTGGTTTTGGTGGGTTTTTTATAATTAAATCTTATTACAATTATTACAAATTCTGAATAAACTGGAATATTCCTTTTTGTGACGTAATGTTCCTTCATTGTACGTATTTTTGTTCTGCTTTTTATTAGATTTTGATTCCCAGATGTTTCATTATGGTCTCTAGCTTTTTGGACCCTTCTGTATGTTTGTTTAGCAGGAATGTGCAAATTGAATGAACTTAATTTGCATAATTTTTCCAACTGTGACTTGCTGGATATGTGTATAACTGTACAAATATCTGTCATCTGCATCTGATATGTGTTTTGTCAAATAGGAAGGTTACAAAGGCTTGCATTCCCGGTGGTCTACGTTCAGTTCCTTATTGCACATGCATCTTGTCTTATGATTCCTGTACCACCTTATTTCTGAGTGTGTGTGTGTGTGATCTGCACATCACAAGCACTGAGACTTTAATTAGGAGGGCTGTGTTTTGTGTGATGGTGTAACCTAGACAGGTGAGAGCCACTTTGATTCACACCTTCAGCTCAGATGCCAAGATGAGCCTCTCTCGCTCTCATTCATTTTGTCTCTCTCCATTTCTGTAACCCAGATTCAGGAAAAAATCGTTGAGATCCAACGGCTTTTGAACACCACACATTTCGCTGACACTGAAATTGATTTGTATCTCAGTCTCAATAATTTGTGCCAGACACTGACAAGACGGTGACATTTAGTTGAATTTCTTGGTCCGAACCAGAGTTTTATTCCACCAAATATTTTATTCAGTTTTCTAACAACACTTTAATAGTGAGTAAAAGGAAAAAAAATGACCCCGCTTCGGTTGACTTTTAGCCGATTTGACGAAAGCCAATTATTAAAAGTTTGCATGAATTGAAAATTCACCCTATTTTCTAAAATGCATGTTTCTGATCTTTGAGAATGATTCATTCATGCGTTTCTTTTTAATTTATCAAAATGTCATAACTCTGATCCTATCATGAAATGACAGACTTTTTCCTGGCAACGTATGCTACTGTAGATTTCTCCAATCATTTAGTCCGCTTAAACTCCGCCTCTGCAACAGTTATTTTAGTATTATATATACTATTTATAGTATTTATTACTTTTTTGAATTTATTTTAAATATTATATTTTCAGTTTTCATTTTAATTTAATTTAATTTAATTTAATTTAATTTAATTTTAATTTAGTTCTCATTTTATTTTAAGTTTTGTTCATTTTTAGGAATGCACAGATATAAAAATTTTGGTTGATACGATAACCGATAATTTTTTATATTTGAAAGCCGATTACCGATAGAAATCTAAATTTAAGTTTTTATATCATTTTTGAGGGCCTGATTACAAAAACAAAAGTCTTACCATTAAAATCCATGTCCCAAACACACAATTATAATGTTCTCATTATCATTTTTATTTAACCTATATGACAGACTTGCGCTGAAAATGTTGCAGTGAAGGGATTCTAATCATATTTCAAGCTATTCAAAACTATCATTTCAAAAAGTGCCCATCTGAAGTGTCTCAGCTGAAGGAAATAATCCATTATTTATCGGCCACATTTTCTTATAAACGATAGCATTAAACATGTACTTGTATATCGGCCGATACTGATATGGTGGCCGATATATCATGCATCCCTAATAATTTTACGTAATTTTTTTGTCATTTTTATCCGTTTTTGGTTTGTTTATTTATATTTATATATATATATATATATATGTATGTATGTATGTGTATATGTATGTATGTATGTATGTGTGTATGTATGTATGTATGTATGTATGTATATGTGTGTATGTGTGTGTATATGTATGTATATACATATATGTGTGTGTATGTATGTGTGTGTGTGTGTGTCTATATATATTTTAGTTTTTGAGATTTTGTTTATTTCAGTTAATTGCCAAGGCAACATTTCGAATTTATAACATTTCTAAACTGTTTTCGCACCAATCAAAAACCATCCCAACTTGACACAGACTTGTTCCACAGCAAAAGTGCTAGTGTGAATACACTCTAAAATGCATGAAGCTAAACCAATCCATGTTGCAAACTTGTTTTTTTCTTTTTTTTTCAATTATAATTTTACAATGAATAAAAGCAGCAGCATCTCTTCTAAACGACTGATGAACTGACGAAGGAGCGAAGCCTTGGGCTACTGTATGAAAAACACCCACATGCTGTTTTACACGTCTGCGTAGTAAACGTTCATGAAATGCTTTGAAACTTTCAAGTGTAGGAGAATTTTGCATCTCGCTGATGGATTATTCTTGCTTTTCACTTCATGAAAACAAATAAATCTGCTCCCACGCTCTCGCCCGCGTTGATTTTCCGAAATAGCGCTATAAGCGTGTTTGAAGCCGATGATCAGATTTAAGATAGAGGTAAACTTCATCCCATGATGCTTTCAGCTCTGAACCTGCGGTAAATTCATAGAAATCTGATTCCTGGATGTGCCAATAATACATTTACTGACCCCTCTGTTGGTCTGA
The DNA here is from genome assembly GCF_949319135.1 of Squalius cephalus. Taxonomy (NCBI): domain Eukaryota; kingdom Metazoa; phylum Chordata; class Actinopteri; order Cypriniformes; family Leuciscidae; genus Squalius; species Squalius cephalus. The sequence goes on from NC_137125.1 coordinate 45,152,845, forward strand.
TCATCACTTGCATCAGTAATATCTGACAGTTGTGAGGAGGCTGACAGTGACGTCTCTACACACCAGCTAGTTCATAGACACTGTGGGCTTACAGTTCTATGCATTTTAAATGAGTCTGTCTGCTCTGGTCTCTGGGGAGATGCAAGCAGTCGGGCTGTCGTCATAGTCGGCGAGCAGTGCCAGTCAATAGACCCTTGTTTTATGCAAGAACTACCCAGCAGATTGTATTAGAGGATGGAGGGTATGTAAGCTCGATTGAATCTTAAATTCATTTCAGATCTATTGGCAATGTAAATGCCAGTGTCAAATCGACTTGTTTGTCGAAATAAAAACAAACTGCTGCTGCTGCATATACATTCCCTGGTTAAAAAAAAAAAAAAATTAATAAGGAACAGGATATATATTTGGTAGATATAGGAAATGTTTTGTTAATAACAGTCAATATTTAGCAGATGATTTTGGATGTTTAATTGTGGATTCTAGTTTTGTCTGTTGAATACTTTTGCTGTCATCAAGTGCTAAACTAATTTTATACTGTACATAATGTTTAGAGTCTAAATTCATAAGCACCACAGCATTGATTGATCATCAGAAAACGATTTATTTTAGTGTTATTTAATGTAGGCTATTGTATTTTTTATTTCATTCAATATTCTCGGAGATTCTTGGGCATACATGCACACACACACACACACACACACACACACACACATATTAATTTTTTTTGTGACAATGTTCTTTTTACTTTTTTTTTTTCTGGTTTTGAATCCCTGATTTTTCCATTTTGCTCTCTGACTTTTGGACCTCTCTGCATGTTTGTTTAGCTGGAATGCGTTTTTCTAATTTCAGCTTCATCTCCATGAGTAAAAGCACTCTTTCATGCTTTAATTTCGCATAGTACTTTAGCTTTAGTGAAGAGCCTATTCATTAATTGAACAATGTGGTGCATTTGATTGGACACAGAAATGCCCCAGGAGTTGCTGTTAACTGACTGAAGTAAATGGAGAAGACTTATTTCCCATCCCCTGTGGTCTTCAGAAGGTTCCTCTTAATTTTGACCTCCCCTCATTTCCATGAAATGACTTATTAATGAAGGGGTATTTTTAATACAGGCTGATTCAGAGCTTCTTTTGCCTTTGGTTCAGAAAGAGGCATGAGTGGGATGTTGCTTTCATTTGGAGCTCTCTTGTGTTCAGCCCATTGACCACAGTAAAGTCAAACTGACCATGACGGTTGATCAAGAATAAATTGCCCATCAGACGCTCGCTCTAATCTCTAGTGAAACTGTCAAAAAAGCTCATGGATCATAATACGTATGTCTCATTTATATAGTCTGTTTCTCCATTCAAAGGTAGCTCTGTATACCATTTAAATACATTTAAATTGTGTATAGGGATGTCCCGATCAAGTTGTTTGTGCCTCCAGTCAAAGTAATTTAATAATTAACAACTTTAACAATGTGTGTGTGCGCACGTGTGTGCCTTACATTATTATTCAAGACTTCATCTGCATATAATTACCATATTCATATTGAAGTCAAGACATATTAAAATATGCAATGGTGCATTAATAGTACTAGAAAGCCAATGATATAATCAGACTTAACTTTTTTTCCCCGCCAGCATTCTCTCAAAAAAAAATTGCCAGTCAGAGCAATCATTTTTGGTCATATTCATAGCCACCAGAATGTTCTGTATGAATATGTAAACGGCGAACGTATCAAAAGAAATAACAGAGCCTCTGCTTTTAAACAAAAATAAATTATTCTAGCTTTCATTCTTTCTTTTTTTTTGTCGGATCGAATTCAGAACGATGATCAAAACATAGATTGAGTAAATCGAGACACTCCCAAAGCTTGGACAGTCCTGTACCTTTTTCGTGGGTTCGACATGTGGGAAACATTAGGCAGTTTTGATTTACGTATATATCACATTAGCTTACTTGTGTGTATAAGCAACTTCTATCCGCTCCTGGTTTACCCAGATGATCAGATCTTCTTCTTTGCTTATTTTCGGATCCATAGATGCTTTACTATTTTAGAACAGCGCCCCCTACCGCATGAAACATGGATTGCCTTAAAGCTTGTCAATGGCAGGGTAAGAGTTAATAACTGTAATGTCTATCAGCAGTGTAATATGTTAAAGGGGGGGTGAAATGCTATTTCATGCATACTGAGTTTTTTACACTGGTAAAGAGTTGGATTCCCATGCTAAACATGGACAAAGTTTCAAAAACTAAGTTGTACGTTTGAAGGAGTATTTTTGTTCCAAAAATACTCCTTCCGGTTTGTCACAAGTTTCGGAAAGTTTTTTTCGAGTATGGCTCTGTCTTACGTAAGATAGGGCGGAATTTCCTTATATGGGTCCTAAGGGCACTTCTCCGGTAAGATCACGGCCGCGCGCGCACTCGTAGACCAGAGCAAGAGAGTGAAAGCAGTTCGCCATCAAAGCGCCCTGCCCGGCTTTTGGGAAGTCAATGTCACCAAAGAAGTGTGTTTTTGGTTGCCAGGGCAAGACAACCCTGCACAGATTCCCAAAGAACCCAGCGTTAAGGAACCCGTGGATGGAGTTTGTTTTCCTGAGCATAAACGGAGTTGTGTAAGACTTTTGTTCCCTGCATTTCGACGATTGTTTTATAAACAAAGCCCAGATCTACGGATTTGCAGATCGTCTAATGCTTAAGGATCGAGCAGTCACAATGATAAAGGTTCGCGGTCGTGCGTTGGAACCGGACGGTGAGTAAAACTGTTTGTTGAACAAATGTCTCTGTGTGTTGTCACTAGCTTGGCGCGTTAGCACAGCTAAGCTTCGCCCACAGGGCCCGCCTCCAGCCGCTCGGTTTTTTCCGGAAAGACTCGGTACAGCCTATCTTTATGTAAAAAATTTAATAAAACAAAATACTTTTTGGAGATATGAAGGATGCAATATTACTCTATAGGTACTCAAGATTAAAAGGGGTTTGAGTGAAAATGAGCATTTCACCCCCCCTTTAACTTCTACATACTGCTTAACTCCATACTAAATGTAATGCATTAATACTTAGGGTTAGCTTAGTAAGTTTGTTCAGATCTTTAACCCCAGCAAGAGTAATAGCATGCCTCACCAAGCCCTACTAGTCATTTCAACACACTGCAGCCCCCTTATGTTCATAAATGATGGGATACAGTATGTTCATAATTATGATCCTTTCCCGTATAAATATCCATCAACACACAACACGGTCTCTTGGGCATCTACGTGCATCTCCACATATGCGGGATCTGCTGCCCAGTCTCGCTGTGCTTTGCCACTGCAGTGAAAGTAAACAGTGCTCAGTGTGCCGTCCTGCTGTTCTTTAAGGGCTCCATTATGACGGAACTCCCACTGCTTTTGTTCAGTATTCCACGGCTCTAAATCAGAGCACACAATCGGATGGCCACAGCTAGAGCTGCTCACACTGATGCACTCTGAGTGATGTATGGTGACACCATACATCACAGATGGGAGGGTCTCTGTTCTCTGCTCAACATGTGTGTTTGGCAGGGGAGTGCGACATGTTGTTGAGAGTGTCTGTGTGTCTTTTTGAGTTTGAGTATGTGCGTGAAGAGCTGACAGCCTCAGACTCAGATGATTGGTTTTGAAGGCTATGTGTCTTTAGAGAGCGTGATGGCCATTGTAATAGCTGTGCACGTGGAAGCTTCTGGTGAAGAAAGCCAGTTCACTTTGGTGTCTTTGATTTTGTGCTTGCATGTGAAAAAACAACGTGGCTTTGCTAATGAAAACCATTGTGTGTGGTTTTCAAATGTCTTGGTTTGTTTGTGTTTTTTCAGATGAAGGGCCCTATACGAAACACTCCAATCCCTCCAGGCCACCAGATGGCGCTCTGGCCATTAGGAGACAGAGTATTCCAGGTACAAAGCACAATGTCTAACCTGTCACTTTTTTATTTTATTTGAAGGTGTGGGATAGTCTGATGCTCAAAAAAGTGACTTGTAACCAAAATTGCTGTGTACGATTATCGACAGAGAAAATAATGACCGTTTTATGCACTTGACCATGCTAAAAAGGCTTATCATGAATTTTTCACATTTTATTTGTTTTAAAGTAAGTGTTCATCTACCTAGATGCCATCAGTAATTTTGTGCTTTAGTCATTTTTATTTTTAAATATTTCTATTTAGCTTTATTTTAGATTTAGTCATTTTAATTTCAGTTAGTTCCCAAAACAACGTTTATAATTTTCATTTTGGCTTCAATGAATGAAAACATTGTTTTAATTAGCAATAACAACACTGGTTGTTACTAACTTTACCTTTTAGTATTACAGTCTTACACTTTTTTTTGTTTTGTTATTCTTTTTTATCAAGATCTGTACTTTATTTAGCAATTACTATCAGTCAAAAGTCTGAATGCTGAATTTGACTGAATTTACTTTTGTCATGATTATTGAAGCCTTCATACCTAGAGACTCTGCTTAAAGACTTTAAATGAGTTGTCTAGACATTAAAATGTGTATGCATATCACTTTCTTTACAAAAATAATATTTTAGTTAAAATTAAATGGATGTCTTTTGATTGGTTCCTGAGGCTGAATCTATTCAAAGAGGTGTGTGATCTGAAGAAATATAATCTAGTATTGATTTGACATTTTCACAACAAGAATGAGAATGTTCGACTGGTAGGTAGTGTACATAATATGCCGAAGCATATGCGACCGGTTTTCCGGTAATGTGACAAGATGAACAAATTGCTTGCAGTGCTCACTTGTGTTCACTTATGACTCGTCACAGAAACCCAGCACCCCTTGTGTTAGTTGAGATTCGTTTTGAAGCCGTGCTCATTTCAATGCTAGAGGTAAAAAAAAAAAAAAAAAAAAAATGTCTCGGAGGGTGTTGAAATAAATTCCCTGTATAATCTCTCAGTTCAGAGCTCTAAGCACATCAAACCCATCTTCAGAAGCGGTTAGCGTTTAGCATGACGGCTTTGGGGCCTTGTGCCCACGTTCTGATGTAGCTTCGCGCCGAAGGCACAGGGCTCTTTGGACTGCCGTATTAAACCATCCATCTGAAGACAGATTAGGCGAAGGCTGTGACGTTCCTGCCGAGATCGTTGTGATGGTTTTGCTGGTGAACGTATCAGAGATGGTGGCACGTCTCATTATGCTTCCTTAGAAAATCAGTTTCTGCCAAGAGTGGGATTAGAAGCTACTGTCACAAAGTACTTCACATATAACGCTGCAGGGATGCGACTGAAAATTGTAAGGGGAAATACACAAAGGTGATGAAATTGCATCATTTTTTTTTCCGTTCTAGATTTGCTTGATTGGTCGTTCATGACTTGCTCAAGTCCTGTGCCTTATGTAACAACAATTACTCGCTTAGAAATTGATGATATTCTTTGGTACATTCTTTTTAATGGCCATTCAAATTGTCCTTAAATGATTTAGTACTCCAGACGTGCTGAATATGAGCCATTTATTTTAATCCTTCAAGCACTACATCACCTAAGTGTATGTCTTGTTTTACTGAGAAAGAATGAATGCTAATGAGTTGTTTGTATATAAAATTCAAATTAAATTAAATGAATTCAATTAAAACACAAAATGCTGTTTGCAAAGTGAAGCTATGTGGTTCAATAGAGTGGAGTGGCAAAACGTTTTTCTTGCTTGGACTCTCCAGAGACTATAAATGCAATGTTAAGTGGAGATATCCTGCATTTTTAAAGTGTTGCTTTTAAAAAATATATGCTGGAGTGGTGGGAAATAAATTCATGTTGTGACTGATGATGAATTTTGTGCTGCACCCTCAACCTGAGACTATTCATGAATTCACTGATTCCTGTTTAGAATTTATTTGAAAATGTTCTTGAATTTGAATTGAGGTAGCAAACAGGACGCAGATTTGTAATTTGAATTTGAATCTAAGGAAGTAGAATTAAAATACAGTAAATGTATGTGCTGGAAGTAAAGTTTTTACACATAATCCCATGCTACACTAACAATAAAAATGTTGATGTCATTTTTCTTTTTAAAAGAAGTATCTTGTGCACACCAAGACTGCATTTATTTAATCAAAAATACATTAAAACAATAACATTGTAAAATACTATTAAAATTTTAAATAAGTTTTCTATTTTAATATATTTTAAAATGTATTCCTGCGATGGCAAAGCTACATTTTCAGCATCATTACTCCAGTCTTCAGTGTCACATGATCCTTCAGAAATCATAAGCTCAAGAAATATTTGTTATTATAAGCAATGTTGACAACAGTTGTGCTTAGAAACTAATTCAAGATTCTTTGATTAATAGAGGGTTCAAAAGAAGAGTATTTATTTAAAATAGAAATATTTTGTATCATTATAAATACCTTTACTGACAATTTCATTCAATTTATTGCATCCTTAATCCTGAATAAAAGTATTAATTTCTTTAAAAAAAATCTTGACCCCAAACTTTTGAACAGTAGTGTACAGTACATGCATCATATGAATTTGTTAGACAACTTTTTGTTGTAAATAGACAAATATGTGTTTTTTTGTTTTTGACAGTACTGAACAGTATTGAGAATTAAGTCTTAAGTTAAGACTGGAGGAACTGTGTTGAATTTCCTTGAATTGTAAATTCCTCTCATTAGAATTCAAACGACAGTTCAACATCCTTTAGAGAAATCCAATTCTACATTCCAGTTAATAAACAGAAAGTGAGCCAAAGGTTAAATTCAGAATCTTTCCCGAACCTGCAATAAAAAACAGAAGCAAAACATAAAGATAGCTCGGCTAGAAAAGCATGATGATTTCATTTCAGATTCAACAAGTATCCTCCCTCTCCCCAAGATTATATCTGTGTTTTTGTAAGCTTCAAAACACTGCAAAATAAAGCTGAGAATTGCTGAAGTCTATCCACTCTTGCACTGCCACCGATCTCTAAGCACATTTAAATCTCCTTGATTAGTTCTCTGCATTGTTATTAATATGGATGAGGGAGGGGATTAGCAAATTGTTACCTGGAATTTTGCAAATGAATCCACCGGGGGTCGTGTTCTCTAACTGCTTATAATCACAATATGTTTTAAGAAACATACAGGGGAGCCGAGGCCTGTGGTGCTGGAGCGTCCCAAAGCTCATTGGGCTGCTGGTGAAGAGATACAAACACATCATTCATGTATAACCTCAATTTCCTGCTACAACGCTAGCTCTCGCTTACCCTGGATACACGTCCCCTGGCATGCGCATCTCTTTTTAAATGCCGTGTTAGCATTCATTGGGCAAGCTCGAGATGAGTGAGAGAGACAGGCTGCTGACAGATGAGCTGGCTGTGGATGGCATTGGGCCCTGGTTTGTGAGCTGAAAATGTTGTTGCATCAAAGTGATTCAGCACTTTCAGAGGCGCATGTAATGCAGGGTGCAGCTGCAGAGGCGTCTATTCATTTCACCTGAGGTCTGTTATCAAGCTGTCCGAGGAGGGAAAGTTTAATGGAGGTTGTGGCTCATTGTAAGTGCTGTTTGTGGTGCTTTCTTGTGAGCAGAGTTTCTTAGGGAAGTTTAGGCTGTTTTTGTCGCTGGGTGTTTCTTCAACTTTGGGCACTTTTATGTCCCTGGGGTTGTTTATTATTACATCTAGCAGGTGGTCACATTAAAACGGTCTTGAAAATTGTAAAATACCTTATTTTTTTTCCCTACACCAATACTTTCAATGATGTAAAAGAGAGGATAGAATAAACTATTTCAAATTTTCAAAATGTACTGTGTGAAAAATGTGTTTAAAAGTTTGGGGTTGGTAAGAGTTTTTTTCATGTTTTGAAAGAAACCACTTATTCTCGCCAAGGTTCATTTAGTTGATTAAAAATAGAGTAAAATCAGCAACATTGTGAATGTTTTCTATATTTTGAAATGTAATTTATTCCTTATGCTGGTTTGATGCTCAAGACACATTTCTAATCAATGTTGGAAACAGTTGTGCTGATTATAAAAAATAAAAAAATAAAAAAATCATTGTATTTTTTCAGGATTCTTTAAATCAAAAGTGCAAAAGAAAATCACTTATTTGAAATATAAATCCTTTGGGACATTATCAGAATCAGAATCAGAAAGAGCTTTATTGCCAAGTGTGCTAACACACAAAGAATTTTTCTTGGTACTGAAGCTTCCAGTGTACTGTACATATACAAATACAAGAAACATAGTGATACAAATTCTAGGAAAAAAAAAGTACAAGGTCATAGTTGGGTTTAGTCGGTATAAACATTTACAGATTATGAACATATTTACAATATTTTGAATAGTATGAATAAATATAAATATCACCTGAGTTTAGAAGATATTGCACTAAACAATGGGAGTATTGCACTTACAGGCATACGCTTGGGAGGTATGTTAACTGATCAGAAGGGAAATGGCCTGTTGGAAGAAACTGTTCCTGTGACTTTTATACTTCTATTTTATATAAGAAAAAGAAAATATCAGAAACTGTTATACATGACTTAACCGTCTCTTTTAATCAATTTAATGCGCCCTTGAATGAATGCATCAATTTCTCTAAAAAAATAATGACTGAGCCCAAACTTAGTGTGAGTACATATGCTAAATAAATGCAATATTGTTTACAGTAATTGTGTGTATTTAGCATATAGTACATACTAGAAATGAGCCTTAGCAAGACAGTAGCAAGCAGCTTTTAATTTGTAACAAACATAAAATAAAATGACCAACTCCGTCAAAACATATCAAAATTCCTCAGTGATGTATATTGTTGTACATTGTTATTAGACTAATTAAATGACCTACTGAGTGTGTGAAGATGATTAAGAGTTTTTAAGGGATAGTTCACCAAAAGATGAATCATTAGGCTACTCATAATTTACTCACCCTCAAGTTGTTCCAAACCTGTCTTCTGCTGAATACAAAAGAAGATATTTTGAAGAATATGGGCCAAACAGTTGATGGACCTCTTTGACTTCCATAGTATGAAAAATAAAGACAAGGGAAGTCAATGGGGCCCATCAACTGCTCTGAACAACTTGAGGATGAGTAAATGATGACAGAATGTTCATTTTGGGGTAAATTATCCCGTTAAGTCCACAGGACCAAAAGTGATTATAGACCAAAGAAACACCCTTCCAAAGCAAAGGTGTTTCTCTGAGGGTGTAAAACTGCATGTCAGAAGCGGATGAGTAAAGAGATTGCAAGCAGATGTGCAGGCTAGCACTTCATACCTCAGCGCGCCTGTGTGAAATCTTCATGATAAATGCTCTGAAACTTTTTTTTTTCTCCCAGAAGACCCTGTTTGCCGCAGGAGCCAACAGATAGTGTTTTTCATTTGCCTGTGTGTGTTTTATCCCCCTGTGGAGAGGACAGCCCAGCATACAAACAAGTAAAAACAAGTTTACAGGAATTTAGACCTTTAAATATTAAAATGACACATATTTATTAATCCTATTGTTGTAGTTGTAAAAGAAGTGCATTATTGTGCTGTTTTTCCACCATTTTGATTGTCTCTAAATTGTCTCCATATGGGAATATTGATCTCTCTCTCACATACAGTACAACTTCAAATTAAAGCTGCAAGCAGCGATGAAAAGGGCCCTCGCACCCGTGCCGCCGCCACCCGGCGCCTTTAGGAAAACAGAGCACGGTGGGCAGTATGTAAATATAGGAGGACTATGTCAAAGTAATTTGTATTTGCCACACTTCCTGCTACCAGCAGGTGGCGCTATTGCTATAACCAAATATGAGCATGGTCATGTGTTCAGGACAGGACTATTATCAAACATGTGAAGTTTGGGGCAGATTGGACATCGTATGCCTGAGTTACTGCAGGCTGTCTGTGGTTGCCTAGCAACATCGGAACTGCAAGCAATATTGACAGAGAACTTATCTGATCATGCATATATCACCAAAAGGCCGAAATTGTGTGTAAGTTTGTCAGGCCGCCGAGGGCACACCCTTCGACGAAAACTCAAGATCTTCGCAATTTAACGTCGCAAAGGTCTTAAGATTACACTCACCAAATTTGAAGAGGATCAGATCAAAACTGTAGGAGGAGTTCGTTAAAGTACAACATCAGGAAATGGCTAAAACTGCCCAAAATCTGAGAGGAAGTTCAAAATAGCTGACTTCCTGTTGTGTTTAGGGCTATGCTCCAAGAGACTTTTTTGTAGGTATTGGGTCATTACATGCATGTATCAAATTTCATACCTGTACGTGAAACCTAGAGGCGGGGCAAAATGTGGGGGCAATAATTTACCGAATTTGCCGCACTCAAAGTTTCATGAGTTTTCGAGCATGTTAAGGCCCTCTAAAAAGCGATTCACTTTGAAGAAGAAGAAGAAGAAGAAGAAGAAGAAGAAGAAGAAGAAGAAGAAGAGCAAAAACAATAGGGTCCTCTCACCATCGGTGCTCGGGCCCTAAATAGTTGCATGTCTGCATGATTGAACATCGCCATTGTTCAAACACCAGATCGTTTATTCTCAGACTGAATACATCATATTCAATTATCAATTTGATTAGTTGCAGTTAATAATTTTTTTTCCTTTGAAGAGGCGGTTTAGAAATTGTGTAATGAGTTCGCTCTTGAATTGAATAATTATTTTTGTCCTTGTTGTAATTTAAGTAATTGAAGCAATTGTTTCTGAATATCTTTGTTTTTATATCCCATGGATGTTTACTAGCATCAACCATTAGTCATGGCTGGTTCCATATTGAATTATGGCCCAATTTGTCATTTTGACTGCTAAAGTTTCAATGGTGGAAAGCCAATTCAGTGCTGAGGCCACCTGCTGGTACGCCTACAGCCTTCATAGAGAGTTAAACCGTGAACTGACAGTGGGCATTTAACCAAATGTTTTCATTACACCTCGGAGCAATGTTACAAACAAAATAAATCTCCATTCTGCACCTTGCTGCGGTCCCTGTCTGAGCTTCCCATAGAAAATGCAGCTTTTCCCTAATTACGGTGTGTGTTTCTCAAATGTTGGGTCTTTACTGATGGGATAAACAATGCTAAATGCGAATAATCAAACGCATATACACATAGACAGGGCCTTTCAGTTTTTTAAAGGGAGAAAACTTATATTTCTTAGTTGACATCAAAGGTTGAGCGTCTAGTCAAGCTTTACAATATTTGATTAAAGATTCTATACTACTTTGTCTTAGAAAAAAAAACACAAACTAAAATCCATCATTTTCAATGAAAAAAAAAAGGGAATTTAGGCATCGTAAGATTATAATGCACAGTATGAAAATAATATTTTAAATGAGCATTAGATTAGATATTGGCAAAAGGGAAATATATAGTAAATGTAAAAATAGAGCAACTGAGCATGTCAAAAATAAACATACAATATCCATTACATAAAATATCTCTGTTTTTACATACAGTATATATTCACCGCTAAATATCTATGGACAATGTAGGGCCTGTGCATTTCATAGTTTTTTTTTAAGGTAGGATTTTTGTTTACTTTTGAATGATAAATTATACTTTGTTGGGTCGGCACATGAAGAAAAACCCACAGAGAACCCCTACCCCACCTCCCCCACCCCCTTTTTTTAAAGTTTTTTTTGTTTGGATTTTCTGTGCGTGATCTATCAAGTTTGCTATCTAGATCAGTCTGCGATCGCAGATTAACGTTCTCCTGTCACAGCTTGAAAAAGTGATGACTTTTTTAACCTGTGTGAGCTGGCAGAGTAGATGTTTATACCTTGCTCTCTCCATCATACACTCCATTTGTACTTTTATCTCCTGCTTTGTATCATTCTCGCACATGCTGTCTCAAGCTCCATCTTTCTGTCTCTCTCCCTCAATACCTCTCTGATGGGCACAGCATTCGATCCCGCCACAGAAATCTGTCGGCTTTGAGAAAGCTGATGGCCAATCTCATCACCGTGGCAACATGGCAAGGCAACACTAGCTCTGTCTGCCTCATTCAAAGAGAAAAGGTGGAAAAGAGGACATGGAATGAAATGAGAGACCACGAGTAATGGGATCAACTTATCAACTTCCACACCTGTCCCAGTGTAGCCCTCAAAGCACAGCTCATTAGATCCCAACGGTCCTTTTCCTTGCTCAGGGCCGAGATATTAAGCTGAACCCTCGGTGAACTGAGAGAACCACGCTTTCCCCAGACAGCTTAAGACTGAGCTTGTAATATGACCATGGCATACTGTGACACAAATTGTTTGGATACTGAATGACCCCCAGTGGGCCCCCCGGTGCAGCTGCGCGACAGGGCTCACAACATGCACGAATGATGCTGCCGAGTTTGGCTTGGATTGTGATTACGTTTTAAAAGAAACAATCAGTTATGAAATGAAAATCATACATGTTGTAATTTTAATTAGATTATACTTATCTGTGTATATATAAATATATACTCACACACACACATACAGTGTGTCTATATATATATATATATTACCATTTATTAATATTTTAATACCATTTATTAGTTATCAGCCATAAATGCTGGCCGATATTGGTTAAATCTATTTTAGTACTTGCCTACATTGTTTAAATATTTGCTATATTTGTTTTCTCTGTTCAGTTTTCTTTTTCATGTTAATGGTCATGTCAGAATAACTATTTTAATAGAATGTTATTATGTAAAGTTACATGTATTTGTGTTCACAAACTTGTATAAAGTATGTTTCTGGCCTCGGAAGACATGTAATGTCAACCAAATAAAACATTTCCCCCCTGTCTTCCACATGTAAAAGGAGTTAATTTAATGCTGTTACAAACCACAGAAAGACCCATCATTTTTCCTCATCCGACTGAGAGGAGAGAAATGACAGCAACATTTATAATTCGGCCCACTGTAATTTTTCGCTGTCAGGCGAATCCCCAGAAGTGCAAAGTTCTTTTTAATCAAATTATTTGATGAAAGCTGAAGGCAAATTGAGCAGTTCTTTTACAATTAATTATCAAAAGACTGGCACACAACACGAGGCTTGTTATAGATTGAACTCCCGTTTGAATATTGATTCACTTTTTTTTTTTTCTTTTTTCATGGCAAGATGTTTTGCCTCTATCACTCCCAAACACACACAATCACAGACACTAAATTATTCAGCGGTTCCTTTTGGCACATTTTAAGTTTGATTTCTCTTTTAATTACTTTGCTGTCTTTGATATATCAGCATGTTTGCACTGCAAGCTCTCTGCTTGGCTCCATAGGCTTGACTAGAGGTTCAGGTTCAGGCCAAATATTGAGATCCATGCTAACCTCCCTCTGTTCTGGTTCACGTTTCGACATAACTCCCTTCCCATGTCCATATGGCAGCGGTATCGATCGGAGGCAGAGTGCAATGTCAAATTTCTTCCTCTACTGAGGTTTTTGCGCTGGTGATTTGCATGCATAGGGCATCGGAGCAGTTAGGGATTTCAAGGCAAAACAAACCTGATGGATTTGTAATAGATATACAGATCTCATGATTTCAGTATCAATGCAGAAAATGTTCACCATGAGGTTTTTTTGAAGACCAACCTAAAAGGTTGAAAGTGCATGCTCTAATGGTCATACTCAAGAATTTTGAGAAGCAGATCAAGTCTCAGCCTTCAAATTGTTACGTTTTATTATGAAATTCAAACAATAAATACCGTTTTGGCGCTCTTAATAATAAAACTAATTTGTTACATTTATATAGCGCTTTTCTGTGTACTCAAAACTCTTTACATATGGAAGGGGGGAATCTCCTCAACCACCACCAATGTGCAGCATCCACCTGATGAGACGGCAGCTATATAACGCCCACCACACACCAGTTTATTGGTGTAGAGGAGACTAAGTGATGAAGCCAATCAGTATACATTAAAAATAATGTGGCGTGGAAGTTCACTGTAGCGCCTCAGTTTAAGCGAAGCGGTAGCGCACGCGATGATCTCTTCCTCTACTACTAGTTACAGTACAAAATAAACATGAATTAACATCAGAGGGTATGTTGAAAGAATCAGTAAAACTTACTGAAATGCACATGTCTCATGTAATTGTTAAATCAGTGTTTCAACTGCGGATAAAACAGCTTGTAAACAATGTGAAAAACCTCAGAAAAGCCATTCATTGTCAATATACTGTATAGTTAGCAAGAAGAAAATTTAATCTAGAGAGGAGCATTTTGAAAACATTATGAACTATATTACATATTTTTACTCTAATACCATTCAATTTATTATCATAACTTTATTATAATAAAAACGGCCTTATCTGCAAATGCATCAGTTACTAATTAACCTCACCCCCAAATTCTCACTCCAAGCTGAACTCAAAAGTTGTCAGTCCTGTCTATTTGTACCGTATGTCCGGTTATTGCCGTCCTCCTGTGGTGAAATGCTCCACAGCTCTGTTCTGTCAGTAGCCTCAGGGGGGTTTGGAGCTTCGTCTCCCCTTACTCTCTGTCCTGCGGTACCAGGAAAGGAAAGTGAGGGAATGCATATAAATCTGTCTTTTTCTTCCTCCAGTAAAGAGAGAGGGGTTACAAATGCCTTATTTTGATTTCTTCTCCAGCTTAGACAGCTGATGGAGTATTGATGGTAGGGCGTGTGAGAGCGGGAGGGAGGGAGAGAGAAAGCCCTGCTTGCACAGATATGCAGTATTCTTAATGTGACTTTGACAATCCCACAGAGGGATTGAATGACAGCCAGTCGATAGGGGAGCGACTCCTCTGGCTGGCCAGCAATATCAGTGCAAGTCGGCGAGAGAGACAGCAAATAGAAGACGAAATGATACAAGGGAGAAAGAAGACAAAAATTGGATTGAAAAAGGGGGTGGGGGGTTGCATAGATTTAAAAAAAAAAAATTTTTTTAGATAAAGCATTATAACAATGACTTAACATTAAACCCTATATATACAAAAAAAAATGTAATAAAAAATAAATACATATTTTATTCATGCATATATATTAGGGCTGTCAAACGATTAATCGCGATTAATCGCATCCAAAATAAAAGTTTGTGTTTACATACTTTATGTCTGTGTACGGAGTATAATTATTTTCTATATATAAATACACACACATGCATATATATATTTAAGAAAATGTGTTATTTATATATAAAATATTTATATATAATATAAATTATATATAATATAAATATATATACACAGTATATACATGCAAATATTTCTTAAATATATACATGCATGTGTGTGTATTTATATATAGAAAATAATTATACACCGTACACACACATGTATTATGTAAAAACAAACTTTTATTTTGGATGCGATTAATCGCGATTAATCGTTTGACAATTACGGCTGTCAAACGATTAATCGCGATTAATCGCATCCAAAATAAAAGTTTATATATATATAAATATAATTTAATATAAATATATAAATAATATATATATTATTTCTTTATTATATATATATATATATATATATATATATATATATATATATATATATATATATATATATATATATATATAAATATATAATATTTATATATTATCGTTTTTGTTTATATTTACTAATAAAATATAAACTTTTATTAATTTATTCATGCATTTATTATTTTTTAAATTAATTTATGTATTCTTTTTTTATTATTGTTTTTATTAATGAATACATTTTAATTTTTCAAAGTGAGTATGTTCCCAGATGACATTAAAGCAAGGTTTTGACAGTTTTAGCTCACCTCTGGTGACTCTTTGTTCCTCAAACTATAGCCAAGTGCAGAGACACACACACACATACACACACTGAGCACTCTGGAGTGTATAATTAATTACCAGTGGAGGTAGAATGAGAGTGAGAGAGAGAGAGAGAGAGAGAGGGCCAAGCCAGGACGCCTGATCGCAGTCATTTTAGATGAGAGAGGGGTATGGCCGCGGCTGGCCTGCTTTGCTCCTGTAACCCTCTCATCTCCTGTCTCTGCTCTTCCTCTCCCACCTCCCCCAATAACCCTACTTCTCATCCCTCCTTTTGCTCCACAGATGAGTTTAAGGGCACGAGCACCGTGGAGCTGATCAAGAAGGAAGGCACCACTCTGGGCCTGACAGTATCCGGAGGCATCGACAAAGACGGCAAGCCCAGAGTCTCCAACCTGCGCCAGGGCGGCATCGCTGCCAGGTCAGTATTAGCGAACCATTTGTGGATTCATTTTACAAAAACACTCCAGCACTTTCAAAACATTGCTGTGTTTTTAAGATGTCTGACATATCTGACTCGGAAGGTGGGAAACATCTTTAAGAACAGTCATTGGTGCTTGCTAAGACTGTTATTTTTGACAGGGTTGGGACTTGAATAAACACATAACTTTAAGTATTTGGTGCGTAGGTCCCTATTTGAACATGAATGACACCTAAAAACTTGCGATTCCGCTTAAAATTTTCAGCAAAAAAATCTTTACTTAGACTTGCATTGAAAGAGGGACTCAAGCCACCAAGAGACCAGAATATCATATATTTCGAGTGGACTTCTCTAAGGCATCTTGCCCAAAATACCCTAGCAACCACCCAGAACACACTAGCAACCACATAGCACTGGGGTTAAAACAGTACGAGTAGCCTAGCATCTACATACATTAGCATCACAGCAGCATTGTTGTGACTAGTTTTGTACAGCTAGCAATCACATATTCTTTAGAAAATGTAAGAAATGACTTTCAATTCAGTTTTGTAGATGCTAAATGTTGTTGTCAGGTTTTTGTTGTCTATTGGTCTTTATGCTAATGATTTTTTTTTTTTGCTAAGACAGCAACTATAGACGGGCCCTGAGAGATCAATGTGTTCATAGTCTGTTGTGCTGGAGCATTGTCTAGGAAGTGTGTGTGCACATTGTTTTATCTGTACACACTGTGCGTATGTGTGTCTATGAATAAAGTAGACCGAATCTTTTAATCAATACTGCATAAGCCAGAACTCTTCTCTCATTTCCATATTGGCTCTCAGGAATGGCAGACGACCTACTGTTCGCTAGCATGTCAGTCCTCCCCATGAAAACACACACAATCCTCAAAGAATAGATCCATATTCAGATCCCAGAACAAACACTGCACATGCCGTATAGTAAAACACACGTTTTAAACCCTCTTCTTCACAGTCACAGATACTTTTTTCTGCAAATCAATTGTTCGGCTTTAAATGTTTCCCTGCACATCAAGTCTTGTATCTTATTACCACAGAGACACTTTCCCTGATAATTTTACTCGAGCTAAAATAACATCACACTCGCTTTTCCAGAATCTGTTGAAAATCAGACCGCCTTGTAAAACGCAAGAGCTTTCAACTCTGTGTTTGTGTGTCAGTGAAAGATCGAGACGGAGACTGGAACAGCCTGTCTTGATCTCACTAGATGCTTCCTTGGAACAAAGTGTTCCCTTCATGTGCTTAAATCAGCTATCACAGCGTCTCAGAGTTCGACCTGACTCCTCCTTTGCCTTATTTTCTGCCTCTCTTTATTTCTATTCTTTCTTTGTTTGTTCTTCCTGTTCTTTCTTTCTCCCTTCAGTTATGCAATTTCCTCTGACATTTTTTTCAGCTAATGTACAGAATCTAATTCTTGGTCTGTTTCTTTGCAGGAGTGACCAGTTGAACGTAGGGGACTACATCAAATCTGTGAACGGAATCAACTTGACAAAGTTCCGTCATGATGAGATCATCAGTCTGTTGAAGAATGTGGGTGAAAGGGTTGTCCTGGAGGTCGAGTATGAGCTACCGCCTGTCTGTGAGTGAGATTATAAAAGCAACGCTATTACTTAATCTAGCAAAGCTGGAATACATCATTCTGACTGGTTTGTCGCCGCATTCTGCAATATGTAATTTTTCATAATAAACGATAAACTGTGTAACTTAATATTGTTCCAGAAAACAGATTTCCTATACATGTGATCTTTTCATATATATTTCAAAGTGATTAATATTAATACCTCATATAATATAATCAGGGCTATACAGCAACACCTGCCAACTCGCCAAATGCGAGTGGATTTCAGCAGTGGCGTCTAATGCTGTCACTATTACTAGCCACTTTGGCGGGTTGAATTTTATATATAATATATTCATTCTTCAATTGTAGTCTTTTAAAGAAGCATCTGAAATAATAAACTGAGTGCAATGTAGTGTTGTCAAAAACTCGATTTTTCAATACATATCAATACTGAAATATCTGAAACGCTTCCAATACTCATTTCCCGCAGAATAGATACACGGCACGCTGCAATTTTCCGCTCTTTCATCTCTCCGACAGCGAGTTGACACACAAACCCGCCTCCCCTTACACTCGTTTCATTTGCTCCGGATGAATTTGCTCTGGTTGGTGTGTTACAAGGCTTGAAGATCATTCCTGCAGATTTTGTGCTCATACCCAAAGTGTGCGCAGATAAAGCCGCCTCTCAGTACTAAATTGAGTTTTTTTTCACTGCGTATTGCGCTTAAAGGTAGGGTAGGTAGGATTTTTATAAAAAACTTTTTTTCAAATTTGTTTAAACTGTCTTTATATACCAATACATAATTAAAATGTAAGTGCTCTGAAAAAGAGAGTATAAAAATCGAGTGACTGTAGACCTTTTAATCTGCAATAAACACAGCTCATTATTTCCATTCGGGACGAAACAATTGATTGGTTTGGGCGACTGTCACTCACTCTCGCAACCATGGCTACCACCCCTGTTGCTAGATCTGCCCATATGCACGCGCACCCGTTTGATTTGAGGAGGGCAAGAGGCGCGGAACCTACGAAGAGTAAAATTATGGCAGAGAAAGAGCATTCAAAATTCAAAGCACCTGCATATTCAGTCAGCGAAGGCAAACAAGGCAAAAACTACTTCCTCGGACCCTGGTTGCCCGCACTCTTGAACGACCTCCTCTGCTTCGCCCTCGACCCCGGACCTGTCCTCGAACCGACGAAGCGGTACTTGTCTCTGGAGTGTAGTCCTCATTAGAGTCAACAATGTTTTCATCATGGAAACTCGCAAAACACCGTATATGTTATGAATCTTACACGAAATTCACCTTCATCACAGTGTAACTGATGGTATTGGAAAAACATGTATCAATGCAACCTGTTTTTAGCTTTGCCTTATAAATATAGCTCGTTACCTACTGTATAAATATAGCTTGTTACCGAATCAAACAAAGCATATTTTAAACTTTACCAGTATCGATATGCTAGCTTGATAGTGAGTACTAAAAGAAATCTTATTTGTTTATATTTATAGTGATAAAGTTAGGTATTTTATTACATGTGATTCTGACATGATGTCACTGCATGCACTGCGCTCCTTGCTCTCCACTCGTTCAGGTAAATAAATGCGTCTTCCGCTGAGCCTGCGCGTTTGGCGTCGCGCGTTCATGTGTTTTGGGGGCGTGGCTTTGGAAGGAGCTCAGAAGGGAGGGGGTGGAGTGAATGGAAATAATGAGCTGTGTTTACAACAGTCGTGAGAGGTCTACAGTCACTCGATTTTTATACTCTCTTTTTCAGAGTACTTACATTTTAATTATGTATTGGTATATAAAGACAGTTTAAACAAATTTGGAATGTTTTTTTTTTTTTAGAAAAATCCTACCTACCCTGCCTTTAAATACACACAAAATAATGTCCAAATTCCGGTCTTGGTCAGTATTCTCGTAAATACAGTCAATTGTGTTTTTAACGTTAACATTTGAGAAAGAAAACGCATGTGTAACAGTATAATGGATCCGTGCATCAGGTCTAATATGCCTGCTGCCAAATTATGATAAGATAATACTAAAAAATATGTATATGGCAGTTTTTCCCCATTGTATCAATGCTAAAATTAGCCACAGTGGCTGGTGAGCAAAAAAGTGAATGTCAAACTCTGAATATATTATATTATATTATATTATATTATATTATATTATATTTTTTTGCTAAATAGTCACTGATTATTTTTGCTTAAGTGATGAGTGATTAACCACCATCAATCTACCATTGATTTGTTAAAATTAGTTTTATAACAGCAATCTTTGGCTGAGTTACGTCACTCTCAGTGACTTGAAATGTATTTTAGTTTGTTCATTTATATGTTCTGGTCAAGCATTAAAGTCTTGGCAGAACTTTGAACTGTTCATTTTCTTCCTCAGCTGTACAGGGCTCAGGGGTCATGTTCAAAAATGTGGAGGTGACGTTGCACAAAGAAGGCAATACTTTCGGTTTCGTCATCAGAGGTGAGTGCCCCTGTAGACTTCCTCACATCTGAGTTCAAATGTCTTTGAGTCCACCTCATCAACACACTTTCATTCACATCTACATCAAACAAAAAGAGACTATTTTTCTCTATAGATTTGTTTGGCTGCCCTTGGGCCCGCTGAAAGCCCGCTTTCAGTCGCACTTCTAATGCTTACTTTCCAAAATATTTACCAAGCAGACTTCATTAAAAGAAAGAGACCATTTTTTAGATCCATCTAGAGAATGAAGTCTTTTGAAGAGAGACAGAACAAAAAGGTTTACTGTCAAGGTCTTGGTTAGCTTTACTCCTTTTCTCAAATCTGTCTCATAGAGGCATATTGAGGACTTCCTTTTCATCTTCAAGACTCCATTTGTGAATTCAATGGTATGCAATTTTATAGCGAGCAGCACGGCTTTAAAAATGTATAATCTGGTGCTTTTGTAGAAAAATATATGGACATTTCAGTGAGGTGAGCAAATGGCCTTTGATGTGCACCACTAAGCCAGTATTTGAGCTGTTATTTAAGTTTATCAAGTGTGAGTATACATCTCCACAAGTGTAAATGTACAGTGTTTTACTCTATGGCTACATTTGTTTAATGTTTCAAAACAAGTTGTTTTTTCCATGGTGTAGGAGGTGCCCATGAAGACAGGAACAAATCTCGCCCGGTTACCATTACAACCATCAGACCCGGTGGTCCGGCTGACAGGTGAGTTGGTAATGGATTCTGAACTGGGTTCATCAGCACATTAGCTATTATTATATCCACCTTTATTATGCACATTTCAGAATATTGCATTAAAAAAATGCAGAATGATTTGGTTTAATTCTTGCCCTGAAGTGTCTTACACGATTGTGTTCCTAAACCCCAGCATTCGAACATGACAGCGTTTATTGCGTTTTGTCTGCGTGCTCTGAGATGCAAGTCATTGATGATTCTTGAAAAAAAGAGCCACATATTTTTCACCAATTTACCAGGAAGTGACTATTTTGTTCTCTTGACAACATGGAATGGGAACGCTGCTTTATTTACAAATGTTTTATGCGATATTCCAAATTTGTGAATAAGTCAATTCGCAACTTTGGATCGAAGCATAGCTAATAAAGCTTTTTTTGTCCAAAAACCTAGGCAGCATCCTTACTGAAATAGACTGAAAAGTAACTGATTAGAAACACTCCATAGCAAAGACACTGTATATGCATCATACAAATAGTTGATTCACATACTTGACTCTTGATTTCTATAGGTTTTGGTATTAGCATGTTGCTTATCTAATGCCAGGAGACTCTAATAAAATACAATAAGCATAAAAATACACAAACATAATTAAGTGATCAAATTTTAATGGCATAGTCCTCCTTTAAAACCTACTTAAACCTGTGATAGGCTGGTTTGCTAGTCTCGATGGTTTAAGCTGGTCTAAGATGGTTTTATCTGGTGTAAACTGATCTCAAATCTGGTTTAGTTGGGCGGCTCAGCTTCACCAACTGAAAAGTCCTCTAAAGTTGAATTAATAGAATATTTTGATCAGCTTAGTCTGGTTTAAGATGTTTTTTTTCAGGGTGAACTATAAATTAGTAAATATAGTAATACTTTTTATATTTAAACCTTAAAATATATTAATTTAGCCTTCCTTCCATCTTCTCCCCGCATAATGGATTTCCTTCCTTAAGGATACAAGCAATAAAGATTTATAATTTGTCCCCTCAAAAAAAAAAAAGATATCTAATTATGGGTTAGCATAATTAATTTTCTTACAGCTTTCAGAATGCTGTTGTGATTTCTCTGTAGGCAATTATCTAGGTTTTGGAACTGATTTAAAAATGTAATATATATCTAATAGCATGTATCATGTAAACTTTGAAATGTAGCTCATGTATATGTGTGTTTTCTCTCTGTGTTCCTTGTTATTGATTTGACTTTTATCTTTGTAGGTTCAGCATAGCTGGTCTGTAGTCATTGCTGTGAAATGGCAAGAAATTGCTTGATGAAAATAGTGTTTCCCAGTTGGCGTTCCTTTCGGAACCGGAATAGATTGCCCCGCAACTTCAGCGCTCGCTTGAGAATTGTAAATGGACTGGCGTGATATTTCATTCGCTCTGGCATATGAACTGCTCTGTTATTACCGTCATTACACGCTAGCCCGTCTCTCTCTTCCCCCTCAACCCTTATCAATATTCATTTTGCACACTGGTAATTTCATTTCTTACCGACAGAGTATTCCCATTTCTTTTGTTCAGTGGCACGGCTCCTGTTTTTCTGGGTAAATATTGTGTTCTGTTCCTCTGCAATTTGGTATTGACTGGACTCGGACATCTTGCAGTCGCAGAGAACGGCCCCCTTGGAAAATAAAAACAGCAAATTTCATTTCGTATGAGTCATAAATCAGGTCTCTAACCAAAACTCGTCTCTTGTGGTGCTCCCTGGTACTATGGGTTAAAATGTGCTTTGAAACTGGCCTCACATAAAGCTCAATAGTCCTAGCCAGACTTAAAAGAGATTGTACACATCAACTAATCACAGTTTACCTTTGTGTTTTCGTGCTATTTTTATTTATCTCAAATGAATTGTACCACAATAACAGACCACTGTGTAAAAACTCAATTAACCAGAGTCTCTACTAACATGTGAATGGAAAACACTGAAAAAATATTCGAGGAGTGTGACATTTCTGCCTTTCCAAGACTATTTCAAAATAACACTGCCATTCAAAAGCTTGGGTTTGTCAGATTTTTTATGTTTTTGAAATAAGTCTTAAGCTCACCAAGGCTGCATTTATTTGATTAAAAGTACAGTAAAAATAGTCAAATTGTTAAAATAACTGCTTTTCAATTTTAAAATGTAATTTATGTCTGTGATGGCAAAGCCACATTGTCATTTGATCATAGAAATCATTCTAAAATGCTGATTTGGTGCTTGAGAAGCATTTATGATTATTATGTTGAAAACAGTTATGCTGCTTAATATTTTTGTGGAAACTGTGGTGCATTATTTTTTTTTAGGATACTTTGAATAGAAAGTTCCAAACCGCATTTATTTGAAATGGAAGTATTTTGTATTGTCTTTACTGTCACTTTTGATCAATTTAATGCAACCTTGCTGAATAGAAGTATTCATTTCTTACTAAATTTCGCTGACCCCAAACTTTTGAATGGTATTGTAACCACCATTAACATTCTGCTCTTGGATATCTAATTTACTTGCCATTAAGCTATCTTAAATAAAACTGACTTAAGATTTGATACCGCTGACCTGGAAAACTTCAGCAAATCAAGTTATTAATTCTTCCTTAGATGCTATCATTATAGCAGCTGTATCTTGTAAACACATCTTTGTTTCCAGGCGCACTGATTAAAAAGCATAGAAGTCAGCCAATCAGATTGGCTCCAGATGTATCAGCCTGAACTTGCCAGTTTTGTATGCATATGCATCAGATGGTCCAAGAACACAAAGAATAATAATAACAATATGACTGATAATTGCTTTTTCTCCATGTTCTAAAGTGCTTCCCATGGTAAATGAGTTTATTTTTGATGTCTTTTGAGGTTCAGAGTGGTACCTGGTCTTAGTTTAGGAATTACTGTGGTTTTGGAAAGGTCTCTGGTGTGTTGAACACAGACGTGACCTGCCTGCTTGTCATGATAACAGATTGAATGAAGTCTGTAACCTTTCCGGCATTTAAAAGGCTTATTGTTACGAGCAAACAAGCGGAAGGCACACAATGCAAGTGCTATTGTGTCTCTGGATGCCTCTCTTGTATACAACACATTTCTTCTGTAATTCAGAAAGGCCATTTCAGTCTTTTATTGTATGTTGTTTTCTCTCTTAGGGAAGGAACCATCAAATCCGGTGACAGGCTGCTCAGTATTGACGGAATTCGTCTGCATGGAGCGTCTCACGCAGAGGCCATGAGCATCCTCAAACAGTGTGGCCAGGAAGCCACACTTCTAATAGAGTACGATGTGTCGGTCATGGGTAAGGACACTCCCACTTCATCTAATCCCGCCCCCAGATAATTCACATTTATTTGTTATAATTAAATGGGGAAATAAATATGGAATTTATCATAAAGGAGACAGAAATATTTATTTCATAATATTTAATATAGACTAAATTACATTACAGTCGATGCTGTCAAATCAATTAAATGCAATTAATCGCATCTAACATAAAAGTTTATAAATGTGTATATATATATATATATATATATATATATATAGTCGATGTGACAGCATTAATTACAATTTCATTTACATATCGAGAGAAATGAAATACCAGAAAAGAGATAAGGAAAATTAAAAGAAAAAATACAATCTTTACTTTGTTATGTGTTGTTGCTGCTATAAAAGTGAATTTACTTAAAATCTTTATTAATTATTTTGTTAATTATTTAGTCTTTATTTACTCACCTTGATTACTGGGACTATTTATTTATTTATTGTATTTTAGTATTTTGCATTTTTATTTTTATTTTTTTATTCTGTTTTATTTAGTTTGTATTGCAGTGCACTTTTAGCACGTAGTAAAACGTAGTTTTCGTTTAGTTACTTTTTTTATTTCATATTTATTTCAAAGTTTTTTTTTTTCTGCAAGTTCTTTTAATAGTGTTCCTTAGGCCCCGTCCACACTACTGCGTTTTCGTTTAGAAACGGAGAATTAAAACGAATACGATCTCCGTCCACACCAGTGTTTTAGTTGCGTATTAGAATTGATCTCCGTCCACATTAAAACGACTGAAAACGCGGATCACGTGACCATTCACCAACACTGGGCATGCGCGTGCCGGTGTAAACACAACTTCATTGATAAAATTATCCCACCATGCGCTGGTTCTTCCCGGGTTAACCCAAAACCGACGCTCCATGTACGGTCGATACCGCCGCTGCACACGGGAATTGTCACAGATCGCTCGAATAATAGCTTGCCTCCGGCGCATGTAGGCAGTTATAGCATTGTAAAATGCAGAATTTACTTGCACAACAGCTGCTAGCAAAGATATACGCCATGACTGATGACACCAATCATAGAGCCGAGCGTGAGCCTCTGCGTCATCGTTTCTAAAGTCCTCCGTTTTGACCCGTCCAGACTAAAACGCCCTCCAGAGATTCAAAACGAAAAACGGGTCGGCAGCGTTTCTAAACTTCTCCGTTTTGGGTCTCCGTTTTTGCCGTTTTAGTGTGGACGGGAGGTGCAAACGTAGCAAAAGGTCTCCGTTTTTAAACGAAAACGCAGTAGTGTGGACGGGGCCTTAATGCCAGTGACTTTGTCTAGAAGGGACGTGTCATGGGCATTTTGTGGTTTGTTGTAGACCAGGGGCCGTATTCACAAAGCATTTTATCTTACCACTACGAGTACTCCTAAATCGCACTAAAAGATTTTAGCTAGGAGTTTTCTCTTAAAAGTTATTCACAACGCCTTTCAGACCTACTCTTAGTAAAGAAAAATTACAACTCCTAAACTAAGAGTGAGTCTTTGTTGCTATGGATGACGTCATTACTCATGCACGAGCTTGACTGAAGTGACCACCTTGATTGGCTGATGATTGTAACACGGGAATGATTCCTAACACCTCCCCTACGATGATGAGTGACAGGTGACAGGTCTGAGAATGCGTGCGCTACACAAGTAGTGCGAAGGACGGAAGATGATGAATAACTGAATAAATAGCCTAAATGAATAAAGAGTAAGGCAAAACAAATAGCCTAGTAGCCTAATAAAACATATGGATTGATGCAATTTTACCTCTTATAACACAGCCACGTCCAAGTGATCTGAGGGCGCGGGCGCTTCCTGGTGTCTGACGTGTGCGCAGACTGGTGCATAGATACATACACTAGATGTCGCATTGGCTACGGCAGTTCATTGGAACGAATGTCTTTAATGCGACATATAGTTTATATATATCTATGCACCAGTCTGCGCACACGTCACACACCAGGAAGCGCCCGCGCCCTCAGATCACTTGGACGTGGCTGTGTTATAAGAGGTAAAAACGATATAAATACTGTTCGTTTTCTCACACAAACCGCTCGTTTCGTGTCTTAGGCCATCAATGTGTACTTACGATGGGGAATTGTTTAATTTGGACGATGGGGAATTGTTTTAATTTGGACTCTGTGCATGCTCTTTGTGACCGTGACCACAGACCTGCATGATATGACTGTCAGACAAGAACGGTTTGACCTAAAAATATCAAAATTGAAACTACTGCGGAAAAAAAGACACCTACATCTTGGATGCCCTTGAGGTAAGCTAAAACATACCAAAATTTAATTTCAAAGTGAACTATCCCTTTAAAATTCTTTGTGAATACGGCCCCTGACCAGTTGTGCTGTTGTGTTCTGGATCATTGTTGGGGCTTAATCATTCTAGCTGGAAAACCATTACAGTATTTGTAAACGCTTATCGACTGAAAACAGCAAACACAGAATGTAACATTTTAGCAATTTTAAAGAAGTTATTTCATGTTTTCCAATTCTCGTATGTCAATATGTGTTTGTTGCATTTGTAAATGTCAAGGAAAACATGCTGTGGATAATGACAGAGTGCCAAAGAGGGGAATGAGGTGCAAAAAGACAAGAAAGAGGGTGACAGTGAGTGAGCTGAACTGAAATGAAAAGGAAAGTCTCTTAAGATTTGAAGTGGCCCGTGGCTGTAACTCATCTTTCCGGTGTCTTTATTGGGCTCTGACCCGGAAGTGATAGATTCTCTTTCTGCTGTGCCCAGAGGAAGTCTAGCGAAAAGGCACATCCTTCACTGCACTGATATGCCCCCCAGAACAGTGCTGTTCAAACAGCATTAAACGCTAACTACCTTACAGTGACTTTTCGACTGTGTTTTTGGCCAGTACACTTTCCTTCTCAGTTTAAGTTTTGCTGTGTAACATATAGATCGTTCTGTCCTGGCATTCTGGCCAAAATAAAACTTTCTCTACACCTAAAGCAATTTATACCATCTTTCTCTCTCTGTTCTCACACTCTCTTTCTGTCTTATCATCTCTCCTGCTCAGTATGGTACATGTTCATTGGTGCGAAAGACAATGCTAGTCTGACACATTTCTTTTAAACAGCTTATTTAAATTAACTGTTGAAAAAAATATTCTGCAGTATTTCTACGCCATTGTGTACTAATGCATTATTGTAATGCAATATTGAGGTATTGTTCTTAGTATTTGCTTGATTATTATGAGTTAAGTTCAACAAGTTTGTGTTTGTTACCAAACTCATAACGAATCAGACATGTCGAAACGAGAAGGTTCTACAGTAAGTTTAGTGAGTCAGTCAGTCAGTTGTTGATTCGCAAAACGCTCAGAACAATTCTGTCCAATTCACGAGTAAATAATTCAGATTGTTTTTGTGAACGCTTTCAGATGATTCATTGGAAATATCCAAGTCAAAAGAACGATTCATTCATGAATCAGGCTATACCTGCTGTAAATTGTCGCTTTAAGGATGTTAAGGCCCGCTAACATTCACAAAATTTCAGAGGTTAACCTTCTATTGCCAGTAGTTTAGCAATTGAATTCTCACAACGAATTCATTCAAACCAAACAGCTCTCTGTTTGTCAATCCGCGTGACCAACTTGAACCGGTTTCGAAATCTGCGTAGGAAAATATTTCGCCCTCACTTGAAATTCGTGATCGTAAGGATTATTATTATGAAATGACACGATTTCGCCACAGCATAACCGCAAGTTTTCTGTAATATGTATAACGAGTGTCTATAATCTATGATTGCTTTGAGTATACATCACATAAAATAATCATGTATCCACAATTACAGTTGGAAAGAGGCCAACTTACTTTATGAATTCCTGACAGGCATTGATTCCTGTGACTTACAGCGATTGGTTGCCCGATAGCTTTTTTTCGTATCTCATTTGCATAATATTGAGCATTATCTCATCTGTTTGACACTCTCACCACTTGCTCTGCTTCACTGTCAACCCCACAATCTCCGGTAGAGAAGGAATTGAAAATGGCTGCTTAGCTCCACACCAGTGGACACATACAGTAACGGGGTTTGATTAAAAGGAACCGCCAGATACCAAGCATGCATTGTGCATTCATCACTATTTACAACTGTTCTTCCTCTCATCGCCTCATGCTCCTCCAGCACCTCACGACAACACAAACGCTCCTTAGCGAGCTCCTCGATCAAGCCCTCATCAGCGTGATGCGCATAACGGTGGCACGTTAATCACCATGCCTCTGTCACCCGGATGGCACCCATGTGATTGAACAATTTCCTCACCCCTGGCTTTATTAATGGATAGTCAGTTCAACCCTGTTTAGCTGATGTCAGTTGGGCCTTTGAGGCTTGGCAGGAAGGTGAAGGTGGGATTCAGGGGCTGGAAAAAGGGCTTTATTCATCATCAGCTGTCATGGTGGCTCAAGGAGATCACTTGGATCTCATTTAGCATGTTTATTTATCCCACACTTCCACTAGGGATGTGCAATTTGGTCATTTTGTCTCCTCGAATAGTCAGCTATTTTCAAGCCAATTTTCAGTTCAACTCTTCTCTAGCCGACCAGATTGCAATGTACCACCCAAAATACCATTATAACAAATCAATTTAGACACATTTGCTTGTAGTTATTGGACTCTTGATCACTGTTGAATGCTTTAAAACAATTACAAGTGACAATTCCTTATGTTTGAGGCACAAAGTGGCTCTCCAAAATCTTCAACTTCTCTGTTCCTCACTGGGGGAGTGAGCTTCCAACTTTCACTTGAATCTTGTGCAAGCACTTAATCATCCCACATCCTTAAACCAATACACACACACAAACTCACACACACATACATTATTGTATAACTTTGTGAGGACATTCATTGACACAATGCAATCTCTAACTCCTTACCCTAACCTTACCCATCACAACTGTGCCTAACCCTAACCTTAATTATAACTGTATCCCTAAAACCAAGTCATGACCCTGAAACATGCTTTAAAAATGGGTCTTAGAAAGTGAAGACTGGCCAAAATGTTCTCATTTTACTCTTTGTCCTCACTCCAATGATCTAAAACTTAAACCGGTCCTCACAAATATAGTTGTTCAAGTACACACAAACCTTCAATTTTTTTCTTTGCACTTCTCCTTTTCTAGCTTGCTTCCTAATCTACAGTAGTCGCCAAATAAACCTGGCATCGTATATTACGAATATTGTTGGCTCTTGATGAATTGCTTTGGTTCCTCCTTTGTTAGTTGCTTTGGATAAAACCCTCTGCTAAGTGCATAAATGTTCCTTGGATACACTTGGATCACCACATGTTTGAGTCTTTATAGAGCCGCTTTACAGACCAAAGCAGATCTTTTGGACTAGCAAAGGAGTTTCCTCAGTATGTTGGCATTTTGCGATGGCAGCAAGTGTGTTTACCGCGAACGCAGGGAGGAAGTTGTCACACCTGACAGCCGACAGCTGTACGCCCGCTCTAACTAAAGACCGGCTGCTCATTCTGTCCGCTCCACACACAACAGCAGGAGCTATTTCTCTTTGTAATGGGCGTCAAGTGAAATCAGCACATGTTGGAAACAGGCTGGATGAGCGGTCGTGTGACACGTGTTTACGCGTAGTGGTTTCCTCCACGCTCTGAAGATGTATGGTCTAATCAGGTCTTTAGTGCAGCCCATTACTAAACTGAGATGTTGAATTACCTCCATTACACTTTAACAGGTCCAACCGCAGCCGCTCGCCCTCATTCACATTAATGAAGTGTGTGTACATGTGTGTGTGGGTGTATAACCATCATTCGTAATGTTTTTTTCTCTTTTCCCCCCATGTATTTGGGCACTTAAGCCACACTTACAAATGCATTAGAAGCAAAATATCTAATCAAGTTGTTACCGCTGGTGTAAAAGCGATTCTTAGTGGATGTATGAAGTCTGTCAATTCCTCAAGTTCACACAGGTGCCGTAGCAGAGAAAATGTATATATTCACACGCTCGCTATGCCATCAAAAAAGCTTTTCAAGAATGAAGTCATAATGTTATGAGATTAAAAGACGCTTTATACCACTGGAAGGTCCATTTTCGGAATATAATCAATGTCTTTCTCCTACTTGACAGATTCTGTAGCCACAGCTTCAGGCCCGCTGTTGGTGGAGGTGGCCAAATCGATGGGCTCCAGTTTAGGTCTGGCTCTCTCTACCTCCATGTACTGCAACAAGCAGGTCATCATCATCGACAAGGTCAAACCAGCCAGCATCGCTGATAGGTAATTACAGCGGCAATCATTTCCACAACACAGAGGAAGATGAAATGAAAGAGGAATTTTCCTTATGAAAGAAGCATCATTGCTCATCATGTTTCCATTGTTTTGTGAGCCAGATCAATGCATCGAGAGGAGAGAAATGTGTGCTGCAGAAACCTGATGCCTGCTTGTGAAAATGTAAAAGTTTGAAATGCATATAGCTTAGCAACTAATTATAGAAATTCAATAACTCATCTAGCCTTCATGCCAGCAGAAAAGCCCGGAACAATAATAAGGGTGGTGGAGTGCTGAGCAAGTGAAAACCTTTCCATCAGAACAGATTAGCACTTTGAAGATGATTCAAGAGTTTGCTCTTGGGAGAAACATTGGGTGGGAATTAATAATACTCCTTATACCCTTTTTGCATCGCCAGGGTGCCAGTTTAGGTGTCCAGTCTGGAACCACTATGTGCATTTCCACTGCAGAAAAGCATTTGTGCACTTGTGAAATATTTGTTCTAAATTGGCCTAAAAGCACTGCTAATGTATAAATAAGAATTTAAATAAATGTATCACATTAAAAAATTATATTAAATTAAATTATAAAGTATTATTGTTAATTAAAAATACTTAGTCTGCATCAAATTTGGTGTTTAAACAACTGAAACTACTTAGGTGTTGGACTACTGAAAGTCATGATATTTGCAGTATTGAGAAGAATTTGTTTTAAACGATTGTTTGAAATGATGCCTGTGATTGTGCAATTCAGTGGACGTTTAGGACTGGCAAAACAGGAAGTGATCTAATTGCCTTTGCAGGTGTGGTGCACTGCATGCAGGTGATCACATCTTGTCAGTGGACGGCACAAGTATGGAGTATTGCACACTGGCCGAGGCCACCCAGCTGCTAGCTAGCGCTTCAGAACACGTCAAAATGGAGATTTTGCCCCACCACCAGACAAGACTGGCTCTCAAGGGCCCTGAACATGGTAAGAGACCTACACACTCAATCTGAGCTCTAAGGGTACCTGTACACTAGAGTTTTACAACAGAAAATACTTAAAACCCATTTGTTTAAATTGGAATTGTATATTGTAAGGCAATTCACTGCATCCCTGCTTGATTTCAAACCGACCCGGCTCTTTTTACACTCCATTAGGACTTTCTCTAGTGCGTAAGATCACAAAAGTGATGCAAATTGTAAAATGGGGTGGATAAATGCACATTCATTTAGAGTTTTACTCACACAGCATTTTATTTTTGGTCACATTTATTAATTGGAATAGTTGTACAACATGCATCTTAGAGTAGCTCTTCAAATCTCAGTGCTCTGAGAGAGGAGACATTCCCTTAATGAGTTAATCGATATTGAAAGTAATGCGATATGCATAATTGATGCCTAACATAATGCTTGCGTGTCTTTGATATCAACCCTGTAGTTCCTAGATACAATGTTGTCTGAATGCAGCATTTGAGAGCAGTGCAAGGCCAGCTGTGTCCTCTCCACGTGATGGTTATCTCAATGGTATTTAAACATCTTTCTTGCAGATATCTGAATCTTTCCTCAGGTTGTCAGGGGTTACGTGTTGTTCAAAAGCTCATTCTTATCACCTGACAGGTTTTTATTAAGCTGTGCGCCACCAAATGGTATGAAAACAAGAGTTGACGTTAAAAGTTTAGAGCAAGGATGATTCTCCCAGAGAATACATCCTCATGACATCCAATGTGTGCCCTGTCATGTCTTATCAGGAGCAGGATGTTAACGTTCAACACCAGAGACAAAGGCTTGAATGCAGCCGTACTTCCTGATAGGGCTAGATTTATACCACTAAGATGTAGAAGGCCACACACTAGAGCAGAGCCAGGTAAGAATGACCGGACCAAAGTCATATTTAATTACCAGAATCGAGACTTTTGACTTGGCTAGTAAGCATCCACACAGTAACATGCTACAGAACATTCTGGAAAACAGGCAGAACACCCTAGCAACCACATAGAAATAAAAAAAAACACAACCACTTGCAACCACATGGCAACGCCCTGGGAAGCACCTAGCACCCTAGCTACCACA
Organism: Squalius cephalus; assembly: GCF_949319135.1. Taxonomy (NCBI): domain Eukaryota; kingdom Metazoa; phylum Chordata; class Actinopteri; order Cypriniformes; family Leuciscidae; genus Squalius; species Squalius cephalus. The sequence goes on from NC_137125.1 coordinate 45,185,220, forward strand.
AGGCATCTTGCTAAAAACTCTTAGTATACCATAGCAATTACATAGCCACAGCCTGGCAACCATCCAGAACATCATAGCAACTGTATAGAAATGCCCAAGCAGCCACCCAGAACTCCATAGTAACTGCACAGTAACATGCTAAAACCCCTCAGCATCTCTATAGCAATCACATAGCAACACCCTGGCAACCATCCAGAACATCATAACAACTGCATAGAAATGCCTTAACAGCCACCCAGAACACCCTAGCAACTGCACAGTAACATCCTGAAAACCCCTCAGCATAGCAACGCCCTAGCAACCACCTAGAATACCACAGAAATGCCTAGACAACCACCAACAACATTCTATCAACCACAGAGTAATATGCTACAGAACACTTAAGCAAACGCATAGTAGCAACATTCTGGCAAAAACTAGAACACCCTAGCAACTGCACAGTAACATGCTAAAATCTTGTCAGCGTCTGCATACAAACACCCTGGCAACCACCTAGAATACCATAGAAATCCTATATGCATCCTATATGTCCTGTACTGCTGTTCTGCTGGCATCCTTCACTGAAATAAAAAAAAAATCCCTATTGACAAATTTGAATTATTTTGCAGAACGTACACAAGGTCAGTGGCTGTACGACCTTTATGCTATAAACTTAATAAGAATGTGGATTAAAGCCTAGGACCAGAGAACATAAATAAGCGTGGACCTGCACAGCATACTAATGCTTCTTGCTTGCTGTCGTAAGGGTTTTTTAGAGGCCCAGCACTAGAAAACAATGAAGTGACCCTTGGGTCAGCTGGTAGGAGGCGTCTTGATTGGCTCTTAAGAGAAGGAAATTCAGTTTAGAGCACCATCCAAACACATTCACAGGACGAAACGCACTCCTGAATCCTGTGAAGAGCCGCACATGTCTACTGTCAGGCTTCTCGCATTACTATGCACCTGCACGTCCACTACGCAGTTCGCACACACAAACGTGTACTCTATTTCCTCAGCTCGAGCAGATTTAGTGCAGTGAAGCGTTCTATACTAACACAGATCTAAATGCCAGCCACGGTGAAATTCCAGACAGATGGCAAATGCCAAAAAACGTCAAAACACCAGACAGCTGGCTGAAACCTTAACGCACGTATGCATCACACATACACATTCTGCCTTGTCACCGCATACTCATGCAAACACAACATCAGTCTGGAGGGCTTCCATGGGTGGCAGTGTCTGTGTGCCACAGAAAACATCTGAATCTACTGCTGAAAACAAAAATAATTCTTGTTTCTGATGCAAACACTGAACCCAATCGTTTTGCTTGGCTATCTTGTGCATGTAGTTTTTTTTGTAGTACAATGTATTAAGTGCACACTACAGAGTGTATATTGTACATATACCACATACTGTATATACATACAGCATTCATACAATATTTTAATATGATGCCAGCCCTGGTATAGAGAGACTAAGCTATATTGTGTTAACTTCAAAATAAAATAAAAAAATCTACTATTTAAAAATAGATTTAGAGCACATTTAAGCTGTATTTATTATATGAATTTATATTATATTATATAATTATACATTTATTTTAATGAAAAAATACAATATTCTCTACTTTAACTAAAATGTTCTACTCAAAATAATCATGATAATGCACAAAAAAAAAGATTAATCTTTATTCTATTAATTTGTTGACACCCTTGGTATAGAGATTCTACATTGTTTATGCCTGCAAAAACACTCATATTTTCATGTGTGCCTTCCCCTCTATGATTCATGAGCAATCTCTCTTTATTTCCCCCCCACACACATAATTGTAGAAGTAATAGCTCTCATCTGTCCAGGCCTGATTACCTTCGGTCCCAATGGATTCTTCACTGTCTTTCAACTCTGTGCTACTGTTTGATGCTATCATGATGATGGATCCCTGGTCTCCTGCCTTACACAAAAACACACTCCTTCCTCACCTCTCACCGAGTCTCTTTCCTGTCTAATCCCCTCTGCAGCCACTGCCCTCCAGTTTGCCTCTCTCTTCTCTCTCTGAGACTGCTTTTGTAATCTATCTTTTCGGGCTGTGTGCTTATGTGTTTGAGAGCACAGCAGACATGCTGCTAAAATTAACTGTGAAAACAGAAAGGAGCCAAAATAGAAAATAATCAATGCAGGTGTCCGTGGTTGTGTATTTTAGGAGGATGTTTTGTTGGAAGAACTAGCTATTGGATATTTAATACCTTGCTGTGGGAATGCTTGTTTGTGAGTAAGTCTGCCTGTCTACTTTGTACAGTATAACAGAAAGAAAGTCTCAGAAGATACTGCAAGGTAGCTTGCAGCTGTATTTTTGGTGAGGTCTACAGTATTTGTGATATTGGTTGCCTTGACCTAGAACGTTTCTTAAAGGTATAATTCACCACAACATTTTATTTTTTATTTTATTTGAATGTAATATATTTATTTTGGACGCATTGACTTTCATTGAATGGACAAAAACGGTTTCCCACAGAAGAAAGAAATTGATACAGGTTTGGAATAACATGTATTTGAATTATTTAGTCAACTCTCCCTGCAAAAAAAACAAAAAAAAATAAATCCAAATGTTTGGACCAATCAAAAAGCAGCTTGATAAGCATTTAATGGGCATTTCAAACATGAAACTGCTAAACTAGTTCATTTTTAACAATGGTGGTTTTATTCCAGGTTCAAGCACGGTTTGAAAAGCCTTAAAGTGTCTCTCCTTGTATGTTATACATTGGCATTTATGTGGTGTTGTATGCTTTTCCCGCTCACGTCCTCCCTCTCTCTCTCCTCTCCGTGTGGTCAGTCAAGGTGCAGAGGAGTAACCGGACATTGCCCTGGGAATCCGGAACCAACAACAACAGCAACTTCCTTCCCTATCAACACTATAACACCTACCACCCCGACCAGTCCCGCAGCCAGACCAAGCAGAAAACCTCTCCAAACAATCCCCGTAATGTTCCTTCCCTTTTCCTTCATCCTCATCCTCTTGTATCTTCCTCGTCTCTCATCAGTGACCGATTTATTCCATTGTTTTATGGGTTTTGGCTTTATAACTTAGACTTCCAAATTGATTTTCAAATGTATTGTTTAATAAAAACTCAAGGTCTCGTGTATTTTCAAAAAAAATTGGCTAATCGATGCCACATGGCATCAAGTTGACCATAATCAAGTTGGGTGGAGTTCAACAATATGCAAATGAGCACAGACAGCCAATGGGAGTGAAGATGCTGTATCTTTTGCTGAAAATGCAAGATTTAAAGTTATCTTAAATTATGCTTGATGTCAAAAAATGTCACTTTGTGAATTCTGTAAATTTGTATTTGTATTTTTTACATTTATTTATGCATTTGGCGGACACTTTTACCACATTATATTTAAGGCAGTGGTTCTCAACTCCAGTCCTCGGGACCCGCTGCTCTGCACATTTTGTATGTCTCCCTTATTTAACACACCTGAATCAGATCATCAGCTCGTTAAGAGAGACTCCATGAACTGAACTGAGTGTGTCAGATAAGAGAGACATACAAAATGTGCAGAGCAACGGGTCCCGAGGACTGGAGTTGAGAACCACTGATTTAAGGTGTATTGTAAATATATTTATATTTTATACAATCAGTTTAAATCATGCATTATTTGAGATTCGAACCCACGACCTTGGCGTTGCTAGCGTCGCGCTTCACGTAAATAAATGTGATGAATACAGGAAGAAATGTTAGAATGTCTCATTTGCGCTTTATTTGATAAGACTGTTTTTGTTTTTGTCTTTTTTAGTGCGTTTTATTTGATCTCTTTGGAAAACAGAGCAGAACTAATTTGTTCCCCGGCTGTTTCCTTGTCTCTAAACTATGCTGAGGCTAAAGACTGTTTTTCTCTCTGTACTGCTCTCTTCCTCCGTATTATATCTGGCCTTTATTCTCCATCTGTGGGCGTAGCTGAGCTCTATTCTACCAGAGGCGAGAGCACATTACGGCAAAGCTCAGACTCACCGAACAAAGCCAGACGAGCACTGAGCCATTCAGGGAGACTTTTGTGTTTTTTGTTGTGCGGAAGATACTCAGCGAATCCACAGGACTCATTTGTGTTGCCATTCATTGGGGGATATGGAACATAATCCTTGTTAAGGAAGCGATATTGCACTATTGACATTCTAGCAATGTGACCTGATCGTTTCTCCCTGTGCGGTCATGGGTGGACTTTATGGTCTCAAATACATTCTGGGACATGTAGTCAATGATGACTGACATCCTGAGGCCCTAGATTTGCTCTCTAATTGGCTGATAAGATGGGGAGATTGTCACTTGTCACAAAAGCACTCCTCATTTGTGTTTTTAGGTCATGCTTTTCCTCTTTCAGCGAGCCTGATTTAATTATATGGACTCATTACTATAAATTCCAGCCATCAGGGCCCTATCGATCTGTTTTGCTGGCACTCTATGCATTTCAAGGGCACCGTGAGACTGTTAGAGATGACCTGTAATTGTTCGTTTACACTGACAGTGATTTGCAGCACTAAAGCAACTGGATGTTGTTCATTGTCAATGATAGTTGGCGTTTAGAGGTGACGTGATTGACAAAGACCATTAATGCAACCTAGGGAATGTTTTGATGCAAAATAGGATGATCATCTTGTAAAAAAACTCCCTTCATAAAATATAATGGCAGCCATATATGTAAAGACCTATTTATACTGTGCGATTGTATGATCTTGTCATACTATAAAGACAACATGTTTTCTACACACTACATTATAAACCCTTTAAAAAAAATTGGGTTTTTACTCAATTCAATTTTTATTATTATTTTTAACTTTATATTTAAAATGTTCGTATTTTATTTTTATTTATTATGCTTGGTTTTTATTTCTATTTCCTACCGTTTAAAACTAGGACTGCCAATAGGATGATAAAATTGATTAATCTGATGATTTTCAACCAGCCTTTAGACAGCAAAATGTAAAAAAGGGGGGAAACATTAAACGTGTTTAATTGTTAATTTAATCTAATTTTAATTTAATAAATTAATATATTATAAATTAATAATGCATTCGATATATGATATAAAAAATATAGTTAATATTACGTTTATTTTGACAATCCCAAAAAATCAATTTTCTGTGGATCCCTAACACCCCCTGGCAGACTTCAGTTTGAAAACCCCTGCAGCAACCAATGGTACAGCAAACTGCCAACCTGCGATTTCACAGTTTGCCACTTATTTCACACATATGATTGAATTTAAAGTTAGCAACACAACTACAATCTCTTGCGGCACCTTCCCAACCTTCACAGTCATGATTCACATTCTCCATTCAGGAGTGCCATAAAGATGCTGTGGGCACTTCAATGCTGGTGGCTTCACATAATTTACTGTCATTCCATCAATACATTTTAGTCACAGTCTCGTTTTTTATTCCTGGATTATATATCCCCCAGGTTCTGGAAGTTCAAAGGCTTTTTCCATCTTTGAAAGATGTGTCCTTGATACTGCGTGAACGCAAACTCCTCCGAGAGTTGTATTACTTAAGCTGCTGTTTTCTTTTTCCCTTAAGACAAATTAGCCAGCATTTGCTGGACATCAACTCTTTAATGTTTGCATTAGGAAGAGCTCATCCTTTACAATTCACAAATGGACAAGAAGGCCTCATAAAAACAAGATAGAAAGGCAGAATGTCCTTCCATGTGGCAAGAGCAGACAATCTGTTTCAAACAGCAATGCAAAAATAAGACTGTAATCTGCTCTAATCCTGCCATGTTTTCAGCATCACCAGTGTCTCAGCCAAACAAAACATATTTTTTGTAGTAGTAGTAATGTTCTGCCAGTTAGGATTTTTTTTTTGTGAGCGCTAAAAACATGGCTTTGAATCTCTCTATCTGATGAGTATGAACTGTGATCCGGTTCTCAGGCACTGCTCTTTGATAAGAAGTGGCTTTTAGGCAATTGGGAGTATTTTTAGAGATGTGCTTTGATGAAGACTTACAATGTCAAACACGAGGGTAGTCTGCTACACTTTGAGTTGTTTTGTGCATTTCCTCGAATGGTGACAAACCTTGGCTCTCATTTCTAGCACCTGTTGTTAGAAAATGTTGGGGTTCAAAAGTTCAGTTGAAAAGATGGTATTCAAAATGGGATTTAAACTGTTAAAACCCAAAATGAATAGAAAAAATGACAGATTCTTCACTATTTCTAGGGCACTAACCTAAGTAAATTTGTGACATCGACATCTTTGTACAGACAGTCACATGTTCTCAAGATGCTCATCGAATCATCTCAAATCATGCTGGAGATCATAAACATCAAGCTTAACTTATGGATTTCATACAGCTTAAGTGCTGCTGTCTTTAAAGCAAAAGAAAGATAAACCAAATACTAAGACGTTCTGAAATTCTCGAATTGTTATACTGATAATGTCATTTGTAGTGGACAAAAAAATAGAAGTATTCTACTAAGCTAAACTGAACATTATATACTTAATATTGAATGTTTTGAAATGAGTCATTGAGAGTTGATAATGAGTTTCTCTCTTTCTACACAGCTCTGGGTTCATCCTTCTCTCCCACCTCCATGAGTGCCTACAGTCTGAGCTCACTCAACATGAACACGTTGCCACGCACCATGTATCCCACAAGTCCCCGCGGCACCATGATGAGACGCAAACTGAAGAAGAAAGACTACAAGAGCTCAAGTACGTTTGATGCAGTCATGTTGAATTTTTCGACTGAACTCAAGAAACAAAACATTTCGTACAATTCAAAACGAGGCCTCATTCTTAAAGGGATCTTTAATTTTTAAGGGTAAACTAACCCTTTAAACTTCAAACAGAATCGAGGGTACACTATATTGAGAAGCATTTTACAGTTTTGTGAAGAACAGATTGAGTTGATTCAATCCTTACCTCCAGTGAGCTGTTATTTGCTGCACCCGGATCACCGGAGAGCCGAATCAATTTGAGAATGAATTATTTGGTTTTATCAGTCTGTTTCAACAATTTATTCAAAAAGAAGTATGACCCAAAGCAACTTTTTTCCAATGTATCGCAACTTAAATTTGATAATTAGATGTGGAGAGTATAAAAACATACATAAAACAACAGATTTATCGGTGGTCCTTGCTCAGTTCCACTTTGATTCATTCTTTAAACCCTTTTGTTTTTTATCAGAATGGCTGAAGTAAACAGAAAAAGGCTTGGTTATTGATTTCCTGTGAAACTGTGAAACTTCTGTAATGTATCAGCACCTCCACGCAGGCTCTGGCCAGGGACTTGTCTTGACTTTGATATTAGGTTTCGAATTTGTATAGCTGCCTATGCCATTCTTTGTGCGAAACATAAGTCAGGAGGTTGAATATACCGCCTACAGTAACTCAGAAATGAACCTTTATAACTGCCTCATTATGCTAAGCGCATGCAAGTGTGCGAAAAGAGAAGCTTGGTCAAGCCACTGAAAGCGACGAAAGCAATAAAACTCCAACATAAATGCAATGAGGTCGCTCGGTATTAAAGAAGAGCCATACGTCTATTATTCTTCCTGTCTCCGCTATGATAGTCTGTCTTTATCTGTACATTCAGACGAGTTGCACATGCTTCCATCCTTCCCTCTCGCGACTGGGCTCTGAATCTGAATAAGATCAGCGAGTGTGATCGAACGTACCTGAAGTGAATACAATCAGCATTCTCTTCCCATATCTGAAGCCGGCAAGTGAAAGAGGGAAATTACACCTCTGGCTACCCAGTAATTAGATCCTGAAAGATATTTCATATCCTTCAACCGAGCAGCGTCGCCGCCTCTGCCGCGGGTAATTACCCGACCACGCTTTCATACCATGTGGTGTGTTATCTGCGGGCTTTGTCAACAAGACCAATAAACAAACGCTGGGACTGGAAAATGGTTAATCAGCTGCCCATGACACTGACCTCGTTCGTGGTAACTTTCAGTAGCTGACTTGTTTGTGAGTTTCTGTTTTTCGTTGCATTTGTAGCTGCTTGGTTATTAACTGTAGAGAACGTAGATGTGAAAGGGATGATTGAGTTGCAGGATGAGGTCATGCTGCTGACATCATCAGTTTTCAGATTCAGTCCAATGGGAATCAGTATTTCTGCCTCTCTGTTGTTGTTGTTAACTGAATTAACTAATTTTTGGTAATAGGAAATAAAACCTGTTTGGAAACAATTATACCATTCTTCCATGGTTTGGTCAAACAGGTTGTCCCGCTCTGAAATCATGCCATCGGCTGTGCTAGAAGTTGACATTTCACTTTGCTCAAACAACAGCATTGTTTGATAGCACCACAGATGCGAAGTCCCCCTACAAATGGCTTGCTTAGATGTCTCATTAAACTGGGATATGAGATGGTATTTCAAAATGGCAAAAAAAATTCTCCGTTTTAATCTGACTTTGAAGTGTTTAACTTACTTAGCTGCACTTTTTCTGAACATCACTTGTAATAGTTTTTCCTAATGCACTGCCTGCCGCTTGTGTTTGGCTAATATACCTGCCGCACAGAAACAGAGCATCTCCTCTATTACACACATTTATTTTCAGTTTTACTGCCACGAGCATGTGCATGGCCCCTCATAGACTCTGTTTGTTTAGAAAAATGATTCCATAATGGGTCTTTAATAGTTGTATTGAGTCTTTGCTCAGCTTTTATTTTACTGAGGAACATGAAAAATGCTTAATCAGAGGAGCACACCAGAGTATATTATATCATAATGGAAAATATTCATAGATAAAAAGGAACACGCAGGATAATGCACAGTTGCTTCTCTGTTTAAAAACCTCCTAGTCCAGTCTAAGCTGGTGTGCTGGTCTTAGTTGGTCTCCTAGCCTGGTCAGACTGGTCTGCTAATTTTAAAAGAACAGAGCATCTGCTTTTAAACCAAAACCCGTTTTATTCTAGCTTCATGCAGTCTTTTTTTATCAACACTTGAATATGGGTAAGTTTCATAAAAAAGCAAAATATTGAGCAAAAAGCTGAGGAAATCACGATTTTGTCAAAGACTACATCTAGATCAGATTCAGAACAATGATCCAAACCATAATAGATAGAGTGGGTCAAGTCCATCAACACCCCTAATGCTTACACAGTCCTATACCTCGTCCTGGGTCGACATTTCATTCAGTAACATTAGGCCGTTTTGATTTATATGCTGTTTAATGTTGATGATTGCATTATTTTACATATGCATATGATTACATATGATATCTCTTGTTTCTGCATTTTCTTCCCATGTGTTTTGATCTAGAGATTCAGGACTCTTTCAGAACATGCGTAATAGCACCCCCTATGTGAAAACACAGAATGACGGAAATTTCCTTCAATGGCGGGGAAAGAGTTAAAAAAATTATAAAAATGACATCACAAAATTACTAAAATTGGAAAATAAAAAATAATAACTCAATCAAAAATATGAATAAATACTACTTGCTGAAATGCTTGAATTTGTATCAAATATAGATTGATAATTGCCCAAGAAACGCTAATGAACTTTAGCAGCTTGTCAGCAATCACATTGTTTCAACCCACTGCTGTGAAGCTCAAAGGGCAGCAAACTGTTCATTGCCTCACTGGCCCAAATTGAAAGCTTAATTAAAGCTTGATTAACTTCATTGATGCTCCAAATGAGCCCTATTTGCATAGCACCATGATTTCACTGTCCGTAGAGCTCTGCACAGGCAGTCATTTCAAGAAGCCCAATTGCCCAAGATATGTTCTGACAGCCTATAGCGCAAAGGCAAATGAGTGAGGACGGGTCCACTGCATGTAGTGCCGCTGACTCAGCATTTCCAGCCTTTGCATGAGTGACGTCTTCTAGCATACAAAGTAGCATTGGTTTGTTAAAAGTCCCTCTTGAGGCCTTTACTGTCACTGGCTCACAGGGACAGAATAAAGCTCCCAGACACTTCTGAAAGGGAGAGAGTGGAGCGATGGAGGGAGATACATGCTGCAAAGTCACCCATCAGACAGCAATGACACGTCTCTGGATGTGATGCCAACCCATCTCACACCGAGCGAGAACACAGAAGGCAGTGCCATTTTCAAGTGCGCTTTATACAGGCGCAGTTTAGTGTCCTGTTACTTTTTGTAAAGCATTATAGGGACAAATCCCATGTATTTTTTATTTTTTTTTAAAGAATTTGTTGTGGAAAGTGTCTACTGCAAGATCAGACGCAGTCAATGAAGCAGTGAATGTGAGGTGAAACTATCTGTCTTGTCGACACGCACCATATCTCCTCTTCTCCTGCTGAGGTAGTTGTAAAAAGCTTTCACTGATGTCTTTTCTAAATCTTGTTTACCCCTGTTGGAGATGGTGTCAAGCTAATTTTAACGTTCCCCTCTGTGTTTCTGTGGTCTGGAACAAACCAGTCTGCGTTTAATGTACTGTGACCGAACTAGCACCGTGTCGTCTCACCGGGAGAATATTAGCATAATTTAATTGTTGTCTAATGCCTACAGTCCTCGTTTATGATTTTCATGCAGTTGTCAGTTAATATGTTCTGCTAGAGGAAAATATAATTACATTAAAGGACAGTGTTGAGGACATGAAGGCTCTTCAGGCTACGGCATACACTTAACCCGTAGATACGTAATGTAGTTAAGCCCAAAAAATGACATTAATTATTATTTACTCACCTTCATGTATTTTTTTTAAGTTCCCTTCATATGGTTCAGCAAAAAAAATAACATTATCCCAAATCGTAATGGGGGTCATAATGACCCTTATGCATTTCCTATTGTTATATATTTGATGACGCAAGTCAAGGGCCTTGGGATCAAAGGTGCGTTTTCCATTAAAAAGCCTCCAAAGTTCTCTGTTGAAGAAAAGATGTTTCAGAACCCTTCTGACTCATTCTAAGGATTTCAAGTTACAGCTGACTCATTGGTCTGTGGGAAGCACAAATGAAGATTTCTAGCAGGAAGGAAGAGGAGGAAGCGAATGAGCTAGAGAGAGTTAGTCAGCTGGCAATTCTTTAAGATGTGTAGACGATGACCCCTCAGGTGCTTGCTTGTCTGTCAGAGCTTTTGAAGTCTACCACAAATCAAAGACACCACTTAACCGAATCGCCTCGCAAAAGCAAGACTCCGAAGCGCGCAAAGCCTTGTCGGGTCAATTCGCAGTCTGCGGCCCCTGAGCAATTCCCGAAAAGACCAGTCAGTATCACTTTCAGTGCTTCAGACAGAAAGAATCCCGAACGATCGTTGATCGATGTTCACCGCAAACCCGTCCCTAAAAGCGTTTCAGCATCCAAGAGGCGTCCTATCTTCATCTGCGTCACCTTAACCTCCCTCTCTCATCCCTCACTCCCAATAAAAAAGGAAAGGTCACCGCATTTAAAACAATAAAGGTGTCTGGTGCGGTAAATCTAGCCCGTGAGCAGGGCCATCAATCTCGGATAGACTCACTCTTGAAGTCACACTAGAGCGATCTGGAGAGTATAACAGGCTCTTTAAGAATGCGGCGAGCCCGGTCGATAACCTGGAGGCAGATTTCTGTATGTGTCTATGGGGAAAGAGACCTCCTGACTACCGTCTGTGCTCCCTGGTGCTTGAGATGACAGTTCAAGCTTGGTCAGTCAAGGGTGTGAAGGGCGCTCGTGTGTCAGGGCGCATTTTCACTCGTCTCTTTGAAAGCACGCAGAGTGAAAAAAGATCTCCAAATGTTGTTGTCCATAAACGTTGGAAAAATTGGTTCTTTTTGCAGCCCAGTTCGAATATGTGGCTTTGCAATTGAGATGTTTCCCATGAGACTTTATTGATATAGACAATTGTAAATGGAGCGAAGCGCAGTGTGTAAATCACATTGGTTATGCTTATGTGCCTGTCTGCTTTTCAGTAAGCTGGTTTAATGTCTCTCAATCAATGCAGTGAAAACAACAGGGCCTATCTTTTTTCACAGACTTGTTTCTGTGTCTAATAGAAATAGACTAGATTTAAACTCATGAACAGGTTTTAGTTTATCATTATCAGCTGATATTTCATATTTATCTATGCTCATTTATCCCATTTTGTACATTTAAATTGTCTTTACTGTAATCTAGCACTAAAGTTTTTAATTTTTAAAAACGCTAGCAAATATCAAAATGAATATCCATTTTTTATACTGCATATTATAATGGTATGCTTTTAATGGTCTTATGAAGTTTTTTTTTTTTAAATATATTATTTTTATGATTTATTTTTTGTGACTAAAACTTGAACATATTGAAATAAAAGCTCATTTTAAATATTAATAAAGACTATAATCATATATACATCATTAAAAAATATAACTGAGCGGTAGCAGTCAGAAATAATACTAGTGCATCCTTAATATTTAATTTTTATAAGAACTATGTACAGTAGCATATTAGTTTTTGAGCTGGTATTAAAATCTCAAAATTTTGGTATAGTGGCAACCCTATATTTAAGAACTGCATAATATAGTCATTTCAGACCCAGAATTGTAAGATAAGAAGTTCTTTCAACCTCATAATTCATACCATCTACAGAAGGAGTTGCCTATAATCCCTGTGGTCTGATTTGCGATATAATACATAATAATACACTAGCTCTATATCAAAGTGCCTTTTCTTATTTCAAAGCGCACCTAGCTGGCCCATAGATACTAGCCCACACATTGAATTCTTATCTGCAGTGAGGGCACAGATCCAGCTCAGTCACTGCAAAGACTCAGGGGCTCACAACATTTAATTCTGGGGAAAGCTGCTCTGAGTTGCACACAATAGTAATTTGAAACCTTTAAAAGGATTGTTGGTCACACTTTAGATTAGGCTTCATTTCTCACTATTAACTAACTATTAACTATGACTTTTGCCTCAAACTCCCAATTACTGCTTATTAATAGTTAGTAAGGTAGTTCGATATTGGGTAGGATTAAGGGATGTAGAATATGGTCATGCAGAATAAGGCATTAATATGTGCTTTATAAGCAATAAACAGTCAATATCCTAGTAATATGCGTACTAATAAGCAACTAGCTAATAGTGAGAATTGGACCATTTAGCAGGAGGTTCAAGCTGCTCTTTTCTATATAGTAAAAATGAATGGGGCAGGTCGTTTTGAGCCCCAATAAGAGTAAAAAATCCATTTTATAGGTTATCGTGAGGAACTTTTCCTGCTATTTGTGACCCTGTTGTCCTATGTTTTTCATTCCTGTAGTGTCTCTAGCTTCCAGTACCGTAGGACTGGCTGGGCAGGTGGTCCACACAGAAACAACAGAGGTGACCCTCATTAGCGACTCCATCATGGGCTTTGGGATCCAGCTCCAAGGAGGAGTCTTTGCCACAGAAACCCTGTCCTCTCCACCGCTCATCGCTTACATAGACCCCGACAGCCCGGCAGAGCGGTAAGATCACCGAACACGACTTATATTAATCTCCAGTGCCTCATTTGACCTAGTTAAAACTCTTTTTAATATTCCAGAAACCCTTCCACAGATCGCAGCGCTCGGTGCAGTCTAATTGTTTGCGTTATCAGAGAACTGTGAAACTTCCCTTTGGGAATCTTGAATATTTAATCTCGAATCTAATTTTGATTATCTGAACACATCCCAAAGCCCACAGTTATTACATCACTGCGCTGTTCTCGCAGCTTATAACTTGTCCTCCGCAGAGCCACATCTCCATCGATGATATAATGCGATGATCACACATGATATATAACTGCCTGGCCATGACGATCTGATTTCCAGTCTGCTTGGGCTGTGATTGACTACACCGTTACGTGATAGAGCAAAGCACTTAACTATAATTACCTGAGCACCAGAGCCTCAGCTGGCATCCAAATGAACTTGCGCATTGACTGATGGGGATTTACATTAAAACTTCACTGTAATTACTGACCTAAGCAACAGAAATGACTTCTCGCTGCCAGTTGAAGTTGTAATTGCAGTGATGGACATAAACCTTCTAATGTTGGGGATTTGATAAAGATCTACCGGCGTTGGGGAACAAAAGTAGCGATTCTGTCAACTTAACATCTTTCTTCTGTGAAAACAGAAAAAGTTTTTACATTAATATAGCTTTTTCCAGTTACAAGCTATTAAACAAGCACAACAGTGCTATTTGTTGTATTTCATTGTACTGTATGTGCATCTTTTTATTTAATCAATTTACTCTTTTAAAAAAAAAGTACATCGTTATACAAAATAGTGAAAATACAACAATGTCTGTTACAATAATTTACTAAATAATATTATATTGGGGGGGGGGGGGGGTTGTGCCAGATGAATACTGCTATCATTGCAAAAAATAATAATAATGTATAATAATAGTTTAAAAAGAAATTGCACCATATATAGCTTAAAAAATGCATGTCCACGATCTCTGTTAAAGAGTTTATCATCATGTTCTAATTATTAATGTGCGCACACATCTGGTTAACATCAGATTTTACAATTCTAATCACACCGCACTGCAAATGAGCAAACACTCTAAAGATTTAATCCTCCAGGTGAAAACAAACACACACACACACACACACACACACAGCCCACTCTGGATACCAGCATCTGCAATACAGCATATGATTCATGATGACTAGCTTTACTGACATTTTTAGCAGTGAATTCATAAGCAATACTGCTTCTGTTTAGCTCATAAGTCATTTTGGAATTCAAAAAAGATAGTTTTTTTTTTTTTTGTTCCCTCAGCTATTAAAAAGTTCTTTACTCTAACCTTGAGGCAGTAGCTAAGAGGACGTTTGTATTTTTACCTAAAATGTCACATCAACTCAATAATGTCTATTTAACGGTGCCAGCTGGCATAATATAAATGGTTGGTTGGTCTGGGCGAGACATTGCCTGGGTACCATTACCTATTTTGTCTCCCTCTGCTAGCAGTCCATTATTTAGTATTTTATGCATTCAGCACAGCTAGTCTGTTGGCCAGTGTAAGAGGAATGGTGTGCTAAATCTGCTCTCTGTGCACAGGTGCGGCATCCTGCAGATCGGTGACCGCATCCTGTCAATAAACGGCATTCCCACTGAGGACAGCACACTGGAAGAGACCAATCAGCTGCTGAGGGACTCCAGCATCACCAGCAAAGTCACGTTGGAGATTGAGTTTGACGTAGCAGGTGGGGACACAATTCATCAATTCCAAACCTGTTTGGGGAGGAAGGATCCATCTGGGCATAACCCGCGTTCATCCTAGTGTGTTCCTTTAAAGTAATGCCATTATTCTGGGAGCCAAACCATCTGCCGTCTATTTGATGTATATAAATGATTAGCGCTGCTAGACAAGTAGCCCATGATTTAATAGCTACTGTTTCCAGACAGAAAATCCAAAATACATTCTCTCATTTTTCCATCTCGTGCTGTGCTTTGGCAGTGTTATCACAGTACGGGTCTCATCGAACGCCTGTAGTCCTTGAGACATGCTGTAATTAGCTTGTCATCCTAGTGTTTTGTCTTGTGTAATTTGGTATGATATTTAATTCGTTTCTTAATTACGAATGAATCAGAAGTTAATCAGAAATCTTTTAACTGTGTATGTGATGACTTCAAGTGTAGGTTCAGCCTTAAGGCACTAGCATAGACCACCTACTGTCCTTTAACAATATGCGTATAGCTCACAAAAATGAGTAAGTTTCTGTTAAGCTCTAATCTGACTTTATGCAACTTCTGTCAGTAAGGGCTTAAATGCTGTTTAATCAAAGTTCACTAACTTTATTCTTATGTACTGCCCCGAGACTTGGGTTGAAGATCAAAACGCAAGCTTTATTGAGTGTAATCCATAATCGTAATCCATAAAAGAGGCATAAGGTGGTTTGACCTTAAATAACGTTAATAAATAAAGAATAAAGATTAAAGTTTGATTGAACACCATTTAAGCCCTTACTGACAGAAGTTGCATAAAGTAACACACAGAAGTTGCACAGAGCAAACCACCCAGATAATGACAAAAGGGAAATCCAGGGAAACAGGTCAAGACCATGACAATGAAACCAGAAGTAGCGCTCAGAAATGCAGTGTTTGCAAACAAGACTTTGCAAAGAAAGAATGAAAACACAGGGCTTATACTGTATATAGGAAGGGCTTAACAAGCCAATGACACACTGCTTAACCTTGATAGAATTAATAATAGAATACTTCTAGAGCAGGGGTCGGCAACCTATGGCACGTGTTGGCACGCGGAGGGTTAATCGCTGGCACACAAGCAAATGCGAGAGAAGTGTATGTATTTCATTCAGATAAAGTAGTCTAGTTTTATGCCGGTCAAATGCACTCGGGCTCCCCATGATTAAAATCGCGCAACATCAGCATCACACGTGCACACGGAACGCACATGTAGGAAACCTCGTGAATTACGGCCGTTTCACACATATTTTTTTCGCCGTGCATGTTAATCAATGAGTGCATTCACACCGGGAGCAGGAGCAGCGCGTGAGCGCCCAACAGGAGCGTCGCGTGAGCAGCGGTGAAGCGAGGGTTTCGCCGCCGAGTCTATTTTGTCTGCGCTGCTCACGCTCAATTTAAAGCCCCTTTCACACAGAGATTCCGGAAAATACACGGATAAAGTGACCCAAGATTTGACCCGGGTTCGTTTGATTTTGGTTCATTCACACTGCCAGTGATTTTCCGGAATCAGAGAGTGCGTTCACACACAAGCCGTACAAATCCCGTAAAGACACGTGACATCGATGTAACTTAAAATGTCACCGCAGCGTCTTAAGTTTGCTTATGAGCTGCGATCTCTCTCTCTCAAGAAACTACGCTTGTGCATTTTTTCTCTCTGATTCGATCATAAACTTGCGCATTCTCGAGGTTGGACATCCGGGACTTGTACTCCCATAATGCACTGCGCGCGCATAGCAACGTGGCGAAGGGTAAAACAAACAAGCGCCCGCCATTAAGCAACACGAAGCGGAAGACAAACGAGCGCCGAGCTCTTTTCCTTTGGTTGCAAATCATGCCGACAAACTGTTGTGTTGTTGGTTGCACCATCAACAGAGTAAAAAGGAGTGACAAAAAAGAGAGAAATGGCTCCAGGTGATTGGAAGAGGTGTTAGTTCACACTGCACAAATGCATGTCAATCTTCACGCCTTTTAGTATTTCACAACTTATACAGTGTCTAAGAAACAATTTCTCATTACAAATGTTAAAGTCTAGCTGTTGTCGTTAGACACTACATTCAATAAAATTGAATCTGATGACTGGTTAATGCAAAAAGTGTGAATAGAGGGTATGCACATACCATTTTACTTTAAATCTAAATAGAAATGTAATCTCAAATGAATGGACAAATTGAGGGGCAAATCAAAGAATAACAAAATAATACCATTGCAGAGATGGCCACTCAATTTTCTGTTGCTATGTTATGACATTGCTATGCATAATGGTCGGCAGCTCTACACTGATAAGCAACAATGAAAATGCACTAACGTTAGTTTCTGCAGTTAGCCTTTTTTGGCTTTTGAAAAAACTGTCCCTCACTGACACTGTACAAGCTGTGCCACTGACAGACTGAGCTCATATAGCGCCTTTCACAGACATGTAGCTAGTCACAAAGCGCTTTACATGAGTGTTTTATTACATTCACTTCTCACCACCGACATACATTCGCACACACAGATATCATTCATCATTCATCATTAATACAAAGTAGTCCGTTAGTATCCATAACTGACATAATCCACAGCAAAACTTCTGTGAATAGTTACATTTTTGATTTGCCTCGGGCTTTGCCTTCGGTTTGTTTTACCCTTCAAACTTGGCAAACTTGTTTTTATTATTTAGTTTGGGTAAAAGGATATGGTATTTTATAAAAAAAAAATATATATATATATAGAAAATAAATATTTGTGTGTGCTGTAAAGTGGTTAGAAAAAATGAAATCAGAATCGGCTAAAAAAATCGGTATCGGCAGGTCAAACTCGGTGAAAAATCGGAAATCGGAATCGGCCTAGAAAATTGTAATCTGTGCATCTCTAGTTAGGAGTTATAAATACTATTAAATTGTCTATCTAAATCTAAAACAAAATTCAAGAGAAATATTTAAATTTCTGTACTATTTCTGTGTAAGCCAATATGAAAACGTAAAATGTTTGTGTATTTATATGAGTGTGTGTGTATATATATATATATATATACTTTGATTCTGCATGGATACATTGATCAAAAGTGACAGTAAATACATTTATAATATTGCAAAATATTTCTATTTCAAATTTTCAAATAAATGCTCTCCTTTATTCATCAAATTATCCTGGGGGAAAAAAAATGGTTTTAAGCTGCTGAAACTGTTTGATGATAATAAGTTTGATAATATTATATTAATAAATGTTTGTCGAGCATCAAATCCAAATATTAGAATGATTTCTGAAGGATCATGAGACACTGAAGACTGGAGTAATGGCTGCTGAAAATTCACCTTTGCCATCACAGGAATAAAGTACATTTTAGAACATATTAAAATAGAAAACCATATTTTGAAATATTTATTTTGAATTTGATATTTCACAAAATTACTGTTTTACTGTATTTTTGGTCAAATAAATGCAGCCTTGGTGAAGGTAAGAGACTTCTTACTGAAATCTTACCTTCCCCAAACTTTTATTACAAGCCATGAACGTACCCTAATTTGCACGAACCACTCATTTACATTCTGCGACATTGAATGTAAATCTTCCTTGCAACCCAATAAAATGTAAATATTTTACCACAGAACAATAAAATCTGCTTTTGAAAGGATGTGCTGGAAGGAGAACGATTTGATTGTACGTTTGCTTGTACGTTCTTTTTTATAGTTCAGGCCAAGTGTTTTTGAAAGACTCTTTTGTTGATTTGGAGAAATGAGTTGGCTTGAATCACTGCATGATCATTTCAAGAGCAGAGGCCTTTATGTGTAATGGAGGGTCGCTGGAGTGCAGTGTGTTTTCTTTCTTTTGATGCTTTCACACTTCTGTCATTCTTTTTGAGTCTGACTCACTGCCCAGAGGAGAAGGACATATTTTATGGAGATTTCAGTCTTCCAGACTTAGGATTCTGGGCTTCTGTCAGAAAAGATCATCTACATCGCTGCCTGAGAGAAAGACTGAATTTTTAACAGCTGTCTACAAGTCACTTTAAAGAGAATTCACCCAAAAATGAATGTTCTGCTAGCATTTACTCTACTTTCTTTCTTGCATGTAAATCAAAGAAGGTAAAAGCTATGGGGACCAATAAAAAAAAAAGCAGCTTGGACATTCCACTAAACAGCTAATTTTGCATCCCACTGAAAAAAATAATTATAATCATACAGGTTGGGAACAACATGAGGGTGACTAAATGATGACATATATAATTTTCAAGTGAACTATCCCTTTTACAAGTGTTGGTTTGGTCCTTCACCTGAATTTCCACATTTCAGTTACAAAATGGTCTATGAATCCAGACTTAATCAAACTTGAGAATGATTATATGGATAGACCTGCATCTAAATATTGAGCTTTTTTGTATTTCTGTCCTTGTCTCATCCAGAATCTGTCATCCCAAGCAGTGGAACCTTCCATGTGAAGCTACCAAAGAAGCCAGGTGTGGAGCTGGGGATCACCATCAGCTGTACGTATTCTTCTCTCCGTTCTTCTATGCATAATAATGGTTGTCTGTGCTCAAGGTGTAAGTTGTATTTATTGATCATACATGGGATAAATAATTAAAAAAACACAAGGTTTGATTCCCACATCTGCATCTGCCAAATAAGAAAGTATACAGTGAGAAACTATATTGTTAAAAAACAACAACGTATAATTACCCACATTCCCATTTGAAGCTGCACTCTTATTTGCCTCTTCAGTGTTTTTATGTGCATTATCTAGGCCACACATTTAGAAGACTTTCACTTCCTTCACTCCCTATATCACGGAGATAAAAATATGTGACATTTGACCCTTGTTTCAGTTCCAAGGATATTGAAGAGACACAACTGGGTGACTTATTATTGGGTTACTGGGGGAAAAATGTAGCTGTTGCTTATTAGGGTACTGGAAAAAAAATCATTTCTTGCTCAGAGGGTTATTTATATTATTTTTTGAGGTTCTGCATGACAAGCACCTAATTATATATTACCTCTCATTTATTGCTATTGTAAATTTAATTGCTAGGAACAGACTGTAGTTCACAGTGGCTGCATCCAGAAGGCAGTTTCATTGTATTGTGTGATGTGTGTGATGTGTTTTTGTGTATGAAGGTCTTCCAAGGCATCATAATGTCACATCTAAAGATCTATAATGAATTCAAGTTTCTCTAGTCTTTAGGGATAACCAAGATGATATTTTGTGACAAATTCTTATTTCTCACTAGAAATGGAGAAAATTGGCATTTTTTTACCATCAGACGTTTGTATTTTGGAAACCATTTGCTGAACACACATTGGATTGTGGGATATTATACTTTTTGAACCATCATCTCCCAAAAGCCCATTAATAGTGCTGTATTTTAATGGAAATGAATGCCAAACTATTCCCTCCTTCCTCAAAAGATACTGTATTTTCTCTCCTGTTGTGTCATTCGTTTAAATCACCTGTTTTTTTTGGAAAGGTGTTTATAGACGGATCTGCCTGTGAATTCAATCTGTTTTGTGCCTGCAGTCAGGGGCTCTGCAGTGCTCCGTTCGTAAACCCCACGCGCCGAACGCTCGAAGCCTTTGCCAGCTGCTTCATCAATGCCCCCCCGCACTGTCAAGCAAGAGTGATTCATCACCTCATCCCAGCTCGGTTTTGTCACATTGACTGTTTTCCCCATCACAGCAATATGATACGAACTTTCTGTTATTAGCCAACGTTTTTGTGAAATACATTGCTGGACCCCTATGCAACAACCTAGCAGTAATTGCTTCTCTCTGCATCTGTGGAGTCGTTTACCTCCAAAGCAATTTTGCCCGTCATCCTCCATGCTTTTTAAATAAGTATTTATTTCGTTGCTGGTGTACAAGTTGTGTGTAGTCCTCACATTTGTTGCTAATTTGATGGGGCAAATTCTCCCAGGATTGGCTATGAATATATACACAGTCCAAAGATAATAGCAAACAGTTCCCAGTAAAGCTTCTTTTGTGGGTTTTTACAGCTGTCTGAACTTCCTTAATGAACCCGACGAACTATTTTACCAGTGCTAAAGTACCGCTGTAACTGCTTTTCAGATCATTAAAAAAAAATATTTTTTAATGGTTCCCATTCCTCTGCATCTTCTCAAAATCTCCATTCAGTTAACATAATAGTTCATCCAAAAAGGAACGTTTGTTTTTATTTATTCACCTTTGTAAAGAAAATCTGCTCAATTATGCCTCCATTTGGCTCAGGGCCTGCAGGATGTCTGAGAAAGTCAACTTTTATGGAATGAGAATGAGAGAGAGAGAGATGTAGGGTGTCCTATCCACATGTCGATTTATGTATATGGGCTTTGCGGAGCTCTCGTGGCCTTTCTGAGCAGTTTAATGGCTTTCTGCTGTGTGCCTCTGTAGGGCCTGTATTTCACAGGTACTAATAAAGCCATAGTGGGACACATTTATAGATGTCTTGTTTACTTCTCCTTAAAGATTACCGTGTCTTATTCTCCTAGTGGCGTCTCATCTGCTGTGGACTGGTACACTACTCTACCAGCGGACTCTGTACACTAATCTGAGTTTGTTTTAATTTGATATATACTATGTATGATTTTAAATGCGAGTCACATCCTGAATAGCAGGGGGGAAAACATTTGTGAAATCCATAAAAAATAGATTTTAGTCAGATTTCATACATTTATGAAGTGAGATGGTAAACACCATATTTTACATGTTTTTTGGCTGCTTAGACTGCAGATTTGATTTGAATGAACAAAACAAAAAAGATTTATGTTGACTAAAACAGCAAGGTTAATTCATAATAAATGCTTTTGAAGATCACCATAGTAGTTTTACTGTATAAATTGGATCAGATCAACCTCATAGCAAAAGTTTACTACATGTACTGTAGTTGTCCTAGTTTGACCCCAAGCTTGTGTAAAGATTGACATTCACCTGGCCAGACCAATATAAGCAGGCAAGGTGCCGAGACTGCGAATGGGCCACGCTATTTATCATGGTTAGGCCAAATAGCAGTGCAAGTCATAGGGGAAAACTATGACAAATCAGCGACCAATGGCAACAATGTTGCCGCCAACCAGGAAGCAAGCAGGAGATTGCTGTGCTCGTCCGTTCTGAATGTCATAATGTAGCTTGCCTGTCAAATGAGAATCATCTTGCTGCTTGATTTACTATCAAGAGTGCCTGTTTATGTAAGTAGTCATTCCTCTGTTTTTTGCTCTGGATACTTGCTATAAAATTCATCAGAGCTTCACCGAGTTGAAAGGCTGTGCTTTGATGTGCACCATCTGAAGGTGACATCACACCGCTGTAACTGTAATGCAGCATATGGTGAGGTCCCTTTAAGGCCAGCGGACATGTGCACTCTTTGAGCTGAGCAGAAAACATGATTATTTCTTTGGTCCGAGAACTCACTAACATTTGGAAATTGAATTGTCAGATTGGCTACATCTCAGCACCTGCATTGCTGACACTGACAATTTGCTCTCAGATAGCTTGTTCAAATCTAGCTCGCTCTGATTGACATCCTTAAAGCAATTTCTTTCCTCTTTTAGACTGCTAGTGCTGTAGCCTGTACCATCGAGACTGAATCTTTGACCTTTCTCAGTTGAATCATCCTGAAATTAATGTTCTCTTTCAACTGACAAACCTCTTCGACTTGCTTTGTAATTTGAAAGTGGAAAGCTCTAATTTCATATTAGCTGAATAAATCCATCACAGATTAAAAAAAGGCATCAGACAGGTTTTCCCCCCTTTACTTTTTGTAGTTATATTTGAATATATATGAATATACAGTATATTCTGCAATTTCGTATGAGTGCTTTTTCGCAGCTTATTGTGCTTAAGCAGTCAGAAATGCACAAAATTACGTAAGTAATTGTGGAGTATTCACATAAACACAGACGGTGATGTCCGTGCATTAGCTCTTAAAGTGACAGCAGGTAACCTAATATACATGCTACTGTCTGTCATTAATCTTAATGAAAAGGTAGCGAGAAAAAAATGGATCTGTATTTCATTTATACAATGAAACATTAGATGTATTCAACATTCCTGTACCTGAATATTGTTAGACCTACCTGAAAACACTATTTCATTTGTATTTATTTGTGATTCTGCTTGTTCTTGTTTATTTAGTCAATTCAATTCAAGGTTTAAATCAAGCTTTCTTGTGCTGTGTTTAAACTCTTGTGCAACAAAATGACCCCATTGTTAAAAGAAAATAAATCCTTAGAGTGCCCAAAATTAAAAAATGCCCCCAAATTAAAAAATCCCCACCTAAGTGTCACCTGAGAGGGGAATCCCCACCCATTTTTCAAAATGAAATCAAATAATCCATCATATTACCTTGTGAAACCTCTCAAGTAATCAAGCTTTTCTGTCAATTGGAGCTTGTCTTATTGCAGGGTTGTCCCAGCAAAGAAAACCTCTGGGACTGTCTGTCCAACACAGACACGTGCTCGGCATCTCAATGCGTAGAGAAAGAACAGACCCCCATAAGGCAGCATAGGACGATCACTGACAGGCTACACAGAGCATCAGAATTGATTATGATTAAGCTGCGCCACCATCTGGGATGCATATTAGGTTGAAAAGTGAGCAGGATTAACAAAGGAGTTTTTTTTCTTATTCGAAGTGAAAAAGACACAACCTTCCAGTCTGCCAGTGACGCACTAAGCGAACATGAATAACCCTGAGCTCTGACTGAGAGTAAAATGCTCTGGCACGTCACTCTAGAAGTTTGATATCACACCTCCAGATGCTCCTGGCAGGCTAGGGACCATATGACATGTGATTATGCACTCACATCTGTCCCCTTAGTACACCAGAATGTGACTAGAGCTGCTAAAAAGGTCTATTTTCTATTTCATACTGACATAATGGCTCTGATCCAAATCCTAGAGAGCTGGCAGCATTTTTAGGCCCATTTATATTTTTACACATATTCTAAAATGTCTGAAATCACAAAATGGGTAAATTATTTAATTATTTTGGACGGTGATTGGCTTTAAAGGTAAAAAGCTTGAGAACCACGGTCCACGACTTTCCTGCTGGAAAAAAAGCAACTTAAAACAAAGCCTACGCTTATATGCTGGGCTTGTCCGGTTTGGTCTGTTGGCTGGTTTTAGAGGGGTTTTAACCCCACTAAGCCAAGCAAACCATCGTAGGCTGGTTTAAATATCATTTTTATATATGCACTATTATTTGCTGAAAGACTGCCATCCACACGGCTCTGTTGAAAATGTGCATCTCGATTGTCAATCAGTTGGAGTGGCATCTTTTGCAGTGTCATCATGTCATTCTCCAAGCTGGAAAAATGCAAAATCGACAACAAAAACCATCAGTTCTGACTAGACTGGACTGACAACTACTTTGTTTATGCTACCGAAAGCAACTAGTTCTCCACCAACCAAGTCGATACAAAGCTCTTACTGTGTCATCAGATTTACTCTCACCAATTTTAAAGACACTTTTGTCAGCAAGATAGAACCTTTAAAAGTGCTGTACTTTTAAAAATGTTAAGTTATAATCTAAGAATGACTAAGAAATGATCAGCAGTGTTGCCTACAGAAAATGAGTGATGTTGTGCTGTTAAACAAGTTTGATTGTTCTCTTCTCTCTTCACAGCTCCTTCCAGTAGGAAGCCCGGAGATTCGCTCATCATCTCTGACATAAAGAAAGGCAGCGTTGCGCACAGGTACCGCCTCACGCCATTGTCTTGCACCGCATCTCTTTTTAAATGTATAGAAAAATGCTAATCTCATGCAAAACAACTCATATATACAGCCTTCAGCACACTTACACCCACCAGCATGGCAAGCTTTGCTATATTAAATGAAAAATACATAATAGATGGATTTACATTGGATATCCAAGTGCGAAATGTTTCACTCGATATAACATGCTCTAAAGCATAATGCCCATCATCAAACAGTTTATTTATTTGAAAGAGAATTATTTTCTTCCCAAAACGTTTAGTGTTCTTTTTAAACTTTCTATTCATCACCAAATCAGCATTATAATGAATTAAGAAGGATCATGTGACACCGAAGACTGGAGTAATGATGCTGAAAATTCATTTTGGCACAAGTCAGCACTGTATTTCTGAACTCTCATCCAAATCAGCTCTTCATCCATGCCTTAAATACTGCTCTCCAACTAGACCCAAACGGCTAATATAATGACATCTGCGCACAGAATTGAGCATCGAGCGTATGCTATCTGCATCGACTTGCCAAAGCATTCTTATGAATATAAATGCTCATTTTCTCCAGGCTACAGTAGAGTGCGGCTTGGAGAACGCGTCATGTAACCCTCCGTATTTACATAAATCTCAGCGGTTGCCCTGCAGAAAGGTATAGAGTGCTGTTGTTGATTGCGAGGTCTATACGGGCCTGTTCGCAGTAAAATCTAATCTCACTCCTCTAAAATTTGACTAGCTTAGATTCATTCTCTTAAAAATACCTTTTCACTCATAGCTCGAGATATGGTACTTGTCAAAAGTTTGGGGTTTTAATTCATTTGAAAGTGTCTTATGTTCACCAAGATTGCATTTAATTGCTCAAAAATGGAAAAATAGTAAAATTGTGAAATATTACAATAAAAAAAAAAAAAAACTGTTTTCATTGTTAATATATTAAGTAATTTATTCCTGAATTTCCAGCAGCCATTAGTAGTATTCAGTGTCACATGATCCTTCGGAAATCATTAAAATATGCAGATTTTCTGTTTAATAAACATTTATAATTAATATTAATGTTAAAGTGTTGTGCTGCTTTATTTTATTGGAAACTGTAATGCTTTTTTCAGGATTCCTTAATGAATAAATTTCAAAAGAACAGGTTTTTATTAAAAATAGAAATGTTTTGGAACATAAATGTCTTTACTGTCATGCTTTTAAAGCATTGTTGAAATATTTAATTATTAATTTCTTTGAAAATAAGTCTAACTGACCTCAAACTTTTGAATGGTAGTATACTTTCCTTTCACAACTTTCATTTCTAACTTTTTTTTATAAATTCTCCATGGTAATAGTTAGGGTTGTTGGGGGATGCTGTATACCTAGTAATTAAGGCTCTTTCAGCACATATACTCTAATTTCCCCTACTTTTACATAATAGAACATATGTTTACCTGATAATTATGCGAGGAGGAGAGAGAATTGGGTTATGAATCTCTGTGTACACAGTGTAGTGGTTAAATACAGGTCTGTTCGTCTTTCTGTTGAGACGTCTGTGTTAGATGGCCTTGGCTCTTGCAATCTTTCACATTTTGCTCTCCTCCATTTCAGCTCTATTAAAAGGGCCTAAAAATAAGTGAGCCATTTAATATGAAGAAGTGGTGGAATAATTGTGAATTCAGGCAGGATTACATCTCAATGTCTAATCTGAATATGGAACGACACAATTATGACCAATACGATAAAAGTAAGGTTTTTTTTTTTTTTTTTTTGGCTTCAGATCTATCTCAGCGCCTCTGGAAGCTCTTTGCTGTGTACCATGGTCAATCTACTGAATAATGGATGTGTTTTCTTGCAGAATGTGAGCTCAGACTACAACGAAATGAGTGTAAATGTCTGCATGAGGGAGAAAATAACCTTTCCTTCAAAATATTGCAAGACGAAATGGAGATTTGCTGTATGGCAGAGGAAATGTTACATTGGTTGTGCTTCTGCAAAAAGCTTGTAACGGTTTTTCTGTGCACTCCTTCAAAGAACGGGCACCCTGGAGCTGGGGGATAAGCTTCTGGCAATAGACAACATCCGTCTGGACAACTGCTCCATGGAGGACGCTGTTCAAATCCTGCAGCAGTGCGAAGACCTGGTTAAACTCAAGATCCGCAAGGACGAGGACAACTCAGGTACCTCTGAGCCTCTGCAACTACACACTCCACACGGACACACATTTACACTAAAAATCCCCATGCAAGGTCAGAATACATCAGCAAAGACTTCTAATGCGAACGTATTTTGGCCAGGATCAAGATAAAGAATAAGCTATTAAGACCTGACTGATTAACCTATTCTAATGTAATATGGTTTCAACCAGATACGGCAAGGACAGAAAAAGGACAAGATAAGAGAAAACATGGCAGCATTATTAGCCATGAATCCCTTACGTACATAATACAGATATGTATCATATATGTTCATAAATGACCATATAATTCAATATATTAATATTAGTTATACATTCGCGACTAATCTCATTTAACATGAAAATCTGTGTTTATATAATATATTTGTGTACACACACACACACACACACATATATATATATACTCACCTAAAGGATTATTAGGAACACCATACTAATACTGTGTTTGACCCCCTTTCGCCTTCAGAACTGCCTTAATTCTACGTGGCATTGATTCAACAAGGTGCTGAAAGCATTCTTTAGAAATGTTGCCCCATATTGATAGGATAGCATCTTGCAGTTGATGGAGATTTGTGGGATGCACATCCAGGGCACGAAGCTCCCGTTCCACCACATCCCAAAGATGCTCTATTGGGTTGAGATCTGGTGAATGTGGGGGCCATTTTAGTACAGTGAACTCATTGTCATGTTCAAGAAACCAATTTGAAATGATTCGAGCTTTGTGACATGGTGCATTATCCTGCTGGAAGTAGCCATCAGAGGATGGGTACATGGTGGTCATAAAGGGATGGACATGGTCTGAAACAATGCTCAGGTAGGCCGTGGCATTTAAACGATGCCCAATTGGCACTAAGGGGGGCCTAAAGTGTGCCAAGAAAACATCCCCCACACCATTACACCACCACCACCAGCCTGCACAGTGGTAACAAGGCATGATGGATCCATGTTCTCATTCTGTTTACGCCAAATTCTGACTCTACCGTCTGAATGTCTCAACAGAAATCGAGACTCATCAGACCAGGCAACATTTTTCCAGTCTTCAACTGTCCAATTTTGGTGAGCTCGTGCAAATTGTAGCCTCTTTTTCCTATTTGTAGTGGAGATGAGTGGTACCCGGTGGGGTCTTCTGCTGTTGTAGCCCATCCGCCTCAAGGTTGTGCGTGTTGTGGCTTCACAAATGCTTTTCTGCATACCTCGGTTGTAACGAGTGGTTATTTCAGTCAAAGTTGCTCTTCTATCAGCTTGAATCAGTCGGCCCATTCTCCTCTGACCTCTAGCATCAACTAGGCATTTTCGCCCACAGGACTGCCGCATACTGGATGTTTTTCCCTTTTCACACCATTCTTTGTAAACCCTAGAAATGGTTGTGCGTGAAAATCCCAGTAACTGAGCAGATTGTGAAATACTCAGACCGGCCCGTCTGGCACCAACAACCATGCTACGCTCAAAATTGCTTAAATCACCTTTCTTTCCCATTCTGACATTCAGTTTGGAGTTCAGGAGATTGTCTTGACCAGGACCACACCCCTAAATGCATTGAAGCAACTGCCATGTGATTGGTTGATTAGATAATTGCATTAATGAGAAATTGAACAGGTGTTCCTAATAATCCTTTAGGTGAGTGTGTGTGTATATATATATATATATATATATATATATATATATATATATATATATATATATATATATATATTAACTTTTTAAGGCTTTTTTCATTTTAAGAAAAAATGCCAGCATGGATTTCATTTACATTTTTGATTAATTGACTTCAATTGTTGAATCAAATTAATGAATTTATTAATTGAAAAGGAACACTTCAAATGAATCACAGAAAATTAATCGATCTTGCCAACTGCATTTTTTTTTTTTTTTTTTTTTTTGCTGAAGTTTAAATCAGAGATGTCTTTTCAATGTGATGTTTGCAAATCACAAGACAAGGATAGATCAGGAAATTAGTATAATGACACGCTCTTTAGAGAACTTAATGGAGAGTTAAAAACACTTTAAAATCGTGATATGCACAGCGTTTCTTAAAGGTTAGGGTTTTACACATAAATAAATGAATAGTACTTTAGAAAGATTACTGACAGTCAAAAAATGAACATTGAACATAAAAGTTTAATTTTACAAGGAGCCAAGATATCGAGATCAGATGGCCTGCTAATGCTACTCATTTTTGGGTCAGACCTGTTAATGCACATGTTCATTCACAGTATAAATTAATCAAAGTTTTTAGAATGTATTTGACTATTCAATATATCACCCCGCCTTGTTGCCTAATTATACTGCTTGGTGATTTTGTAACCGTTTAAAGGGAAAGCTCAGTAAAAAAAGAAAATCTTGTTCCAAACCCGAATTACTTTTTTTGTTACATACATACAGCTGGCATATACTTTAAGTTGAGGTATAGATTTGAAGTGGCTCTGCTGTCAGAAATGTCACAGTGAGATCTTTATTATCTCCAAAGGACCTTCTGCTAAACCTTTAGCTGCTTCTCTTGGGCTACAACAACAAACACATCTCTCCTCGCTTCCACAACCTCACAATTCACCCTTAACACTATTAGCATTGTGCGCACTGAAGAAAATTAGGTTTAATCGCTTCAATTTAATGCTCGTTTGGTTCAATTATCCGATTAGAAATCCTTGGAGCCCTCATCCAATGTCTCAAAAGCATTTACCCACAATCCTCTGCTTCATAGTCGTCTACAGGGGCGTTATGCTCGTACTACAAAGCAGACCTGCGAATCACATTTATATTTCATCCAGGACGTCCACTGTGTCCGTGAAATGGCACCTCTTGTGTTTCAGATCCTCGCCCAATGCTGGAGGCTCGTTTAGATCTTTCTCGCTGGGAACATTAAGGTCGACATTCATTTTTCACAAAACCCTTTTTTCTGTGACAACAAATCATCAGTCTGAGAGAGGTCGTGGTAACTGGCATGCTAAATAGGGGTAATTTCCCTCCCATCTCTCCATTAGTCCATCGTGGAAAAAAAAACTAAGGCGTAATGAGCCGACCTCGTGTTAACGAACATCCCCAGACCCCCAGCGCAGACACACAAACACAAACCTAGAGCGGCTGTGATCTGACAGCGATCAGCGCTTCATTAGGACGTGGATGCGAGTGGGAGATGACAACGATTGCCCTGAGGATCTGCGAGAATTTCCTCTATTTTTTTTCTTTAGCGCATTCCCTTCTCGGTGTAGTCATGTCAAAACGGAAGGTAGACCTCTTAATTGATGTTGAGCATTATGAATCAGCGCCACAAATATTTTATAAAACACTTTCAAGTGGATTTTGGTGTTGCTATAGCCACATCTGCACTTGAGTGCATACAAAACAAGTTCAGTCTTATAATTAATTTACATTATGATTCTTGTTTCTCAGCTGGTAAAGCAACTAGCACAGAGAATCCCCTGAGGACACACATATAATATACAGCTTGAATGCATAAAGTCACTTTGGGGAAAAAAGGAAATGTCTGACATCTGAAATGCATTGGGGGTCCAGGCTATGGAGGCTTAGTTCTCCTTTGGATGATAAAATGTATGATTTGTAGAGGTAAGGTGTAGTATCCATTTCTGAAATGGATCACAGAGCCGATATCCCATTTTCTGTATTATGCATGTGAATATCTCCATTTTGCCACTCAGTTGTATTTTCTCTCTCATTTTTTCTTTCTTTTTTTTCTTTTCTGGATGCACCACTTCCATTACCTTCCATCATTCTTCTCTTGAATTGCCTTTACTTCCTTTCCCATTCTTCCTGCTTTTTTCATTCCTCCAGTTTATTAATTTTTGTGAGCATAATCAGACATCACTTTTACTTTTAGTTAGGTTGTTTTTTGGGGTGTTGTCAATGAATTAGCAATTGTAATGGAATTGATTACATAATGTGCAGATTCACTGTAAAAATAGGGCGCATTGCGGCACAATTTACTGTGTAAGAATTTTCCGTATTAGTTTTTTCCAGGTGTTGCATTGTGTTGTAAAATTACTGGATAATGTCCTGGCAGAAAATTACCAGTGCATTTTCTGTTTTTATTTTTTGCAGTGCAAATTATATTCAATCCAAACATTATATGTAGTTGGAAAAAATGTCAGATTACAACAGTTGCAAAGGTAGGACTGGTCAGTAAATGGATTTTTTTTTCTTTTAGGACAGGACTTGGCGAATGTTCAATTGCATGTTAAATTGACAACCCTAGTATTTTTATCCCATTTCTATTTGTTTCCTTTGGGTTCCTCTTCCCTCATGTTTTCTCTTTATTTTCTGGTCAATTCCTCCTTACCTCCTCTCTCTGTCCGGTGTTGTGAGGGGTGTCTTCGCTCTGCTCTCTGCCCCTCTGTGAGGTATCCTACGTGATGGCAGTGTTGATAGGGACGCCCGTGTGCTGTTGGCCTGTGTTGCAGACGAGCAGGAGACCTCCGGCGCCATCATTTACACGGTGGAGCTGAAACGCTACGGCGGGCCGCTGGGCATCACAATCTCGGGCACCGAGGAGCCCTTCGACCCCATCATCATCTCCAGCCTCACTAAAGGCGGCCTGGCCGAGAGGTACGGCTCTGTTCATGCTTTCAAGCCTGTCAACAACAGTTATGAAATATCACACTTATGTTAAATATACATGTATATAGAGAGAGCTAATGTGTGTGATATCTTAAAAAGGAACTATTATGTTTTTTTTACATTTGAACCTTCTTTAGTATGTGATGTTGCTGTTTGAATGCTGTCAAAATTATAAAGCAAAGTCCACTCCAAAAGGATGGAGTTAACACCACAACTATACTGTAACAATAATGGCACAAGGAAACTATATTGTCGGAATCACATTCAGAACGATTTTTTTTCTAGCTGATGAATGATAAACACATTTAGCCAACACAGACAGCCAATCAGAATCCATTCTGCTTTAATAGTTCAAACATTTAATCGGCAGATGACAAAACTGCAGTGCGTGCTTAACAGAATGATATTGTGCATTATGTGACACTTTTATGAAACACTCAAAATGGTTGAAAGGTTGCAAAACATTGGTTGAGCCGACCAATCAGAGCACATTGTGCTTTTCGGAAGGAGGGGCTTCATAAAGACAGAAACTGAACAGTGTTGCTGACAGACTGGGAAGAGAGGTGCTGCAACAATGTGAAAAATACGTTTTTTGTGTGTGTTTTTTTAATTCAAGCATGAAAACCTATTCTAGTAGACACCAAAAACAAAATCAAGACTTTATAAAAAGGGCATAATAGGTGCTTATATAAAAATATGTATTATAAATAAAACTATATTATATAATTTGAATGATAATTATATAATACATATAGAGATAGATAGATAGATAGATAGATAGATAGATAGATAGATAGATAGATAGATAGATAGATAGATAGATAGATAGATAGATAGATAGATAGATAGAGTGCTATGCATAAGTTTAGACACCCATGCTAAAGTTGACTAAAAAGAGGAATAAAAAATCACCTTTTGGAAATTGAACTTAATGCCTTAATTAAAAAAATTAGGAAAAATTCAACCTTTAAGGACACCAATTTTCTTTGTGAATGAATAATGTATCGTAAATAAATAAATGTTCTTCCTTAAAATACAGGGTGCATAAGTCTGGACACCCCTATGTTAAATTCCCTTAGAGGCAGGCAGATTTTTATTTTTAAAGGCCAGTTACTTCATGGATCCAGGATACTATGCATCCTGATAAAGTTCCCTTGGCCTTTGGAATTAAAATAGCCCCACATCATCACATAGCCTTCACCATACCTAGAGATTGGCTTGGTTTTATTTCAGTTAGCCTAATAGCTGGTTTGATTTGCATTGAGAGATGATCTTATGGAAAGTACTCCATGTGTTGCTGTAGACATTAATCCCAATTAAACATTTTAATCTATGGACAGCCCAAGTTAATTTGAATGAATGCATGTTTTCAACCAGAAAAAAAGGGCTTTTGAAATGATGCATTGCAGCTGAGTTGCTGTGCTCTTGTTTCCACAGGACTGGTGCCATCCACATTGGTGACCGCATACTGGCCATTAACAGCAACAGTTTGAAGGGCAAACCTCTAAGTGAGGCCATCCACCTGCTGCAGATGGCTGGAGAGTCCGTCACACTGAAGATCAAGAAGCAGGGAGAATGTGAGTGCTGACATGCAAGCTTACGACCAAATGGCTTTTTTATATGTACACTAAGTCAAATGTCACACTTCTCATGATCCTTAAAACCTTCGAAGCCAAAGGCTTATGCTAAAATGCATTAGTTAGTTTTGTGTACAAATATAAATGGTGCCCATGAATATCTTCACAAAAATCTAAGGGTATGTTTACACGACACCGTTTTCTACTGAGAAGGTTTGTCTTGGCCGTTCGTTTACATGACAACAGCGTTTTGGGGGCCTGAAAACGCAAGCTTTTAAAAACGATACATTTACCGTCTCCATGTAAATAACAAAAACGCGAATTTGTGAGAACGGTGCCGTCATGTGCATTACATGTTCACACATGCATACTATGTGTTCGCGGGGTGTTTCTTGACAAAGTGACATCGCCAACTACTGGCCTGGCATGCATAATACAGCCTTTTTAGTCATTTTCACAGATCCGTGTGAACGGGGATCGTTTTGACAATCTGTTTTTAGTACATCGTTGTCATGTAAACATACTCTGAATGTGTTTAATTGTTTTGTTTATTTATTTTAATTATTAGTTTATATGTATTTATTTTATTTAAATAGATGATTTGGGGTGGATAGTGAAGGAAATATATTTTATTATGTTTGTTTGTTTGTTTTACATTTTTGGTTACTTAATTCCCCGAATGAGTTATGTTTTGTATCATTTTAATTATTATTTACTAATTGTTATTCACTAATTACATTTTTCTAAAACATTATTTTTCTTATTATATTTCCCAAACTTTTGATTGGCATATTCTTTGCTTTTATTTTCTCATCGCTCTTTCTCACACACATTACCTCCCACAGTACTGTACATCTTACTGTAGCTCCAAAATGCAATAAGGCTGCCTAGCCGTGAGTCATTAAAGCCTAAGGTCTAATTCGTTTTGTCTCCATCTATCATATACTGTAGACTGACAGTAGACAAAGTAAAGTTCCTTATCCAAGAGCAAAAGATCAAATGAGCACTGATGTGTGAGCCCAATATCCAGTAAAGTCTGGATCTCTCTGGTCTATTGACTGTGATCCGAGGGCTCAGACAATCATCGTCTTTATTTCATTCTTTCTACAGTGCCAAGCCCGAAGCAGCCCTCGGTAACGGGTCGCATGAATGATCTGAGCGATATGGAGGACGAGGGTCAGACTGGGCAGAAACCTGTAAAACTCTCAGACATCTATTCCACCACCATCCCCAGTGTGGACAGCGCAGTGGAATCCTGGGATGGTTCTGCCATTGACGCCACCTTCAGCACCCAGGGTAAATTTGAGTGTGAGTGGTTATAATGTTTATTTTTTTGTACTTTTCACAAAATGCAATTAGCAATTTTATCTTTCAGCTTTTAAATACGTTTTACTGCAGTAAATAAGTCCCAGTACCCTCTGGGCAAAATATAATTGGAGCTACATTATTTCAGAAAAGCGACATGAACTGTCCCATTTGTTGAAATTTTCTGGACAAAATTACTTTTGTAAATTGCTTCTGCCATTTAGAGTGTTCCAGCAGGCATTTCAGATTCTAATTGCAAACGAGAGCACGACATTTGTTTGAAAAGTTTCCGGAACATGTTGTTACCTACCATTTCTGTAAGGTCTAAACTATTTCTTTTTCTTTGACCCAACCCTTTATTGATTATATATTTTATGATTATATTTTTCTTCCTTTTATCTGTGTTGTTTTATAAATTTTATTGTGCAATTTAATCATTTATATTTATTTAATTTGATTTATGTGGGCGGGGGGTTACTGTGAGGTTTAATTGAGTTTTCCATTCTCTTTGGACCAGCAGATATGTATTTACTCAAGTAATTATTTCAAGTAATCTGCATTGGGATACGTGTCTTTTATTAGGCCAGCTGGTGGTACAGTGATATGGAAAAATGTATTATTTTATTAAGTGGAAAATGAGTCCTAATGAGCGCTGGGATACACATGGCCATTTGGATAACTCGCCAGTAATGGGTTTGAATTGCAGTCAGCTCTCCTGACACTGAGGCCTCCTGGTCAAAACTAATCGCAATCATCGCTTGAATCGAGAATGCCAAGTAGGCACATCACACATTTCAATGTTTAATTCAGAGAAATGGTTTCTATTCATATATGAATAATACATGTGAGCATTACTCCCACGCTCATGTATATTAATGAAAATAGTTGCTGAAAAAACAATATGTTAATGGTCCACAAGGTTTAAGAAGACCATCTTAGTCTAGTATTTGTTGAGTCATAGCCAATACTGTCTTAAACAGTCTGTGCGCAGCACTTCGTCTTTAATACAAGAGATTTTGGCCAAATGAAAAAACTGAGCGTCCAAATATAACTACGGTAAACTATAATAAGTTGATGAAAACGTAATGTGATGCACTTACTAAATTCTCCTTGAAATTTACCTTGAATGTGCCTTACATTTTTAAGTACAATCAACTTGGATGTTTGTCATTTCAACTGAAATTACATTAAAATTACTTTAAAAATGAGTTGAATTGCTTTACTTGTTTTGATGAGTTAAAGAGCATCTTGCAGGTAAAAAAAAAATCTAAATGAATATATAACCGTGTATGAAAATACCATATGAAAAGATAATGCAGGATTTAAAATGTTTTAAAACGACATAAGGACACCAATTTAGTAGATAAAGTGAGCGTTTCTTTGACTGCTCGTACAAACCGCTTTTTTTCAACATCGCGTCATTTTACGTCACAAATGTAAAAACATATGTTGTCACAACTTATTGTTATATTCTTACATATCATATCATTTTTTACAGTGTACTTTTGGAAATGCGAATGTAGTTACAAATAGAATCTGAATCTAAATAAATTACCATCTGTCAGTGAGCGAAACTTTTTTCCTAATTCCCATTAATATCTGAATGTCATCAGTCATTTTTTATTTATAGAGATAATTAATTCATCCCAGTGCTGCTGACATACACCTCCTCAAAACCACCTTTCATCTCATGTTATTTTCCATGTCCCTCGCTCTGATGGGGTGGAAAGACACTTTCCGCTCATGTTAACAGGTTCATATGGTTGCTCTCCTTCCCTCAGGCAGCGCTACTCTCTTTCTCTCAGGGCTCCATACATAAATGAATCTCAGATGGTTGCAGAGATTCGGAAACCATTCACAGGGAGCAGCAATCTGCCCCTTAAATTATGGATGATGTGGAAGGAGCATAAATTCAAGGTTGCTGGCAATCTATTGGCCCGTATGGGATTCAACTAGTAAACAGCTGTATCCGGAGATAAGGCAAAAGCTGACTCTGAACTTGATACCTGGAATGAAAAGTTAAAGAAATCATGTGTCTTGCGTCTAATAAGATTAATAGTCTACCTGCATGCAATATTCAATCTTGCAGAGTAAAACATTTCTGTTGGGCTAAGCAGAAAGACTTCCCAGACACACGTGTCACTATTTAGCAAGAATTTATGTTAAGTTAATAATAATAATAATTGTATGTGTATATATATAAATAGATATTTACACACACACACACAGATATACTGTATATGTGTGTGTGTGTATATAAAACAAATATTTATGTAATATATTTTTCAAAAATATTATTTGAAATATTTATAAATAGTTTTCCTTTTATTTATTTGTTATCCCAGAATGCACTAAAATTAGTTTATGTATTCAATTTTTCTATTATACCCATTTGATTTATTTGGCATATTTTGTACTCTTCCTACAGTTTGTAGTTAGTGGTATTGTTAATAAATCATTTCTATTGACTTTTGTACAATTAACAAAATTGACGGCAAAACCAGTTTAGAATTACTGGTATAGAGTTACTCTTGAGTTAGTTTTCTCTCTTGTTTTTTCAAGAGAACCTGTTTTGTCTGTCTTATTTGTTGGGACCTTTAGAAAGCAAGGCATAAAAATAACAATGCAATATTATAATCTAAAATAACATGCTTTATAACAGTCATTATTTGTGACGTTTGGTGCCACTATGACCTCCTCTGCACTGTTTCCTTGCCTTGCGCATTAATTAGCTTTGTGCACTTTACCATGCACAAGATTTCAAGACATCGCTGCTGGTTTTGTTTGTCTTTTTCTGCACAGTGCGTATGAGCAACATCATTAGCATGCAGCTGCGCATGTGCAGTTTAGAGGGATATTAATGTATCATCATTCAGCATTTCCAAAACTTCTTTCCTTGAAAAAGGGACATAACTCTAAAATAGCTATCAAGAGTCTCATTAAGGATTCCTCCACCTTCTCGAGCCCTGAGGGGTGAACAAATCACAAGCAGTTAATCCTTATTGAGTTGCTGGTGAATCTTAAAACCCTGAGGCTATGCAAGCGCTTTGCGGTGGTCGCCGAGGGAGAATCAGACCAAAGCGTATAAAACACAATGGCGTGACTCCCTCCGGAGATGAGTGTGTGAACACAGCTAGCATGTTGTTCTCCACTCTCCCTATAGTCCTCACCCTGCCCTCCAGCAGTCTTGAGCCAGATTAATGAGCGGAGCCTGGGAACCCGTGCATCCAGGAGCTCCTGCGCCGGTGTTGTGTGAGAGTGCAGCGTAATGCAGAAATGTACACTTTCTTCTGGGAAACATTTATTGCCACTGCTTTTTTTTTTTTTTCTCATTTACAGTCAAATTGATCCCCCCCCTCCCCTCCCCCTCCCCCTCCTCCCCTCCCCCTCCTCCCCTCCCCCTCCTCCCCTCCCCCTCTCCCCCTCCTCCCCCTCTCCCCCTCCTCCCCCTCATATCAGCAGGCTAATGTTGTGCGCAGGGTACAATAACACTTGCCAAATGCGAGTAATGTTGTGACCTCGCCAGTTGGGTTGTAACTGTAGCAGGAACAACATAATGCATTTTGTCAAATAACTTTTATTTATTTATTATGGAAGCTTGTTTCCGCCACAAAATAAAACATTTTAAAAGATAATTGCGACTTTTTATCTCACAATTGCGAGTTTACATCTCGCAATTCTGACTTTATTTCTCAGAATTGCAAGATATAAAGTCAGAATTGCGTGTTATAAAGTCAGAATTGCGAGATATAAAGTCAGAATTGCGTGTTATAAAGTCAGAATTGCGAGATGTAAAGTCAGAATTGCGTGTTATAAAGTCAGAATTGCGAGATGTAAAGTCAGAATTGCGTGAAATAGTCGCAATTGCGTTTTATAATGTCAGAATTGCGAGATATAAAGTCGGAATTGCGTGAAATAAAGTCGCAATTGCGTGTTATGTCAGAATTCTGACTTTTTCTCACAATTGCGACTTTATATCACGCAATTCTGACTTTATAACACATAATTGCGACTTTATATCTCGCAATTCTGACATCTTTTCTAAGAATTGTGAGATATAAACTCACAATTGTGAGATAGAGAATTCTAATTCCAATTTTTACCTCAGAATAGTTTATATCTCGCAATTGCGACTTTATATCTCAGAATTGTGACTTTATATTTCGCAATTGCGACTTTATATCTTGCAATTGCGACTTTATTTCTCAGAATTGCGACTTTATTTCTCAGAATTGCTTCATATCTCGCAATTCTGAGAAAAAAAGTCAATTCTGACTTGATATATCGCAATTGTGAGAAAAAAAGTCGCAATTATTATTATTTATTTATTATTCAGTGGCGGAAACAAGCTTCCATAATTTATAGTAATTAAACTATGTTGGTTATTTTTATTTCAATGCAATCATTTACCTTGAATTTAGCTAAACTATCTCGTAGTTGTAGATATAATAATATTAGTTTTTCTCAATGGATTTAGGTATTTTATCTAAACTGAATTTAGCATTATTTTTTGTTGTTAATGTTATCATCATCTTGGTACAACATTGTTCATCATCTTTACAATAAGGTTCCCATTAGTTAACGCATTAATGCACAATACAATGAACAATCATTTTTTTACATGATCTATTAATCTGTTAATGCTAGTAAAAATACAACTGTTAATTGTTTGCTCGTTAGTTCACAGTGCATTAACAGATACAACTTTTGATTTTAATAATGCATTAGTAAATTATGAAATTAACACTAAGGTTAATAAATGCTTTACAGGTATTTTTCATTGTTAGTTCATTTTATTGTTAATAAATAGCACCTTAATGTTACCATTATCATTAATAATAATAACGTTTTTTTGTTTTGTTTCAATAGAAGCATTTAGCTAATTTATCCAAACTACATTTATTATTATTATTTTGATAATAAACATACAAAATACAATTTCAAGGCATGTAAGAAATATTCATGGATAGTACATTTTCTCAATTCACCCGCTATTGGCAAGAGTGGCAAAAAAGTAAATTTTGGACTCTGGTTGTGTGTGTTTGTTTTAGCTCCCACGGGTTTCCAGGCATCGGGCTACAGTTTCCACAGCCATGAGTGGAGGAATGCCAAGC
The DNA here is from genome assembly GCF_949319135.1 of Squalius cephalus. NCBI lineage: Eukaryota > Metazoa > Chordata > Actinopteri > Cypriniformes > Leuciscidae > Squalius > Squalius cephalus. The sequence goes on from NC_137125.1 coordinate 45,224,709, forward strand.
CCAGCCGGGGCAGCCTCTCCCCGGTCAACAGCAGCCGGCAGAGGAACAACATCATGCCAGACTTCGGACTCGGTGTGGATGAATGGGACAGGCCAAGCGCTAGCGGGTACGTCAACATACTGCCTGTAAACTATGCTCAGTCGTTTAAATTCACTATTTTGTAGGAATAGTTCACTATGTGCTCAGCCTCAAGTAGTTCCAAAACCATATGGTATTTTTTTTTTCATGGAATATTCTTTTCTGTAAGGGGAGAAACTAATCATACAGGTTTGGAATAACATACAATAATGGGAAAATTCATTTTCATTTTTGGGTGAAATATTAAGTATATATTAAGGCCGCCAGGTTTATTAGATGGTTAATGTGATATCTTGAATTCATTGGATGGATTTTATACTGCATTAGCAAAGTACACAAGACTTGAAAATAGAGTGAAATAGATTAATTTTTTCTGCCATTGAAGACATTAATATTCCATGAAAGTTATTACCTCTTTATTTCCCTAGAAATGAAGTACTGAAGTGTCAATATCCATTGAATCACGGACTAGTTTAGTGCCAGCCTGTACAAAAAGGTATTGTGTGAAGGCAGGCAATGCTGCTTAATGTTTTGTTGACTTCTCAAATTCATTAAATTCTAAAGACAGTCTCAGAGGAGACCATCAGTACAATTTTTAAGAAGTGAACTGACTTTAATGTTCACATTAAGTGTGTCTTCTGTGTGAAATAGTCTTTGTTTCAACCTAAAATGTGACTCTCAGTCATAATATTAACTCAGCTGTACGGTACATTTGCAGCACATTGTATTGTCAAAAAGGCTGTTACTGGAGCTTTGATCGATCGCTTTTGGAGTGATTCTGCTTTATTCTTTGTTAGCCCGTGCTGTTGAATATTTGTAATTCAGATTCATTGTGCTGTAGATCAAAAGCTTAAAGGGCCCCTGTGTGCAGCAATGAAGCCAGCGGCTCTTCGGAAGAAAGAAGGCCTTTTTAAAGTATTTAGCTGACACTAGAGTTATGATCACCCTTTGAGGTTTTGTCTCAGGATTGTACAGTTTCCATTTAATGGTGACTGTGCGCTGCCTTAAAGTTGACATCAAAGTTGACCTCATATACTTGGTTTCTTAATACACATCCCGGGTCTTATTGTGCCAATTTTTCCACAAAGTTCAAAATCAGGGGTGTAGGAATGACCTGAAAAGTGGACACATTATAAATCAGCAGCTGGCTCATGAATATTAATTATCTGGCATAACCTTCATCCAGTAGTTGTAATTGATTGGCTAAATAGCAGACGAGTGGGTACTAACCATGTTAGGATTACCACTTACCAATGGCGAATTTATTTATTTTATTAACGATTCAAATAGTTGGCACAGGCTTCGTTTTGGTGTTTTACGCTGCTATTTATTTTTTTATTCACACTATGGCTAAGCAAAACAATATTACCAACATTTTTGGGAGATAATTATATTTAAAAATATATATATAATTCATTATATTTTCTTTTTTTTTCTACTTTTTTAGTAGTTGCAGTGCCTCTATTTTTTCTTTCACTCATGTTTGTTACACATATGTTGTATTATGGATGGGAGAAAAGTGGGTTGTGAATGCCATTTCATGTTTGTCAATTTTAGGAACTATAACAAATCATCTGGAAAACATGTCTAAATCTCATATAGCCTACTCTAGCAATACAGAATAAAAATAAATGCTCTGAGAAGAAGAAACAACCTGTACTTTCATGCATTCAGTCTTTTCACATATTGTCAGCATTCTGTATTTAAATGCAAAACTTCCCCCATCTACTCCAACACATTTTTCTTTGTCGTTTGAGAGTGGTGGTGAAATGCTTTTTAGACGAAGGCGCTCAAAATGTGTTATGTACAGGATGTAAAAGCTAAAACACCGCTGTTAAAAAGTGACAGACTGAGTGATCTGGTTTGACTCTATACCCATGCCGTTTGTGTTATTGATTGAAGCTGATCTCCCATTACAGGGCATCCACGCTCCCCACCGGTTTAATCTCAGACAGCAGGTGAGGTTCAGTGCTGTGTGCCTGTTAACCTGCACTGCTTCCCCAAACCAATCCGGCCCTTTCACTTCATAACCCAAAGCCCCACAATCCACCAAGGACATCACCGCCTATCACAGTGTGTCCGACCGCACGCGGTGTGTCTGTATGTGTCTCTCTTCAAGAGCCCCACCATAGCCTGCACAGATCATTGGTCGTCCCCTGCGTTCATCACTGTTACACCTGCCTGCTCATTGGCCGCCGTAGTTTTCACGTACTAGGCGGTTAAAACGTCCCATTGTGTTTCAAACAGGTTTACAGTGGGGCACGATGGGACGGAGCCAGACCAGGAAGAGAACTTCTGGTCCCAAGCGCTCGAAGACCTGGAGACGTGCGGCCAATCCGGGATCTTGCGAGAACTTGAGGTAACTTGGGAAGAAAAATGCCATCCGTTTGTGTTCATTTCCCTCTCCCCACGTTCACCCTTTAGCTCTTTCCATTCATCAACCCCCCCTACACAATCTTTTTTCAGTAGCATGCAGTACCAACCCTTGTTTTGTGTAACAGCTCCTTCTTTTTCCAGGACAAGCCAGACAGGCTTCTGAATAAGAGAAACCTGGCCATCTTGGTACCCCTTTCTTTCCTTTGGGCTTCCTCTTTGCTTGTAGCGCTGGCACCCAAGTGCTCTCGTCCTGCTAATGGGCTCAGTGTCTCTTGCTGGGGGCCTGCTTGAAAGGGGGGGGGGGGGGGGGATTCGCAGACAACCACTATTGGCATCCACTTCAGATCCTGGGGGTGCATTCAAAACGCATTATGACGCGTTAAAGGTGTCGTTCACCCGGATTCTGTCATTTTAATCACAATTGTGTTGTTCCAAATCATAAATCTCTTTCACAATTATGTTAGGGATATACCTACTGAGTAATTTTGTAGCCAGATTTTTTTATTTTAAATAAATAAATAGTTGATTTTCATCTGAGTAATGTAAGTTAAAATATACTTTAAAACCAGGAAATTTCAAAACTGCAATTTCCAGGCTTGGGGAAAAAAACCGAATTATTTATTTAAATCATAGTGAATATATTTACTATTTTTTGCCGTTATACTCATTGGCCAGAAATTGCTCTTGTAAGTGCAACATCTTTATCCAGTCACTGCAAACATGGTTTATTTTATTATTATTTATAAATGATTATAGTATTTCATATTTTTTTTATTAGCTTTTATTTTTATATTCTAATGCTTAGGCTAATGGTTTTCATTTTAATGCTTTTGAAAATATTTACAATTAAATGTTTAAATATTTCTATTTTAGTTTTAGTAATTTTAGTTCTGCTTCAACATACTTCATATATTTGCCAAGGCAACATTAAGTTAAGTTTAACTTTTACATCTAAAATGTATATTTTGTTTCAGCTTTATTACTGAAATAAGGGTAGTTTGTTTTAGTTAACAATAGCAACACTGCTGGAAACGATCATTACATCAACAGTAATTTTCTTCAAAAGATAACTTCAAAAACCTATGTTTTTCTTTTGAATTGAATGGACTGAATTAATGGACAATATGCATTAATACTAACATGTTTTTGTAAAATAACGATTTAAAAAGCATTTGCACTCACTCTGAGCTCGCGAGGAAACCCATTTGAAAACTAGGTTGTCGTCATTAGACTAATGAACAAACTAGTCTATTTTAAGGCTATCACATTGCTGTTGTTTCACATGTTGTTATTCAGAAAAACAAGTGGTGAAAATCTTTGCCTGTTAACAGCAAGGCCTGCTGTGAAGAAAATGTTCTCTGACGGCACAGGGACACACTGATATCGGTCTGAGCGTCTCATTGCAGTTTTCTTCCCACCATAAAGCAGATCCTCATCTTGTGGGATGCATGACTCTAACGAGAACTGAATATTCCAATAAGAATCGAAATATTGCCACACTTGGCTCTGCCTGAAAGTACACGGCAGCATCTCTCATCAACCTCGACACCATGTATTCTCGCACACAACATGTTCAGGTGACAGATTTCATTAGTGCAAATTTCAAATAGTGTTTTTACTGGTCGACTTTTTGTCCCTCATACAAAGCTATCGTATGGCTTCAGAAGACTTGGAATCATTTGTACTACCTTGTGTGTCATTTTTGGATCTTAACTGTTCTACCATAAAATCCCTTTTCATGTGGAAGAATTAAGTCAAACAGGTTTGGAACAACATGAGGGTCTGTAAATAATGGCAGAATTGTTATTTTTGGGTGAACTATCCCTTTAAATACTATAAAAGACAAAAAAAAAAAAGTAAATAGAACTTCTTGGAAAATGGCTTTAGACTGCTGTTAATTGCATTTTATTTTTTGTCAGTCTCAGTCACAGTAGATAATATCTGCTGTCATGTCACACAATGGTGAATTTGACATGCTTTGTGGCTAGCCTTGAAACATTTCATGAAAGCAGATTGATTTTCTTGCCTTTGCTTTATCAGGTACCTCGAGTTAAACCCAGACCGCAGGTAGACGTCAGTGCAGAGAAGCTTTTAGTAAGTTAGGGATCGCTTTGAAAGCTCTTCACTTTCCATCCCACTTGTCTGTGGAAACACGATAAAATCAAAAGCCTTTTACGCTGAATGTACCCTTTGGCCTCAATTGGATTCGATGAAAGTGTTTGCCTTTGGTTTGTGTCAGTAAAATGTACTATTGAGCTCGGAACGGCCCGAAAAACATTGTGCGAAAAGTACACGTTTTCATTTTTCACATGCTGATTTGATCGAATGTTATGTCAAGGTGCATGATTACATGTCTGATCACTGGTTTAATTATTTTTTTACACTGCTTACCACAAATGCATCGGCTTAGAAGAGTTTTCTGTGTGGTCACCTGTCATTAACCTGGAATCTCCATTCCATGCAGTTTGAGTGAGATTCACACAAACTAGCAAATGACGGTGGATTGAAAGAACGAAGGCATGTGGGCTCATGTAAAAGCATGATGGAAGAGCTGCAGCAAGGCTTTTGTTGTGAAAATATTTCAGTATTGTGTAGTAATGTCCCCGGTAAAAGTCTGTACCAGAACCAGGCTCTTTTTGAAGATCATCTTCAAAGGACTCCAAGAAAAATCTAAAAAAAGCCCACCGTTCATCACCGTCAATCATTGCCATGGCTTGCCATGGTGGAAGTCAAAGCGGTTCAAACCGCCCATTAGTGTGTAAAAATGCATGTTACTAAGAGTTTGTGTATAGTTGTCCATCAGCATTTTGCTTCTTATAACACACTAAACAGGAAGTGTAACACAAACTGTTAATGAAATGCTTAAAATGTCACCCTTTGTACTGTACACTTAATTTCACTGACAATTTAATTTCCATACAGTACCGTTCAAAAGTATGGGCTTGGTAAGATTTTTTTTTAAATGTTTTTGAAAGAAGTCTCTACACCGTGTCCTAACTACACGCGACGCCGCAACACGCGATAAAAGGTATCTTTTCCATGTTAATCAGAGTCGCGACGATTCTATTTTAGAAACGGTCTATTTAAACGTTACATTTGTTTTCAAGATTCCTTAATGAAAAGAAAGTTTAAAAGAACAGCATTTATTTGAAACGGAAATCTTTTGTAACACTGTAAACGTCTTTACTGTCACTTTTGATCAATTTAATGCATCCTCGCTAAATGAATTTCTTAAAAAAAAGAGAAAGGCTATCTGATCCCAAACTTTTGAACGGTAGTGTAAACTAAACATTATTTATAAAGTGTGTTTTGAGTGCATTTATCGGTATATAACCTTCTCATCACTTACATTTACTCGTACTCAGCTCAGTTCCTCATGGTTTTCCCTGTAGGCCACCATCATGTCGGGCAGCTCTTTAAGTCTAAACCACGACCCTGCGCCCACCCGAAGCCATCTGGGCCGTCAGGCCAGCTTTCAGGAACGTGGCAGCAACAAACCACAATACACACAGGCAAACCGCAGCAACACCCTGCCCACCGACGTCGGCAAAAAAGCTTTCTCCATGAGGAGAATGAAGCAGGAGATCAAAGACATGTCACCTACCCCAGTTGAGCTCCATAAGGTGGGAATACTGGTCTTTTGGTCATTTCTCCATTCAATTATCGTTATACAGCAGGTTTAATGTGTGTAACTGCTCCCACATTCCCAGATGAGTCTGTTGAAGGACTCAGACCTTGAGGACTTTGGGTTTAGTGTGTCTGATGGGGTCCTGGAGAAGGGGGTTTATGTTAACAATATCCGTCCGGGTGGCCCTGCTGAAATCGGAGGCCTGAAGCCATACGACAGACTGCTACAGGTGAGCCACTGTGATGCAGTCCCGCTAAATTATGGGTCACCAAGTACATTAGAAATTGTACCTCTAAATTTTTTCTTGCTTTGTGCCACAGATAAACCACGTCCGGACTAGAGACTTTGACTGCTGCTTAGTAGTTCCTCTCATAGCAGAGTCCGGGAACAAACTGGATCTAGTCATAAGCCGGAACCCGGTTTCCTCGCTGACCTCAGAACTGAACCCGTTGTCCAATGACGAGGCTGTGAACTGGACTGACTCCGGGGACCCTCTCGAGCAGCCCGCTGCAGGGCTGGAGCAGGGCCAGCACAACTCCACGCTAGCGGGACTAGAGGACAGAGACCCCAACAAGACCTTATAGCAGAACTCCTCCAAGGTGCCTGCAATGGAGCGCTCCTCCTCATGGTGCTAAAGCAAACCCTCCCCTCCCTAAACGGCTCCCTCTAGTGGAGGAAAACGAGGGGCTTGTTGTCCTTTAGCACACACCCAGTCCCTTTCCTAAGTCAGAGCATGAACCACCGTGACTGAGAGGTCCTTTCCTGACACGCTGGGTGTGTTTTTACCCTGTGAAAAAGGCGGCGAAGACCACACTGACCTCTTGGAAAACCAAATTGTGAGAAAAAAAAAACCTGAAACAGTGCCATCCCTGATTTTTATTGCCAATAAACAAGAATAGTTTTAAGGACAACTCAAAAAAAAAAAAAAAAAAAAAAAGCAGCAGCAAAAGATGCATAAAAGCAACACTGAGACTTTTACTTGTAATATCGGACTGGCCACTCTGTGATCGTCCGTGTTTGTGTGAGTTCGAATGTGTGTGTGTGTGTGTGTCCCGAGACTTTATTTCACAAGCCTCCACGAAGTCTGTCAAAGTCCCACATCCGAAACGCAACCGTCGACCCTCCTATTTTTGTGATGCTGAAACACAAGTGTGTGTATAGTGTATGTCCGTGTATTTCCTTCTATCTGATGCCAAGGTCAGAGCTGGTCCCTTTTCTTGCTCAACAAGAGAGGATAAAGCTGTGTGTAGGGGAAAAAAATAATCAGCACAATGAATTCGGTAGCCATTTTTCAATTGTGACTGAATTTGGGTTATAACCTAATGCATGAGACCTTTTAATAAACTATTTTGTAGTACTTCTGTCCAAAAAAAACAAGAGCTTGGCTACACGAGAAACACCATGTTTTGGTTCTCTTTTCATGGCAAATATGAAATCCTATGTCACTCATAAGGAGAGGGTGGCACAAAGGCACCTTATCTTGAAATTGGATAGATGTCTATTTTTATGAATAGAGGCGGATGATTTATAAGGGATGTGTGTGATTTTGAGCGGTGGCTGGTTAGCATGAGGTCACTATCGACCATGTACCGGAGCAGACTGATGGCACGGGAGAAGGTCATTCGGTTCGGAAACTCTTTGTACTTTGTTAGGTAACCGCCGTAGGTCTGCGGTCTCCAGACTCTCGCCCCACTTTTTGAGGAAATCCATCATTGGCCCAAAGGATAGAACAGCTTATTTATTCCGACATCAATCTCCTAAACGAAAACGACTTTTTTTTAAAAACGATATTGTTTACTCCGCTGTCTGTGATAAATGAGAATATAACGAACAAATTCATCTCATTTGCTTAAATTTGCAGTGCCCACTTATGACAAAAACACGAGCATGGGGTTGATGTCCATGAGAAAAAAAAAATCCTGAAAAGACTTTTGTATTCCTCACACCAATGTTTAAATAGTTATAAATCATTATGGTAATTTGTATATGGTACTGTTATGGTTTTATGTCTCATCTGACATTTTTTTTTTCCAAACTGTGTAAGCCCAAAGGGTGCGCAATTTGTTTTTTAAAGAGAAAAAAAAAAAAAAACGAGTGTCAAATCATGAGAATGGGGTTTCCTACCGTATGTGGTAGACCACTAAACATCACATTTGTAGCTCTGTTTGGAAAAAAATGATGTTAGTAAAGAAAAAAATGCCATGGGTAAGCTGCTAATGGCAATGAAGAGCCTCACCCACCTGTGTGAAACTGTGCTTTTGATTGAGTGATGTCACCCTCATTTGTCAGTGCTCAAAGATCCTGTCTACTCACTATTTTTAAATGGCACATTGTGGTCCAACTACTGAACCGAACAAAAACCCCATCAAGCCCACTTGATGGAGAAAGTTTGCCGATGATGAAAAGGTGTCTTTATTTGTTGTTCTATTTCAGATAAACCTTCAGGTACGGGTTCATTCCCCAAACTCATGCACTGAGCAACTCACTGAGATGTTTCTCAAATGCATAAACGCTACATGTTGAATTATGGTTCTCAAGGCCTGATTCAAGAGTTAGTTGTCACTTTCATTGCAACACTTTCCTTGACCTCGACCTAAATTTGTCACAACATTTCACTGTGTTACTGCAAATACACTGGTCAAGTGAAAAGAAGAAAAAAAAACTCATTTTTTCCATTTGTGGAAACGTTTAGTGAAGTCAAGCACTGCCAGTTAAAATAGTGGGTGTCCATTTTCAGTATACGATGAATTTGATTCAATGTCACAGTTATGTCCCTGAAATATTGTATTTTTATTTCTAATGGACAGGTATTATGAGCTGTAAAGTATTTTTGTACAAATTTAATACTTTGTTAGCATGATGTTTATCGTCTATGTATAAATTTGGGGATTCCTACAGCTGTAATCCTTTGTATGGCCGACGAACAGAGAAACAATAAAACGACATAACGAGTGGAGAGATGACACCGAAATGATCTCTTGATCTCATGTGATACTTTGATGCGGGTACTTTATACGAGGTGCTATTTGAAGATTCCCTTCCACGCACATTGATATAATTGTAAAGGAATAAATAACTGGCTAGAGCTGCACGATTCTGGATGAATTGAGAATCACTTTTCTTTTCTCAAACAGAGGTCACGATTCTCCAAAATAACATGTAATTTAAGTTCTGACAAACTGTTAAATGCTTTAGTATATTTCAAATATTTAGTTAATCTGAATTATTTAAAAAACTCAGTTTGAGTGAATGATTCAGTGACTTGCTCATAGATACACTTACTGAATGAATCAGCTTTTTTAAACGAATCTCTTGAATGAATGAATGATTCAGCGACAAATGCATTTTTAACAGTCTCTTGTCACAACCTGGTGGCAAAACGACATAAATGATTCAGTGACTTGCTCATAAATACACTTACTGAATGAATCAGCTTTTTCAAACGAATCTCTTGAATGAATGATTCAGTGACAAATATATTTTTAACAGTCTCATCAAAACCCGGTGGCAAAACGACGTAATCGATACAACCGTTATTTGAAGCGTCATGTAACTTTAAAAAAGGTGATTTGCTCAGTGTTTTATCCGAACTATAATCTTTTATCTCAGTACTTCTGTGATAATATGATTTTGTAACACAGAAATAATAGCCGCTTTCCGACCAAGTAGTTACAGGAACTTAGTTATAGGAACTGTCCACTTCTAAACAGTTCTATGAACTACTCTCCCCCAAACTCGGGTTTGCTGTTTGCGTTCGCACTGGCCAAGTGGCCATAGGAACTGGTAGGAGGGGTAAGGGAGTAACGCAAGCACGGCGACTTTTATTTTGACGGAGCGACGGACCTTTATTTTGACGACGCTGAGAATGCCAGAGCAAACAATGCTCGCATTCTCTGTGTTCATTAGTTAGCGATCTGTCTAACAGTACTGTTTAACATGTTATTAGATAGAATTGTTATAGAAAGTACACAGTATATGAAAAAAAAGTTATTAGCCTATGCCATGTGGTTGATGTCCAGTGTTGCTAGCTGAGCAGATACATAATCATGTTTGACTTGGTCCCCTCAAAGTTGCGTTGGATTTTCTCTTCAGCATAGAGGCCCATCTATCACTGTTTTCCATGTTTGTATCTAGTTTCTGGAGTAAATATATAGGCTATAATCTGTGTGTTTATATCTGTTTTAAAAATGGCAGGTGCTGGTGTTTTGCGTGTGTTCACGGGTAGTTCCTATAGTGCTGGTTTAGACCCTACTCTGAAGTAGGAGCTAAATTAGTTCCTCCAAATGGAGTTCCTAGAACTAAAGTCGTTCCTAGTCGGCGTGTTCGCACCGCAGGAACATACGGGTACTTTAGCCAATAGTTCTGGAACTGTGAAAAGGTTCCTCCGGTCGGAAAGCGGCTAATGATACTGTGTGGTTGAAAAGACTGTTTGTGAAGCTTTTTCATACCTATACATGACAACTTCTCTTTCTAGGTCAGAACGCAGATCTGAATGTTCGTAGCGATCGTACTTGTCAAAGGTTTAATAGACAGAGCCGAATTGCGATCTTTTAACGATTAATCATGCATCTGTATAACTGGCTGCATCTGAAATAGACCCTTTATCCTCATTTACTATTCTCTTCATTACTTCACTAATATAGGCTAGTCCACTGAATAAGTGAATAAAAACTAGTAAGTGTGCCAGAAGTGCTGCTTACAGTATCTTCTGGTGAGATGTTTGGCTTGACACTGGCACCCCCAGATCATCACTTTTCAGCTTTGTCCAACACCTGGTTGTCTAATGGTTAGACCAGGGTTCACCAATCTCGGTCCTGGAGGGCCGCTGTCATGCAGAGTTTAGCTCCAACCCCAATTAAACACACCTGAACCAGCTAATCAAGGTCTCATTAGGCATACTAGAAACTTTCAAACAGGTGTGTTGGAGCTGGTTGGAGCTAAACTCTGCAGGACAGCGGCCCTCCAGGACCGAGATTGGTGAACCCTGGGTTAGACGGATACCTGGAGAGGCCTACAAGCCACAGTGTCTCGCACCCACTGTGAAATTTGGTTGAGGATCTGTGATGATCTGGGGGTGCTACAGCAAGCCTGGAATCGGGGAGATTTGTCTTTGTGAAGGACGCATGAATCAAGCCACGTACAAGGTTGTCCTGGAAGAACACTTGTTGCTTCCTTCTGCTCTGACAATGTTCCCCAACTCTGAGGATTGGTTTTTCCAGCAGGACAATGCTCCATGCTACACAGCCAGGTCAATGAAAGTGTGGATGGAGGACCACCAGATCAAGACCCTGTCATGGCGAGCCCAATCTCCAGACCTGAACCCCATTGAAAACCTCTGAAATGTGATCAAGAGGAAGATGGATGCTCACAAGCCATCAAACAAAGCCGAGCTGCTTGAATTTTTTGCATAGTCACCCAACATCAATGTGAAAGACTGGTGGAGAGCATGCCAAGAAGCATGAAAGCTGTGATTGAAAATCAGGGTTATTCCACAAAATATTGATTTCTGAACTCTTCCTAAAAACATTAGTATTGTGTTGTTTAAAAATATGAACTTATTTCCTTTCCATTATTCGAGGTCTGACAACACTGCATCTTTTTTGATATTTTGACCAGTTGTCGTTTTCTGCAAATAAATGCTCTAAATAAAATATTTTTATTTGGAATGTGGGAAAAATGTTGTCAATAGTTTATAGAATAAAACAAACATGTTAATTTTACCCAAACACATATCTATAAATAGTAAAACCAGAGAAACTGATCATTTTGCAGTGGTCTCTTAATTTTTTCCAGAGCTGTATATTGCATGGTTATACACGCTCGCTCACAGTACATTATTCAAATATCCTGTGACAGCACAAATAAATGTGCAGCATCTGCATTTGTACGCTGTAAAGAAAATATAAATGAACAAGCAGTTGCATTTTTAAGACTTATTTTCCGGTGTTTACTAATAATTATTTGGTGTTTGATTGGTTATGGCTTCTCAAGGTGTTCTACCGGTTTCACTACAGTACGAATGGATCGCGTTTGTGTCGGAGACTCCTTGTCTATGGAAGAGAATTTATGCAGATTTGCGCTATACCACTTTTTCGGTTCAACCAAAATCAAACACATCTGAATAAGCGTCTTCAGGATTACTATAAAGTTGCAGGTAGGTGAGTTTAATGAAGGTCAGTTTAATGAAGGTCAGAGGTCAACTCTGCAGGACAGAGGTGAGAACCCCTGCTCTACGCATTTGTTCTTAGCATACATGTTCACAACAATCCTCAAAAGTTCTGTATGTATTTTTTTTTTACTGTACTAAAGCATAAAAATTAGGGGTGTAACGATACACCCATGTCACGATTCGATACACGATACTGAACTTATGATACAATATTATTGCGATACTCCAAGACCTATGGTAAAAGGTTAACAAAAAATGATTTTGATTAAAATGCTAAATTTGGTATTACATTGGGGGTGGAAATGAATAGGCTTGGACTTAGTGCAGGTACCCAATACACAAGACAATGGTGACCAGAATAAAAATTTAAATTATTCTGAAGCTGAAAATACAGATTTGTTTTAGATGAACATGCTTGCACTGTCACTGACTAGATACATTTAAATTTTTATTTAATTTAAATGTAGGCCACTTTTTACTGGTAACATAAAACATTTGGCATTATCAGGACCCACAAATATTCCTCCATTGCATTATTATACATTATATTCAACATTATAATAGTTTAATGTAGTACTGACACTAAAACTGTAAACTTGATTTTTTTCTCACACAGAAATTTCATTTTGGGTGAATTATACACAGTACAAATTTTCACTATCCACGATACATATTTATGCATTTTTGTATGCGATATATTGTGATATGCATTTTTGTATGCGATACGTTGTCATGACACGAGATCTCACTATATTAAATGTGACAAGATTTCTCGTCCAGGTGAAAAGCTGTCTCGTGATATCGCCATGACGGAGCGTGAGGGTGAAATTAGCACAGAATATGCCACCGCTACGTTTACATTACGGTGATCCACCGCAGCACTGCCTCTACTGTCGTTTAGCTTTTTTTATAGAAATAAAAAATATATATATTTGGTTGGATAACGGTTGTTTCAATTGTAAACTATTGTTAACGTCTGCTTTGCTCATCCAGCAGGAGCTGCACAGTGCAGCAGAAATCACAGTTCACTGATAACACAACGAGACTGACAAGATCATGGCAGAGGATTCGTTCCGCAACAGAGCCTAAGCGTCAGATAAATGTCTTCTCTTGTAGAATGCGCTCAGTACTGCTGTTCCCCATACACAGTATGTGCGATCGCGAATTCGAATATCACCCAACATCAAACATATCTTAGGCTGGGCTGTGTAATTGTAACCACCTCTTAGATCTGGCCTCTGTTTGCACTTTGAATTTTGAGAGAGTACTTTGATTATGGTTGCGCTTGTTGTTTGCACTTAAGACTAAGAAATTTTATTTGTGTATTCAATTTGTGGAAAGGAGTTCAATTACGTTGTCACACACAGCCTCAATCAGAAGTTCTGGAAGCTCATAACTCCGTAAGGTCTGAAGAGACTTCATACAGGAGAGAAGCCAGTCAGTTTGTGGCAAAACCTTTTACAGTGCTTGTAGCCTATATTGTTGTCTTACAATGCATTTGATGATTCATACTCTGAAATGACATTCATTATAAGATGATTAGTTAAAACATTTCAAATTGCACCTGCAGGCTATTTTTTCCAGTCATGAATTGTGTTAAGGATTTCTTAAAAATACTGTGCAGAAATCTTCTCAAAAGTCTCATTCTTGTGAACCCAATCTTGTGTCTCGTCACACTATCATGCTTACTAAATATCTGCAAACATTAGCCTATGTACGGGTATTGTTTGCAGATATTTAGTAAGCATGCTAATTTCACAAGTTTCTCACAAAACAATGCAACAGCCAGTTATTCTACTTTTTGAAATGTGCATTCTGTGTTGGACTGTCTGTTTTTGTTTTGGTCTGTGTGATCCCGGCTTAAAATGCCTCAGCATCCATCTAAAAAGTTCTTTGGATAGAGGCCTATTAAAACGCATTATTACACGGCTCTGTGGAATACTTGATTCTGATTGGTCAATCCCAGATAACTGCTGAAAACAGATAACACAGGCTCATCCGGGTTACTGAAGTCAGCAGCGCTATAGGCTTGCTAGGAACGTTTTTTCTTCTAGGAAGTTTTGCATTTGGTGAGCTAATAAAATATTAAAACTCAGTCAAATCAATATTTTGTGTACAGTTATTTAATTATTCAGAGAAAGCAAGAACTACAGTAATAAGAATGTATATTCTTGTAATAGTACTGTACTGATAAGAATGTATATCAAATCAATATTTTGTGTACAGTTATTTAATTCCCAGGGAAAGCAAGAACTGATAAGAATGTAAATGTGTACTTTGAAATGCAACGTAAGTCGCTTTGGATAAAAGCGTCTGCCAAAATGCATACATGTAAATGGAATTATGCCATTAGTATCGTGGACTCGCTCTCATTTGTTTCATACAAAAGTAGCTGCTGCCATTTTGCTACTACTGTTTTGTACACTGTTGGATTATAAGATAACAAACATGTACGATTTTAAAACAGTTTAATCTCAAATCAATATCTCTTATCCCCAGAATATGTGGCAAAATGCTGTGTAATAAGTGGTCTGACTAATGTATCCCTGAAATGTCCGTCTAGTTTGAACTTGCCATGCTAGCAACTGTCCGCGAAAGCTTTGCGTTTAAAGACCTAATAAAATATTTCGACTCAAATCAATATTTTGTGTCTAATTATTTACTTATGTGGGAAGTAGCTGTGTAATGAGCGGGATAATGTACATTAAGTGAAAGTGAAAGTGAAAGTGAAAGTGAAAGTGACACGTGACGGCCAAGTATGGTAACCCATACTTGGAATTTGACCTCTGCATTTAACCCATCCAAGTTAATGCACACACATTAGGAGCAGAGTAGTGAGTAGTTAACACACACACACTGCAAACGTGGATACACACCCAGAGCAGCGGGCAGCCTTTGTGTGGCGCCCGGGGAGCGATTAGGGGTTAGGTGCCTTGCTCAAGGGCACCTCAGTCATTTCCCACCAGTTCTGGAATTGAACCAGCAACCTTTGGGTTACCAGTCCAACTCCCTAACCACTAGGCCATGACTGCCCCTAAGCCGGATGTTATCTCAGAATAAACCCCTTTAGGCTGATACAAATCCTGATGATCACCCTGTCTGTGTTTATTCTGAGTTAACAACCGGCTGGATGTACATTATCCCTTACTTAGCTGATAAACTTACAGTGTAAGGCTCGTCGCCTTCCATTGTCAATTGTGCTCTTTTCTGTTGTGTGTCCTCAACAGGCATGAAAACTGGTCAGGGGTAAAAAAGGTGAGAATTCCTGGAGAATTCAATTGCAGGAATTCTAAAGCTAGTAACGGAGGCTTGAGCCATTGATAGCAGACTAATGCAGTTATTAGAGAGAATTACTCTCAGCAGCGTCTCTAGCAAAACTGCAAGTTTATCTGCGTCAAGAACAGTGCCGTTATTACCTCGCTAAAGCTTTTAAGTTGCTAAACTATTTTACTGATAAAATCGTCAACAGCGCTGACAACACGTTTGTGCGAGTGTGTGTACTAATAATTTGTTGTTTTAATCCTATTGTTTACAATCTTTTTTTTTTTTTTTGGTCAGTGTCATTTTGGGTTGTCGTTGTAGTAGTCTGTAAGGACCTTTGAAATAACTGAAATCATTTGGCAAAATGATATGAAACTGTAATGCGTAGTATAATTTGTTTTATTATGCACTAGAGGTCAACAGTCATGCTTAAAGATGCCCATTACAGTGATGATAAAAAAGAACTGAAATCGAATGAGTTTCTGAATTCATAATATGTTTCTCTCGGCTGCATGAATATCAATTTGCTTTCTCACGTCACCAGCTTTAAATATGTAACTTCGCTGCATAATGAATGCATAAAAGTGACCAGCTGGATTTAACTAATGCAAATAGATGGTAACAACTGTGGCATTAAACATTTAGGTCGGACTTGCATGTGTTTTTGCCACATTGTTTTAACAGCTTGAGGTATTACTAATGCTAGCGTCCTCTCAGCCTTGACAGCAAACATACTGCTATTCTTTCTCTACTAATGCAACATCGAATAAACAAATGAATTACTTTATAATGATATGAAAACATGTACTGTAGTGTACCATATACATACCATTTCAGCCTCACGTGTCAAAATAAACTCCACAAGGCATCGGTGATAGTTTTTACTTCGCCAATTGTTCCAGCAATTGGTTCGACCGATCAATTTTGGTCGACCTCTATTATGCACTATAAAGTAAGCAATTACATATATATTTTAAATTAAAGTTGTTTGTGTGTACTTAGTTTAACTTGTGGGGACTTGATTGTGAGGGATTTTTCATGACAACAACATGCAAAAGTTAAGTCATCAATTAAAAGTTACAAGCGTAAAACATTTTGTTTTAAATGCATGGGGTAATTGCTCAAAATAGGATGACCAAAATCCATTTAGAAAATAGCAGAATTTTCTTTTATATCGACTTCAAGATAAGGTAAAATAAGGTGTAGCCTATAGCATTTCACTAAGATCAAGTCTGAAATATGAAAGGAAACTGTACTCGGTTACTAACGTAACCTCGGTTCTCTCTAGAAGAGGGAACGAGTACTGCGTAATATCTTACGCTATGGGGGAAATCTCTTTTCTGCAAGATATTGAAGCCAAAAATGATCCTTAATTTTGAAATAATGTAAAACGCGTTGCGGCAGCATGCAGGCATAGGCAAGACGGCTCGCGTGCCTATTGGCTGCCCTGCGGCAACTGCAGCAGCCTATCGAGAGAGTCAGATCCAATGGGGGCGCTTCGCGCCCACTGCGTCACGTCCCGCCGAAACTCACGTGGCGTGGGCCTATAAATATAGCTCGACAGGCTGATGCCACTGGTTTTTCATCGCCGAAGCGAACCAGAGCGTGTTGCAGGCACGGCAAAGATACGCAGTACTCGTTCCCTCTTCTAGAGAGAACCGAGGTTACGTTAGTAACAGAGTACGTTCTCTTACAAGAGGTTCTCAGTCTTCAGTATTCTGGGCCGAAAGCATCGGGGCAGACAATACCGATTTATTAGACCGAAAGCAGCTTAGCCTGCAAAGCGGGAACCTCTAGGTTATAAAACCTTATAAATGTAGACGGGGAGGCCCAGCCTGCCGCCATACAGATATCTTGCAAGGCAATCCCACTAGACCAAGCCCACGACGAGGCCATGCCTCTTGTGGAGTGCGCTCTGACACCTAATGGGCACTGCGAGCCCTTAGAGGCGTAAGCCAGCGCTATAGCATCAACAATCCATCTGGATAGGCTCTGTTTCGACACGGCTAGTCCCTTAGAACGTCCGTTGAACGAGACAAAGAGCTGCTCCGTCTGTCTGAAGACAGACGAGCGAGACACATAAGCCCTTAATGCCCTGACCGGGCAAAGGAAGCTGGCGTCCTTCTCCTCGTTAGGGACCGGCAGGGCAGACAGGGAAATCATCTGAGCCCTGAACGGTGTGTTGAGGGATTTAGGAACGTACCCGTGCCTCGGTTTGAGTATGACTTTCGAGTCATTTGGCCCAAACTCCATACATGTCGCGCTCACTGAGAGCGCTTGTAAGTCCCCTATACGCTTTACTGAAGCGAGAGCCAGAAGAAACACTGTCTTGAAAGACAAGTGTTTGATATCTATTGATTAGATCGGCTCGAATGGGGCACCTTTCATGGCCTCCAAGACCGTAGAAAGGTCCCACATGGGAACTGAGGGAGGTCTGGGAGGATTTAACCTCTTAGCTCCTCTAAGGAAGCGAATGACCAGATCGTTCCTTCCAAGTGACTGACCAAGCGTTGGTTTAGTAAACGCTGCTATAGCCGCCACGTAAACCTTGAGCGTGGATGGGGTTCTGCCCTCATCCAGTAGCTCTTGCAGGAAGGAGAGAACCTCCGTCACCCCACAATTTGGGGGTGAAAAGCCACGGGCTGTGCACCAGCTAGAGAACACAGACCATTTTGAGGAATAGAGCCGTCTCGTAGAGGGGGCCCTAGCCTGCATGATCGTGTTTAACACTTCCTCCGGGAGGTTAGCGGGTACCCGTTGATGGCCCACGCATGTAGGGACCAAAGTTCCGGGCGAGGATGCCAGATCAAACCCTTGGCCTGAGAGAGGAGGTCCCTCCTCACTGGTATCGGCCATGGGGCAGCGCTTGTCAGCTGCATCAGAACTGGGAACCAAGCCTGGTTCTTCCAGAACGGAGCCACTAGTAGCACTGAGCATCCGTTTTCCCTGATCCGCTCTTACACCTGAGGTAGGAGCGCGACTGGGGGAAAAACAGAGCGGGCAGCGGGGCCAGACGTGGGCCAGCGCATCCCTGCTCTTGGAGAAAAACTCCGGACAGTGTGCGTTTTCTTGAGACACAAACAGGTCTACTTCCGCTCTGCCGAATGTCTCCCACAGCAGCTGGACTGTCTGCGGGTATAGAGACCATTCTCCTGCTGGAACATTGTTCATGGACAGTCTGTCTGGTCCCACATTCAGGTGGCCAGGCACGTGTGCTGCTCTCAACGAGCGCAGATTGTGCTGAGCCCAGACCAGGAGGCGTTCCGTCAGCCTGTAAAGGTTTCGGGACCTGATACCTCCCTGGCGATTTATATAGGCCACCACTGACATGTTGTCAGAACGGACCAAGACGTGGTGTCCTGTTATCTGGGGACAAAAGTGCCTCAAGCGCGTTGTCGACTGCCATAATTTCCAAGCAGTTTATGTGTAGAAGCTTTTCCCGTTCTGACCACTGGCTGAAGAACGGTCTGCTCTCGAGCAGCGCTCTCCATCCCGAGGTGGAGGCGTCCGTAGACACCACCTTCACACTCGAGGAAGTCCCCAGGCTTACACCTGACTGGTACCAGTCGATCGCTCTCCAAGGTTTCAGAGCTGAGACGCATTTCTGATCGACCTTGAGGCGAAAAAGACCGGAGGTCCACGCTCGGCGCGGTACTCGCGCTTTTAGCCAGAACTGCAGTGGGTGCATGCGAAGCAGACCCAACTGAAGTACTGATGATGCTGAGGCCATGAGACCCAGCATCCTTTGAAACTTTCTGAGCGGGACTATAGCGCCGCAGCGGAAGGTTTCCGTCATGCGCTGAATATCCAGTCTGCGCTGTGGCGATAGCTGAGCTGTCATAGACAGCGAGTCCAGTTCTGTGCCCAGAAAAGATATTCTCTGACTGGGAGACAGTGAACTTTTCGCCCAATTGACTTTGAGACCCAGATTCTTGAGATGCTCGAGTAATATGGTCCTGTGTTCTATGAGCTCTGAGTGTGACTGAGCTCAAACCAGCCAATCGTCCAAGTAGTTCAAAAACTCGCATTCCCCGAGGTTTCAGGGGAGCGATGGCCGCGTCCATGCACATCGTGAATACGGCCATACGGTAGGACTGTGTATTGATATGCCTGGCCCTCAAAGGCGAATCTCAAAAATCGCCTGTGACGTGACGCTATTTGTATTTGGAAATACACGTCCTTCAGATCTATTGACACAAACCAGTCCCCCTGGCGAATTTGCGAGAGGATTTTCCTGGTTGTGAGCATTCTGAACCGGCGTTTCGAAAGCGCTTTGTTCAGCCGTCTTAGATCTAGAATGGGTCTGAGACCCCCGTCTTTTTTTTTCGGTACCAGAAAATCTGCTGTACAGACCCCCTTCGCTCTGAGCTTGAGATAAAGGCTCTATGGCCCCTTTGCTCAACAGTTTCGCAATTTCGGTTTGAAGTAGATGTGCTACTTCCTTTTCTACCGTGGTTTCGATTCGCGCCGCACAACGGCGGGGGCGTCGAGCGAACTGTAGCGAATAGCCTCTTTCTATAATGTTCAGCACCCATTCTGATACCCCGGGAAGCTTTGCCCACGCATTTGCATGAATAGCTAGGGGTTGAATGAGATCTGGACTCTGGTCGTGACATAGTGGCGGCCGGAGAGCTTCGGTATGCTGTAACATAGACGCCGCGTTTGCAGCGTTCGAGGCGGGGGGCGTGCTGAACACAGCGGGCAGGCTGCCCGCGCTCGACTCTCTTATGGCGGGTAGCTGAGAGAGAGCGAGCGGGGGGGACCCCGTGGGGCTCGTCATGTCTGTGAGTGAATGTGGGCGCGGGACAGCGGGCACATTTACTACACTGAAAACACCGTCGGCTTGAGCTGACTGTATGTGTGTTGGTTTCGTTTTTACACTGGGTGTGTTGGCACTGGGTTGTGGGCACATTCACTACATTTAGTGCGCAATCGACATGAGTCGATTTTATGTGTGCGAGCCCTGTGGGGCAGGCTGTGCCTGTGTGTAGGAATGAGCACTGGGCAGTGGGCATTTTTACTACACTCATAACACCATCGGCCGTGGCCGGACATTTTACGCACAATCGACATGAGCCGATTTTATTTGTGCGAGCCCTGGGCTTGTCATGCCTGTGAGTGAATGTGGGCGCGGGACAGCGGGCACATTTACTACACTGAGAACGCCGTCGGCTTGAGCCGACTGTATGTGCGTTGGTTTCGTTTTTACAGAAACCGTGAGACATGCAGTGTGTAGTGTTTGTGGGCACTGGGTCATGGGCACATTCACTACATTTAATGCACAATCGACATGAGTCGATTTCATGTGTGCGAGCCATGAAGTGTGGCGGGCTGTGTTTGTGTGTAGGAATGAGCACTGGGCGTGGGCATTTTACTACACTCATAACACCATCAGCCATGGCCGGAATACCAGAAATACACTCTTTATGAGATTTATCTGGGCCGACGTAAAAACGGCGTTTGTGTGCAGGCAAACGGGCTGTGGTACCAGCTTGTTTTCTGCAAAATACACTGGAACAGTCGCATTTTCTGGAACTGACCGAGCGAGAAGTTTTGGTGGAAGTCTGGCCGCAGCGGGACTTGAACACCGTCGTTTTCCTAGGAGGGGCGGGATAGCTTTCTTGTAACGTAAAGAAAAACTAGCCCCTTTGAAGGAAAACATCCATCCAGAGAGCGTCATCATGTCTTGTGACGGCGTTCATTTGCAGGCGTGCGTGTATTACAACAGGCTCGTTCACTGCAATATTGCCATTTCCAGTCGCCTGAACTTAGGAGGGAATTGAGAAATGTGTGAGAAATGGAGGTCGGTCCGGCCTAGGCGGGACTAAAACACTCTTTTCGCCGGTGAGTGCCGCGCGCGAGCGAGATGAGCGCGGGGGCAGCTCTCCTGTGACGTAAAGAGAGCTAGCCACGTGACTGTCCGCTTCTGACATCCCCTGCGAGCGGCGCAGTTTACGCGACTCGAACAGAGGGAGAGGGACGACCATTCCTTACTGCTCGAGGCCAGGATAGAGCAGCTGTAATCCTCCATAAACGCGGCTTCTTCGTCGTCATCTATGACGGAAGCGGCGGCAGATGGCGGCCGCTGTCCGTCAGTGAGAGACTCGAGCGAAGCAGGCGGCGAAGCTGGCGGGCAAACCGGCGAGCTTTTGCGGGTTGGAGGAGGTTCCGGGACCCGCTGAATACGGCGCTTTACGGCGTGGCACCGCAGCGGGCGGAGGTGCAGTCTCGACGAAAGATACCAGGCGAGTCCTCAGAGTCGCCACGGGCATCAGCTCGCAGTGAGGGCAGCCGCCGTCGGCGAGCGCGAGAGCTGCATGTTTCTCACCCAGGCAGGAAACGCGGATGACATGGCGGTCCCCGTCGCTGAGTGGGGCTCGGCACGAGCCACAGGAAAGGGGCATCTTGAAAAAGACGCAGAGCTCTTTTAGTGCAATGAGAGTGTGTGTCGCGGCGGCGAACACACACACACACAAAACACAGTAGAGGAGAAAAGGATATAACGCCGGATAGCCGGATGAAGGCGGCGCGGCCAGCAGCTTCAGATGCAGTGGCTCGTCCCGCTGAAAAGGCTTTTTCTGACGGCGCGGCTTCTTTCTCTCAGGATCCAGCGATGCGTGAGCTCCACTGAAGAGATGAAAAATCAGTGGAATCAGCCTGTCAAGCTATATTTATAGGCCACGTGAGTTTCGGCGGGATGTGACGCAGTGGGCGCGAAGCGCCCCCATTGGATCTGACGTCACGGGGGCCTCTCTCGATAGGATGCTGCAGTTGCCGCAGGGCAGCCAATAGGCACGCGAGCCGTCTTGCCTATGCCTGCATGCTGCCGCAACGCGTTTTACATGATTTAAAAATTAAGGATAATTTTTGGCTTCAATATCTCACGGAAAAGAGATTTCCCCCATAGCGTAAGATATTACGCAGTACGAGAGAACCTCTCGTAAGAGAACTATGAATGACTCAATTAAACACTTTAAGAAAATAAGTAGAGTCTGTGCACTTGCTACTTCTCTGCCATTTAGATACCAATTGCTTTCTATTCAAAGTGACTATAGCAGCATTTTCAGCTATTGTCTCCCTGAGTAAGTACCATGCTCAGGGTACAGTGCTGATGGAGTGGGATCGATGTCAGTAACTCTTTCTTAAGAGTCTTAGATACATAACCATTAAGCTTTCAGTTGTTCAAACCTTTTCTACTACTTTAAATCAGACAAGTAGGGTGAACACCTGGTTATTGCTCTTTACAGGGCACTCAATTTGCCCAGGTTCGAGTGATATAACACGAAACATATTCAGTCCACTCAACATAAATAAGCAGTCACTAGGTTAGACTGTACAGAGATTATATACGTTTTACCGGATTCAGTGAATCTTGAACTTGTAGCCTGTTTTTGTCGGATCTATGGAAGTAAAATAATGGCAAATGTTTTTGAAACAAAAAAGCTTGTTGAATTGCCCTACTTGAAAAAAATATGCATTGCATTAACCGTGCTTGCATTTTTATGGGCTGAAATTCAACATGGTTGTATATTTAAGCTGTGAATATTTCAATTCAAAACATTTCACACATTTTAATTATTAAAAATTAAATAATTCATATTCACCTTTCAGATTTCACTTCCAAAATATTCATTCCATTTAAAAATACAGCCTATAATATTCAGCAGGCAATTTTGGGTCCATTTTATTTCGCTTTACAAATTTAGCCTTCCTGTCCTGGCAGATGTAGCAAGTTCAGTTTTGATAAGGTTCACAGTTTAATGATCTTCAACAAAATAGAGCGAGCCTTGGTGATAACGAAGCAAATATTTATTTACTACAATAGTAATTTCATGCTAGAAATTACATTAAAAGTGGAAAACGATTAACTTTTACACACAAACTGACCACCAACCGCAACTTTCAGGCGCCATCTTTATTAGCTCAACTGTCAGTGAATGGAAAGCACAGGATTCAAAATTGATCAGATTAAGGTATCTCAGGAGACAGGAAGTAAAGGAAACATTTGGATTTGGACGTGCCTTGATGCTAGCCTGGGTTTCCCCATGCTGCCTTGAGCGCAGCGCGATTTTATTCACGCTGCTAGATTTTCCCCTCAAAAAGGGAACCAATCACAGAACGGGGAGGGAGCAGCAAGACGATGACGACGTCTATGCGACACACCGAAGCAGTTTGTTTATATCTATGGATCCAACATGGCAGCAGACGCGAAGTTACCTTTCGATGCAGCCTTAGATAGTGCTCTAAGTAGTTTAGAACGCAAGTTTATTTAGTCTTCTTCCTCGTCGAATTTCTGTCGCTCTACATACGTCATCTGGTATAATTGAAACGATTGGCTATGAGCTACGTGCAGGCGCATTTGATAGACATTCGTAGCGCCCAATAAACGGCTCTGGGCATTTGTAAATCACGCCTCAAATACGAGAAAATGAACATGTGGTTCCCAGACCACGTCTCAATGAGAAAGAGGTCTGACGTTAGCCAGGCTACCTTGATGCCTTCCTACTTTGGAATTTTTTAGCTTTCGAATGCAACCCTAAGCTGTGTCGACAACTTAATGCTGCCTTCGGAGGATGCATTCCAAGGTTGGAAGGCATTAAGGCACGTCCGAGTCCAAATGGTAGCTTCACTTCCTGTCTCCTGAGATACCTTCATCTAATCGATTTTTGAAGGCATACATGTAGGCTATCTTTCACAGAGGAGTCTGCAGTTGGTGGTCAGATTGTGTGTAAATCTACGTTTTCCACTTCTGATATAATTTTTAGTGAGAAATTACGATTGTAGTTATTAAATATTTGCTTAGTTATCACCAGAGCTCACTTTATTTTGCTGTTGATCATTAAACCATTACACTGCCTCAGAAATCTGTTTTGTGAGGTACTACCTACAAAGTCATTGCCTGATAAGGCTGCGAGGCGACAAGTTCAGCTGCCTAAGTTTTCGGACGCAGCCCTAGTAAGCCTGAAGACCTTGATTAGCATGTTCAGGTGGGTTTGATTAGGGTTGGAGCAAAACTCTGGAAAGTGGACCTCGAGGGCGAGAGTAAAGAACCACTAAGCTAGAACATTACAACTCCGCAAATCCCAGTTTGCAAATGATTTATTTTTTGTGGTATTGTAATTTCATGGTAAAGTAAATACAAACACAATTGAAATGCAGGACACTGCTTATGACATGTAGGACGCTGGGCAAAGCAATACAGTTTCAAAGCAGCTTCCCCAGATCTACTCTGCTTGTCATGTTTGCCGTTTATAATGAGAGCGCCATCTGGTGGTCATTCAGACTCACAGGTAAATATGATTACCAAAGTTGTTTAAAAATGTAAATCTACTAGTGGCTGTTTTTTGTGTAACAAGAATTACACAAGATGAATGGTGCATCAGAAATTAAATACAATCTTATTTGAATCACACCAGTTGTTACACAAGTATTTTAAAATAAAAATAGGCTACTTTCCTGGGCTTTAATGCTCACCTAAGATTGCTGGCATGTAACATTTTTCTATTAGCCTAATAGCTGAAATAGTATGAAGGGAAACGCAAGGATTGGAAATAGAAAATGAGGCACCACTATGTGCCACTGCCACATGAAAGAAACGTGATGGAAAGCATCCCCTGGATGTAAGAAAGCCAAAAGGTTATTCAGAAACACCTGGGAATGGATGGAGGAGACAGTGTGCTTCCAAATGAATTATGTGGCCATATCCCCGAGGCTGGCTCCACACAGGCTTTAATGAAATGCTGTGTGTGGACTCCATAAAGAGAATGGCTTCCACCTCAAGCTCCTGAGGGAAAGCAATGGGCAGTGGTGCATTTTGTAAAGCATGCCCAGGAGAGACTGTGAGCAACTTTTGCAGGAACTCTAGTGATATCCAAATCCCACGGGCATGTCATTACATGCTCGAAGCAATGGGTAAATCCAGCCCACAGAAAAGACAACAGTATTCTCGTTGGAGATTTAGTTGTAATTAAACCTGAAGGAAATTACTTTGCGACCACTACTGGGGTTATAAAATAAGTGGAAGATTAGAAATAGCAGAAAGATGAATCATCTGAGAATGAACATGTGTCAATTAAGTATGAGGTGGAGCTCTTGGCGGGGTCTTTTTACAGATTTCCGTGAGTTGATTAGCACCACAAAGGAAGGAAGCAGGTGCAAGAAACCCCTCTGAGAATGGAAAAAAGAGATGGCAGAAGATGCCGGTGTGGATTGGCTACCTGTTGGGAAATTTAAATTAAGGAGTTTGGAATTCAATTATGCAAAGAACAATTGTGAATTCATGTCCTCCAAGGTCATTCCCCTGTCATTAGTGCTATATAATAGGGTACACCAACAAGTGGAGGGACCAAAATTGATTGGTGATGTTTGGCGAGGATTGGTAATGTTTGGCAAGGATTTGAATTATCTTAAAATCGTGATGCAAAACTACATTTACATTTACATTTATTCATTTAGCTGACGCTTTTATCCAAAGCGATTTACAATTGCTATATATGTCAGAGGTCGCACGCCTCTGGAGCAACTAGGGGTTAAGTGTCTTGCTCAGGGACACATTGGTGTCTCACAGTGGATTCGAACCCGGGTCTCTCACACCAAAGGCATGTGTCTTATCCATTGCGCCACACCACCCATCCCAACTAGAGTTAAAATGTCCTTGTTGTCATATGTCAGGAATTATATAAACCGAGAAAACTGGATCAAGTTGTCACATGTCAGGAACTGTATAAATCGAGAAAACTGGATCAAGTTGTCACAAGGTCTACATCAAAATACATATAAGGTTTAGAGTCAGGTTTAGAGGCACGGTAAGAAGTAAGGATGGCCCTGAGGGAGATAGCCTATCCAAAATGTAGATTGTAATAGAACTGAATAATATGAAGCAAATAGATGATTCTACTGTTTTTTTTTTTATCAATCACTGTCTGTACATATTGCAGAACAGATAAAAGAGTCCAAGACTTACTCCAAGTGCGTCGAAATTGACCAGGGATAATATCATTTCCCTTGTAATATCAGAATGGTGTTTAGTGATTAAGCTGGTCAACTATGTTACACTTATGAAATACAGTATAAGCCTATTATCATAAGTAGTTTATTTAAGAAAGCATATTGTTTACTTTTGTTTAAGTGAAATTAACCCCCAATTATAAAATTAAATAGTTAATAGTTAGCAATAGGGTAAGTGTACCCATTAAGCCCATGTACCCTTTAAGCCCACTTTCAACTCTGAAGTCAAATTAAAAAAAGAGAAAATAATATTTTATGCTGCTTATTATTTTAACCAATCCAGTGATTTGTTACTTCCCTGGCATTTTTAATTGCATACCAATCACAATTGGCAATGTTGAGTTAGCCCCACCCATGTGCATGCTGTCTCAGGGGACCTCACACAAAGTCACCCAAAAACTTTGGTGTTTCGGGACCCTTCAGAAATCAACACATTTCAGCAATTTGCAGCCATTTCTTTGGTAACTGCATTGATATTATGTCAAATAAGAGATAAATGTATTGTTTTTTGTGTATGAACAAATAGTACTTTATCATTTTATATAATTTTCCTTTAAATTGAAAGATGAGTTTTATTAGCTTGCGTTCAAAGCTAATCTCTAGTTCAAACCATTAGCCTTACAGAAAGATTGACTGCCAAAGAATTAAGCATGTGAACTGCAAACAATGAATGTTTTGTGATTCATTGTACATTCATTTACAAATAAATACATCATAAATTGTTTTGTAGAGAAGATTATTTTTATAAATTAACTTTTTTTTTAAGATGGGCTTAAATGGTACAGTGCCACAAAACGCATGCAAACTAGAGCCAACACAAGCTAACCTTGAATGAAAAAAACTTCACATTTCTCAATGTGGGCACAATGAAAATTACTATGATACTTAGTCCACAGTATATTTAAGCTCCATGCATGTATTTGTAAACATATCTTACATTTTTAAAGGAAAACAGTGTCTTTTTTCACCATTTCTCACTGTGGAACCATTTAAGCCCACCTTATGTGTTTCAATGAGGAATCCTTCTAATTGCAAACTTTGATACATTTTATGAAAGTGTTTAATGATAACATGTCTTTGTGTGCTTTTACCTTACTAACCTTTTACCCTTACCTTACTTACACACAAATTACACATTCATTCAAATGAGATAGAGCCTGTTTTGTCCTAAAGTCCTTTATGTATAACCAGGCATAATTCGGGAGTCAAGCTGAGTTAAGGCTTGTGATTCCGGACATGGAGAGCTCCCAGAGGGACTCTACATTCCCCACAGTCCTGAGTCCCTGGGACTGTTAGGGGGGCCCACTATGAGCCTAAGCCCAGAGTATGGAGCCCTAACTCAGCTTGGCTCCCGAGATACACCCGGTCAAACTTCCAGCTTGACTCCAGCTACAACTCCAGTCAAGCCAACTTAAGGCTCCAGACCACCGGCCACTAACACCAACTCATCCCACCCAGGGCTCTAATCAAACATTAGCAAAAGGATTTTTTTTAATACTTCCCTGTCACTGAATAAATATATTGATGTTTTAATTCTTTAAAATCATTTAATTTTTTTATATTTTGTGAATCAATGATGATGTGGGCTTATTTGGAACACATGCGGGCTTAAATGGTGCCAAAAGTACCAATTAAGCCCATGCCAGACTTCTGACTTTATTCCTTAATTATCTTAATTTTATATTCTAAAATGTACATCAGCTAATTAATATAATTTCAAATGAGAGATTAATCTTGCATTTTAACAAATTATATTTCTTATATACTATGTCAATATCTATGAAAAAAACCTAAACTTAGATTTTGGTGGGCTTAATGGGTACACTTACCAATTGATTTTGATTAATATGCGCGAGGGAGAGAGAGCAAGCCAGCGCTCGGCGTGTTGTTTGAAGATGTGAGAGTGCGCGCGCGCGCCTAGGCCTATCATGATACTTCAAAGTGTTTCAAAAGATAGGCTAACGTTACATGTAAAAAAGCAAATAAACAAACACGTTAATGATGATACATTATTGCATTATGATAAAGTTTTGTGTTTTGATTTTGTTTGTAAGTAAAATGCCTTTACCTGAGTCGTTCACAAGCTGCAGGTGTTGACGAAATTCATCAATGGTAGGGAAACGACAGGACGCGCTTCAGGCTTGCTTTTTAGGCATTAGTTAAATATTTCATTTATCCAGTGTTTCTGTGCTTTGTGTTCGTATCGTAATATGTTGTTTTTGTTTTTAACCGCTTTATGAGTAGGCTAAGTTCGTTTGTGAACTGTCCAAATGACTTAATCACGAACCGATTTAGACCGTCCGTTTTTCTAACTAGCTTAACGATTCATTGAATAGAACCGACTCAAATGAGTGAATCATTCACCAGTCGGGAATTGCAGTTCACAACCGACAGAAAATGTAATACGGTACCGTACTACTATATCAGAAATATAGAGCAGTGGTTGTCAGTTTTTTAGATGCAACGAACTCCTGAATTAATATTAAAATGGGAAAATAGCTTCTATTAAGTTACATTGTTATATTTCTAGTCACAATAGTAATGTACTGTTACATATATTATTTATTTAATTATTTAATTTTAATCATATCTATATTTTATCTATATTATTCAACAATTGTATTTATTTTAATGCATTTAATAGACGTATAACTAATATATGTTAATCACATTTATGTATTTATTGTAAGACAATTTATTTATTTACTCATTTTTTTTAATCCTGTTATTATGATAATTAATTATATTAATTTGTATTTTTATTTATGTATTTTTTACGGGCTTTTCTTTTTTTTGTACTGACTGTCTTCCATCCACGTACCGCCTTGCTGGTTTGGGACAATCCGATAGGTGGCAATAGCACATCTTTGAGCGGAATGTTTACAACATAAACCACCGAAAGAAGAAAAAAGGCAAACGACGGAAGAGAGACCTTTGGATTATCACTTAAACTTGTCAGTAAATGATACTCGTTAAATACGTTCAAACATGAATCAAGAGAAGTATCCGCGATCATCTATTGAGGATGATTTTAATTATGGCACGAACGTCGCGACAGCGAGTGTGCACATCCGGATGGGTGAGTTAAGCCGCTGTTTTCAATGATGTGGAGTCTACGTAATCAGTAATACAGGCAGTATAATATTATGGCCTGGAAAGAATAAACATCTGTGTAAAACAGCTGGAGCAGGGTTCCTATTTTATTTAAATTTATTTCACTTGGTTTCATCATAAGGCACACAGGAGACATATGGCGCACATGATATAAATCAGCTGTCACGAGTCGTTGGATTCCTTATTGATTTCACAATGTCATTATATTAGTTTTTATTAGAAATGTTACAGTTTCTTAAAAAATGTTGCCTGTTGTTGTCAAACCTGCTTATCGAGGACAGGTTTTGTGTGAATGATAGACGCCTTGTTTGAGAACTTAAATAAACCCTGTCAAGCTATAGCCTAACATATGTCAATATGAAGAGTTCAGATGCAAAAGCCTCTAAGTGCCATCTGAAATTTTTTTCTAGAATGATTTTTATAAAGCTTACGTTAAGTAATTTCACTTAAATGACAATTAATAGGTAATTTGCATTGCCATTTAAGTGAAATTATTGAACTTCTATATACGATCTTGATAAAAATGATCATTCTAGAAGAATATGTCAGATGGCACTTAGACTAGGCTTTTGCATCTGAACTCTTCATATATGTATTCATATAATTCCATTCCACGAAACCTGTCTCTAACCATACCCATATTTTTTAACACAATAAATAAATTGTACCTAACAGTTTTTTTGTAAGTACATAATAATTTAAGGCACCTAATATAAAGTGTGACCTTATAATTATTTATTTTCTACATGTGTGCATATATGGTTGAGGAGTTGACGCTCAAGTCTTATTTCTCTCTAGATTTCCTCCGCAAGGTCTACACCATCCTTTCACTGCAGATTATCATCACCACTGCTGTATCTGCCCTTTTCATGCTCTGCAACCCCATTAAAACCTTTGTGCACGAAAGGTAAGACCACATCCTCCCTGTGGATTCACCACATCATTGTGGCTGATAAATGATGTAAACTACACTTTAAGCTGTGTACGTATATTAATGTGACCCACTGCATTAATTTTTCAGTCCCGCTCTGGTGCTGATATCTGCTATCGGGTCCCTTATCCTGCTGCTTGCATTGGCTGTTTACCGTCACCAGCACCCCGTCAATCTTTATTTGCTCTTTGGATTTGTGAGTATATACCTCAAAAAAAGATTTTAAATATGATACACACACTCACTGGCCACTTTATTAATTTCAACTGCTCGTTAACGCAAAATCTAATTAGCCAATCACACAGTGCATTTAGGCATGGTTAAGATGATCTACTGAAGTTCAAACTGAGAATCAGAATGGGGAAGAAAGGCGATTTAAGTGACTTTGAATGTGGCATGGTTGTTGATCTGAGTATTTCAGAAACTGATGATCTACTGGGATTTTCACGCACAACCATCTCTTGGGTTTACAGAGAATGGTCTGAAAAAGCGAAAATATCCAGTGAGTGTCGGTTCTGTTGGGTGAAAATGCCTTGTTGATGTCAGAGGTCAGAGGAGAATGGCCAGACTGGTTTGAGCTGATAGAAAGGCAACAGTAACTCAAATAACCACTCGTTACTACCGAGGTCTGCAGAAGAGCGTCTCTGAACATACAACACATCGGGCTACAGCAGCAGAACACACACTGGTGCCACTCCTGTCAGCTATAACAGGAAACTGAGGCTACAATTCGCACAGGCTCACCAATAGATAATTGGAAAATGTTGCGTGGTCTGATGAGTCTCAATTTCTGCGGCGACATTCAGGTGGCAGAGCGTAAACAACATTAAAGCATTGATCCATCCTGCTTTGTATCAACGGTTCAGGCTGCTGCTGGTGGTGTGATGGTTTGTGGGATGTGTTCTTGGCACACTTTGGGTCCCTTGGTACCAATTGAGCATCATTTAAATGCCAGAGCCTACCTGAGTATTGTTTCTGACCATGTCCATCTCTTTATGACCACAGTGTTCCCATCTTCTGATGGCTACTTCCAGCAGGATAACGCGCCTTGTCACAAAGCTCAAATCATCTCAAACAGTTTTTTTTTTGAAAGATGACAATGAGTTCACTAAACTCAGATGGCCTCCACAGTCCCCAGATCTCAGTGGAGTACCTTTGGGATATGCTGGAACGGGAGATTCGCATCATGGATGTGCAGCTGACAAATCTGCAGCAACTGTGTGATGTCGTCATATCAATATGGACCAAAATTTGAGTAATGTTTCCAGCACCTTGTTGAATCCATGCCACAAAGAATTTAGGCTGTTCTGAAGGCAAAAGGGGGTCTAACCTGGTACAAGCAAGGTGTACCTAATAAAGTGGCCAGTGAGTGTATGTGTTACATATATATATTACATATTATGAAGTATTATAATGTAATGGCTGTACATGTTTATGCAGACTCTGCTGGAGTCTCTGTCTGTAGCCACTGCAGGTAAGTTTATGCATTTTCCTAATTGATAAACATCCAGTCCCATAATATTATTGGACCCCTCCGTGATCTCATATTTTTCTGCTTTCAGTGTCATTTTATGAGTACACCATAGTTCTTCAGGCCTTTGTGCTCACGTCTGCCGTGTTCCTGGGTCTCACTGCCTACACTTTCCAGTCTAAAAGAGACTTCAGCAAGCTCGGAGCCAGGTAATTTTCTCTTTCTCATCCGCTCAAGGCCCAGATCTGTCACATTCATCACGGTAACTGAGTGCAAGAATGATTGTTTTAATCCATTTACTCCTGAATCCATGTGGAGTGGTGTTCTTTGCATCAGAAATTGTCTCTGGAGAAACATTCTTCTTTCCAGTTATTAAATTGAAATGTAACTAAAATAAGGGGGCTCCATGAGTCATAACGCTGTTATTTGATGTGGTGCATGGCCCGCTCGTCGGCATGGGAGAAGTGAATGTCTTTTGTGAGGAGAATAGAAGATTTTTTTTCATTCATATTATTGTTTAATAGACAGCTTGATGCAACAGTTCTTGCTCTGTCCTTCAAATTGGTTTTGTGTATTAATAATGCACTTGCAGAAAAATCCTAATTGGTCATTTTTATCTCTAGTCTGTTTGCTGGCCTGTGGATCTTGATCATTGCAAGCTTTATGAGGGTGAGTCTGAGGCCTGTCCATTTTTAACTGATATATATGTATTTAATATATATTATTTATTCTTTGTTATTTAATTTATTTTATATTTATTCTATGGAATGTTTTTCTTCTTCAATTGTAATTAACATTATCAAATTAAGTGAGCTTGATTTGTACTGAACCCGTAGCTTTTCTTTAAGAGCCATGTGGTCAAGTCGCACAATTTGATTCAAGCCAAACTCTCCTTCAGCTTTTCTTTTACAACGACACAATGGAGTTGGTCTTCGCCGGGGCTGGTGCTCTGCTGTTCTGCGGGTTCATTATTTTCGATACCCACTTGCTGATGCATAAGCTGTCCCCCGAGGAACACGTCCTGGCATCCATCAATCTGTACCTGGACATAGTCAACCTGTTCCTGTACATCCTGCGCATTCTCGACTCCATGAAGAAACACTGAATGTTGTGATGCTCTTCTTCAATTTCAGTGGTGAATTCTGGGTGCAGTGCTGGGAGTGGTACAACAATATTATTCTTTGATTTTCTTTAACTTATATTTTGGCACACTTTGAACTAATCGAATTATAATTTGTTAATTAGAATCCAAATTAAGTGCAGATCTCTGCAAAAAACAACAACATTGTGAATCATAATATGAAATTTATATATATATATGATTAAAATTCTTTCAAAATAAATGCACTAAATATAAAACATTAAATTCTTTGCCGTTTTTTTGCAATGTTCAGAATTATTGGAGTGTGTGTGCTATGTTTATTTGGGCATTAACAGCAAACTCCTCTGATTTTGCTACATTTTTGGCATTAGATTAGATTTGGCATTAGTTGAGATGATGGTCCTCGTGTATTGTAATTCCCCCTTGTTTGCAAACCAGCTGTAGTACACAGTGTTCAACTTGCAAAGTGGTAATTGTAATTTAATGGCCTAATGTGAATGTTTCAAATATGATTGTACAACTTAACTTGGTGTTGTTGATTGGATTCTTCTGTTTTTGAATGTAGTGTGACCTGTAATCCATGGTGATTTTTCATATTTATTTAGGTGTTGTTGTAAATCAATGTTATAGGGATAGTTCACCCAAAAATAAAGATTCTGTCATCATTTACTCACCGTCTCATTGGTAACCAAACAGTTGACGGCACCCATTGATTTCCATAGTATTTATTTATTTATTTTTTCTACTATGGAAATCAATGAGATCCTTCAACCCGTCTGGTTAACAACATTCTTCAAAATATCTTCTTTTGTGTTCAGCAGAAGAAAGAAACTCAGATTTGGAACAATTTGAGGATGAGTAAATGATAGAATTTTAATTTTTGGGTGAACTATCCCTTTAATGGTTTGGGAACAAACTTTATGAGAAGCCTGCAATATTTTGTTTAGTTTGGATGTGTTAATGGAATGTTTATGATTTTTAAGTAACTAGACACTTTTACTAAAAAGGCCCGCATTACATGAAAGTTATAAGAGCTGCAAAGAAACCACAACACAAACATCTAGAAATGTAACAAAAAAATTTTTTTTATTTGCAGCAGTCTTTGGTATAATATACTGTTCACCAAATAAACATGATTTTAAAGCAGCATGCAGTCAGTTTCAAAAGCATCAAGAAATATAACAATATTCAGGGATCTCTGTATGCCTGTACCCAAAGTGCAATATTAATCATAAGACTTATTAATATTTATCATAATATAGAAATATTGCTCTTGATTTATTTTTAAAAGGGCAAAATTGTCACGTATGAAGAAAAAAAAACTGAGATGGTATATAATGTAATGTTCTTTGGTGTAATAATTAAAAAATTAAATATTTGACCCTGTATGTGTCATCTTCATATACAACAATTTGTGTATTTATTTATTTGCCACAACCTACCCGTGATTTTTCTGTTGTTTAATAGGTAGAACCTTATACTACAGTGCTCTTATTAGGAAGCTGAAATGAAAGTGCAGATGCCCTGTCTTTGCATAGAATAACAACTTGCCCACATGTTCAAAGAAAGTGAAACTATGAGCTTCCGCATACTTTCACACCTTGAACATCTGATTTCATAAATGATTTCTGCTCTCTAGTTGACCGGGAGGAGGGAAATGGATCAGTCTGCACCATTACTGACATTTTGGCAGATAAAATCTTAATGTCTCTCAGTAGATCGGGTTCACGACTGATGTCTTTTCTCAAACTGGCCGGGATTTCCAGTTTGCAGATGTCTTCTTTTCTCACCATACTCCGGATCAACCGTGTACAATTTTCTTGTAATGAGTACACTGTCAAAAAACAGAGCATAGATATCTATTTGAAATGAAACTATTGTGTATGTTAGTGCATATGAATCATAAGATGAAGGATTAACTCGCACCTGGTGCAGTCACACACACAGACTGGTACAGCGGGTATCCGTCCTCATACTGCGCTTGAGTTGGAAAGTAAACTTCACTGTGGTTAACCAGCAGTTTAGCTCCGTCAGATGCTCTGAAGATCCAAGGATGAGCTGTAAAAAAATACTTGCTTTAGTACAAAGTGGAGAACCAAACCGGAATAGGTTGCTACGGTACTCACTCAGGTAGGTGTTCATCTTAAGCGCTTTCCCCGGTTTTATGTCACCGTAAGATACCGGTTTTCCAGAGAAGTTTAGCCACCATGCTTTGGCATTCCGCCTGGATTTGTTAACAAAGGAGATAAATGTTGGATCATACGAGTTTAGAGATTTCAGGGGAGCGGGCACTTCCTGTTCTGCCATAGTATTGCTCTTACGGAACGTAGATGCAGTGACACTGTCTCACTGATAGGTGGCAGGATTACACCCTCTTATGCATGGGACGACATCATAGACAGTATGGACGACATAGACCTTATTCAGAACAGCGCCATGACAGGTAGCTATGAAGTGAAAGCGAGGCTTGTGATGTGAGGGATAGACTTGCCGAGTTTTTTTTTTTTTTTTTCAATGGCATTCGCTGTGTAAAGCTCCTAGATCACTTATAATTTTCCACAGCTCATGCTGTCTGGAGTTTTTTTGTCTACTGAAATTTCTTGGAAAGATATTTTCACAGCGTGTCGTCGACAGAACAATCCAAAAGCACAGAGATTACAGCCAAAATAACAACAATAACAAATATGGCGCTGCTGTGAATAAGGTCTATTGACTGGAAGGGATTTTCAACCTGTACAGAGTATACTGTAGACCCAAGAACCTCAACCCTCCATTTAAACGTTTAATAACTTAAGCCATTTTAATTGATTACAGTATGTAATTTTTGCCTTGTCAGTAATGTTGTAAATGTTACCAAGTAATTTTTGGAGTCTATATATTTAAGCAGGGCTCATTTAGGTTATTAGCTTCTCAAAACATTAATCTCCACTGCCACAGACCCTTCATTTCTTGATCGTATGCATGTCTGCATTAGAGAGTGGGGATCGAAAACCAAGTGAGAGGAGTTCCATTTGGTCTCAGTTTTAGAAGTCACATGATTTGCCAGCCATATACTGGATCACCCCCCTCACCCGTTCTGTTCAGAAAGACTGGGATGGAGAAATCCACTTAAAATTCCAGGGTGGCTGGTTCTTGAAGGATGGGGGCACTCAGAAATTCTTGCGTGATGACAGCGAGGCTTTGATGTCGGTGTTTTTGTCTCTGGAGAAGCAGGGCAGGGCTGTCTTGAGACAAGAGCGAAAGATCCTATTCTCTAGAGACCCTGATTCACTTTACAGCTCAGACTATACACACACAATCATATAGGCTGAGAGTTTTAAAGCACACTATCCATGTAAATGTGATTGCATTTCAAAGTCTTAGTGAAGTGATTTATTTAGTTAAGAGACTTATAACTGCACTTTATCCCACGCGTTTGGAAGATGCTCTGCTAATTCGTTTTCCTATAGCCTACTTCTTCTTTTTTTTTTTTTTATTCCCGTTTAATTTTCCTTGCCTTTATTTATAGCATTTCACCGTATTATAAGAAGGTGGCACAGCATGTTTCTCTCTGATGTTTCTTGGCAGGTTTAGTTTGATGGAGTGGGTGGTTTGGCATTCTCTCTAAAGGATTCAGAGGTGTTTTCATTTAGCCTTTTTTTTTGTGCCTATTCACGCTGTTTGCTGTTTATTGTTAACAAAAGTTTTGCCACACACGTTTATAGACAAACCCCTTAATACGATTTTAAAGAACAGACTTATCAAAGTTTTTAAAAATGTGAAAAAAATGTATGGGTGTGCAGTTTGAAAGAAACAAAAAGTCTGTCTCACAAATAACCCACAATTCCGTGCATCATGGGTTCCCATAGAAAACCTTGATTTATCAAGGAAAATATAGATTTCCAAGCTTAGGAAGTCATGCAAAGTCTTAAAAAGTCATGGAAAATCATAGCAATGTCTGTAGCAAATACTTTTGCATACTATTTTAAAAATAAAGGTTCTTTATAGGCATCAATGGTTTCATGAAGAAACTTTAACATACATGGAGCCTTTGCATTGCACAAAAGGTTCTTTATAGTGGAAAAGGGTTCTTCAGATTATATAAAAAAAAATATCTTCATTTTTACACCTGTTTTTTACCCTGTTTACACCTGGTATTAAGTAGTAAAAAACGCATCTTAATACCAGGTGTAAACAAGGCCTGGTTCTTTTAAGAACTGTTCACTGAAAGGTTCTTTGGAGAACCAAAATTGTTTCTTCAATGGCATCACTTTACAACCTTTATTTCAGTGTATTAATTAAAATAGTTTCAATCTAATAAGTAAAAAAAACCTCGAAAACCTAGAAATGTAACGCAATTGATTGAACCCTGATAGATACATGTGTTTTGGCTTTAAATCTTAGTTTACCTTTCATTATAAAGCCTAAATGTTTGAATCCATATCCAAGGTTCATAAAGTCATTCCTAACACTTAAATGACACCTTGTCAGGAAACTTTGAAGAATGAGGAGTAAGTGCACACATGTGCTTGGCAAGACATTGGGATTCAGTATAAATGTTTAGCTATCTGTATACTCGGAAGTCTTTGCGTTATAGAAGCCCAGAGTGTCTGCAACAATGACACTCGCTTTAAGAGTCAGTGCCCATCCCCAGTATCCGTGCTGCAGTGTTCTCGACCTCTACCTGTAAGCCTACTGTATTTTCCGGCGGGGTGATTATGTATGGGGGGCAGAGCAGATCTAATAAGCTCTTGGCTCAGACAGCCCATTCTCCTGCTCGCCCTTTGATGTCCTGCTTTCATTGCTTCTCTTTTGCTGGGACAATGACGAGAACCTTTCGCCACAGTGGGCATAATGCGCTTGTTGCTTTTGTTGGTTCTGTCTTTCTCCTCCACACCACAGGGGAATTTTCCTGACTGGCACAAACATACTCATACTACCCCACTAGACTGATTTCTCTAGCTTCTCTCTTCTTCACCAGCAGGGCCTTCACATCCTCAAAATGCTCTCTGGTGTCAATTTCAAGCATGTTAGTCAGGTTTGTTTAAGGGTGTGTTATACCTTTTTTTTCTCGTCATAGGAGCTGAGTTGCCCATCACAGTTCGATATAGGGATCAGGACCACCGTCTCCTTGCAGCAGGTTTTCATTTGTGTGAATTTCTGGCGCTGTTTTGACTCCTTTACACATTTTATATTCTATTGCGTGTTCTCAGCTGGTCATAATGCCATGTATGTATTACATGCGCATTTTGCCCAACACAGCCTTGTTTGGGATGTTTTTTTGTATCTTTAGGTTCGGTCTTAAAAATTACAGTGTGAACGCTAAGCAAACCAGGACTAAATGTATTATTTTCTTAGAAACGATGTGTGGACTTCTCTTTTCTCATAGAATTATTTTTATTTTATGCTTTTTAGTTAAGGCCTGTTCACACCAAGAACGATAACCTTATTACCATCCTCACCAGCACCAAGTGCTGTCAATTGAGCTTAACTATTGAATCTGGAATATTCCTGTAAGTACGTCCTGTGAGTGTCTTATTTTTGCCCTTCGTTCCGTCCTATAATCAGAAGGTGAATCTATGATTCTCAGAAGAGCCATTATATGAAGTGTAATGGAGAGAACATTTCAATTTAATTCTCAACAGACCGAATCTTTCTGATGTTTCCCTGCTTCGGCGCCCAGAGGCAGATACAAATGGAACATACCTGTTCCTGCACCTGCTTAACGCAAGTTACCAGATGTTTGGAAAATTCACAGGCACGAAATGACTCAGTGGTTTCCATGGTTACCGCCATTTCATTTGCCTGCTACATTTTTAACATTCCACAAAGTGTTTTTGTTATTGTTGTATTTCCTCCATGAAAGGTGACCTGACAGGGCAACTTCGCGTGGCTCCCATGGGCTCCGCAGGGCAATCATGGTGGGCCGAGCTGCTATGTGATGTGGAACAGTACAAATAATCACCCGGCCAGCTGTTTATTTTCACCTGTCCTCTCTGGCCACCACACCAGCTTCCTCTGGACCGCGGCGGGAAGCACGGCTGATCGAGCGGCGCCCCCCCATAGAGGTTAATTGGTGTAATGTGTGAATGATCCTCCTAGTCTGCATGTGTGTGTATGCTCGTATGCACATTGCCATCATTCTTCTTTACCAAGACCTTTTCAACCTTGAAAACCAAAGATTGCTTTTTGAGTGATTGGCTCAAAGGATGAGTGCTCTTCCAGGTGGCTGTTGCACAAGGCTTCATGTATTTTGGTAAGTAGACATCAACATTCCAGGTGCATGATGTTACTTTTACTGAAACCAACATCTGACAAATCATCTCATGATGGTGGAGGTGGTAAACATCTGCACCCATTCTATCAGCTTTGCTTTTTTCCACTATACTTGAGACAGGGAATATGTGAATACTTGGATTTTTTTTGGTAAGAAAGCATCATTTATTCTGCACAGGAGAGCAACAAGATACTTATTCACCTGCCAGCGCACACAGAGTTAGACCCACCACAGTGTAGTCCCTCCGCAATCGCACAGAAGCCGCAAGACTGGCCCGTAAAACTCGCTTTATTTTACAATCCTCCCTTATAGAAACCCTGTGGAACAAATGACGGAATAACATTTAAGCAGGTTAATCTAAGAGTCGTGTTCCAGCGCTGTGCCATACAGGATCATTAAATAGATCAAAAGACAGTGAAAACATTTACAATGCCTCAAATAAATGATTAAACATAAACTGAACTTCTCTTCATCAAAGAATAAAAAAAAGTATAAGTTTCCACAAAAATATTAAGCAGCACAGCTGTTTACAACATTGGTAATGTTTCTTGAGCACCAAATCAGCATATTAGAATGATTTCTGAAGGATCTATTCAGCTTTGCCATAACAGGAGTAAATTACATTTTTAAAATATGAAATGTCACAATACAGTTTTTATTGTATTTTTGATTAAATAAATGCAGCCTTGGTGAGTGTAAGAAACTTCTTTCAAAAAACCCAAATTTTTAAATGTTAGTGTGTATATATAATTTACTTTCTGAGCTTTGGCCCTCTCCTATAAATTGTGACTTTGTCTGTAGTTTGCATTCATATTTTGAAGGGAAAAAAAAGTGAATTTTGTTATTTACCCTGTCATTCTGCTTTCAAGCTTCAAAAACAACTCAAAACCATCATAAGAGTACTATTACTCCATACAACTTGTGCTATATTTCAACAAAAGTGAGAAACAGACCAAAATTTAAGTTGTTACTCACCAATAATAACCTCCAGGGAGCTGTTAACTTCACAGCCATTGAGTTGAACAGAAGTACTGAACTGGATTATCCAATTCAAAGATCTGATTCAAATGAATGAATTTGTTCTTATGAACACCACAAAGAGAGGAAAGGACAGATTTTCAGTGAGTTGCATGGACAATTTTTACATTTTTATGGTGCTTTTGTCTATTTTTGTGGAGCTTGATGGACTTCGTCCAAGACCCTTCCATAGACATAAATTAGTCGTGCAGGTTTGGAATGACATGAGGGTGATTAAATGATGACAGAACTATTATTTTAAGAGTTAAGACAATTCATCTTCACAGGCTCCAAGAAAACATGTTTTATTTGTGTAATGAAGTCACATGAGATTTTTTTGGCTTAATGTTTATGACATCACAAGCAGCTTATGTGCATTGTTATACAGAAGTAAACTCTAAGCATACACTTAAAGACTGTCTACCCATATCTAAATATATATTTTTATATTTCAATTTTACATAGAACGAATAGCATACATATTACTTATACAAGTACTTGTTGGAGAAGCTACTACACAAGTGTGATTTGCATGAAAAAGAATGTTAGTGACAATAATGGCGACAATACGTTTACAAAATGAGCAGGTCAAATGTGACGAACCTCGAGCACAGGCCAAACACAGCAATTACCATCCTAAGAAAAGCTGGATCCACACCCGGAAGTTCTCGGATCGTAACGTACTCTTCTCAAAGTGATTCAGCGCCACATCTGAAGCTAAACCGCAGGGCTACGCACAAACATCAGACGCTCACCACAACCATGTGACTCACTCCCCTCTCGGTTGACGCAGGGCAGAAGCTCGATGAAGGGTGACTGTGGGAGATATTATATCAAAGGCGCTAGTGTGGTAAAATAAGACACTGTTACAGTCCTACAAAAACAAGTCTCGCTCTGAGAAAGCAGCAGTCCAGCTTGGGAGTGTCCCGATGTGGATCGGAAGAGGATGATGAAAGCTTTGTTCTGGGGAAGGCGACGTTGAAAATGGAGGGGCCGTTGGCCCAAAATTTAGAGGCCTAAACCACGTAGTTGGTCTCAGAGGGCTGACTGGATTCGGGTGCTTCCTTTGTGTCCTTGGTTGCCACAGGCTGTGACTTGTGCTTGGAACCAGAGGCCCGCTGGCTGTTGGAGACTCCTCCACGAAATCCTGGAGGAAGAGAGCAAGCAGTTCAGTAGTGCGTTGAATCGTGCAGAACAGAGTTTATGACTAAGAATCAAACCGTTTTTGAGTTTTAGTTCAAATTGTGCATTGGTATATTTGCTATAAAACCGTACTTGACCCTTGTTGGGAAAATAAGAAAAAATAGGTGGTTAAAAATTGCTTTACCAATGGTTAAATGGCATTATAAACTAAATGCAAGAGGATAACACAAACACAAACATTACTGCTGCAGTACCATGGTCGATATAAATAATAAAATATTAAAATAATTAATGAAAATAAGACATTTTCCCCTGGTTTCACAGACAAGGCTTAAGCTTAGAGTTAGACCAAAATGTATGTTTAAGCTGTTTTAACTGAAAGCAACTTGCACTGACATATCTTAAAATAGGTCAGTGCCATTGTTTAATTTCAAGATCCACACCAGTAATGTTTTTAAGGTTCTTAAATGCCCTAATTGAACTAAAGCCTAATCCTGGTTTAATCTAAGCCTTGTCTGTGAAACCGGGCCTTTGACTATACTACAAAAACGAGTAATTTGCCAGGGTTTTAGTTCAAATGGTGCAAACTGTGGTATGATATAAAACTGGCCCCTGGTACAACTCACTGGAAAAAAAGTTTATTTTGCCAAATCAGTGGTTAAATTGTACTATAAACTAAATGCATAAGGGTAAGACAAAACATATTGTGGTACCATGTTTAATATTAAATATTAAAATAATGAATAAAAAAAATATTTAATACAGATCATTACAATTGCATGGCACCAAGAAGATTCTGATTTTTAAATGCATTTTTTTTTTCAATTTGTCTTTTCAATTAAGTTTAGTTTTTTGTACAAAGAGGCTTTTCTATCTTTCTTTTTTTTCTACACTTACATATTTCCATTGTTTTTTTAATTTTAGGGCTGCAAAAGTGAATGCATTAACTGGTATAATTTAAAGATGTTTAAATCTAGTGCCATTGCCGTCTAGTGGCAATTTCATGTTTAATGCAAAGGTTGTAAAAAGTTGTATAGTATACCATAGATAAAAAATATTGATTTGATTTTTTTTGTTGTTGTTTTATGGGACATTAAAAAAAAAAAATCCATTAAAAAAGCTGTTTTCATTTTAGTTTGTGTAAACAATGATTGCGTTGCACTCCACGGCACCACCAAGAATATAATTTGTACATGTCCAGAAAACTATGGTATTTTTATGGTAATATATCTAAATATCCATTGTAATACCCTGACATTACAGCGGATTTCTTGCTCTAATCCATTTCCAGGTGGCAATTAGTAACTTGGCCTTGGGAAAAGGGATGTGGGATGTTGTCTTACTCTTATTGCAGTGACGTCCATGCCAGCCGTCCCTGCACTGGCACCTGTTGGGCTCCACACAGGTCCCGTGTACTCCACAGCTGGGCTCGCAGACAGCTGCACACACGTATACACATACACTTTCAGCCATACACAGAGACGCAGTGTTTAGTCTTAGAAATGTATCATGTGCCGTTCAGCGAGCCTGCAGCCCAAGTGGAAATTTTGAAGGTGCAATCAAGCACCGGCGGTTCATTTTTACAGTGCGTGTTTTGTGCGTGAGCAAAGCGCATAGAGCAATGCTGCAGTGGAACATGTGCTTTTGATCAAACATGTCCACAGTTCTTCTGCCAAGTTGAGATAATCTCACCTTTGGAGCACAGATCGCCATGGTAGCCTTTGCTGCACTTGCATTTGTTCCTCCCTGTGCATTTGCCTCCATTTCTGCAAGGCTGACGACATTTACCTGCAGACAACAACATCGCAAACTGCATTATCGCAATCCCAAATTGCAAAAACAACATAGACTGCAAAAGGGAGTGTTGTTTACAATTATTTACTGTCTTATGAGAAACTGCTGCATGGAAATATCTGTTTTCCATATTATACTGAGATCATCTTGACAAAGAACTCTTCTTTTTAATTTATAATATTTTAAAGCAATCAATCAATAATCAATCTATTTAATCAATCTATTTAAATATTATATATTTAACATTTATATAAAATTGACATTTTTGAGACAGGAAGATGTTAAATACACTTCATGCCAGTGTAAAACTAGATAACTTTAATGTTATATATTTAACATTTCCAT
This sequence comes from Squalius cephalus, assembly GCF_949319135.1. Lineage (NCBI taxonomy): Eukaryota > Metazoa > Chordata > Actinopteri > Cypriniformes > Leuciscidae > Squalius > Squalius cephalus. The sequence goes on from NC_137125.1 coordinate 45,268,401, forward strand.
TTATATTTTTAACACACACAAAAAAAGTTCTTTATTTTGCCATTGCGGTTTTACAAGGGTTATTTTATTTTACTATTTTAGTATTGAGAATAAATAAATATTGAGAACATGTAAAAACACCCAGCAGAGGATGTATGGAAAAGTATAGTAAAGTGATTGAGGAATAAAATAACAGACGGACAGACCCTTTCCAAATGATCACGGATCCTCTTACACCTGCATATTTGATCAAGATTGACTGAATTTCAGCGGAGGCTTTGTTCCTTGACAAATCAACGAAATCCATACCCATGAAAATAGGACTTTACATAACATGACCTCAATGGGACTCCGGGCGTTTATGTCACAGAACGTTTTGCCAGAGAACATGATACTGCAATGGATCAGACAGTAACAAATGGCTAAATGCTATACAAATGTTACTTCAATATTTTCTCTTCCCTCTCTTTACAGACCAAACACCACTGAATACTGCAATACTTCCTGCCTTTGAACAGGAAAGGATGATATTTGGGGTCAAAGTAGAGTTGTTTAAACACCAACGAACTAGACTACAGACCTTTGAAGCGAAGCAAGTGTGTATATACAGTATTTCTGTGTCAGAGAACAGGGCCTGAGATAAAACGCCACACTGCTTGAGTGCATGTGAGCTCATGAGGTTGTTATTAGTGATTAGGGTGACAACACAACTGCATTACATCCTGTGTTTGCCCAAGTAGGTGCCGGCCCATTTAACACTAATGTGAGAACACACTTCACTTAGGAAGTTTACTTGGAGACCTGTTCTGAGGGCAATTTCTGGAAGCGAGCCTATTACATCCAAAGAAAAACAACACAGCTTTCCCTTTGAAAGATGATGATAAAAATGTAACTGCCAGTTAACACTCAACATTATAAATCAATAGAGCTGTTTAGTTAGAAGTCCAAATACTCCGAAGAGAATTAGCAACTTTTAAGCTATGAGTTCAGGAATTTCTAATGTTTTTTGAATAATGCTTTTTTATGAGCAAATCAAAATCAGTAGTTTTCTCTTTGAATATATTTTAAAATGTAATTTATTCCTGTAATGAAACTGCATTTTCAGCATCATTACTCCAGTCCTCAGTGTCACATTATCGATCTACTGCTCAAGAATATTTCTTATTATTATCAATGTTGAAAACATTTGTGCTGCTCGATATTTTTGTGGAAAATGGTTTTCAGTATTTTTTGATTAATAGAAAGTGAGAAAAAAATGGGGAATCGGAATTTTAGAAATGGAAATCTTTTGTAACATTATTAATGTATTTACTTTCACTTTTGATTAGTTTAATGCATTCTTGCTGAATAAAAATATTAATTCATTTTTTTTAAATCATACTGACCCGAAACCTTAGTTTAAAGACTACAATGGTACCATGATTCATCAAGCACATAAAACCACACCCTTTAGTAGTTGCAGTCCTTATTTAACAACTTTTTTCCCCTCTAAAAGCCCATCTGAAAATCCTTAGGTTTGGCCAACAAGTTGGCATTTGTTTGTTTTTGTTTGGATCATTTTTAATGTGTGCTGTTACTGTGGTCTGACTTTAGTTTGTTCCTTTCACAGAGCTGATGAAGATGCGTGTAGCTGAACTCACTGAGCTCACAGCGGCTCCCCTCAAAGCCCACGGCACAGATGCATTTGCCAGGATGGAAACACGTCCCTCCATTCAAACAGGTGGTGCTGCAGTTAGCTGTTAATGCAGAGAAAACAAGGCAATGAACATGTCACAAACTACAAAGAGAAATAACACACAAACAATTTGTGCTTTTATTTATTTATCTAACGGTTTGGTAGATCATGTTTCATGGTTTTGGCATCTGTTCTAAATCCTTTAAGAACAGCTGTAAAATAAAAATGAAACAACATGTAGAGACTGCGATCAGAATTTCTTGCAATATTTCTATATTCTAGATACACGTGTCCGGCTATTTTCCTAAACGGACATTTCACCCTCTCCGTTTTCAAAAATAACATTGTGCACACCTGTCAGTTTTCAGAAAAGTGTTCGTTTACACGAACCTGTGTATATATGCCATCAAGAGCATGCCAAACCTGTAGGTGGCAGTGTAATGAGAAGCTCAAGCCCACGTTAGCCAATCAGAATTCCGAAAACAGCAACAACAGCAACGAATCACTTCTTCTTTCTGGTCGCATTTGACGCAGGTGCAAGTTCTGTCGCATACTGTGACGTCGGCTGCCTAAAACTCAGTTTTTCTCAGTTTACATGCAAACGTGCAAACAAAGTTTTACCAAATCTCCACTCTGGCCGGTTCTTTCAAGTTTTTAGAAAGAATCATTTTCAAAGGCGAATTCCATTTGCGTGTAAACAGAGGGCACAAACGAAGGGAAATGTCTCAGTTTTTCAAAATAACCATGCACGTGTAAACGGGGCCTAAGATATGCTGCCATGGTCTGGGTGAATACTAGATTCTGATTGGCTGCAGGGTGTCCATTAAAAAGTGATAGAGGACACCTAGTAAATAAACCGTCAGGCGTAACCAGGGAAACCAAGTTATTGTTTGTAAAAACTTTAGATTTCGATTGTAAAACTAATTCAAATATAAACTAATGTTTTAAAAATGTGTTATTTGGCAAGTGACCATGGTATAAGCGGGTTAATGCCCTTCGAGGTGTTCATTGTCAGGTATTAATGGACTTTGGCGGAGGCAACCGTCCGACGCGCAGTCGTCCATTAATACCTGACAATGGACACCTCGTCGGGCATTAACCCTTACATACATAAATCCCCCAACAAAGCAGGAACAAGACTAATGACACAATACAAGCAAACACACACATTTGTGTAAAACATGCTGCTGCATTAATAAGACATTCAGAAATCCTCACAGAGACAACAGAAAGACAATAGGACTCTACAACCCCCCCAACAGAGATCTATCTCCAAGACATGTACTGCTGCTGCTCAAAGATGAGAACTGCATGTTTGCTAACTCTGTATGCCTGGACTTGCTTTGCCGAACGGCTTAACGCTAATGGACTATGCTTTGTGTGCTTGGACCTGCTTTGCCTAATGACTTAAATTCTAGTGGCTTGACTTAAATCTGGGCTAGTGAAGCCCAGAATAATTTGCTAGTGACTTTTGCAATGTGTACCTCGGTGCCATATCCTCAGGTTTGTTTAACTATTGGCCTAAACTAGCTCGTTTTTTCCTGAACCAATATGGCTCAAAATGACTTAATGAGAACGAGCACTATGTGTGACTTTAACAAATGATAAACACCTGAGCAAGCATGCATGCTGCATTGTTATCTATATTGCGGTGTTCGAACAGCCCATGTAAATGTATAGTCATGCAACAAACAGCAAAACCACAGGGTAACATGCAAACTGTACATTGTATTTTTATGGAAAACAAACTAATTTAGCATACAACATGGTCTCACACAAGCTATGCTTGGCTGTAACCTCAAAGCAAGGTTTTCTTCCTGCTGCTGTTATTGACTCAGAATACATGTTCTCACGCTAGCTTTGCTTATATGCTTAATTATTCACTCCCTGCATCCAACACAACTTGCAAAACATCAAACATGATTTTGAACAGGTGTGTTGCTTCATTTATGAACTGATAAATGCAGATCACGGAACATTGTTTAGTGATCTGGAATAATAAAAGACCATTCACTTTAAAGAAGTTGAACTACTAGCAACTCTGATAGACTAGCAAACAGTGAACCAAACTATTTAATTGTTGAACAAGCAATCTCATTAGCCGCAGCAGTGGCCAATCAGCTTATGCCATGCGGTAATGATGTAATTGCTTGCAGATTGCATGTAAAGGACCTATCAGCCTGTTCCCTCCAGAGTTTCATTACTGAACGAGATATTTATTGCCAACCAAAAGAAAGAATTGATTCTGAACTGCCTGAAATGAATTGTCAGTAATTACAGTCTTACTTCCTGCACAAACTTATGTAGGTTTTTAACTCATTTGCATAATGCCAGTCTATGGTCTTCATTGTCTGCCTGTAAATAACATCCCCATTGACCCGCCCTCAAACACTGTAGTTGTAGCTAAAGCCTGGAAGAGCTTGGTTTGTGTTGTCGACTGTTTTTTGTGCTGCAAAAGCAAATACCCTTTCAGATACTATGAGAAATAAGGTGACGCTGCTATGTATATTATGACAAAACGTAAGTGTTTTTGACATTGGATGCAAAAAAAAAGTGTTGTAGCAGACCTCCAAAACAAAATTAGGAGCCTTTAAAATAGCATAATTGGGGTACTTTAATATTATAATGAATGGTGGCATAAGATAGCACAATAGCAGCATGATGGATAGACAGTAACAGGAAGGAAACCAACCTCTCTCACAGCTGGGTCCAAAGTAGCCCGGAGGACATATACACACACCTGGGCTCATACACAGGCCACCGTTCACACATCTAGGGGAGCACAGGGCTAAAAAATGAGGAAAAGAGGATTTTGTTTGTTATATCTAATACGCCTTAAAATATGCTTATGATTAGTAGCTCAGCCCAAATGATGCAAATTATCTTAATGCAAAATGTAACTTGATATTTCACAGAGCTTCCAGGCTGAAACATGTATGTAGTCAATACGTTAACGTTTTATTTTGAAATGAAAAATGAACAAGTTCAAATTCTTGGGCTGCAGGTTTTCTCGATATGAAAAGCACAAAACTTTGTGGTTTTGGCAGCGATGCAGACGAAAACAAATCAGCCAAAAGCTGTTAGATGAAAGGTGTTTTGTGGAAGCGGTTTATGTACAAACACAGCAGAGCTACAATGAGGATATTGAACGCATATTCAGCATCTAATGGAAGCCTTTTTTGGTAAACCACTCTTTAAAGTTGTAAATAGATGAAAAACACATGTTTGTGCCTCCCAACCTGCTGGGTAATTCATTTTTTTTTTCTTTTTTTCAGAAACCTTCTAGAATACATGCATGCTCCATTCTTTCATATAAACTAGTACATAGCGGGCTTAACCGCACTTTGTAATTTGCACAAGGCATTTTGGGAAGTGATGCCCTGAGGTTGAGTATAATCATCATCATAATAAACTATATGCACTCGTTTGTTTCCAAAGGAAGCTTGTCTTTCCGATAAAAGAGTCTTGTAGAATACACATTTATGTGTAATGGCATTGTCAGTGGACACTTAATGACAAGGTTCTACATGCTCACATCTGTTGTTGATGGATTTGTTTTGTTGCAGGTAGACGATGAGAGATCCAGTAAGACCAAAACTATTAATCAAAACTCAAATATTTAAATGAATATAAATATTATATTTAAATTATAATGTTTAAATATATATTTGGTATTTGGACTCACTGGCTTATGAGCCCATACGGGAGATAAATGTATTGTTTTTATGTTGTATAAATTATGTTGTACTTTTTTTTTGTGTGTGTATGTGTAATATGGACCATTATTCACATGTCTGAAATAAATAAAAATAACAATAAATATAATATATAATTAAGTTTTATTAAATATAAATAATTAGTTTGTTTCATGTAGTAAACTACACTATCAGTAACCTGCCTACTGACTTTAATTTGATGGTGGGTCTATATAAGTATGGTTACCTTTCTCACAGTGCACCCCATAAAACCCATCCTGACACTCGCAGACCTGCCTTTCATTGCAGTAGCCTCCATTGCGACAACCACCAGGGCACTTTGCTTCAGAAAGAGGAGAGACATAAGACATAAATGGTGAGAACATTTCCTTTCTTATTTTTTTAATCTTCACCAAACTCTCCATAACTTCCTCCCTTCCTACGCCACTTCAAGGACATCAGATTCCGGGAGAAGTTGAAAGGCCAGTGAATTCAATAACAGTACTGACACCAGCATATAAAAGGAGGGAAATAGCTTTGAGGTGAAACCACAATGTCAACAACTCTGTCAAACACAATGTGGCCCCATATGCTGTTGCAGAAATGTTTGATTGTAATTCACAACCATCTTTAAAGACTATGTAGTTTCGTGTACTTTACATTCTGTCATCATTTACTCTTTCTCATGCGTTTTGAAATGCAAATGACTTTCTTTTCTCTGTGAGAAAACAAATGAGAAGTTTAGCAGAATGCCCAAGCTGCTCTTTTCCTAACAATGAAAGTGAATGGGGACTGAAGCTGTCAAGCTGGATTTTCAGTGAATAACATCATACATTTGGGTCTGTTCTTCATACAAAGATTTAAAAAGACTGTGTAATTATATAATGAGTTCAATTCAGCTTTGAAGCATCATCCAACTCAGTTCAGTTCTCATCCAATAGTGTCAATGCATTCAAGCTAATCATATTGCAGAATATTAAGTGTTCCCATTGGTCTACCCCCCATTAGTCTTAGTCTACATTCATTTTCATCATAAGGAAAAGAGCAGCTTGGATATTCTGCTAAACATCTCCTTTTGTGTTCCACATGGGGGGAAAAGTCAAGTTTGGAATGACACGATGGCGAGTAAATGATGATAAATATGAATTACTGGTTCAAATAACCATTTTAAGGTTCGTTCAATGCAACATCCATGCAGATATGATTATTAAACTAAAAGTCCAATATTGTTAATAATGGTCCTCGAAAAGAGGATAAACTTGAAAGTGTTGAGCTATATCAACTTTGTCAATGTCATTTTGTCCTGTGGGTGAAATTCAAGCAGCCAGACTTTTAAAAAAACAACTTGTGAGTACTAGTCATTAAGGCACCCTCAGCTGTCACTAGGAAACACTTCGCTTCCTCCCTGCGGGGTGGCTTCAGACAGATGGACCATTTGATCTGTGAAGTCTACACGCCGAATGGAGAGGGGTGGAGAAGGGTGTGTAGGGGAATGCAACACCGTGAGGTTAGTGTGTGTGAGAAGGGAGGGGGGATCAGAGAAAAACATAACACGCTCATTCTAAAGGGCTGCAGCTGGTAGGATTCACATGACCTCATGAGCCAGCGATGGCTTTGTGGGTGAGGTTGAGAATCACCCGTACCATGATCTCTGCTTCTCTTACCAAATACACTTAAAGAAGAGACAAACAATGCTCAAAATCATAAATAACATCTCAATTCCCAAGTGAAAAATTAATATGCCAAAATGTATTGAAATTTATTTTATTTTATTATATTTATTAATACATTTATTTTATGCTAAATTTTGAATACATTAATATAAACACCCTGCAATTGTACTGTTATACTTAAAAGTCTGCTAAATTGGAACAAATAATTTTGTACTGAATGTACTTTAGTTATCCGGAAATAGTGCTGAGGTATAAATATGTACTTAAGTATATTTGATTGTGCTAAAGTGGAACTATTGCAAATATACTTTAGGTACATTTTAAATATCTTGAATTTAAAGACTGATATTATACAGAGATCAGTCTATCCTTCATAATAGTGATATTAAAACACATTTTAGTCTTAATATTAAGAAATGTGCATTGTGCAATAAAGTACTCCAAATAAAGTTTAATTATAATATTTATATCAGTTAGTCTCGATATGTCAGTAAATATGTTAATGGGTTTGTAGTATACAAAACACATTTTGGTATAGGTCTTTTCATTAAGGTTGTTTCTTCTAGAGCAAATGGAAACTTTCCCCTAAGTTTCCAGGTTATCCTCTTGAGAAAAGAAAAACTTTACTCTGACAACTGTTCAAAAGTTAAAACTAAGGTCAGTAAGATTAATGTTTTTAATGTTCCCCGAGGCTGTAATATTGTGAAATATGATAACAATTTCAAATAACTGTTATCTATTTTAATATATTTTAAAACCTCCAGTCTTCAGTGTCACACAATATCTTTCCTTCAGGAATCATTCTAATATGCTGATTTAGTGATCAAGATACATTTCTTATAGTTGTACTGCTGGAAAACGTGATAAATTGTTGTTTTTTCAGAATTATTTGATTAATATAAAGTTTTAAAAAAGCAGCTTTTATTTGAAATAGAAATCTTTTGTAACATTATACATGTCTTTACTATGTCTTTTGTTCGATTAAATGCATCCTTACTGAATAAAATATTAATTTCTTTAAAAAAAAAACTGCCCCCACACTTTTGAATATCCATGTATATCTTCTCTAGAGTTTTAGATCTCATTAATGTCTCACATAATGTCAGGATACCAAATGTTTTACCATCTTGCCATTTCCAAAACACCACATTCATCTTACAGCGCTATACTCATACTATATGTCAACAAATGTTTCATTTATGTCTGTTTATATTCTATTTTAAGCTGAGCTGAATGAACTTGAAAACTGAGTAATAAAATTGTTTCAAAAAATAAAGTTTCAATATCTGATCCAGAATTTACATTCCCATAACAATCTCTTTTAACCCACTCAATCATTTTGTGCATCAATATGTAAGGTTTGAAAGCTCACCTCTCTGACACGTTTTGAAGAAGATGGCATTGTGTGGTGTCCTCAGGATGACGTTTCCTCCAGCATCCATCACCAGGATGGTCACCTCAAATGCTGCCACACCATCCTGGTCACCTCGACATGGGAAGCCCACCTGGACCACTGAGTACACAACACCGCTTTTGATTAATTAACCTTAAGCATCCATGTACCACAAGTCTCATGGGTTATAATAATCATAATTTGGATGTGATTTTAAGAATCAAGATTATATTTTTTACTTTTGTAATAAATTATTTAATAAATAAAATAATAAAATACAAATATATAAAAAAAAAAAATATATATATATATATATATATATATATATAATGAAAAGCACACCAGAAGCTTTGTGTGGCACTGATCCTAAGAGAGGAACGTTGACAGTAGGGTCATCCATAATGTCTTTATCCATTGAACGCAGAGTCTGAAACTCATAGAAGTACTCTGCCTGAAGAAAAAGAAAAAAGATAAACAGAGGTGAACTTTGTTTTAGACTTCAAAAACATTAAAAGCAGTAGTGTAGTTTTGCATAAAGAGGGGCATCTGGGACAATAGCACAAAAAAGGTTGCATGTGGTTCATGACAGGAGCACATATACATCTGTAAAGACTAAAAAGAGGGTTTCAGGGTATCCTTAAGTTTGCAAGGCAATCAATTTCCTCCACTCTCTGACTAATGACCTCAACTCTTTGAGAATTACACACTTGTGAGGACAGCCGTGATGGCGAGGCCAAACATGCGCTCCAAAAAAACTGTCCCAAAAGGAGATGAAAGCGAGGTAGACGGCTCTTTTTTCCCTTTCTTTTTTTTTCTGGTCTCTAGATTTCGGAGTGTAAAAGCTGGGCAGCGTTTGATGGAGGCAAAAGTACACAAGCTGTGTGGAGAGCTTAGCTAATCCTACAGCTGAATGGTAATAACCAACACAGATAACTCTCGCCGCCAGCCTTTTATGCCGGAGACCTTTGTTCTAAAGCCTCAGCGGCCGTCTTTGAAGCTAACAGGGGCCAGGACAGAGTGGGCCCTCTCTTTTTCCTCCGTATCCCTCCCCTTGCTATTTTAATTTCTCCCTCTTGCTGCTCTTTCGTCAAGTCAACATGCCATTCACAGATTATGATCCCGGCGTGCAAAGATAGATCATTTGTGAAAAGAGATTCCTGTACACCCCCCCCCCCCCCCCTAAAAAAAAAAGCTGTTTAGGTACATACATACAAAGTTGTGAATGAAGCTGTGGTGAATGCAAGAGCGTTTGTTTTTACACTTACATTTATTCATTTAGCAGGCGCTTTCATCCGAATGAGGAATACAACAAGCGATTCATATTAAAGAGGCAATAAATAGCCATCATTCAGGGTTGACATTTTAATAAACTGACATTTTTAATGGAAAATTGGCACGTGCGCTATGTGAGCATACTGTTATTCATGATTTTCGCTTTGACTATATATGCAAATTTTATATGACCTTTCTCACTGCTGTTGTCACCTTATTACACTGTAAAAATTATTGTTGGTTTAACTTAAAAAAGTAGCCTAGGTAACCTAAGTTTATTGAAATTTAAAAAATTGAGTTATGAGGGAGATTGGTTTAATCACCAGAAACTACCAATATTATGTTATCTGAACCACATAAATGATCTAAGTTGATTTGTCAAAAGAATAAAATGCTGTGATAACAAATCATTAAAATATTTTTTTTACAGTGTAGGCAAAAATTCTTAGTAAAACTGCTTTGGAAAGCTTTTTAATGTGAAAAGTAGTATACATATACATTTGAATTGAATAAAACATATTTTAGTGGGTATAAACTTTAATAAAAATAAATGTACAATATCAATAATTAAAAATATGTTTTCATTTAATTATGTTGCCATCATTTTTATTTATTTAATTATGTAGGCCTAATTATGTTTTTAGTGTAATAATGTTGCTTATATTTTGCTTTCATTATTATGCCTTATAATGCTTAGAATTGTTATAAATAAAAATATACATGAAAACATATAGCTTCCCTGGTTTATATTGAGTTTTAAAATCTGATCTGAAAGATTTCCTTCTGATTTTAGTCATGTAGCCTAATATATAGTTGTTATTATTATTAAACCTTGGGGGGAAAGCTCTGCATCACTTGCCACAGTTTCTGCCAAAACCATAACGAATTACAGAGAGGATCAACAAGCAATAACAACACAACAAAGTGATTCCAAATGGAAGTTTCGTTGTGAAATAAAGCGCGGGCTCTGGCACGCGTGCTCTCAGTGTACTGATGACGACCCAGATGTTTGGCACATGCATGATGAGGCGCGTTCACGCGGCGGGCCCGCGCTTTGATCCGCGTGCCGCTTTACAACACCAACATGCAAAATACCACAAGAGTTGAACTGACCCTTTTCCTTTTAAAACATGATACATTCAGCTGACGGGCAAAACTGCATAAAATAAGATTAGCTTTCAAAGAAAATATTTTGAATTGAGATTATTATTCTTAACTCATTGGCGAATTTATTTTCTACAAAATAAGTTAACTTGTTTTAAGGATGTTAAGATATTTTTTACAGGTATGAGAATACTAATACATATAACAGTAATAAATAGGCTAATAACGATAATAATAATAAAAATAAACATTGTAAATAAATAAATAGTTTCATGATGTTCATTTCAAAGTTATACTAAAATAGCTTATTTATACGAGAATTTTAATCACAAATCAATAAAATGGAAAGCTTGCACATACGAAAAACAACTTATTTTTTAAGTATTTAACAACTTAATTCAATTATTCTGCTTATCAAATCAAATCAGTTTGTTTTGAAGATATTTTAATGGGGGAAAATACGGCATCAGGATAATGATTTGTAAGTGTAAAGCGACTGGTTAAGATCATGCCATCAAACGTTTCAGAATGAAGGTTCACACACACACACACACACACACACACACACACACACAGTACCTGCTCAGTGGCTTGCCAGGTGAAGTTCACGTGGTGGATATTGACAGGTATTGCTGGCATTCGCTGCTGTGCTTTTCTGAAGTCGTGTGTGAATGGGGCCATTTTGCCCTCGGAAACTATTATAATATCCTCCTCAAAACCTGTTGAATAAAGCACTGAGCATTCACAAGCTTCCCATGAATTAAAAAAAAAAAAACTTTCAGTTCAATTATTATACACTGGCTTGGTTTACAATTGGGCTCTAATAACATCCATGTGCCATTAAGAAGCCACGCAAAACACCATTACCAATTAATATTCTTGCTTGATTGGCATCAATCCACATGTACATGCTTCCTTGCTCCTGGGCAGCTTCCATTAGACCCCCTAAAAGCAGAAGAAAACACGTTTTAAGGTGCAGTTGAACAGCAGGCGTCCTGAAAGCCATCCCTTGGTTTATTTAAAGTGAATTGCCCGGCTTGTTGGCTCTCCAATCTCGTTCCAATCCCGTGCACTAAATGTGTCTCGAGCGAGTCTTACTCTTCAATTGACAGAATGATTCGCGCGGACTGTTCCGCGAGCTACTTGTACGCAGCAGGAGTTGCAATTCAAAGATCTTGCCACGAGGTGGCGTAGCGCAATACAATCCAAGGCGCCCCAATCCATAATCTTTGTGCAATGTGCATAGATACATGCTGATTAATGTTTTGAACAGCGTGATAATGAAATATTTTCTTCCATATCATCTAAAGGCATCTCTTGTTGGTTTAACCAAATTCAATATGGATACTTCTCTCAACATCTTTATTTGTAGCCTATTTTTATTTATTTATACATTTGTTTCAATGTATGTCGACACCAACACTAAGTGAAATTCGCTGTACGTTTGTACTTGGAGATAAACGCTTCTAAAGTCTAAGTCTCTGTCAGATATTTGACACTAACCTTTTGCAAAATCCAAAGATGGATTTTCATTCATTTTTTTAATTAAAATTAACTTAGATTTATATGAACTAATATGCTTCGTATAATTATTTATTTACACAGATTATTATAATTACTACTTGGCAAGCTTGGACTTGATTTTCTTAATCGTTAGTCCATTTATTTTTATTTATAATAATAATAATAATAATAACAATAATAATAATTGTTATATTATAATTATAAATAATTGAAAAGCAAATAAAATAAAAGTTGATCGGAACTCCATTATGAGTCGAAATTTTGTTAGGAAAAAATGGTTTCTGCCTCTTTATTTCTGAAACATATAGTTATGTAGATGTGCTATTCTTACTGTGTGAAATGTGGCAGTCCATTGAAGATAAGACTTTTGTAAGTCTAAATACGGTTATATTTTCAAAATAGGCCTATACATTTTGTAAAATATTTATATTCTTTATTTTGATTTGTGTCTGCTTTGTGTTTTCCACCCTTTATTCTTGATTGCCATTCATATGTATATGAATAATGTTCATTTAATAATAAAAAAACCCAAAAGTTTCCTTGATTTCTTTCCTTTCAAGTTGGCCGTCTGTCCGTTTACTTCCACGTCACTTCCGCCGTGTCTCGCTGTGTGCGTTTTTTCGTGCAAAGATGGCGTCTGCACAGTTAACGGATGAGGAGCTTGTGTCTGAATTAAAACGGCTCGGCTTCACCCCTGGCCCGGTGACGGAGAGCACGCGGCCCGTGTACTTGAAGAAACTGAAAAAGCTGCGGGAGGAGCAGCCACAGCCTCGGGGCTCCCGGAGCGGGAAAGGGCGCAGTAGCACCGGGAGTATCAACAACAACGGCAGCAGCGCTAGTAATAGCAACGCCGCCGCGCGAGCTTCGGGATTCAGCGCCAGGCCACCGGGCAGTGACGTCACGCGTCTGAGCGCCAGCCGGAGCGAAAAGCGCAGAGCCGGAAAGTTCGTGCTGGGCTTCAGCTCGGACGAGTCGGACGCGGAGGTGCCGCAGAAGAAAGGAGGCCCGAATCACAGCGGCAGCAGGAGAGACCGAGGATCCGCGCAGCAGACACCCACCATCAGGCCTGCGGGAACACCCGCCGCCGCCTCCCTCGGGTTATCCGTGGACAGGAAAGGCATTTCTGGGTCTCCGTGGTGGGCAGACCGGGGTAAATCCAGCGGTTTGGAGGAAACGGAAAGAGACAGTCGGGCTTTGAACGGGAATAAGGCTTTTTACGAGTCTAACAGCAGTAGTCTATCCAGGGATTACTCCGATTCCGACGAGGAGGAGGAAGAGGAGGGTGAGCGAGACCGTCCCCACGAACGTCGTCTGACTTTCAGACATAGTCCACCCGCCTCCTCTCCCCCGTACCGGAGCGTCTGGAGCTCGGACACGACGCATGATACTCCCGACTGCAACCTAGATATGGTCGGGGAACGAAGGGACGACGATGGCAAGAAATCGAGGGAGTTCAGCGGAAGCTACGTGAGCCGCAGCTACCCGAAACTCGCCGGGACTGACGCGGACGACAACCGCAGTGGCATCCCGTCCGGTTCTTTCAACAAGAACCACCTCGACAACGGCGACGGCGAATCCGCCTGCAGCAGTGGCAGCAACAGCCGGTTTAGTGTCGGGCTCAGACCGCGCTTTCCCTCCTACACCGCGACATACCGAGCGAACCACTCGAACCACACCGGGTCCAACCACTCCTACAGCCATGCCTCAGCAACCAAGCCCAAGCAGCACACCACGGTCCCGGAGGACGAGCTCCTGCAGCAGTTCAAACGGGAGGAGGTGTCCTCCACCGGCGGCTTCAGCGCTCACTACCTGTCCATGTTCCTCCTGACTGCCGCCTGCCTGTTCTTCGTGCTGCTGGGCCTCATGTACCTGCGGATGAGGGGCTCCAGCACCTCCGTGGGGGATGTAGTCAGTGAGTATGAAGTGCTGAAGGTGGCATGTCTTTTTAAAACATAGTCAACTATTTACTTGTCCACAAAACATGAAATTACCATGGTAAGTTGGTATCCGATGCTACTGAATGATTACCACATAAAAACTATTCTATGAAGAATGTATTACTTCCACCCAGTTCCCAAGAATACCATGATGGACACCACCATGGAATGTAAAAAAACATGCTTGGCAATACAATGGTGCAATGAATGTATTGGACTGTAATACCAATGCTATTTGTATGGTACTCACACACTATTAAGAATGCTAAATGCCATGGTGTGATGAAGAATAACAGATGTATTTTAGTTTCAGTAGTCTGTGAGCCATCATATTCATTAATTTTAATGGTAGTTGCACTAGTGTTCCTTCTCTTATAAGATGCGTGTTTTATCATCTGGTATATATGGTAAAAAATGTTTTTTTTAGTTTTTTTAAAGAAATTACACATTTAACAATTTAGAATGATCCTTTTTCTAACTGTTTTGGCAACTCCATGAGTCATTTGTGCCCAATTCACACATCAGTTATCACCCCAGACTATTTGCACCTCCTCAGACAGGAAATGCACATCCCACTGGTGCTTTATGGGACAGGGAGAGGTATTTGCATTAGAAATATGTGTGTGATGATCCATGTTATGTCAGAAATGACTGTTCCAGCCCTGGTGGATTTCAGGCAGCTGATCGCACCTTCACCTTAAATGTAGCAACAAAATGTTTGTGAGACTAACTTTAATCAAATTACTCCTAATGTCTCAGCGCTCCATATCTCTCAACATATTTGTGGTAGTATGGTGTCTGCATTCTCTTACTAAACGTGAGGTTGTGATAAATTTATATAGTAGGCTAAATATGAGTGATTACATATCAATTAATTAACAGTTTTCTAAGTATGCCCTGCACTAAACAATTTATTTGGCTAAATATTGCTTATTTGTAGACAAAAACTGTCTTTGATCTTTAAATTGATGTAAATGATTCATTCATTCGTCATTCATTAGGCAGAATTTAAATGATTTAAAAAATTTAGCTAAAACTATTTTAAATAATTAAAATAGTAAGTTAAGATATTTCTGTTTTACTTAATTATTTTAAATAAATGAAATGATTTTTTAAAAAATCCTTATCCAGCAATTATAAATGACTAAACGTGATGGAAAGTTGGGGATGATCACTTTTGAAAAGTGTGGGAACCCTCTGAATGTCTGTTATTTGAGAATAATCATGGCTAGTCTGGTAGTCCCCACGTTTTGACATGTTGTCATCATTCATAATCATAATGTGATAGCCAGCATTAATCTTTTGATACATTTTCCCCCGATGAGAGAAAGTCTGTTCTTGGATGTGCATTCAAAGCCACTCAGTTTAAATAGCTTGAGTACCATCAGAGTAAAGTGCTCTGGAGGCAGAGATGACTCTTGAGAGGAAGGCGACTGATGAATTACTATGTATATTTGTGGCATGGCCGGCCTCTCAGGGAGAGGAGCTTTGACTGGAGAGCGTGCTGCAGACATCTAGGTCACAGACAAGCTAAAGCGGCCTAATTGTCTGTCTCTCAGAGGACTCTGGGAGTTTGCGGCCAGCTAGAGTGACTGACTTCTCTCTGTCCGACTAAATGCTCATTCTCACTTTGTGTGATTATATACATGTATCACTTTTTTTACTTGCTCAGACAGACTGTTGTTCGCAGCTTATGTGATTTAGGTTTTTTGAACAACATACTATCAAACTACTATTACTAACTATTTCTTGTAGTGTTCACTACGTTTGCATAGTTTAAAATGTTCTGTATGTATAAAATGTGTCCTGCAGCATTCAGTGTGCTTAACTTGATCTTCCAGTGTACGACTTTGTGATAATTTCCACGACTTTTAACATCCTGACTGACGTAAGATGTTTTAATACACTTTTTGAAAAAAATGTTTTAAAACTTTTGTTACTGCATTGATAACTATGCTACTGTGTGAACTAAAACGGCAATGTAACAAGGTCATTTGACAACAGTGTAGCATAGTATTGTTTGAAACGTATCGTTGCATAGTATGTTTTTTCACATGCTATTTTTTAATAGTATGCTGGTATCCAATTCTAAATAGCTTAAAGGGTTAGTTCACCCAAAAATGAAAATTCTGTCAGTAATTACTCACCCTCATGTTGTTCCAACCCCGTAAGACTTTTGTTCACTCATTCCTTTAAAGGCTGCTAGGTAATCGATATCTGCCATCCCTGAAAAGTTATTAAAGACTAAAGACATCGTTAAAAATAGTCCAAGTGACTACAGTGGCTCAACCTTAAGTTTATCAAGCGACGAGAATACTTTTTGTGCGCAAAAAAACAAAAATAACGATTGATTTTCTTCTGTGTGGGCCTCTGAGTGAGTTCACGTAGTGTAACAAGCGCAGCGCTTCTGGGTTGTACGTCAGAATGTAAGCTCACTATTGGCCGACGCTGGTCATGTGTGTGATGCTGGCGTACGTGAGCCTACGTTCTGACCTACAACCCAGAAGCGCTGCGCTGTCACACTACGTGAACTCACTCAGAGGCCCACACAGAAGAAAATAATTTTTTTTTGTGCACAAAAAGTATTCTCGTCGCTTGATAAACTTAAGGTTGAGCCACTGTACTCACTTGGACAATTTTAACAATGTTTTTACTAACTTTTCTGGGATGACAGATATAGATTACCTAGCAGCCTATGAAGGAGCGAGCCAACTCTCAGATTTCATCAAAAATATCTTAATTTGTGTTCCGAAGATGAACGATAGTCTTACGGGGTTGGAACAACATGATGGGGAGTAATTACTAACGGAATTTTCATTTTTGAGTGAACTAACCCTTTAAGTTTAAAAAAACAACTGGAAGGTCAAGATATGATTTATCTATAATGTTTTATAAAAGAGATAATATCCTTTATTTTATTGCTGATTCTGCAATTATATAAATGAGCCACTTAAGGCCATGTATTTCATTGGTTTTACCATGGTTAAGTGGTGTAAGCCAGTCACAGCTGTAGCTCAACCACAGAACCAGCAAAATGGATCTTTAAACATCGCATTGCCTGAAATCTAGGTCAAACTTTGGCAAGAATCTTAAAAGCTGTTGTTTTGTTGGTGTATGTCTTCATCTTAGAGGTTGGTATATTAAATGGCTTGAGACATGCAGGGAAGGGCAGTTGCTGTGCTAAATCTGGGCCCAGGCCAGAGCGAGGACAGAAACGCAATGTTCAGACAATGACTCAAGTGCGAGACGACAAGAGGCTCTCGCTCGTAGTCACACCCTCAAGTGCGAGACGATGAGCAGCCCTCCTCTATGGTCACTCCCTCTGACTGTCCTCGGCACGATTGGGAAACATCGTCCAGTCATAATACTATAACTGGACTGTGAAAGATTTTTGCTAATTCTGAGTAATGCCGTCTGTCATCTTACTTTTCTTTTCTTTTTCAGTCATGCAGCACCCGTTTGGACCCGAGTTTGATAAGCAGTATGTAAGTATCTGTCTTCTCACCTGTTAAAGTTTTCGTCAAGTAATTTCCCTTTTTTATTCACCAAGAAGATGGTTGTACAGTCCTAAAAAATGTACTAACTACTCCTACTTGGTTTGATTCAACAGGATGTCAAAGACCGAGACCTCATCATTAACCTTCTCCTGTCTCTACATGAGCACCTGGCCAATGTTGCGGGTGAGCATAAAGTTGCAGCTCATTTTTTAACATCTAAACATTGTATGGTTTGAAGTTATATATATTTGGATGCTTATATTTGCAGCATTAAAATGTGAATTATTTTGATTGCCTTTCAGGAGAGCATGATTGTGGAGACTTTAAAAATCCTTTAAACAGAAGCGTCTCTTTTAGTGACGCCTCCACGCACCTCAAGGTTTGTTTTGCTTTTTGAAGGGTTCGATGTTATATTTTATAATCATTTAAGTCAAATAAAGTGGTTTGTAATTGGCACGGACCTTTTGTCATATTGTATAATTTGGGAAATTGTTGCTCTGCCAATGTTAAATTGCACAATATAATAAAGTGTCTTTCTCTTTCAAGCTCCAAAATGAAGCATATGAAAACTTGATTGAAACGTCTTTAGAATGGATCATGAAAACCAAAGATGTTGTCGGAATAAGGTAACTGATATCCTTCCATATGTTTCTGTCTGTCTGTCTATCGGCCTCTCATATGTTAACAAGGTGTAACATTCTTACCTTTAGTATCTCTCGGTGTAGTATTTTTCTTTCTGTCAGCCTATCTTCCGGTTGGCCTGTCTGTATATCAGCCTGTGTCTGTCTGTCTATCTCTCTATCGGCCTCTCTATCTATCCGTTAACAAGGTGTAGCTTTCATATCTTTAGTATCTCATGCTGTGTTTGTGTGCACCATTTTCCTGTGTTCACTGGGTGTGTGCTGTTTTCTGGGCAGGTTGATTGGTGCAGACCCTGCTCAACCCATAGAGTACGTTTCGGAAATCTCACGGCTGGAGTCCATCCACCCCCGCATGTCTTTCTCCTGCCGCTTCAGACGTGCCTTCTTCACTGTGATCCACAGAGTTCTCCTCATCCTCGCAGGTGCGCATCCCCTGTTTGTAGAATTTGTCATTCTTCCTTTTGGTAAAAGCATCATTTCACTAATTTTCTCCTTTTACACTGTTTCTCTTTAGGCATTGGTATTGTTTTGGGTTTGGTGTATTACATGAAATACAGATGGCGCAGAGAAGAGGAGGAAACGAGACAAATGTATGACATGGTGGAGAGAATCATCGGTAAGACTGCCTCATCACTATAAGCTTAATTTTAACTAGAAGTCACACAATGCATCTTACATGCATGTGTTTTGTTTTTTTACAGATGTAATGAGGAACCACAATGAGGCTTCTCAGGAGAATAAGGACTTGCAGGCATACTTGCCCATCCCTCACGTCCGTGACTCTATTGTCCAGCCTCAAGACAGGTATTCCACTGTTGCTGAACGAATTTGGTTTTCATTTGGGTTGCGTTCTTTGCATGAAACGCCCTCTTTTCACGACAGCAGTCCTGAATAGTATGTTTGTGTTGTTCTGTCAGAAAGAAGATGAAGAAAGTGTGGGACAGAGCTGTTGCTTTCCTCTCAGCTAACGAGTCTCGCATCCGGACAGAAAACCAGAGGATTGGAGGGGCGGACTTCTTGGTGTGGCGGTGGATTCAGCCCTCAATGTCACCTGATAAGATGTCCAGCATGCCCTCCAAAGTGTGGCAAGGCCAAGGTAACTCTTACTTTGTGTGCAATCAACCATTGTGCCATAGTTGTTTTTCAGATTCATACATGGCCATAAGTATGTGGATACCTTCTTCTGATTGGCTTGTTTGGAGGACAAACTTGATGTTTTTGTTCTTGACGTATAGAGTACGTACATGGACTTCATGGCTTATTTTGTTCTTTAGCATTTCCGTTGGACCGAAGAAATTCACCACCAAACAGCTTAACGCCATGCTTGAAGATTCGCAACATGTTTGATCCTGTAATGTAAGTTTCACAAGGAATTTAACACCCAACCTCACATTGAATTAGTGGTTCAAGCAGGCTAGCGAAGTTAAATGTATTTACTTACATAAGATTATATAGGCTTGGCTGTTATTATAGTGTGTTTTTTTTTTTTGAGAAAAATAATCTCACTACTCAGTATTTCCCTCTTGAACAGGGAGGTGGGGGAAAACTGGCACCTCGCCATTCAAGAAGCCATTTTGGAGAAATGCAGTGATAACGATGGAATCGTTCACATAGCGGTTGACAAAAACTCAAGAGAGGTGAGTATGCTGAGCCTGTGTGGGTCTTCTGAATTGATAAGCTTTTGTCCAAAAGCTAATTAGTTGCCTGCTGCCTACTAAGGGAACTTTGGAAGAGAACACAAATATTGGGTAAACTAATTTATAATCCGTGTTATTGTTGTTAACTACTTTAAATTGAAATAAACTGAAAATACAAACACTCACAATTGATTCTAATAGAGCATGTTGCTGCCTTGTAATTTCACTGTGTTTGAAACAGAGTAATATTCCTAGAACCATTTAACTAATGGGTTGACTTGCTATATGATCTTCTTCCTGTCTAGGGCTGCGTTTATGTGAAGTGCCTTTCAGCAGAGCATTCTGGGAAAGCCTTCAAAGCGCTTCATGGCTCCTGGTTTGATGGTAAATGAATGCCGTATTTATTCTAGTCTAATCCGAGCCACTGCAGTTTTCAGTGCGTTTCAACCTGTCACCCATTTGCTACAGGTAAGCTGGTGACGGTCAAGTACCTACGTCTGGATCGCTACCACCAGCGTTTCCCACAAGCCCTGGGCAGCAACACACCCCTCAAGCCCTCCAGCTCCAGCATGAACAGCATGTCTCGCCTGAACCAGCGATCCAGCACGTCCAGCTCACTGGGTTTCTCTTGAGGGACGTGCTAACGGCCACCACCATCCTCTCTGCTCTCTCTTTCGCTATATACGAGGCTCCTTCCTCCTGCGTCCTCCTTACCAGAGAGAACCGCGTTCAGGAGCTTTTACTGTTGGGCGACCTGGGACGCCCAATCAGTTTTGTCAGCCATATGCAAGCAATGGTGTTTAAACCTGTGAGCTGCTGTTTTTGTTTTAGTTTTTTTCCCTGTCCTTCGGTATCAAGGAAAGCAAGGGAGATGTACACACTGGCGTGAAACCGGTGCAGAGAGAGTTGCTCGGTCCGGTGAGAACTTTTAGGAGAGGTGGACGACACAATCCTCTGTCCTTCCCATATCTGGTGCAAGTGGACACAAATTTCTGTTTCTCTTATGTATTTTCTTTGTTTTTGATATACCGTCTTAATGGATTCAATGACAAAAATGGCTTCCAACTTTAAATCTTACAACAAGAATGAAAGTTTTCCGGCCTCTGCTTATTTTTTACGTAACTAACTCCCCTCCTTTATTCCAAGGAGCTGTGTTGGGCTATACATAGCTGCATGTGCTGGTTAAAGTAAGCCTATATTTAAGCTTTGAATTGTATCATATATTGTGGATGTTTATTTCCCTGAGGATGTTTTAGCTGATGTATTCCCTTTATTATTTTTGACTTTTTTTTTTTTGGTAGTTTTTAGTCCAAGAACGGCATGCACACACTCTAGAAAGGGGTGCTGTAAATATCTCATTGAATGGTGGTGGTTGAAATCATCTGTATGAAATTGAAATCGTCATAAGCTCTCGTTTGTTTCTTGCCAACAGAATAACTACACTGCTGCTTTCAGAGACGTGTCATGTGGAGGGTCTACATGGCTTTGCGAGAGAATTGAACAATTGTGTTCCCCTTCGATGCCATGTTTCTGAACACTAGTCTTAATTGTCACAGCCTGATTATATTCAAGTATATAATTATTTACTGTTGTTTTTGTTTATATTTTAAAAGTTATGCTTTTCCCATTATTAATTGGTGCAGATGGATTCCCCCCCTCACATGTCACTTGGCAACTTTTAAATGCCACCCTGTTGTTGTTTTTAATCTGTCCCTGACCCTTCTAAATTTCCAAAAGAGACCTTTTTGATGGAAGTTGTTTTCTGACTTTCGTGAACACACTTGTGCTACAGTCGCAGCTAATCCAGTGATCTGATTCTAATTTGTATCGGGACATATTCATAAACAGAGCATGTCATGCTGCGGTCATGTCTATTTTGGATCACAGAACGATTTATCAGCTTTTGTTTAGATGCAGTTCGGGTTGATATGAGGTAAATAAAATGTACTTGTTTATTACTAATGTTCATTTCCTTGTTGAATTTCATTACACATTCTGCGTGAGCACATTTGAACTTGTGCTTTCTCAAAATGACTCATCTACATTTATATAAAATGCTGGTAATGACTTTTTAGATAAAGGCAATCTTTTAATGATTGAAAACATTTATTTAAAGGTGTCTGTAAGTGCCCACTCCTGGTACATAGTTAAATATGTTAGTATTATGATTGAAGTCTTAAGACAATATGTTACGTTTACAATCTCAGAGATCATTCATAAAGTCAATGGATATTGTTTTGTGAGTGACAGATTGTGGTTTGAAAACTATTAATTTTATATGTTAGTAAATATTTATATATAAAATGTTGTTCTTAATTCATATCTTATCTCTTTCAGATGCAAAAATGGACATTTCACTTTCTATTTTGCAAGACCAGCAATTTCAATTAATATAGATATAGAAAAAGAGGCTGTTCAAAATCCACACAACTGTCAACGTGATATTCACTTTAAATTGTATTTAATTTTCTGAATCATTCCCAGTGTCTAACCCATCGACAAGGATCATTGGACTGAAAAAGTTAAGTACAGATGTAATATGTAGACAACAAGTCAAGTCAATTTATTTATAGAGCACAACATTAACACAACGTTTGTTGATCCAAAGTGCTTTACAGACGGTCAAAAGGTTAATAGAGAAAAAATAATAATAAAAGTTAAATAAAAACAACAGTACCTAGTACAAAGAAGTGAAAATAATAGCTTCTTTAAAATATCCATAGAAGTCTAAATATATTCTCTATCATTCAATGGAATCTTTTTTTTAATACTAAGCCACGTTCATCACATGAAAATGAACAGTAGGATGACTAATAAAGACATCAAACAAATGGGTTTACACTTCCCACACTGAATAAATTATTTGACCCTACTACTTAATATTTAAATAGTATAAACTTTTGATAAATTATTGCATAAAGTTGTCCGAATCCACTGATTTAGAGTGAGCTTTTCGCATTTTGCCTAATAGTTAATATTTGTAGTTGGCTGATCTCAGACCTGAAGGAATTTAGGATGTGGATTGAGTGATCATGATAATCATGCAAATAATCAGATTAACAATAACCTATATTTTGGCACAGCCTAATGACGTAATAAGTTACTAAAAGCTCACAAACTGCTTCGCGCCGGGTAACTACGCGCGCAAATTACGCATTGCTCATATTTGGAGCTCGTCTGCCCAGAGAGAGGAATTTCCCAGAATGCACTTGTCATTACCTAAGAAGTACACGGTCGTGTCGCTGTTTGACAAATGCGCTTCTCTCACAGCGGCCCCCCTTCATTCTCTAGTCTGCTGTCCTACTCGGTTTTAACGTTGTTTCTGCTGTCTGGTACGTGTAACTACTTATTATCTGTTTTATATTCTGTATTATGCACTTTTAAGTGACTTTAATGCAGGCCACAGGGTTTCTATGACTACGCGTTGAACATGTAACGCAACACCGTTATACTTTACTGTCATTTTAAAATTGACGCAGTTGAAATATATCGCATACGTTGCCTATTCGTTCGTTCCATCTGCTTATTAGTTTTTTTATGCTTAAATTTCAATATGGCAAAATATTGCGTAAATTTTGACATGGAATTTGCTCATCTGTGAGAGGCATATCAGTTACACTTTGTATACAAAATGTATACTATGTATCCTCCCACACGTGATGTCATTGTAGCGAGGCATTATTACGTAACATTTTATGTAAACCACACCCTTTAAAAAAAGTACAGTGGCACTACTATGATACAATGTAAACACTATGGTATTACCATGACACTCCAATTTCAAGTAGACCATGGTAGTTTTCTGTAAGACCATTCAAAGACATTATTTTATGTCATGTTTATTTAATTGTCGTCTAGTACTAGCACCTATCTAATGAACTTCCAAAAGCCTGACAGGATGATTAGTCATACGATGGACGTTTAATGTAATAATATAGCCTAGATGGAATTGAATGTTTGAGTTTGTGAGTCATGAAACTGGCAGGTGCTTCTAGTTTCTCTCTGCATTGGTTTTGTAAATGTCCTATTCAATATGTTAAATATAATTCACTGTGTCGGGAAAAAAAACAAGCTTATTACTACCTCTGTCAATTCGGCTGTTGCCAAACAAAACACACAGATCATTTGCCAAAAGTTTCACATGCTTGAGATATTCACACACTGACTCCTAATGCGGTTTTATTTGCCAGCATTCACTTTAGACTAATCATTTCGCAATGGCCCTTCAACCAGTTTGGTTAAATAGCAGCCATTCTATGCAAATCTGATCTGCTTTTAAAACAGATCTTTTCAGATCTCATCTGTCGCTGTACTACCATATATAGTTATGACTCTAGTCTACTCCAAGTATCAAGCATGCTGTATTTATAAACTGCATTGATAACTCCGAGCACTTGATATTTCTGGCTTCAAATGCACTTTTTTTTTTTTGCCTGCTAATTTTATAGTTAAATTGATAAGGGCAGTTGATCGATAGTGATTGTCAAAAATAACATTTGTTTAACGAGTCACTCTCATCAAGTTCCAGTTCGGCTTTACACAAATGAATTAAAATAAGGCTTTTCTTAAGTGTATTGACAAACTGTAGTGATTCATTAAACAGTACAGCTTTACATACTGTATTAAAATAAATTAATTAATAAAATACACAAGCACTGGATCAGTTGTTAATTTTTAAAGAACTTTCTGGAATGCAAAAGATGTAAACATCAAGCTGTAGACAATCACAGACCTATGGTGTGATTCTGCAGAGCTGCAATCGAGTTCTATTTGTAGTCCTCTCTGCAAGTGAGCGCTGGCTATTTTTAAAATGTGGCCTTGCTTGTGTCTGTATCTGTGCATGTGTTAAAACCACTCCAGGACAGACCAGCCCTGGGTGAAGAGTTACTGAGAGTACCAACAAGTGTCTGAACGCTGTTGCATTTAAAATATAATCATGTTTGTCTTATTTATTTTGATCAGTGTCCTCTTTTACACAAATTGCTGCATAGAAATAATAAAAATAAGTAATTAGAAATGTAATACCATGCCCTTAAAAGTATTTGTACAATAGAAAAATAAAGATAATAATAATAAAATATATATAGGCTATATTTAATTTTTTGGAGTGTCTACAGAGCAGTAATTTAGTAAAAAAAAGTGTTTGCGCACTTTTCAAGTAAATGTCTCACTTTTTTTTTTTAAATAGTAAAACTAGGCCTAGTAGAGAAAAATTGTTTAGTTCTGAACAAAGCGTGTTTGGTGTTGGTTATAATGCATAAGAATATTATTCCAATATGTTTTGCTCCACTATAAGAATAAGTTCTAAATGGATAAAGAAATCCATAATAATTGGATATTTCCATAATAATTTGTCATTTATACTCTTCTCTTCCCTATTTGTTGCAGTTAATGAAAAGATCTCTCCCTTTTCCTCACACACCTGCACAACCACTAGATGGACCTCATTCCTTATAAACCGCAGCTTCACCCTCTCGCTCAGCAGCGCTCTGTGGCTTTGCTTGTTATTGCTCCTGTAGTTCAACTGTAATTTCACACAATCTTTGACCTCTAACAGTTTTAGAGCTGCATTTTTCATAGGTCTTTATCTATATAGTTACAATAAGTTTAAAGAAATCTTAAAAAAACTTCTCGCTCTCTTCCTCAAAGCTCTATCCACAGCGTGCGCTCGAGTTTGCCGTAGGCCAGGATGGCTGCCCGTCTTCTCCGATGCATGGCCCCGTGCGCATCCATGGCCCTGCTCCAATGCAGGCGCTCCCGTATATCCGCAGGGCCGCTCCTAACACTGACTCCGCCCACTGCGCTAGGTACTGTGACCATAGGTTCTATAATGTGCGATATGTCTATTAGGCAAGTTTAATTACCTGAGAAACTAGATTGTTTTGCCGTGCATTGTTTTATGGCAAAAGCGTGCTCTGTGTAGTGCAGTTGAAAGTATATTAGTGAAGTTGCAGAAGTGGAAATTGAATTGTGAGGTTTAGTTTTCTCTTTATGGCTCATAGACACACAACTGACGTGCTACAGCCATAGAAACCGCCGATAAGCTTAAGCCGCCCATAGAAACCGCCGGGCCGTAGCAGCTTTTATATCAGTTTCCTATGCAAAATGGTTCTGCATATCTATATAAATGGCAACAAGAAACTGCTTCAAAGTCATTGGTTAAACATTTTACAAGCCACTGTGTGGTATAATATTAAAAAGCCTTTTTTAAAAATCAAAACGTCCCTATTATAATTGAAGCTTTTCAATATTATACCACGTTTAACTCTCATGTGAGTAAATCTGTCACAAGGCTACAAGGTTTCCATTGTGAATATTATCTTCTTTAACTTCTTTATCGTTCCTGTTCACCTCTCTCTCTTTACACAGTGACGTTAATCAGTCTTTCCCTGCATGAGAAGCCGTCCCATGATTGGCCGCTCTAATTGTGCATCTCTGTAACTGACATCTGTGTTGACCTATGTTATGTATTTTGTTTTTCTCCTTCCTCTCCCTCCTTGCCTATGTTTGTCTTTATGATTTTTTAGCCTGAGTGGTAGGAGGGTGTTTTAGCAGGCCGCTGTTTCTGTTCTCCCAGCAGCATCGGCAGCAGCCATGTCCGGGTTCAATCTACTGCATCTGGTCAGCCAAGGCCAACCTGTAAAACTCAAGGCCTGCGGGCTCCCCTCAGGTCACCTGGATGCTGTGTGTGTGTGTGTGTGCAGTGTGCTTTGCTTACTTGATGCTTTCATGTGTCTGCACACGCGTGTGAGAGCGTTCGGCAAGGGGTGCGTGTTTGGTTGATGAAAAGGTCACATGTGGAGAAACCAACTTCTGGATTTATCTAAAGGCAGCGTGACGGTGAGCTTTATCTGTGGCTAATGTTTCCTTCACATTGACAATGTCTGCGTAAATGCATGGAAGTGTATAGATAGTTATTTTGTTTTCATTTCAAAATAGTAAGCTGCCGGATATCAGATTCCCCCTGATGCTTGAGTTGGTTTTTCTACATTGATGACCCCCTTGCCCTGAAATGTCACCTTTTGCTTTGCTCTTTTTCTCTGTTTAGATCTTCAGTTGCTCATGGAATAATGCCTAACTCACTGTTTTACCTTCTTTTAAGCCTGCATGCTTCAACATTTAACTTAATTTCTACTAATGATTGAATTTGTATTTTGTATTCTTCATTTTAGGAATCTAGATGAAACACAGAAACAGGGTGCCTTCTGAGGGCATTAGTTGTATCTAATTGCATTTTGTAAAATAACCATTGTTGCAGGTTAAAACTTCATTTCATCAAGATTTATCAGTAGATTAATTTTGATTATTGGTCGTTACTGTGTCAAAAAAAAAAAAATGTTTGCTTTACCTGATGGAAATAACAGTGCTTGCAAGGTAGCAAAAAATTAATGTTCACTTTTTTTAGTCTTTGGTTGTGTATATAGGCTACATAAAAGGCTTTAAGGTGTATATAGGCTTTTTCTGAATAAGTAACACACGGTTATATGATTGAATAGTTCTAAGGAAAGAACAGTTGCGATTCAGTATGCAAATATTATGAAGTCATCATTGTCAGGTACATTTTGAATGATGAATATTCTCTCAGTGTCAGTTAACCCTCTGGTGCTCTTTGGTCATTTTTGATCGAAAAAGTATTATGTTTTGGTTTTTTAGAATTTTATTACTTCATCAAAATGGTACAAAACTTGGTAAAGCCTTTGCCACTTGCTATGTGAACAAAAATGGCCGCATTGGAAATAAATGGGAAACTAATTTCATCTAGTGGAAACGTTTGGTACTGCGCCCAAACAAAATTTTGCTGAAAGCTAATTTTTCAAGATATCAACCTCAAATTTGGAACACAACTTGTTTAGATTTATGGTTTTGATTTTCTAGCAGCTTTAGAGTAAAACATGCTTTGGAAACTATATTATCGTATTATCATTTAAAATAGTATTTATGTGCAGTTTTCATAATAAACTTCTATAACTGTTCACTTTTTTTTCTTTTTTTTTTTTTTTTTCACTTCAGCAATAATCTGCCAAGTGTCCTCTTAAAAAAGAGACCAAACTTAAGTCTGTGCTACAAAACTTTAAAGATTTTGGACAGTTTAAGTTAGAAATTACATTTTCAGGTCTAAGTGTGGTTTAGTTAAGTGACTACTGCATAAATATAATTTTGCACCATAAAATCCCCAAAAAATATTAAACAAAAAACATCAAACTAAAATATAATACATTCATTTCATTGAAAGAAAAACAATTTAGTCATTTTTGACCGCCATGCAAGAAGCACCAGAGGGTTAAAAAATATTTTATTAAATTTCTTAGCTTTAAAAAGTAGTACACATAATAAGGCTGGCATTATATACAAGATAAATTATATAATTTTGTTATTATTCATTAATTTAATTATTTATTTTTTGAGGTTAGGGTTAGATTAGTTTGTTGGATTTATGCAGATTCATTTTTATTTAAAATGAGCCTCTTCTCATGTCAATTAGAGTTCTTCATTAGCTGTATAGAGACACATTTCAGTGCAGAAACAATGGTAGCGTGTAGGCTTTGCCTTCATACTGCTTATGCGTGCAGTCCGAATCAGGCCTGAGTTAAGCATTTAAAACAACACAAAAAACTTACCAGAATGTTTGAGGAATCGATACAGCGCTGCCTTGCAAGCACTATCAAAAAGTTTGAAAGCGATGAGTTGAGAATAGCTACGAAAAAGCGTGAAGAATGTCTGGGGGAAGACGTGATATGTTTGTTTTGAAGCAAAAGGCCTGTGCTAAAAACAAATCTTGCTTCCAATTAGGAAATAACTTTCACTTGAGGTTATAGCGGAGGGATGTTGGAACAACGTGCTGATTTGTAGCGTGACCTCTCGGTGCACCAAAACTAAATCATTTGCAGGGGGTGACACCGACCGAATTCCTGAATTTCTTTAAATGCCTCCTTAGAGGCTTTTCTAGACAAACCAAGAAATAAAACACTTTTTCCCCTTTTCCCCCTCCCTCTCTCTCACAGTATAAATAGTGTTCGAGTCCTCCATACACAAAAAACTAGGAATTCTCTCTCTCTGTCTCACTAATAGGATCCAGAAGACCCCTCTCACAGAGTCGAGAGGAATACAGGAGAGTCCTGCAGGGAGGCGACCCCCTCCTTTTTGCGCTCTCCTCCCCTCTTCCCCATGTTTGTCAGAAGTAACTTTGTACTCGCTGGACAGAGCAGGGCCCATCAATGGAGCCCATTCACCAGAGGGACCTTTAAAGACCCCATTATTTCCTCCATTCACATGGTTTCAATCTTGTCGAGAGGAATTCTCCACATAGTCTAAATGAAGGGAGTCCCGCTCTCACCAGAACACAAGCCGTAAAACTGGCCGAACAATACAGGAGCAGGACAGACCCCACAGGAACACGAGTGAAAAAATTGTTATTAGCTGGAAAAAAGGTGGAAAGGAGGGAGAAAGCACTCTGTAATGGGAAATTGCAGTAGAATTGTATGTAATTTAAAACTGCTGCGTGTCCTGGTGAATAAATGGCGTGCAGATGGACATCTGGCCCCCTTTAAAAACATGGCTACAGCGTTTGTCTTCTTCTGAGGACCGTACGGTTGCCAGAATGGATATTTCGGGCTGCAAGATATCAGATTTTTTTCTCCAGGCTGATGTTTTAAAGTTTATATTCAATGGAAGTTGTATCACTGTTTGATCATTTAGAGCTGGGGTGTCAAACTCAGTTTCTGGAGGTCCACCGCCCAGAGTTTAGCTTCAACCCTAATCAAACACACCTGAACCAGCTAATCAAGGTCTTCAGGATTACTAGAAACTTCCAGGCAGGTGTTCTGGAGTGGGTTGGAGCTAAACTCTGCAGGACAGTGGCCCTCCAGGAGCGGAGTTTGACATGTGATTTAGACTAGAGTTTAAAAGTCCATCTGGTGACATTTATTCACTCCTCAGGTTGACCTCTAGAGGTCAGCATTGTTGTAAAGCTCGAGATTTCTGCCTTCTGTTTGAACAGCCAGCATGAGCACTCATCTAGAATGTCATAACTCACTGCGTATGTTATGCAGGGAAAATCAAATTTGCCTTGGCGTAATACTTTGGCTGTAGCACTTCACTGACGGAGCGTTTGGATTGTGTGTCTGTCACTGGCATTCTGATTTTTCCAGAGTCAAGTCAGGAATTAAAGTAGTCATCCTTTGTTATCGGCCAACCCAAATAACTTGCAACCAAAGTGAACAGACAAAAGTGCTGACTCCTGTTTGGAAGAAGTCACATAGGAACCTAGATTAGAGTGATAGTTGTTTTGTTTTTAATAATACTTATGGTTTAGCACTTTGACTTTTTATTTTGGCGAACACTTATGTCTGTCTCACCTTACTTGTCTCTCCTGTAGGAACGTGCCGGAGTAAGAAGACATGGCCCAAAACGTTCCCCGAGGAGGAGCTGAGGAAGCGATTGACCCCCATGCAGTACCATGTTACTCAGGAGAAGGGCACAGAGAGGTGGGTGACCAACCCTAACTAAAAATCACTTTAAAATACACTTTTATACTGAATTAGTTTGTCATTAACTTAAAATTAACCCCTTGCGGTCAATAATTTGACCCATTGATTCGCCCAATATATTGCTGTATGTACCCGATTTTTCCTGTCCCTTCTTAAAGGTGTTTTTGTGCTCAATGATTGGAAAAGCCCTGCCCCGTACTTTGACGGGATTGGTTACTTGTTTGTGAGGGGACGGTTTACAAACTGCGTTTTTGAGTCACTGTCTTTGGTACACTGACGTTTTAAGGAGAAAATACTCAGCAATGGTGCTGACTGGTGTATTTGGACATGGTTTGTCTCAAAGCATATTAAAAAACACCACATAGACATATTAACAGCATTACAATTTAGATTTTCACCATAGGGGGTCTTTAAATACTTATAATATATTCTAAATAGTGTAAAATATTAAAGAACAAGTGGGTGTGTCCAAACAGTTGCAAAAAGGAATATTGGATTTGTCTTTCCCTTGAATTTCCCTCTTTTTCTACTTGAAGCACGTTGTTGTAGTTGATCATGGCAGTAAAACATCAATGGACTGAATGTTCTTTGTACAGATTTCTTTATGATCGGCTGATAAAAACGTATGGCACTTTCTCTCCTGAACAACCCAAGGCCATGAGATAGATGTTGAGTATAAGGAGGATGTAGCGCAGAAGAGAAAACACGGACACTTCCCCTCTTTCCCTTCATCCCTCAGTGGTAAAACACACGTGGGGAAAGTATTTATCGGCCCATTGGCAGTAGGAATGTGAAAAATGCCTGTGAAAGGAAAGCAAGGAAGGATCCTGAAAGATGCATTCTGAGGCCTGTTGCTCTGTTCATCCACAAATCCTCCTCAACTTATCTAGATTAGAAACGCTCAGTCAATTGACATATTTACAGGTCTTTTGCATAAACAAACACAGAGCATGGGAAATCGAAATGAACTTTGAAACAAGCAGGTGTTAGTAATGTAATTTATCATTTATTGTAGATCATGTAAAGGTATGAAGTCACCGTTTGTGTTTTGTCATCCTTAGTGCTTTCACAGGAACATATGTCGATAATAAAGAGGAAGGAACCTACCACTGTGCCGTTTGCGGGGCTCCTCTTTTCACGTGAGTGTAATATATGACCTATAATCCATAATGACCCATCTTTAACATGCCCACCTTATATAATCCATTTTGCCATTAGATATCAAAAGGGTTTTTTGTGGCTATTTGCTAGGCAATATTTTTTTTCTATTTTGTTATTGACGCTTTACTGTCCTTGCAGGTCTGATAAGAAGTTTGACTCCGGATCAGGTATGGTTCTTAAGGCTTATTGCTCCTAATTCTTCTCTTGTCCGTCTCACTAAGGAAGAGTTTGACCTTTATGGTTGATTGCAAGGACGAATGTGAATCCAGTCTGCTGCCTGATAGGCTGTAGCTGTGGGGCATGAAACCTCACATGCTCCTTTATATAGGAGTTACAGCACCTAGAGGAAACAACACCATGACTTAAAGATCTTACAAAATATCCAAAATATTTTAATGAATGCATCTGTTCCCAATGGGATTAATGATATTGACTGTAAACATTCAGGCACTGTCATCCATAATCTTTTAGAATTCTATAGTTCTTCTTAATCAAACATTTTCAATTCATCTTCCTTTACAATTAGAGAATAACTCTTGAATTAATTTAATTCTCCCAGGGAAAAAGTATACAGAGGTTTTGTTTTTCTTTTTATTAATGCTGTTAATGGAATGCAAAAATGACAAATGATCACAATTAATTCATTAAAACATAATATTTGTTGAGAAAAGTCAAATGAAGATAATGATAAAGATGTGACATTGGCCGACGACAACTTTGACCAGACATGACAAAAGATTGTTTTTGCATTGCTTCTCGCATCCTTTACCATGAATGTTGCATTTTCAACAGTTAAACTTTAAAAAAAAATGCATCTGTTGTTCGTTTTGCCTGGCTAATAATAAAGTGTTTAATAATCACTTTGATTTTAATGCAGCTGTGCAAATAAGCACAAAATAAATGCAGATCATAGTTATGAATTTCATCATATGGTGGTTTCCTGGAAGTGCTTATGGCATATACTTTCTGTTATGAGTTTAAGATGTGTATTAAATGTTTTCTGTTTTAAGCTTTAAAAGACTCTCATCAGCTCTGACTAAATGAATGTTGAGTTGACGCTGAGTGTATACAGTACAATGCCATTATAAAGTATCTCAGCAACGGTTTGTTGATCCCTTACAGATCTGAGCTCCAAATCACATACTTCTGCAACATTACACATGCTATTTTAATTCGCTCTCCGAACAAAGCATATGTGTATGCACAAATTCTCTACAGAAAACAGGCCGAAATGAGAAACATCTGGGCCCCGCGTTGAAAAATCGGATTTTCTCTCGAGTTGAATCTTTTCTGTCTTCGACGTGGAGATGGGAGCCAAACGGCCTGCATTGCATGCTGGCAACGCTGCAGCCTAGACTCGTATAGACTCAATTTCCTGTTTTGTTAGAGCGCCTCTACACTGCTCCATTCACTGGGCTGCTCGCCCTGGCGATAAAGCTCCATTAGATCAGCTCTGCGACGATCCGCCGGGATTCTCCTGGTCTGAGTCATAGGATTCCTATATTCCCTCTAGAGCTTCCTGTGTCTGAGTGGAATTTCGTGGCTTTGTAGTTGTGGCCAAGCATCTCCTCCCTAAGAGGGAGGAGAGGGGGGGGGGGGGGGGGGTCCGTATAGAGTGCGATTGAGGGGTGTTCGAGGGGTTATGGAGGGAAAGTATAGAATGAGCGGGTGGACGTTCGACTGACTTCTGTTTCTCAACACCCGTAATATCACAGCAGTGGGCCTGACCCACAGATAGTGTTACCAAGAGGTGCTTGGTAATAATTGGGTTTGCAAGCTAGAATAAAGGGTATGAATGGAGCCATGAATCAAGGCAAATCTCCCACAGTGGCCCTTGAACAATTCTTTCAATGTATTTGCAGGTCCTTAAGTCTTAAATTAACTTCTTGAAGGTCTTAAATAGCATTAAATCTTTGGAGTTATTAAATGTGGGGACAGAAAGTGAAATGTCTTATTTAGGTCTTTTTAAAATTGTATTATATTTTGACACTCATGATTTACTATTCAGTGCAGATTATTTGCATTGTACTCTACTGTTCCAAAGTTTGGAGTCGTAAGATTATTATCAATATTAAGAAATGTTGTGCTGTGATGCAGTGTTTTTCAGGATTTTTGGATGAATAGAAAGTGCAAAAGACATTTTGATCAATTTAATGTGTCCTTGCTTATTAAAATAATTAATTTCTTAAAAAAAAAAAAAAAATCTTACTGACCCCAAACTTTTGATTGGTAGTGTAATTTAATTATTCTAAATCTTACTGACCCCAAACTTTTGATTGGTAGTGTAATTTAATAATTCTTTAAATATTGTGCATTTATGTAAGGATGGTTGGAGTGTTTAAACCTTTAAAAAAAGTCAATATTTTAATTATGGTGTTGCAGAAATTGCACACTTCATCTCTGATGTTTTGACAAATAATTGGATATGGTATACTCCAGTAGTCTTTTACTGCTCATTCATTTTGCTTTGCAGTGTTTAACTTAATGTGTTTCCCTCTACCAGTAATCAGGAGGTAGTACTTTAAAGATTGTATGGGGTTTTTGTCAAAAACCTAAACAAATATGCCAGCAGAGTCTGTGTAGTAGTAAGCTCCCAAGGTTCTTCTCCTCCAGACGTTCCACCTTCCCAGAGAGCCATGAGCAGGACCACCCATGAGCCAGAGCAGCCATTCTTTCCATTTACACCCGTTACTGGGTAGAAATTTTCCAGATAAAAGAAACAGGATTGTGAGAGAGCCGTAACTCTGCCGATAACGCTGACCATTTTCATTGAGGTTTGTTTCACTTCCTGATCTTCTAAAATGCCGTCCAACCATTCAGTAGACTAGATGGAAGATCCCTGGTTTTGTCAGAAACCAGACACCCAAGAATCGTGGTGGTGAATTTTGCATCGGCAAGCCCCAAACTTATTTTGCTGTCATTCAGTGGAGGTTTCTTTCCTAACAAAAGGACGAAGCTTTTCCTAAATTTTCCGTTGTTCTTTTCAAAATAATCATAACAAACTGGCTACTGCTTTACACCTGAACAAAATTAATAGCCGTGTTTCCACTGTCGGGTCAAAAGCGAGCGTGCTGGTGCGTCCCAGGGCCAGTCTCGTTTTCACTGTCACTTCCGGGGCTTGATCGGGCCTCATTGGTGCTTTCTCGGGGCCAGCGGTCAGGTTTTTTTTACCAAATACCATGGTCCAAAGCGGGCCAACTAGGGGAGTTGAGGAGTGCTCATGAACAAAGGCGGAGTTTACGGAGTCAGGAGACGGTCAACACCGCTGCTCATTTGTGAACCACAAAACCAGTCACATGGGTCAATTTTTTTAAATTGAGATTTATACATCACATGAATAAATAAGCCTTCCATTGATGTATGGTTTGTTAGGATATGACAATATTTGGCTGAGATACAACTATTCTGGAATCTGAAAATCTGGAATCTGAGGGTGCAAGAAAATCTAAACATTGAGAAATCGCCTTATATAGTTGTCCATTTATGTTAACGATTGTGCTGCATTTACTCACAGAAATAAATGTTTTATATATTTACGGTAGGAAATTTACAAAATATCTTCATGGAACATGATCTTTACTGGATTTTTGGCATAAAAGAAAAATCGATAATTTTGACCCATACAATGTGTTGTTGGCTATTGCCACAAATATCCCGTGCGACTTATGACTGGTTTTGTGATCCAGGGTCACATTTCACATGTTTTCATTTCAGGCTACCAGCTAACTTCCACATTTAAGACATTTTAAACAATTTTCAGCTCAACTCACTTTCAGACACCAGCAAGTGTTTGAAGTAACTTCACGCAATATGTCTTATTAAAGGGATAGTTCACTCAAAAATAAAAATTCTGTCATCATTTACTCGCCCTCATGTTGTTCCAAACCTGTATGAGTCTCTTTCTTCTGCTTTTATTTTGAAGAATATGGGTAACCAAACAGTTGATGGGCCATAGTATGGAAAAAAATACCTTTGGAAGTCAATGATTACCGTCAACTGTTTGGTTACCGACAATATTCAAAATATCATCTTTTGTGCTCAGCAGAAGAAAGAAATTCATACAGGTTTGGAACAATTTTCACTTTTGTGTGAACTATGCCTTTAAGGATGCTGATTATAGTGCATTGTTGCAAAAGTAGTGAAAAACAGGGAAATGTGAGAATTTCACCCAGAATGAGCTTCAACATCAAGGCAGGCCAGAAAGAGGACAAAACACTAAAGTTGCACAGCACGAGAAAGAAACACACACCAGAATGGAAGGTTTATAGGCTTGTGGATCCCATGAAGATTCACTGAACCCTCAATGTTGTACTTTTGCAGGATGGCCGTCCTTTTTTGATTTGATCAATAAGGACACTATAAAGTTAACGGACGACTTTTCCTACGGGATGCACCGAGTGGAGACAACCTGCAGTCAGGTACAAAACCAGATTAATGTTTTAAAAAATTACACCGCTAGGAAAGCACCTTGTTGATGATTTATTTAAGTATTTATTTATTTATTTTTCTCTTTGTAGTGTGGTGCTCACTTGGGCCACCTCTTTGATGATGGACCTCGACCAACAAAGAAACGCTACTGCATAAACTCCGCCTCCCTCAATTTCCAGTCGAAAAACAGTGCCTCTAAGGAGGTGGAAGCATCTGGGGGAGCAGGTCAATCTCCATCTTCTATTAAGAGTGAAGAACTTTAATAGGACTTGAAATAGATCAAACAGATGTCGCGCTACTCCAAATTCACACCCGTACTATAAATTCCAAATCAAGTGCATCGTGCAACATTCGTCTGAATGATCGGTCATTCAAGATCACAATATGCAACAATATCAGTGTCCAGATAACAGATTAGAATGGCCTTATGTTTGCACCTCAACTTCTTCACTTGAATTGAGTCATCTGAAGAGCTCACATCGCTTCCAAGAACATACAGGTACATTGGGTACAAAGGTCTGAGACCACATTGGAAACCTTGGATTTTTAGTTATTTGTTTTTTATTTATATTAACTTTCTTCCACTGAAGCTCAAGATGCTCTTTGGATCATTCTCAAATCATGATGGAGAACATGATGATCAGGTTGTAAACAAACTTGAGTTCATGCAGCTTGTGTGCCGCTGCCATTAAAGCAAAAAAAGGACAAACCAAATAGGTTTTCTCATATTCATGGTGATTTTTCAGTTCAGATTTTAACTTAAATTGTTATTCTGATAATATAATTTGTAATGGAAAAAATGCATTTTCAATAGTGGTCTCTGACTTTTTGGACCCCATTGTATATTCAATATCCAATGATTGGAAACAAATTATAAATGTATACTTTCTCAGAGTGCTGTGTTGTTTTTGAAGTGACATGTGTTACAGGGAGGTCAAGAAGTTTGAGGAAAATGCTATGCAAGTGCTCCTGTGAGCAGTAAAATAAGCACCGAGTGGAGAACAAAGCATTCTTTGAAATAAAATGGAACAGTTGACAAATGTTTAGTCTGAACACAAATGTAGCCTGACTTTTAAGGGTGCTTTTTTTGGTCTCCCTGCTTGCAGTGCCTATTTTTGTCCTGAGTTGTTTTGTTTTTTTTTCTCCTGTGATATTGATTCACTTTGATTTGACAGAATTTAATTCATATTGACCTGTGTGATTAAAGAGATATTAAGAATAATATGTTGTTGTGAATTTTGTTCACATATGTAAGGAACACATATTTTGAAGAACATGTTTCTCAGTCAAAGCAATCATATGACTTCTGAAGATGTGAATATAGCACACTAGTTGTTTGTATGATGGCTTGTTTCTGTCCTTGACAACCCCTGGTCACTGTATGTTTTGATTGTATGGAAAAGAGCTGCTCAGAAAATCGACTAAAGTTTCCTGAAGATTACTCACATGAGGGTGAGTAAATGTTAATGTTGGAATAAATAGAGATCGTCAGTTTTGTTCTGACAAAAATAACATTTTGGCTATTTTACATTTGCATATAAAGCATAATAACTATTCTACCATCTTTTTGCTCATCTTAACCACAACTTTGTTGCAGCAGATCGCCACATTGGAGGAAATCCAGACACCCTCTTTGTCCTCTTTGGGTTGACTAGGCGGTGGTGTGCTTGGTGAGATGCTGGAAGTCCTCCAAACCTGAAGAGGTGACGTCAACCTCGCCATCCTCTTTGGAGTGCTGTTGTTTAGAGAACAGAGTGGTTGGCCTTACTCTTAGAGTGTGGGAAAAATCGTCCAACGGGCCTGTCGCTGAGAGCGTTTATGTTACCGATGCAATAAAGAATATTTACAAGTCAGGTGTGTTTAGACTGAGGGACGCTGGTAGGGGGGCTTTCGACAGAGGATGGAGGTTTTGGGGGGGCCTGGCAGCTGGAGTGTTTCAAACCAGCTTTCAACCCCATATCGTCTCCCACCCGGAAGTCAAACAATTTTGTCATTTATAGAGCAAAAATTAACAAGCGAGGCACTCTCTGTAGGTAGCATGACTACTCAAACTGTTACAAGCCTTTCTTTTGTAGCTGGAATTCCAAAACATCCCATTGAAATAAGTCACGTCTTGTCTCTGGCCCAGACATTAACGCTTCAATCACCGAATGTAGGTAAACCTCATCCGTAAGTCTGTTTTCACATTCAGACTGTCCGCCTCACTTCCTGCCACCGAAGTGTCACACTGAGCAAGTCATACTATATCTTGTCCCACTGGCCCCATTAGTCTGCTCTATAAAAGCAATAAACCAAACAAAAGATCCCCTGGCAGCAGCCGTACAACCCAAACACAGTCCATGATCCACAAAGTCATCCAACATGTAAACACCTTCCTCGAATCCTGGAACAAACACTACACTCTCCATATAGACTGAACACACTGGTTTCTTTGGGTATGTATATGTGCAAGCACCCTTTCCTGCTTCGTGGTCTGCCATTAACTGTAGCTCTGTGCTGACTTTGAGGGATTACAGGGGCTTGGTTCACCCGAAAATGTTTGCTTGTTTAAGGCCGCAGCTTTGCTGCAAGCACAGGAAACCTTGAATTTAACAGGGTTAATGAATTATTAGTGTTCGTTTTCTCAAAAATGTATTTGATAATTAATCAGACCCATTTACCAATCATAGATTCAGGCTCTTTAACCAGCGTAGTCACTTTCATATTCAAAGAGTATGGAACATTTGTGCAAACCGAACTGAAATTAGGTGCTTGGAAAGGAGTGAAAGTGGTTTCTGTTTAGCTTTCCAAGCGCAGGTGCAATCTCCTGGTCTGTGTAAAGAAGCTCTATATCCACACAAATCCAACATTTACCAAGTTCCCTCTCATATATGTGGTGCTTTTCCATGCAATTATGGGGACTGAAGCTTTTACGCTTCAAAAGTACCATAGAAGTATTATAAACATCCATATTCCAAGTCTATGATTTTTGAACATAGAAATCTTTCATCCCGATTAATTGCAACCTGGACAATCTTCAGAATTTCTCTTATTTGTGTTCAACAGAAATAGGTCATATGGGTTTGGAATAATATGAAGGAGATTAAATGATGACATTTTCATTTTTGATTAAACTATCTCTTTAGGTCTAGCATCAATTCAATGCATATGTTTACTCTTTGAAATTACTCTACTTTTTCTATAGTTAGACACACCTCAAGGACCAGAAGTGAAATAGGATAAGTCTTTGGAGGCCCTTTCCAACTTATCATGGAGTCCTGAAAAGCCTTCCTGATTATCCTAAAAGAATTGCTTCATCCCAAGCTCAAACAGACTTGTTAAAGTTAGACTCACCTTTCCCCTGCATTCAGATGCTTCGCATGTCATAATCTGGTCAATTGCAGAAGCCAAGAAGAAAGGGAGGACAAATCACTGAAGTAAGTGTAAAAAAAAAAAAAAGAATTTGTGGAATAGTGTAGCTCTGCCAGCTCTATCAGGCATTCGTTTGATGGATGTGTTGTGACTCCTTTCCTGGAGAAAAGTCAATGATCTCATTTCAGCTCTGTTAACTTCTGCCAAGTATTTGCTTTTTTCAATGAGCAGTGTGGGGGCAGAGGGACAGAGTCTGCCTGTGGCCTCGCTCCAAATGATGCAATTTGACAGAAACCACATGAAGGGCCGAGGGTATGCAGTATGGCTAGAGTCTTGGAGCATGAAGGCAACACTCAGCATCTACCAGGCCTCGCTTGTACCAAGTGATTGGTTCCAAATGCACTCGGCTGTGTTTTACCCGAGGTTGTACCAATAACAAAAATAATCATTAGGTCAGAAAAGACAAGACCTTTGGCTCCAAGCCAAAAACACTCAAACTGGCACTCGTTTGGATACTAAACTACATGAAACCACTGGTTTATCTTTTAAGGTAACCCCAGTTGTTTGAGAAAGTTGTGCAGGATGTCTTTCCCTCTACTGTCGTCTTGCACTACTTTTTCTGAACTGGAGTTGGGCGTCTACAAGTGAGACATCACAGCTTTGGAATGCCACCAGGCGATCACCACACCACCTCTCCGGCATGCCGAACATAAATAAACCCTAGGATTTAGCCGCTTTGTTATTCCTAGCATTACTATCAGGAAGTGTCCAGCGGTGATCTATGCTCTTCAAATAGTTAATTTGCAGCCTCGGTAAGACATTCTTTTCCCAGGACGGGGAATTAAAAAGCAGCTCTGTGTTTTGAAGTTGGTCAAGGGGATGAGGCTCTCCATGACCCCTGTGTTTGGTTTAGGAGTATGTGCTGTTATTGGGGACGTGTGAGTCCGTCTGCAGCTGGTGTATGGGAATGAGGAGTCCGCATCTCTCGAGCAGGGAAAACGTAATTTCTGTCCGTGTTTGTTTTGAATCTGCCAGGTTGTTTTGACTGCTTAAGTTTGCATCTTGAGCACACATCCTGATGAACCCAGTGAATGTGTCCTGTGCGTGACCCCGCAGCTGTCCCGAGGGCGGATGCTTTGGGAGAGCTTTAATAGGTGATGAATGCAGAAGCGTAACTTTTGTGGACAAGCGGGATTGGGCTCGCTGTTGTAAAGAGAAAGTTTATGCATAGAGACGGAGCTGATTGGAGAGCGAGCAAAGCAGATTTTAAAATCTCTCCCTTTTAGAGATCCCTTTGGGATAACAACCAGTGGGTGCCATATTGACACCGTGAAATGTGGTGAAAGGTCATTTATTCTTTAAGTAGAGGATGTATGGAACATGTTAGCCATGTGATTAATTAATAGGTAGAGGTGTGTGTTTGTGAGAAAGGAAGTTCAGAATGGCATCCGAAGGTTCTGGGATCAATTATGCCTTGGAGAAAGCGGAGTGAAATTGTGGCCTCTTGTTTCGTTGCAGACTTCTGCGGTTCATACTGGTGAGCGAAAAATTTGCTTTTATAAAAGTGTTTTCAAGGGCTGACACCATAAAACTGACAGAGGGCATTTGTGTCTTTGTAGTTTCAGCCTGTGCAGAACTTGCATCTGGAGGAAAAGACAAGATTAAGGTTCTTAGCTGGCCCCTTCTCTCCCAAAGCCCATGGGAGGAAAAGCAGGATCTCTGAGCCCAGAGTTAAATATAGAATGGTTACAAAGCACTCATGATTTGCATACCTGAGAATAAAATGGTCCTGTTCTGGAACAACTTAGCCAAACTGTGGAGGAAGCCATGGGAATTTCCCTCCGCTCTGCAGCCCAGAAATGTGGAAAATCTTCTGGAGAATTGAGCTGCTCAGAACAACTGCTCTTTGAGTTAAACTCTGAATTGAAAATGTAAATCCATGCCTTCAACCAAACAACTTCATTCACCGTTTCCCATAGAAAGAATCAGACCAGTTCCTTTATGAGAAAAAAACAAACAAAAAACAGTCAAGCAGAATGACGTATTGATTTCCATGCACAAAGATGCAATTCTTCTTTAGATGCTAGGTTGAGATGACCATGATGGTTTTAAAATCATATTCCTGTGTTTTGGTTTGCATCCATAAAATTGCAAACAAAACACTTTT
Organism: Squalius cephalus; assembly: GCF_949319135.1. Classification (NCBI taxonomy): domain Eukaryota; kingdom Metazoa; phylum Chordata; class Actinopteri; order Cypriniformes; family Leuciscidae; genus Squalius; species Squalius cephalus. The sequence goes on from NC_137125.1 coordinate 45,310,022, forward strand.
TGTTAGCTTTGTTAACCTGTTTTACTGAATATCAGCTATGATTTGGGTGCTGGCTCTTACGTTTTCCATCTACGCCAACTTTTATACATGTCATCGAAAAATGATGCATGTTTAAATGAGCCAAATATTTTTTTAAATATATAAACATGTTTATAAGTAATGATTATGACATGGCATATTTAATCTAAACTAAAACAGAAAACTGTAAAATTGAACACAGGTCCTGACACGCATACCACATGACATGTGGTTGCTAAGGCACACAAAGAAAACACTTATCAGCTCACAAAAAAAAACATTTTTTCTTCATTCAAGCTTTTTACTCACTCTTTTTTCTTTCCTCTCTAAAGCAAGTAAACTTGCCTCTGGCTCCCTGGGCGGCAGGGAGCATTGAGCGAACGCCAGATCTTTAGGATGTCACCGCTGCTCAGTTGCTTCCACTTAGCCTTCCAGACTTTCCCCTGGCTTCTTTTCAAAACAAATCTTGGAGCAGGCCCACAGAAAGTGCATTCTTTCAGGGTCCTTGCGAGCAGTGCTCACGCGCTCCGCTGCTGCCAGAGGTCGCCTAGCCCTAGACAGACACACTGAGACGTCATTCAGTTACACAATCCAAATCAGAAAGTCCAAATATATACATATTGTGCATATTAATATTTGCATAATTGTATCAATTGCTTATATAGCGAGACTTTGAAACTTTGTATTGTGATGTATGTTAGTGTTCTTCTGATGGTAGTGGAAATGTCATCAAATACCATTGACAAACTACTGAGTGTTCATGTTTGTTCTATTGAGAGCTCAAATTAGAAATCCAATTGCAAAAGACCAACTTCTTGTCACTTTCCGCCACTTAAGCAAATGAGTCCAACTGACTTTGCTTTAATCTGGTGTTCTCCTTTTGGCCTTGGCAGGTGTTTAACAGCAATCCAATGTTGTTTTACTTCCTGTGTTTGCTTAGGCTAATGGTGAATGGGCTTTTGGCAAATTCTTCAGGTTTCCTATTTGAGTAGTGAGATTAGGCAGCTGTTAGCATTTGGTCCAATCAACAAACCTTTTCTCTATCAATATGTAAACATAAACCAAGAATCCCAATCTATGTTCAGATTGTACACCAAATTGTACACCATTTTTAGATTATATTAGTTTGGGTTTCTTCAAAAATAATCATTTTATTAGCAGTGGTGCTATTGATATTAATGTTCAGGTGAGACGTAATTGAGAATTCCCCAGTGTGATGATTTTTATCATTATTATTACTCACAGGTTGTTCTTGCATAGCTCAGGAGCCTTCTCTATTGGCTCATTTGAGTATACATTTGTTGCAAATGTTTCTCACTATGTTTATTATTAATCAGCAATTAAGCAATCTAATCTCATTTTAATGGGTTTTTCAATTATGTCTCATTTGAGTATTAACTTTGTTTCCCCTAAAATTCCTTAAAAATGAAACAATTTTGTCCTGGTAAGTATTCAACTGTAAAACTGTGAATGGACAGTTTGAGACATTGTTTTTGTACGTGAGAGAACTTCTCAGAAATCTTAAGCAAATTTCAACATTTGCTCTTATTCTATTCTCAATTCTTTCTTTGAGAAACGATGTTAATAGAGATATTAAAGAGATCTCATATATATATATTTGTATTCTTTACTACAGGAATTTGCTTATGTGTGAATTATTTTAGAGTTGTAATATTGATGTGTGTATTGTTATGTCATTTTTTTCTTTTCTTTACATAAATTCAACATAAATGATGGACATATTTTAAGTATCTTTTTTCATTTTCCCATTTCATTTCTATTAATCAGCACGAATAGCAAGAACTTTCTCTGAATTGGTCTCAATGGAAAAGGAGTGCAAATGACAGAGAATCTTTCATGGATTTTTCAGGTATTGACAGTACTGACCTTTGCTGGCCCCTCCCTCACTTATTTTATAGCATTTTACATTCCGATCATTCCTATTGGAACAGGACTCACCAATCACCCCACTTACCCAGCCCCGAAGCCAAACAAAGGTCACGGGGGCTGACCTTTACTCCAGGCGTCCAACCAAACTACAGGTGACGACGGAGCGGTTTCCGAAAGGTATGTATCATTAGCTGAAGTTTGTGTCCTTATCTCAAATGTCTAAATACTCATTTACTTAAAAGGAAACTGATCAATAGCTCAGGTCGATGACCCACAAAACCCTTGCTTTCATGGAGCGTAAGGAAGACACTTAAGTCTGAATGAATCAATGAAGATTCAAAGGTTACAAGTTATACAAATGCATTACAGAAACATATTTTAGATGCTTTAACACTTTTCTTAAAAGATGGTTTTGATCTTTTAAATGTCTTAAAAATATATTTTATAAAATGTCTTTAAATCTTTTTTGTAGTTCATTGAAAGGAATATTCTGGGTTCAGTACAAGTTCAACTCAATTAACACTATTTGTGGCATGATTTTCACCACAAAAATTGCATGTCCCTCCTTTTATTTTATTTTTATTTTATTCAAAGAGCAAAAATCTGGTTTGCACTGAGGCAACTACAATGGAACTGAGTGGGGCCAATCCATAAATGTTAAAAGTATATCCACACAGCTTTAACAATATACATGTTAATATGATTTTGGTATATGATAAAAAAAATAGATATAAATAGATGTAAAGATGTAATAGAAAGACCATTTTTGGTTCCCCAAAGAAACCATTTTTTCCACTATAAAGAACCTTTTGTGGAATGGAAAGGTTCCATGTACTATGTTAAAGGTTCTTCGTGGAACCTTCAATGCCAATAAAGAACCCTTATTTTTAATTGTGTAATTACTTTTATAAAATGACGAGCTTTATATTTTTGCTTTTAAATCCTCAAAAAAATTGGCCCCTTCATCTCCACCGTAAGTACCTCATGGTAACCCCGAAAACGAAGGACAAGTCAAAATGATCTTTTATAGTAATCAACATTTATACCAGAACATGTATTCAACCTGAATATTCATTTAAATAATTGGTTTGCGGTGTGACAAATGAATTCTAGGTTTGATCTAATGCAGGCTATAAATCTGCATGTATAATAATTATACAAATGCCTGTCTAAAATAGATCTTAACCAAACGCATTCTGTTCAGTGTTCAGTGGTAGTGAGGTTTACTGTTGCAGCCGCACTTGAGCTGTTTTTTGGGGAGATCTGGAATGTGCAGTGGGCCATTCGCTCTCTTTTGAAGACTTCCTGTCTAGGAGGCCAACGTTCCATAAATTTGTCAATGAAAACGAGTTAATTGAAGAACAGGGCAGAATTCATCAGGTCTACGCTGAGACTGTGTATGAATGTGTGTTGTGTATGAATGTGTGTGCATGTTTGTATTTGTACAAAGGTGTGTGTGTGTGTGTGTGTGTGTGTGTGTGTGTGTGTGTGTGTGTGTGTGTGTGTGTGTGTGTGTGTGTGTGTGTGTGTGTGTGTGTGTGTGTGTGTGTGTGTGTGTGTGTGAGAGAAAGGGACATCATGCTTCTGAAAATATTTCCTCTGTTGGAAAAACATTTGCCTTCGAGGAAAAACTCACAAAGTTGCGGTTTGCTGCACCCTGTTAGACTGCGTTCAGCCAATAGAAGAACATAGATTCTGTATTGACCAAAACTTGGTCTATTCATAAACTTTACATTTGTCTCCACTTGGCAAAACCCCCTATAGAAAATAGTTGGGATTGCCGTCGCCATGTGACGGAAGCGCGTGTGGAGAAAAGGAATTTCTTTTACAACAACTGTGTGGAAGTAAAATAAACAGTTGTACACAGAAATGTACTCACTGATTTACAACCATCGATAATAATCACCCTCAACTACATCAGTTTTCTAATAGTTCACATTCAGACTTTATATCTATATTCCATCAGCAGCACCAATTTAGACTCCTCATTTAAAAAAAGCTCCATACAATTCTACACTGTAAAAAGACTTCTTTTTTGTTTTGTTTTTAGCAAACTAAACTTAAAAGGATAGTTCACCTAAAAAAAGACTCCAAACCGTAAGACTTTTGTTCATCTTCGGAACACAACTGAAGATCTTTTTGATGAAATCTGAGCGATTTCTGTCCCTCCATTCACAGATACGCAACTACCACGTTGACGCTTTAAAAAGTTCATAAAGAGATTGTGAAACTAATCCATATGAATTGATCGGTTCAGTCCAAATTTTCTGAAGAGACACGATCGCTTTATACGATGAAATGATTTTATTTCTTCGTTTTTTATTGACTTTTATTTATTGCACATTTAAAAACGTATCATTTAAAAGTAAAGATATTTACACAAGAAAACTCCCAAGGTTGAACGTTTCCCATTTTCATGAGAAAAACATCTAAATGTAATAAAGTGTGCTGTAAATCTGAACATGTCTCAGAGACAACGCAGTGACTGCTGTATGTCTCTCTTGGCAGTGAGGCGCACTGAGAGATAAAGCGTCTGGATAGATTTAGCAGGACTGGAGACTTTCAGTGGAATGTGCTCATTTGGCATCCTCTGAACTGTAGTGAATGAGTGAATGGGGAGTGTTAGTTGTCATCTTCTCTCGTCTGTGCCGGCAGATGGAGCCTTTGGCCTGCCAGCTGTCGTCTGCAGCACACACATTTAGAGCTGGCATTGAGGGGAACACCACTGCTCATTTGGTACCTTCAGATAGCAAGCAGGTCTATGATACCTGGAGAAAGCTCAACTTAGCATTCCCATTGCTTGAATGGAGCAGCACCCATGCATTGGTGGTGACTGACTGATTTGAGGGCTCTAAAAAGCATGAAATGGATTGAAACAGGATAGTCGCTAGTGAAGAGTTTGGGGCTGTGCACATTCTTTAACTAGTCAGCTAATTAGTTAATCTAGTCGTGAGAAAGCAAGGAAGGTGGAGAAGAAAGAAAAACAGTGAACAAGGTTTTCGCGGTTCACCTCAGCCTGGGTGGTACATCCTTTGTGTTAGTTACTCTTTGACCTTAACAAGGTGTGGAGGTAAAAGTCTGGCAGGCAGCAGAGAGGTCAAAGGTCAGTGGGTTTTTCTGCTCTTTGTTTCCTGAATGCCTCCATCACGGGAAGTGGACATGCTGAGATTTTCCGGCACTGGAAGTTCTTAAACACAAAGAACAAGTTTGCTGAGCTTGGCGTACACATAGGAAAATGACGGCCAGAGTAATATTCATGATTGTAATTTATATGAATTGTTTTATAGGTTAAGGGTCATAGGTTTTGTATGACACATTGACATTACAGAATAGCTCTTTCCGCATTGCTGTATACGCATTCATTGTATGTGCTATTGAATGGGAGCATGCATAAACATTTTGATTTTCTTTTGAATTCCAATTCAATTCCAATTCTAAGATAAAAATCAGTCTATAGGCTTTCATAGGCAACCTAGGAAGTCAGGGAACGAGGGACGGTCTCAGTTTTTTACTCACACTCATGTCATTCCAAACCTCACTTTCTTTTTTTGTGTATAGGCTTATTCAAATTATTTGAACTAACTCACTCATCAATCAGTACAACTCAAGATGTTTATAGTGATACATCCCTACATAAAATACTGTAAAGTCCCACTATGACTCCTATCAACACCAGAATGACACACACTTCTCCTACGGGAGCTTTACTGAAGAATGTCTTAAATACAGCATTCACATCTGACCTTCCCACCGGGTCAAGAGCTACGGTGCAATCAGACAACAGACACTAAATATGGCACTAAAATAAATTAGCATGGTGTAAAAAACAAGACCAATACTACTAGCAGCACATCTTTATTCATTAATATGAAGATGTATGCTTGGCTTTCCTTGACTTTTACTTAATTACAGGACAAGCATCATTAGTTGGGCCAGTAACCATATTAAGGTAAGGTTTTTTCTAGCGTAATTTAAGAATATCCGATATAGACCGACCATCTTATTTGGTTTGAATGGGTTCACAAGGTCTATTTCTGGTTTTGTGGGATTGTTAAAGTGATCAGAATGTTTATTTGTGCATCACTTTGGTTAATGTTCACATAGCAGATATTAGTTATCAGTAGGGAAGATGGACTAATGGATGGTTGTCGTACTGATAGCAGATCACCTTTACCTGAGGCTCTTTCACCAGCTGGAGTGGCCCAGGTCAGCCTATTGCGCTGTGTTTGTACAAAAACACAACTTCTCATGTAAATGGAGGTGGTCCGGGGTCAGGTCCTCAGGGTCCCGGGAACAGTGGGAGTGTGTTATGGCTGATTCCACCTGTTGTCAATTGGTAATATATCAAGTCGTTTGTTAAAGGGATAGTTTACCCATGTTCTGTCATTATCTTTTGAAGAGAATCTTAAGTGATTAGAACTGTCAAGCTCCAAACTGACAATTAAAAGCACAAGAAAAAGGATCTGCATGACTTTTTGGAGCCACACGGTAGTTCATTATTCACTTATCGAGTTCATATGATTTTGTGTACAAATAATTCATTTGAGTTGGATATTTTCAATGAAGTAATTTGATTCAGTTCATATAACTCTGATTCATCTCACCAACTGGATCCAATCGTAACAGTCTCCGTCTAAATATTTCAGTCATTTTCAGAGAACTTAAGTCATTTATGGATACTTTTAGGATACATTTATGGAACTTTTGCCTCCTTTTTCAAGGTTGAAAGCGTCAGTATTTTTATTCATTGTAATTGCATAATTGAAGGACATTATTAAAAATTTCTCTTTTTGTGTTCCACGGTTTGGAATGAAACGAGTGTGAGTAAATGACGACACAATTGTTTCTGGGTGAACAATCCCATTAAGATAAATTACGGCTGTAAATATTTATAGTTAAAAGCAGGCCATTTATGACAAAATATTCACACCAGTTCTAATGAGGACAGCTAAACTAAGCCGCCATCTCAAGTGTGATGTGTGATTCCCAGTAAACTTAACTGTATAGCCTCTTGACACAGTGACACGCAAGTGTTCTTTCTGGATCAGAACCTTCTGTTGACCCTGTGATGCCACAATGTACCTGCTTCCCAAACTAGAGCTTGAGTTCACAGAGGTCCATTTCCATATACACAGGCCACCCTTCCCTTTTCCATATGACTACATTAGGAATACGAGAGCCTGAAGACTATGAATAGACCAGCGGACCCTGCTGTTCACAGGGGACTCGGGTTCAGTGAGGTGGGAGTTTGTGTGAGCTTGCACACATTGCCTCCTGTCTCTCCAAGGTGGCCTGGGAGCTGGCCAGACGTCTATGTCACTTCAGAAAGGAGTTTGGGAGAGGCAGCTCATGCTGATCATTTGTCTTTATGGCCCCACATCACCTTTAACCCTTTGACAGGGTGACTGACCCTAGATAGTCCATTTCTAAGTGACCAAAAAGGCAGTTTGGCTGTCTGGTTAGTGGATAACCATATTGGCTTCTATATACTGTGTGTGTATGTATAATGTATATGTATATATGTGTGTGTGTGCGTGTATAAAACATATACACTTCCTCCATCTTATGCACATTTCTTTACATGTTATTTTGGCGTACTTGATTTAGCTTTCAGCTAATAAGACTGTATAATGCATTTGATCATATTTAAATACAGATATTGTGAAAAGCTCTATTGAAGTAAACGTCTGACATCCATTTATAACAAACATGCTCATCTCTTTGCCTGAGACTTCTTCACAGAACTTGATAAGCTGCCCCATGAGAATTGAACATTTTCTGTTTCATTTTTTTTCATTACCGCTACTTATGCAGCTTTGAGACTGAAGTGAAGAGGAAAATGCTTTAACAGTTTGTGTCTGATGTGTGGCTGTAGGCCCCTGGCAGCCGGCTTTCATAAATGTATTGCATATGTGGGGGCCGCTTTGAGGCTGTCTGGGGATGAAACGGTTAAAATTGACATCGGGTGGCAAAGGGGCTGTGGTTGGTCTCAAATCTTTTTAGTGTGCTGCGGTGGACGAGTTCTCCCACCATTTGCCCAGAGCGCTCCCCTCCTCAGAGAGAGAGAGAGAGAGAGAGAGAGAGAGAGAGAGAGAGAGAGAGAGAGAGAGAGAGAGACAGAGAGAGAGAGAGAGAGAGAGAGAGAGAGAGAGAGAGAGGAAATCTGTGTCCAACCCAAAGAATGTCTTTTGAAATGCACATGCTCCTTTTTTTTTTTTTTTTTTTTTACACCCTGTGAGCACTTTGTTTCCTTAACATTTCTACAGATTTGCCCTGCATTCTTGTGATTTACTACCACAATCATTACTTTTAATGGTGGAAAACTTCAAAATAAATTAAGTAAAGACAATATAAACCTTGATTTTTTTTTTTTTTTTTTTTTTTCTTAATTAGATATTTTTATGCATTTAACATAATAAATGCTTTGGCAATGGGAAGCTTTTTCCCATTCTTGAATCTGGCTACGGACTGAGAAGTGCATTTTGCACAATATGTATACATTCAAGTCATATGTCTCCTTGTTCTGACATAAGTTTCAAGTTGGCCGTAATCGATCTTGGTAGTACTTTGGGCAGTAATTTGTGGCTGGGGCTATTGATCGTATTCGTTTCATTCGCTGGCGGTCCTGACGCCGCTCTGTCTGCGGGGGAGTGGTCTGAAATTCCTCTTCTCCACCTTCTTTGGGGGTCTGAGAGCTGTTTTTTATGAATGAACTGAATACCAACTACAAATTAACCAGTCTCTTTCACAAGAAAAGCACTCCTTCTGTAGCCAGCTCTACAAACATGCTCATTTTCAGTGTAATGACGAAGAGCATGCAGTGAGGAATAATATATAAGTGCAGTAGTGTAAAAATAAGCACCCAGATGTTGACATATTACATAAAAAACAGAATCATGGCAAGTATTACAAAAAAAAAATTCAAATTAGCAAGAATCTTCAGTAAGTATAATAATCATATAAAAGTGCATTAATGTAAAACACACACTCATTAGTGCATTGCATTTATTTAACGGTTAATGACAAATAAGTATGTCTGAGATGATGACGACGGATAAAACTAATTAAATCATTGTATTTAGCAAAATCATTTTTTGGAATATTTAAAGATTTTTGAATTTATTTTAAAACAATTAATGACCTTGACACAGTGTCGTGAGCATATCATTGTCTTTTTTACGACGTTCTTGTCACATGACAACAAAATGGCTTCCTGTGTAATTGAACCGCACTGACTTTGATTTGGCAGACAAGGGTTAATATCTGATAATAGTATTTTAATATATTTGAATAAAAGTGCTGCACAGATTATTTTTTAGGAACATTTCAGACTTTTAATGATTTTCCCAAACATTTTTAAGCTTTAATCCCCATACAAATTTTCAAATAACTTTAATTAATAAAACGTTATAGTAAGACGTAATAGATCCAGACAAGAAAAAAAGCGTCAGGTCATTGACCAATAAAACACGCATTTTATTTATATTTCTTGATGCACTTTTTAATTTTCTCTTCTTATCTTTTTTTGTGCAGCTCTTGGAGTTCAAGTTCCCCCAGCTCTTGGTTATAAAGCCCATCTCTGACACAATTGTATTCAGTTGGAGAGGGTTGGGAGGACTTTGCCATTCCCCCCTGTTTGTCGAGCAGGCTCGGTCAGATCGTGGGAAAGGCCCTCCACGTAAAGCAGTTTATTCTTTGTCACTGTTGTTCTTGTGTAATTGATCTCACTCCACGTCGATGGGCGGAAGACTTCAAAGACACGCGGCTGTTGGAGGTCGATCTGCTTGTGCTCGCGGCCTTCAGGAACAAAAAACAACTGCCTTTCTCTTATACACACACTTTTGATGAGTGTGTAAAGTTGTATAGCTATGCACGTGAGGCGTGACGTGAACGCCAAAATTATAGGCTACATGCTATTAACAATAAATTGCATTTTTTAAAATGACACATAAAGGATACTCACAACCAAAACGTTTTACGTGAATGGTTTTCATAACTTTCGGAAAGAAAACGTTTTTTATATATTTCGCCGAATAAACGCAGAAACGTACAGCGCGTCAAGTGTAGCCTAGTCAGGCGTTTTTTTTTTTTTTTTTTTAAATCATACAGTGCCACCATACTCATATGAACCGTTTTTGTTTTGATTTTTGTAATGGACAAGAACATAGGCTACAGTAACAGCGCGACCGGCCAGTGTTGTCCGATTCCTGAGCTAAAAACTCTTTAATGAATTCGGAATCGCATATAACATAGGCCTACTCTTACTATTTCCCCCATATATTTATTTGGCAAAAATAGTAAGAGTAGTATGCAGTATGCAGTTCCGAATTCAGCATCTTATGTGGCCGTTCTGTCTATAACTCCAAACACCTTAGAATCAGCAGGGACCCCCCGGCCATTCCATTATCCTCACTTATTGAACCGTAACTCATGTTATTTTTGTCATGCCATACTCTAAATCAAGAACTATATATTTTTTGTTCTCTTGTATTTGATTTTTGTTGCAATTATATATATATATATATATATATATATATATATATATATATATATATATATATATATGTGTGTGTGTGTGTGTGTGTGTGTGTGTGTGTGTGTAGTAAAATTTATAAAAATAAATTAATAGATAAAATACCACATTTTTGTTTTAATATTCTTTAGCAATTATGCAATCTCTAAAAAGCTGAAGATTTTGAAATCTGATCGTGTGTCAGTGAGCAGTTAATGCTACTAAACTTTTTCTTTAGTTTTTTCTACTATAAACTTTTCTACTTTCTACAAAACTTTTTTTTTTCAAAATAGCCTATTCCCGAAAACAATAGCCTATAAGAACCGCTAACAGTTAAGAAACCAGCTTTTTTACGAGAATCGGAGCACATCCCAAACGAAGTTTATGTCAGCTATGGATTACATTTCTTTAAACAAACAAACAAATAAACGGTGTTGAACTATGCTGTGTCTTTAAACTTTTTGGAGTGTAGCCAATAACATGAATGGTGCTGGACACGTGAGTTTGTCTCAATGTGGTCTCTCCTCTTAGTATTTCTCATGTTTTCTCTGGCTGTTGTCCAATTCTCTTCTCTCTCTTTCTCTCTCTCTCTTTTTTGCGCCTTTCGTTCCCCCTCCCTCCTCGTGTTATCCACCCACGGGAAAAGTGATTTTCGCCCCACTCTCCTCTCTCTCTCTCCTTTTTTTTTTTTTTTTTAAATGTATACCTCATCCTCATCCACAGTCTCTGTACTTATTTCCGTGTGGGCAGCCGGGATGCATTTAAAATGCCCCCATTTTTATTTAAACCAATCCGCGTAGAAAGTCTTTCCCCGCAAATTCTTGAATCGAATCCGCAATAGCGTGAATTTGACAGTGCACTGTCACAATTTCCCTAAGGCGAATGTCTCGCTCAAATTGCAATCGATCACTGGGCTTATTTTATTACTAAAGCCACCCCCACTTAATTCTACAGAGGAGATTTTTTTCCCTCTGTGTGTGTGTGTGTGTTTGTGTGTGAGCCAAATTCTCAACCAAGAGGCAGCACGTGCTTCTCACAATACCGCACTTTTAATTTACATTTTGCATACCCTTCATGAGCGCACCGGTTTTAATCGCATTGTTTTTGATAAGCGCGCACTGCTGAGCGCGAGACACTGACTGACTGGCGGAGAGCTCGTGCTGCAGGAACAGAAGGTGCGCGAGACTCTGTTTGGAACTCACACACACACACGATGAGCGCGCGCGGCGAGGAAGCTGCCGGCGAAGCTTCAGGATCGCAGGAGCACCTCGAGCCCGAGCCCGAACCCGAGCCCGCCCCGGCCGAGCCAAAGAAGAGGGGACCGGGTAGACCCAGGAAGCCGCAACAGGTCAGTGTGTGACTCGTATCTCTTCCACCACAAGCACATTTAATATTCTAAATTGGGAATGGACGTGTTTAAACTTTGCTGGACTGCTCAATAAACATTCTTAGAGTAACCATATTACTCTTCGCGCGCGCTTTATGGCTCATATTTACATGCTCCCCTGCTGCAAAAACAGCTTTAAAACCAGACTACGCTAGTATTCTGGTCTGGTTGCAGGTTTTAAGGGGAATTTGGAAACTTTTGGCGACCAGCTTAGCCAGGTTGTGAGACCAGCAAACCAATTTAGTTTGGTTTGGAATGTTTTTTTTTTGTTGTTTTTTTTTTTTTTCAGCACTATCATGTTCTTAATATTTTTTTATTAGATTTCCTTTGTCCAGCTATATCTCAGTTTGTGTAGGCTGCTGTATTGTATTGCTTAAAGCAATGCATGTGTGCATACTTTTGCACATTTGTACATGCACACACTGTATCGTGTATCTATGTGTTTATCTAGTTGACATATAACAAGGACATAACTTTTTTTAATTCAACAGTATGATTTTATTTTCACTTTTAACAATACTTTTACTTTCACTTCTTGATTTTAAATGCATGCAAAATGACATTTTTCTTTAAAAAAAAGATGAATTAGAAAACATTTATTTAAAATAGTTTTGATGAATTAAAGCATTGATGGACACAGCTGTCACTGCTTGAAACATGATGTCAGCTACCCACTTTTTAGACCGTGTTTTAAGACAGAAGTATCGAGTTTGAGTGCTTGATTGTGATTGCATTTTCAGTTTGAATTTCTTTTGTGAAGAATTCCTGCAGAATGAATGTATAGCTTGTATGTGTATTAGGTTTATTGTACTACGAGTAGCACTTGTTTGCATTTGTACAGTACACACTTCTTTCTATCAGATAGCATTCCGAATTGTTGATCACAATAGTCTTTCATACCTGATGGTACAGTCACTTTAATGCTAAATGCCTTAAATGTAAATGTATAGCCTGCGCTATAGGGTCCTCTGTTGATGTGATGAGATCAAAGCTAGATTGCTTTAGAAATATTGCTTCAGTCTAAGTAAAATTAGTTTTTTTGCTTCTGAATTATCAGCAAACCATTAGACCAAATTTTGCACAATCCATCTATTTAAATTACAAATGACAATATACCAAAAACCTAGGTTGTATTGTGTATAACTGACTCTCTACACTGTACCTGTCAAAAGTTTGGAAACATTACAATGTTTTTATGTTTTTGAAATAAGTCTCTTATGCTCACCAAGTCTGCATTTATTTAATCAGAAAAAAAACTAAAAACAGTAATATTATGAAATATTATTACAATTTAAAATAATTATTTTCTATTTTAATACATTTTAAAATATAATGTATTCCTGTGATGGAAAAGCTGAATTTTCAGCATTATTTCTCCAGTCTTCAGTGTCACATGATCCTTCAGGAATCACTATAATATGCTGATTTGCTGCTCATGAAATATTTATTATTATTATCATCATCAATGTTGAAAACTATTTTTGCTGCTTAACATTTTTGTGGAACCATTCAATCAAGGTAAGATTAAAAAAGAGAGAGAGAATTGAATAATTGATATGGATCAAAAGTGACAGTTAAGACATTTATAATGCTACAAAATATTTATATTTAATAAATGCTTCAATAAATTGAATCAATACATTTAATAAATGCTGCTCATTGAACTTTCTATTCATCAAAGAATCCTGAAAAAAAGGATTTTCAACATAATAATAATAATAGGAAAATAATAATAAGAAATGTTATTAAATGTAATGTTTCCACAACTTTTGACAGGTTGTGTGTGTGTGTGTGTGTGTGTGTGTGTGTGTGTGTGTGTGTGTGTGTGTGTGTGTGTGTGTGTGTGTGTGTGTGTGTGTGTGTGTGTGTGTAGGCTGTTTTAAATGTACATGTTGATGTGAGCAGTTGTTGGTTACTATAACAACAAGCATGTAATTAAAATGTAGTGTCACTGAGCTGAAAATCAAACTGTTTAGTCATGACCACATCCATCTAAATTCTTGTTTTGAGTGTTTGTGGTTAGAGGATGTGATTCACTATCTTAAGCAATTCAACAGTGACTCTCTGCAATACCTCTAATGGCAAGTAGTCATCAGGATGAGCTGGCAAGTGAGGTTAAAAATAAAGTCAATCAGTCACCAAATATACTGATTTTTTGGCATGTAAAAGATGTTGCTTGTATGTAAAAAAAAAAAAAAAAAATTTAATTAAAAAAATTTATTCTAAAATCTTCTATTGTGTATGTGTATAGTAACGGTGCTGTTGTTAATTCATTGCAAAAAAAAGTCGCTTTATAGTTAATGTAGTCAATATATGCAGGCAAATATAAGTGAAACAATTTGAAAGAAGACTGTTGATCACATACATATTTACAAAGCTAAAAAGTTGTATTGTAAAAATGTCTGTTTAATAATGTTTTGTTGTCTGTCCAGGAATAAAGTTGTCTTTAGTTGTTCTTCCTGTGTGCCTAGCACTACACATAGACACAAAACTTTGTCCGTTTTGGTCTTGACTCATAAAGCACAAGTGAATGGGAGACCACCAGTAAATGTACGTATGCTTGAAAGGAACCCTGTCTTCTTTGAGAGGGGGAAGAGTGCATCAGGGTATACAGTGGTCTCAGAAAAGTATTTGAACATTTCAAATGTATGAATTTCTGTGGCACCTGCACTTTGCTAAGCTATTTTTGCAATCACTTAAAAGCATTTTTAGTGGATGTATGAAGTCAGTTCTCACAGCAGAGTAGCCACAGGTGTAATTCATCACATTAACAATGAACCTGATCCACTAACGTCTGACAGCCAGAAAGTGTCCAAATACGTTTGGTGTCATTTTGAGCAATACATTTATGATGTTATCAACTGAAACCTTAAAATTGGCTTGAATAGTGTGCTTGTGCTTTCTTCCAAATAAATGGCACTTGGTTTGCTGATAGAAAATGGAGCGGCAGTAGCCCATGGCTTTGTTTCCTGTCTTCATGGCCTAAGTTCACCTGCTCTCCTCTTCAGGAACCTACAGGAGAGCCGGTCCCCAAACGACCGAGGGGACGTCCCAAAGGAAGCAAGAACAAGGGCCCCTCCAAAGCAGCGCAGAAGGTGAGAACCAGGCAACTTTCTGCACACCTCAACAGTCACAAACAAACTCACACAAACACTAAATATTATCTATCTATCTATCTATCTATCTATCTATCTATCTATCTATCTATCTATCTATCTATCTATCTATCTATCTATCTATCTATCTATCTATCTATCTATCTATCTATCTATCTATCTATCCTTGACTTTATTAACTGAAGAAAATGGGCTCTTACCATTTTATGAATCATTTATCAGGAATGTGTCAGGAGCATTTAGAAGCATGTGAAATGTGTCAACATCAACATCGGGCGTGTGAATGTCGAGGGCTCCCTTCTTGACGTCTCAATCATAACTCCTCAGTGTTGCCTATGTGAACGGACCGCAGTGACCCGAACCCCTTTGCTGTGTGTTTCAGCAGAGCAGTTAACACTAAGCTCCAGTAATGTGGCGGGGGGAGTCCTGCTGACCTACACACCTAAAAGTAGCAGTGAATTCTACACACATAAATACTCTCTCTCTGTCTCGCCTTAGGCAAATGACCACGCATACGTGAGAGAACCACAAACATGCAGGCGTGCATGAAGCGTATACTCTGCGCAGGGAGTATAGAGCATGCACTGTTGCATATTGCCAAACGAACTCTGTTCCCATTCCTTACTAATGCCCGTGTAAACAGAAAAGCAAATCAGAAAAGCACATATGATTTAGTTGGTGCGCATCAGTTTTAGCCGAATGTGACTGTCAGCGTTTGTGTAATTGCTGAATTCTGTTTATGTATTGGGAATGTCTTTAAAGAGGGATTCTTCTGGCGAGCATTTTGTAATGAAGTCATTAACATTTCAGCCTCTCTTGTGTGTGTGGTCTAGTCTGGCAAATGTTTGTGGGAAGTCCCCTCAACTGTCAGTGCGTTTGGTTTTTAAAAGCATTACAATGTTATTCTCGTCCCCGAGACGTCGAGGGGAGCTGAGATGTCTACTTGCGGAATTAGTCTGCGTTAATAACTCAGTGACAGCTCTGACCACTCTCTTTTCACAGTAATGTACCACTGTAAACAGTCACGGCCCCGCTTTGAAAAGCTTGAGCAATTTTCTGCTAGTGTAATACTATTTCATCTTATTTCGCTTTTTTATGATATACAGTGGACTGAATAATCTACCAAGATGAAAGGAGCCAAAATCGGCAAGGTGCCTCACTAGAGACACTTCTCGAAAGATTTGCTCTCCCACCCAAAATCAGTCATCTTCTGTGTCTCCTAACACTTTCACGACCCTCAATTTAAAGGCTCAGACTGACTCCAAACTGATGCTGTACTTGCTGAAACAGTGGACGTACCAGCTGGTCAGGTAGATGGATAATGCCTTGAGACAATGCAACGAATAAACAACCTCCAGGTTCATGAAATGTAGCTGTCAATAAATAATGCAATTTCATTTGCACATTAAAGACATTGTCAGCTCTAAATTGCTCTAAAGAACCCAGAGAAGTGGTATCATATTAGCATTCCAGGCTGAACAGGCCATGATATACCTAGATGGTACACAGTTTTAACTGTCAAGACATATAACCAGACCATTTCCGCCCCGCTACGATCATTTTGCTCAATTCATTGGCCCTAATGACTAGCCGGAATATTTTCCGTTGACCAGACATTGTTGGAACTTGATACGGGGCACCAGGGGGCTAATTTTAAACTCTCCATTCGCAAAAGTGGGTTTGGCAGAAGCGAGACTGCCCCTCCCTTTCCATTAATGAGAGATGGCCTTGTCCCCGGCCTCACACGCATGCCAGGATGTCCTGGTGTCGAAGAGGACAGTGAGCGCCCGGGCTCGTGTCTGCTGTGGACACGGGACATGGCTGGACGAGACACGCAAACACAGACATGATTAATTGATCAGGGTGTCGACTTGCAGACCATTAAATCTCCTGATTAAAAATGCAGCATCCCCAACAGAGGACTGAAGGTAGGGAGACACTGATTGGTCCGAGAAAGACAGACAGAGACACTGAGAAAGACGCAGACAAGGAGAGGTGAGGTTAAAGGGTTTGTGTCTTTGCAAATCATTATAGGCACAGCAATCTAATATTTACATCAATTTCCACTCCTTTTCAATCCCATAAACATCTATGGAAGTGTGTAGGACACAAAATTGGTTGCCGGACTGAGGCTAACCGCCGACCCGTAGCTGCCTCTGTGTCCTTTCTTAGTGACTGGCTGTGGCGTGAACTACGACGCTCAGGTTTATGTTTCTCCAGTCCATCATGCCTCTGCAGAACGGTGAAGTGTCCTTTGGGTATTCAAAACAAACTCTGCTTGTTGGAGAAGTGGTAATGTGAGCCTTGACAATGCCTGCATACTTCGTCAGGGCAAACAGACTGACCCATACAGGACTGAACACATCACACACAACACAACAGACAGGGATGCATTGTAGAAGTAATATGTGGAGTATTCCAACCATGAATGAAAGTATGGGTTTAAAGGCATAGTTCGCCCCAAAAAAGAAAATTCTGTCATCATTTGCTCACCCTCGTGTCTTTCCAAACCTATATGACTTTTTACTATCAGAAAAAAATGTACCCTTAGGAGTGCAACAGCTTGTCACTTAAAGGGACAACTTTGTACTTTATCTACTCCTAAAAGATGCATATTAGTATCTTAGAGTAGTTATATGTACACCTAAGGTACTACTATGAATGTTATTGGGGTAAATAAGGAAGAAAGTTGTCCCTTTAAGGGTACTGCCCAAGTGACAATCTCTTGTAGCCTTAAAGCACTTTTTTTACACAAAAGATGAATTTTTTGAAGAATATAATGAAAGAGAAAGCGGGTCTGTGAATCCTTTGTCCAGAATTTCCGAAAATACTTGCCAATATGACTCGATTGCGATATTTCAAGTCTTCTGAAGCCATATAGCCATATACCATAGCGTTGTGTGAGGAAAACCCAAAATGTAAGGAATTTCCTGAAATTCTGGATATCTTCCCTAGCTTAGTACATTTTTGAGATTAGTGTTGTCCAATTCATGAAATAAATCATTCTATTGAATCTGATCAAATTCATCATTGATCCAATTCATAGTTATTTTAGTATTATTTATATACTCTTATAGTAATTATTAATATTTTGAATTACCCTTTATTTTTATATTTTCAGTTTTGATTTTAAATTTAGTTTAATTTGATTTTGTTATGTGCTTTTATCATTTTTATTGGTGTGTTTAATTTATTTTAATTTATTTGTTTTAGTTTTTGTCATTCACTGTAAAAAAATAGATGATTATGAAGTTATGACAACATATGTATTTACATTGCTTTAACTCATCAAAATAAGTTAAGCAATTTTCAACTTTTTAATAAGTTATACAAGATTCAACTCATTTTTTTAAAGTCAGTTTAATGTAATTTAAGTTGAAATGACTTAAACACCCAAGTTGATTGTACTTCAAGTACTAATCTTTTTTTATTTTTTTTACAGTGAGTACTTCAACTTAAAATCACTTATTTCATTTAGTTGCAAGGCGAAGTTTTCCTCTAATAATTATTTTCATTTCATTTTATTTCAGCTCTATTTTAATTATCGAAAACAATTTGAATAGTTTTAGTTAACAAAAACAACACTAACTAAATGAAAAACTGAATGAATGTATCAGCATTAACTGATTTTATTAATTACTAAATACATTTTATTTAATGTCAGCTACACATTTATGGATTCACGTTCTTGACTTTGACAGTTAAATATACTCTCATGATTCATGACACTACCTCGGTAACTCTCTCAGATTAGTGTAATGCTTAAGCATGATGGTGTTGTTAATAGGTTAGAGATAGAGATGCATACTCTACCAGCATTGATTTGTGTCTCACTCGTTTGGATGTACTCTGCTGACAAACATGATACCTTTGATGCCTACCTTTCCTGGTTCATTCACAGAATTCATAGATGTTTGATGATTTGAGTAAGGTTTCCCGCAGGGCTCTGCATGACAAAAGCCCACGGCCAGAAGAAAACTTTATATCCTATAAATAATGAAGACATGTCTTGTCTTGTTAATTGCCTTCGACCATAGCAGGAAGGCACCATCATTCAAACCCTCGGGGAAAGACTCTCCTGCTTCCACCTGTCAAATTATTTCACTTACAATTTCAGAGGATGATGGAATTGTTGCTTGAACAACACAAAATGTCTGTGGGAAATCCTATGATGGTCTTAAGTCAGACAACCATCAAATCGGAAAACCTAAATGCTATTAATGGAAGAATTTACTGTCAAACAACTTTAGCAACAGGGTGTTGCAAGACTTTTTTGATATATAAAGACATTTTCCTGTGAGGTGTTTTATTTTTACAGTGTTTCAATAGACCCCTGTTATTAAGCTGGAGCCGCTGTGATTGAAACCCCATAACTGTCTTTCATGGCCCTTATCTGGGTGGGTTTGCTGATAATGGTGCTCTTATTTACACTTGAATGGCATAAAATTCCTCTAGTGAAATATTACGCTGCACAGACCAGGAACTTGGGCAATGGAGACAGTTCATTGTTGGAGGCCCGGATATACCTTACAAACTCTTTATGTATTAAAAGCATTAGAGGAAATGGAACCCTAGCATTTCACCTTCTCCTTTTGTGGCCATATATGAAAATGACTCTGCTTGTGACAAATTGTGTGCCTGAAAAATTTGTTTAAAGCACTTGATGAAATACCGACCACTAATTCATGGTTGTTGGCATTTGCAGAAAGCTGAGACCACAGGGGAGAAAAGACCTAGAGGAAGACCCAGGAAATGGGTGAGTTTGTTTGCATTAGTTGTATATAACTAGACACATCCATTGCAGCATGATCCCATATACCTTTCAAAACTATATCGATGCAAATTTATTAGCATTGCTTTTCAGTGTTTCACAAAAAGGAAAATTATTGTTTCTTTTTCCATTATATTTTACGAAGATTCTTTTATATGAGACATAATGCACAAATTAAATACATTAATTTACATAATGATCAGACAACTGATCATTTATGGAGCACTTTGTTAACCTTTTTTTTTTTTTCATGTTGCCTATATGTGCAGTCTTGGATTTATTAATGATACCTGCATACAAACATGAATGTAACATCACGCAAATATTTTAATTTACCAACTCTGTTGTAGAAAAGCATGACTATACTCATTCATTTTCTTTTGTTCTTTTTTTTACCTAAAAACATACTGTGACACACACAGTTATGTACATGTTACTTAATCACTTATTCAGTTGATCGCCAATGTGCAACAGACAATTAAATTTTTAATTCAATTGTTTTAATTCAGTTTTAACCCAATAATTCCTCTGATAACCTGAATTTTGCGGGGTTTATCAGCCTGCAAATGACACATTTGATAGCTGGAGAAGCAAAGCGGCAGGCGGTTAAAAGTGCCACCAGGATAACTGCAGGGAGATATGGAGAGAATGAACCCTTTGTGGCATGCCGACTCTGTGTCCTCATGGATTTTTCTCTGGCAGACAGGAAAAGCAAAGCATTCCGAGGCCCCTAGACATACATTTAAAATTGTGTCACATCTGATTTCTCTATACAGTTTTAGGAAAGTGATGGGCTGAAATGATTGGTTCAATACAGAATTGAGTACATTTGTATTGGAGGAAAACATGCCCCATCTGACTCTATCATCCAGGAATGCGATTTGAGTCACATGTGAGCCGAGCTGTTCCAAAACACCCTT
The DNA here is from genome assembly GCF_949319135.1 of Squalius cephalus. Lineage (NCBI taxonomy): Eukaryota > Metazoa > Chordata > Actinopteri > Cypriniformes > Leuciscidae > Squalius > Squalius cephalus. The sequence goes on from NC_137125.1 coordinate 45,330,636, forward strand.
TACCTCCAGGTCTCGGCTGAGCCCCTATAGCTAACGTGCTAAAGTTAAGCTTTTACTCGCCACATCGGACTGTTTTAGGACAGAAACTTAAACTTTATGAGACACGCAAAGGGTTAGATAGGTCAGAGAATGAGGGAAGTCTTAAAGGAGCATCTGTAGAATGCAAGAGCCTTGCGCATGGACACAATTCTACTTTTCATTATACTACTTTTATTTATATGTGGACAGTGAAATATGGGACAGAAAGGATTTGTAGGTCAATTATAGATCATAGATAAATTATAGATCATCATATAGATCAATTATAGATTTTTTTCAATTTTTGTCACCATAGTGTTGCATTTTTAATGCAGCATATGTCCATGAGAGAAAATTATAGAAAGGCAACATTAAAAAGTCCATTTTGAAAATGTTTTGCAAATCCCTAATTTCACTGGTGTTATTTAAATTGCTGCAAAACCAGTAGATTGCATCAAACCTTAAAAGGTATTTTACTACATATCAGGGTAAAACATGATCTAGAAGTGTCAGTTTAAATGAGTTTGTGAGATTGAGAGTCTGAACGGCTGAACTCTTTGGACTGAACTGATAAAGTTTACATTTATTGCCCTGTTTCCTTTGTACCGATGCCCAAAGGTGCGTTCGGCTGCTCTTTCATGATGGCAGCGTGATGCAGTTACACACTCCCACACACACACACACACACACGCTTGATCCACCCACTCACTGATGTCAGTTAGCCTTAGACAAATAAATAATGGAGCAATATACTTTGTAGATGCTAAGTAGACTTTGTAAATGTTTTTTCTCACAAAGCAACTGGAATAGCAAAGAAAAGAGTATGTTTTTCCCTTATTATAAACATTCAACACAATGAAATTGATAGTACTTATGTTTAAAGTGATAATAATCACATTACTAGCTTATGCACTTTTTTGTCTTGGCTGCAGAGGACGTTAATCAATTATCCACCAAAAATTTGCATCCTTCAATATGAAGTTTAAGATTCCATATTGGTCCTTTTTCAGAGTACATCTTTAAAGACATATAACCAGAAAAATAATTGTTTGTCTTTCTGATTGAAGCACAAGCTATTATGGGTCAAAGGTTAACTAGACTTAAGCAAGCACTACCTGTGAAAACAACAGATTTTTCTCATGGATTTTTTTGTATTTTATATATTCATTAAATGCTAAGATTTCTTTATTATTTTTTCATATATTTTTTAAAATGCAATTTTACAAAGGATTTTTTTTCTTCTGAAAATTTAGGTCACACTTTAGATTGTGGTCCAGTTCTTACTATTAACTAACTTAATTACGACTTTTGCCTCAATAAACTCCTAGTTACTGCTTATTAATAGTAGTTTAGTAGTAGTAGTAGGTATTGGGTAGAATTAAGGGATGTAGAATATGGTCATACAGAATAAAGCATTAATATGTGCTTTATAAGTACTAATAAACAGCCAATATCCTAGTAATATGCATGCCAATAAGCAACTAGTTAATAGTGAGAATTGGACCCTAAACCTAAGTGTTACAGAAACTGAACATAGTTTCTGCAATTAACATACTTTATACAGTCGAAAACATTTTTCTGTTGCACATAGACACATGTTGCAGTTGATTTGAGTGTTACAAGCTGGTGTGAATCTGGAGGCATATTCATCAGGCTGTAGTCATTCTACAAACATCCTGAATGTGGAGTGGGCATAGTGGTATGACATCCTGTGAATGTGTCCGAGATGAACTTGCGGCCAAGTGAATGAATGATAATGAGTCAGAGATGGAAAGCAGAGAGAGAGATAGCGCTCCGATCGGAACGTTTGGGTGTCTGAAAAAAAAAAAAAAAAAAAGAACGAGCCTTGCATCTCCAGATGTGTGCCAATGCTTTATTGAGTTCAGCCAATGCAGTCTGAGGCAGAAAACCAACATTTTTTGTCTTCCTGTCTGCTTTTTTATGAATGGGCAATGGGAAACGTTTGCGTCTGCAGCCCTCCGTCCTCTTGTATGGGTCATTGTGTGTGGGTTATGATCTGTTTAGCAGGTCACAGATGAATTAACATGGCCAAGAGTCTGCGTGGCGGTCTCCACATACTCAGGGTGGACTTGACAAGAGTTTTGCCATTCCTCTTCTAGATAAACAAGTCAGTTTTCTTCATTCAGCTACTGCTCGCCCTCCTGGAACTAATTATAGCATATCCTTTTTGGCTACAAGGGGCCGCTGGAATGTTTTCCTTTGGCCCCCTCCCCCAACTAAGTATCTCCACCCCCCTAAATGGTTAATAGTGGAAGGTGGCTTTGGCTACGAGAAGAGAGAAAAAAAAATGGTTTAATCATGTTCATTCCACCGGAGACATTTAAGACACTTACCAAGAGCTCACCAAGACCGGTTCATTCATCTAGGGCATTCGTCAGTTTCAAAATGACCTCTGTTGAGATGTATGCATTGAGCATCATGCTATCAGACAGGAAATTCAGCAGTCAGAGAGGATGTAGAATGGTTTGGGATTCTTAAAATAACATTTCGCAGGTGGCACAGCTGCTACGTGAGGATGCTGGTTTGCTGCAAGAAAAACTGTCCTCCCCCAGAGTGATAAGAATAAAAGTTGTTCTAAGACCTTGAGTTGTTTATCTTGATAACAAGAATATTTATATGTTCTCAGCAGCCTGCCATGTTCAGCTCATCAGTTGCTAAACTGCATCTACTACACGAATATTGAAATTGTAATAAAATGTAATTGTAATCAAAAAATCTGTACATTACAGCTAAATCATATCCTCCTGAGACCCAGAAAAAAAAAGTTTTTTGAATTTAGTTTTTTTTTCCATGTCATCACATTGTTTAGAGCACAAGAAACAAATGGTATTTTTGAAAAATAATATTTTATTCATACGTTATGCTATGTCCTCTGTAGTGGACGTCAGGATAAAATGACATGAGATTATATGTATAGGCAAAAACAATGGGATTTTTTTTTTCAATCACCAATAAATTTTGGGGTTTCAGGATTTTTTTGAACCAAAATTTGTATAAAGATGATTCTCAACTATGTTATGAAAGATATAACGGAATGAATTGATACACCATTTTAATTTATGCAATATGTGGGTAAAATGGCCATAAATTAATATTCCCATTCAATGCAATGTATCTATACAGTGTATCTAATTTGCACATTAATGTGTTCTTGGAGCAACATTTAATGAAAAAAGAAGTGTAATAATTGGAGTAATAATTGGCAACATTTTAATAATAATATCTAATATTTCATAGGAATATTGATGTATAATTTATTTCCATATTCACTTGTTGTGTCTCACAAAATGCCTGATAAACATGATTTAAGTCCTGATGTCCTCTACAGTGGACACGTTTGAAATCAATGCCCTGTTCTGTAACAGAAAGTTTTTTTTTTTTTATTTGAAACCCCATAACATTTTCCTGAGATGTTGTTTTATGAAATACAATTTGAAAAGTAGTCCAATTTATATTATAATTACAATATATTATCATATTTCCATAAGAATGCTATATTTGATCACTAAATTAATGCCAGACATTTTTAAAGACCAAGGAGAAGTTGTTTTCATGGTGAAACCTCCAAACATTTGGTATATCTGAAAAGTCCTGAATGTGCTCTTTACAGGACACCCAGGTCGTGTCATGTGACATTTATGATTTCAGAGAAATTCACTAAAATATAATGTCCACTACAGTGGACAAAAGTCTATTCTTGGGTCCCATGAGGATATTATTGATTTTTTCAGCGTTTTATTTTATGTATTTGTTTTGAAATAAAAGTTTAATGCCTTTTTTGAATGAGGAGAAGAATCAAGTAATCCGAAGTATGAGTAAAATGTCAAGTAATGTAAAAAGTTTGTTGTAAAAAGCAAAAAACACAGATAAACTTTTAGTAAAAAATAATAGACACATATTTCACTGAATGAACACTTTTCTATCTACCTGTCTATCTATCCAATCCATCTATCTACGTATATACATAAGATAATAATAATAATAAAAAAAAAAATCATTGTATACATATTTGTGATTTGTCCAAATTTTATAGATACTTTTATTTTTATCACTATTAGGGAGGACAAGTTTTTGAATTATAGAACCCTTAGCTGTGCCAGCTGTGAAATAAACAAATAATATTCATAATTTAATGTAATAGTATATGTTTTATAAAGCTACAATAATGATGCAGTGTTCAGGAAACTAAATAACACTTAAATAACAGTATTAATCCACCCATAAAAGGTGCACATTAGTACCTTAGAGAGTATTAATATGTACACTTAAGGTGCTATTATGAACCCTTTCGGGTAATTAGGGGAACAAAGATGTCCCTGTTGTATTCCTAAAGGTACTTAAAGGTACAATAATTTTTCTAAGAGTAAAAAACCAGCCCACATTTGTTTGATTCTTAATATCATAGCAGTTATTGCATGGACTGTCATTCAATCATTACATCAACAATGACATTACCCTATTATATTTGGCCTTTGCTTAACACAATATTACATTAACATTACTCTGGATGAATCAAACGGAAAGAGAAGTCAGAGCAAGTTATAAAATTCTGATGAAATAGGCTATTTTAATAATTTTTTTGAATAATGTGCCTTGATGAATCATGCATCAAGAACATGTATTAAGAAAGTAAATAGGGTCAGTTTTAATTCCATGTTGACAAACATAGTAGCCCACTTAGACACCCGTATGACTCAACATGGACTTACAAAGTGGCGTTCTTCAAACATTTGGATTTGTTTACCAGTTTAAACAAAGCTGACAGCATCTTACTATTTCAGTCCCATCTAGTGTGGAATAGGAAATGCAAGGAATAAAAACAGGCTGAAAGACCAAGCCAAGCCACTGACTCAGAGCGCAGGACAGGACCTCAGCTGACTGCCGAGTCTCCTGCCTAGAAACGCCCAGGGGGCCAAGTACAATATTTTGCCCGGGAGGCTCACGAAGGCTATAAAAAGGTTTTGATGTTTGACACCAAATTCCCATCACAATACCCTCCTCCCACCTCACACATGGACACATTAAGAAAGGGAAGAAGGGGGGAAAAAAGAGAGAAAATATCTTTTCACACTTTGGCAGCGACTGAGGGTTTTCCGAGCCTCCCCACCAGATCGAGACTGTTGGATGACTCCCAATCGCAGCCCTTGTTCCCCCTCGAAACGCCGATCGCCTCCCCTCATCCTTGCCAGACTCTCCCTCCCATTTCCCTCGGCTCTGATTCCACTCCTCACCACCTGACAACACTGTCTGTCCTTCAGCCAAAAGCAGCAGATCCTTGTGTGAGATGAGAGAGAACTTCCTCTCCACCGTCTCCTGTCCTCCGCTCATTTGTGCCTTATTCATTCACTCATTTCCTCGTCTCTTCCTAGAGGTGGGAGTCAAAGTCCGAGCGTTAGGTTTATGACGTCCCAATTCGTTTTTTTCCTCCCTCTGATTTGGCAGTAGCTACAAGCTGCAGAGCGACCTGCTCAGATGTTTGTGAGGCCGTTGTGATCCAACAAACATTGGTGGAAAGAACCACCTGGGAAGGGAAGAGCGAGTATGAATCAAGGCGCTGTCGTCAACCTCATATCAAAGGAATTCTTGGCGTAAGATGAGGTGGACATCATAGCGTCAACCTCTCGGCCAGATCTTTTGAATGCATGTGACATCCCTCACGGTTTGAAGACGCCATGGGAAGTAAATCTATTGTCTTTGCTGGCATTCCCACTTATTGCTGTGGTAACGAACAGGCAGGGCTGTTGGCTAAGTGAGAACTCACACATGGAGGGCCGTGCAAGCCTAGAGAGAGCGCAAAAAGAGACAAGAACTTCTCCCTTCTTCGCAATGGTCTCGCTTGCAGAGGAACCGAACGAGTAAACCCGCTGGACACGGGCCAGTTGGCAGTATGAAAGGGAACTGCAGTGCACAACTGAATAATGTTAGCTGTTTGAGGACAGAGATAGTCCGTTCCAACATGCCCCCACCTCCCCAACACAGTGCGGCTTGTCCGCTTGGCACAGCGGACCCGGTCCATCTCCGCACCTGTGCAGGAGGAGCACCCGGAAAAGGAAGAGGGGGGCAATAAATCAGTCTTTTGGCTGCTGAAGCAAATCTAGCAGATAACATTACGCCTGGTGCAGGGGATCTGCAGAATGCTCCCTATAGCAGGACTTCCTGTTGGCCTGATTAATAAATAACTAAAGGACAAAAGCAGAAACGAGTAGTGAAATGTTATAATGCAATTCTACACCTAGTAAATGGAACTATTTAAGTAGTCTGAGTGATATATATGGAAAATTCAAGATTTTTTCACAACACGATTTTTGTGGTGAAATTATGCAAGTTTTTTTAACCCCCATTGAACGGAACAACATAAAATAGGTATCATTTTAATGCATCTAACCACTTTAATCAACTCCTAACGGGTGCTAAGTAATCCTTCTAAAATGGAGTTGACTAAACTTGAGCGAGTTTTTGTACATGAAGCCCCTCAAGACCCATATGTAAATCATCTATGGATGCTGAATTTAAGACACATTTCCGCTCGTAACTTCATAAAACATGCTCCGATTATGCAAAATGACACATCGTTATATACAGCAGATTGCGATTAAAATGAGTCCAAACTCAACATAATCCATCACTCAAAACTAAAGATATTCCTCATGGAGTTCTAACACAAAAAAAATCCCACAGACGCACATAACCAAGCAAGGTAGCTTTGACTTGGCCTTTTCACTCGTATCTTCATGACACATACATCGATCATGAAAAATGGAACATTGTTATTTACAGCAGACTCTCACGATTAAAAAGAGCCCTAACTCACCATAATCCATCACTCGGATCTAAATATATACCTAATGGAGTTGTAACACACGACAGGCGCACACAGAGCCTTGTATGTAGATGGAGCACTGATGTCGCGTTTTCACTCATAACTCAATGAAGCATGCATAAATTGTAGAAAATGGATCATTCAGATCTAAAGATATTCCTCATGGACCTCTAACACATGAAGCTGCACAGGCGCACATCCGATGAAGTATATAGATGCATTGATGTGATGTGTATTTTAGCTCATATCTCCATGAAACATGCATGAATTGTGGAAAATCGAACATCTTTATTGACAACAGATTCTCACGATTACAAAGAGCACAACATAATTGCGTTGCGTTGATCACGAGATATTCCTCATGAAGTAATGCATACTTGGCTCAAAAAAAACAAGTCTCTCATCTTTCCGGGATGCAATGTGTTTTCCAATGTTCCCGGAACCGTCCGTGCTTGTTTTCAAACGTGGAATAACACAAAATATGTATCGTCTCAAAGCTTAGAATCTCAGCTTTTTAAAGCATCTAACCACTTCGATCAACTCTGAACGAGTGTTAAGTAGTTGCTCTAAACCGGTGTGTACGTTTTTTTTTTTTTAAATGCCTTGATTAACACAAAATAGGTGTCATTTGAAAGCTTAGAGTCTGAACTTTACAGTGAATGTAGCCAATTTGAAAAGCTCCTAAGTAGTTTTGAGTTATTTGATGATAAATAGAATTTCTATTTTTCATAATCTATAAAATACTTTTTTGTACTATGTACTGCAATGTGTCAAAAACATCATACAGCTCATGAAACATTCACAGATCGTTGAAAATGGCACATATTTTTTACAGCATATTATTACAATTAATATTCCTCATGGAGGAACAATTTTAAAAATGCCCATTAGGGGACGTCGAGGACTGAACAAAAAGGCTATCTATATTTTCTAAAAAATGTAAAAGTGTTCTATCAAACGATACCTACCTTTTGACTCTCCTTGCTATAGCTTTGGAGTTATGAGTCTTTAGTTTTGTGTGTGTCACTCAGAACACACTTTGTTCCAAATGCTGTAACTTTTGATTACTTTATGCTATCACCACAAATTTGATCCAGATGCAGCTTACATTTAGGGGAACTTCACCAAAAAAGAATTTCCCCCCTACCGTATTTCCTTCCCGAGGTATTGCATGACAAACAAGATAGAGATGCAAAATCATATATATTTTTTTGTCTTTTATCAGCGGTTTCTCAGCAGGAGAATGTCCAAATATAATGTAATTTATATTTTCAAAAAAATTTAAAAGTGTTCTATCAAACAATATCTATCTTTTGACTCTCCTTGCTAGTTATATAGTTATATATGTTTAGTTTTGTGTGTGTCACTCAGAAAAAACAACTCTAAAAATGCCTCAGGGCTTAAGGGGTACAAAATTGTCCCTTTAACGGTACTCCTAAAGGTAAAATCTTCTGACATTGAGAGACAATTTTTATCGCCTTCACAGTCGACAACAAGCTCTCATTCATTTTGATATGTAATGCCCACTATTCATGATCCAATCAATTCCAGTTTTGCCATACATATATATTATTAACTCGTTGGGTGCTTTGTTTCACTCAGAAATATGTGACATAACAGAACTAAACAGGGTTGTGAATGTCCCGTCATGTTGACTTGTAAAATTAAAATGCCTTTCTGTCAATTTAATGGTTTGCCAGCATAAATAATAAGGTCTTGTGCATGGGTTAAAACAAACTTCTTGTTTGTACATGCAGCATGTTCGGAAAAGTTACTTTTCATAGTTTTGATTTCGCTTGGCAAGACTCTCCCAATTAGTCGTAGTTGGATGGTGAGTGGATTTTTGTAATGAGCTGCAAACATTTTATTAGCAATTATTGAAACCCTGGGCAGGAGTTGGGGTCTTGAAGTATGCTCTTGCAAAAGCTTAGTTTACATTGTGGCTTGGAGCCGCTCCTGTCCCTCACTTGGACGGCTGTGCGAGTTAGATACAGCGTGAGAGAGAGAGAGTGGACATCTCTACTTCATTCCCTGCATTCCCCGAAGCCTTTCCCCTCCTCACGTGTCTTTTTCTATCTCGCTCTTCCTCACTATCTGGGGCCCGAGAAGCTGAATTCCTGCCAATAGAGGCGTGTGTTCAGTTTGGGGCTCTACTCACACAGCAGGAGTTTGCTGGGACCACCTCAACGGATTTCCACCAGTGACCCCTGTGACCTCTTCCCCTCATCTCTCGCTGCCCCCCCTCCCTTTCCTGTTCCAGCTTCTGGAAGCGCTTTAATCATTTTGCTCTGAGCTAGCGACCATAACAGCTGCCTCGATAGGTGCTCCGGAGATGAGAATGTGAGAGGCAAAAGATCGAAATGGGAGAGAGATAGAAATGTGTAAGAGAAAGCATTGGGGAAAAACATATAATAACATGGTATACCTCATATGGGTCTCCATGGGTTTCCCCATATTAGAGAGATTACATATTCTAGTGTTTTCTGTTTTATAATTTGTAGATTAATATGTTGTAGCTTGTGGGGAAAAATTGTATTGCCAGATTTTTACCTCATATGGAAACTTGTTTCCATCTAAAAAAATTAACAATGTAATTGTGAAGTAACATTAAGCTAAGAAATAGTCACATTGGTAAAATATAAAGTCTCACTTATGAGAAACAGTGTTGCAATTTGTGAGAAATAAAGTCTCAATTACCTGGAAACTGGCTTTAACATCACGATACTGTATCTATTTTCTCCTGCCCATAATCAGTATTTTTATGGAAGCCCATTTCTGCGACATAAGAAAAACTTGTAAATCATAATTAAGACATACTAAGTCCTTGTTATGAGATGTTGAATTACATTTTTTTTTTTTTTTTTTTACTTATTGTGACTTGTCATAATGTCGCCTTTATTATCATAATTCATAATGTCATAATTATCATTTTGACCTATGCCATAATTATAACTTTCTAACTCTCTTACTTTCTTACTTTTTATCTTAGAATTTTGACTTTTCATCTCATAAATATGATTTGGTTTGTTGGAATTAATTTTGACTTTTTATGTCATAATTATGTTTTACCTAAACTATTTTCTTCTTTCTTATCTGACTGAAATTGGTTTCTATATATAGAAATGTGGAGCCATTATTCAGAACAAGTTTGTGAAACATACTGTAAAACACACACTTTTTTTTCTAATTGACCAGAACCCATGCAGGTATTCTGAAAACGTGCCAATGGTTGAGGTTTCTAAAGAATTACCTTCAAGGTTTCTGATTGGCTATAAGCTACAGTGTGAATGGTATTCCAACAAAAGCTGTACTTACAAACAGAGAAAAAAAATTGTTTCAATTGTAAAAAATAAATAATATTTTTTGGTCAACATTTGTAGTCAACAGCTATCACTTAATTAATCCATCCATAATGGCAGCATCAATGCTGGGGTGGTGCTGTAATGTGAACGAATAAAGGAAAACTGCGAGAGGGAGAGGGTGAGGCAGACAGGAAACCTTTGTGTTTGTATGAACAGAGTAAGGTATGTGACATACATTATTGATGGTGACACCTCTGCGACACAAGGCCTTTATCATGATATGGCCATGTACCAGGGACGCGGTTCACACAGAGGGTTGCGCACATACATTCTTTCACTGACGTCCAGACGTCCATGAAAACATGTTACTGTCACTTTGATTCATAAACCCTACCTCTGCAGTCACTCTTCAGAATACAAACAGAAAGTAACAGAAACAATGTCTGGGCTATTATATACATAATATATTTGTGTCTGTGTGTGTGTGTGTGTGTGTGTGTGTGTATATAGTGCATGTAAATATTTTATGTAATATATGTTATTTTTAAATTATGAAGTATTGACTAATAATAAAAAATATGATTTATAATATTAGTATTAATGAAATATAATTAATATTTAAATCATGTTTATATCATATTTTATGTTATTTATTTATTATTATTTTATCATTATTGTTATAATTTATTCAGTTGACAGACATACTACAAACATAATATACATTGTGTTTAATGCATGTAAATAACAAGTTTGTTGACCAATTTTTTTTTTTTTTTTTTTTTTACTATTGATTGAGTTGAAATATTTAGTAGAATAGATTTTGGCAAAGAGATTGAGATCTATAAACACATATTTTAAGTATTTAAAGCATTGGATTTGGACCAACTGAGGTATTGACTCAGTTCCCAATAAAAAGCACAGAGCCTCAAGAACAGGAAAAAAAACAACAACCTCAAACACGGAAAGGTTTGTGAAACTGAATTAAAAAACCTGAATTTCTGTGCTGACCCCCGCCACCCCTCTCCCTTCTCTTCTTCTCTCCTTTGAGAAACTCTGGGAACTGATTTCACTTCAAACAGCAGAGGCTCCCAAACGGACCAGATCCAATTTGTCTGCGCTTTTCTTTCCCTCCAGAACACCCCCCCACCCCACCCCCCCTCCAAAAAAAAAAAAAAAAAAAAAAACCTTCCTAACAAAAGGCTGCTTGTCCTGCCAGGAATTTTCCACATTCCTTGCTCTGGCAGACATTTTTCTCTTCTACAAAGGGCCCTTCGGCAAATTCCCCCTAATCGCAGGGTTTAGCCCGGCTCTGATAGGTGGCATTCACAGCACTGTTTGGTTGGGGAGGGTGCTTGATTTGGAGTCCGAGAAGAGATGTGTGAGAGGTGGGGTGCTTTCGGACCCAGAATCCCTTCAGATTCGGCCGAACCGGTGAAGGCATTCCAAGGGAGATCACAAAGCCAGTGCTGTGGCCCTGTACCCTGGAGATGTCTGGCTTGTTTTCCCCACTTCCACCTCCAGTTTAACAGAACATGTGGCCTTTATTCATAGGAGCGGAGGGGGTGCAGTTACTGGGTGGCTCGTCTGTGGGGTCCGCCTCTAGTGAGGGAGTCCTTGGATAAGTTTGCCTCATCAAATCAAGCAGAGTGTTTTTTTTATGTTTCCTGTCTTTGTGGAATTCTTGTCAGCAGCCCTAAGGAGACTATGTTCAAGTAAGGGCTTTTTTTTTTTTTCTTTCCACAAACGCAAAACATATGTTAGCCGTATAAGTTTAAAGCAAATGTGAGCTGCATTCCATTTTTCTAAACTTTCCCTCTTTATTTTACCAGGCAGTCAGGTAAAATGAATATGGCTTATGGGCAGGAAAGGGTCTCATGGGCTGTACCATGTTAAAGTGCCTCTGTAACAGCACGCATTTGGACATTCATATAGGCTCAGATGGAACCTGCAGACCTTTTCTATAGGAACAAAATAGGAACAAATTTCTGCTTATTTAAACACATGAACATGTATTATATAAAGCTGAGAGCACTACACTAGGGATGCACTGACATTTTGGAAGCTGAAAATGCCAACACCAAGTATGGTAATTTGCAAAAGAGCAAAAAAACATGAAATTATATTTTGTATGAAAAAAAAAATCAAGCAGTTTTCAGTTTAAACAGTAAATTGTAGTATTATTTATATGCTATTAAGGCCTGGGTATACTTCATTTTCCGTGTTCCGCTTCGTCTCGCACACAGTTGAGCGCTAGTTGAGCAGTTGATTTAGTTAAAGATTTTAGTTAACTACTGTATATCATCTCTGGTTAGGTGGAACTGAGAGTATCAAATTCGTACACATTAGCCAAAAAAAAAAAAATGAACTTGCAAGCATGGGAGAATTCTGCTCAATTTTGCTCCAATTCTGAGTTTTCTGAGGACTTCTGCAGGCGCACTTTCCCTTTGTCTAATCATTAGTAATTGTAAAAAGAGACAAAATAGGTTAAAATGGTGCTTATTTTACTGTACATACTTCTGCCTGGTGTAGATGTGCTCAGAGAGCTTATACTCCTCAAAAGTAGTCCTTTGGGATAAAGTTTGCATAAATATAGAGAGAGTTGGTGTGTAGGAAGGAGTGCAGCATCAATTTGAAATCAAATTCCTGTTTTTTGCAGATTAATTTGATTGTTTATTCAACTAATTGTTTTATTACAGAAGACAAAACTGTATAACTGTATATAAAAATTCCACCTCATACTAAGACATAAAATCGAAAGAGATTTCATATATAGATGTCCTCCATTTTTTGTTGTTAGGACAAAGATTCAAATATCACAGGGGCAATAAATGAGAGCGAGAGAGACATAAACATCTCCAGTGCATTTCTTGTAAGAGCAGAGAGGGATTCCCCACAGTGTAAAGCTTTTAGTAAATGACTCTTGGCGCAGAGAATGGTTTTGGTAAGACATGCCAGGTCCTAAGAGCAGGAGTCTTCCACTAGCTTGGCTTTGCTCTGCTCCGGCACGTTCTGTTCTGGAGCTGCCGAGACGTGCAGCTGCACGCTCTCAGCTTTTTGTCCCCAGGTACCTGTGCCAGAGGCTGACTTGCAACCATTACATAATGTCTTTGTGTAACTGGCCCAAAGACCTCTGTGCATTCTTGAAGAATGAAGCATCTCCTAAACCATGTCTACCAAACATACTTTCCAGTGATCAATAATTTTTTAAAGATCCTCCCTCCATTCAAAGCAGGATCAGAGACCATAGCAGCAAGAAAACATTTCTACAACAATATGAATCACCTTTTGATGCAGAATATGTACTGGAAGATTATTTGAAATCCGAGTATTTGCTGGAGTATTTTATGACAATAATCTTAACAAGAAGAGAGTTTGCCGTGCCATTTTCTTCCTAAGCCTCGAGATTTAGATGCTAAGTTAAGGAATTGTGGGTTTTCTGGTCCATAACGGTACACCCACACATCCTTCTCTTGGAAAAATCTCAGACCCGCTTCATCATTTTTGGAGAACACACTGACTGATTGTGCCGTCAAGGTTAGCACAACTTTAAAAGAGGCCGCCAGTCCAGACAGGATTTAATTGGATGTCGAAGATGTTGCTTATCTTATTATTTTAACTCCTTAATAAAAAAAAAGAATTACTTGAAAAGGGATGAACTGTACTTGAAGTAAGATGTAGTACTACCTATTTAAAGAAACATTGAAGGTATAGTTCAGCCAAAAATCAAAACTGAATCATGAATTTTCTCGCCTTTTAAAACAAATGAAAAATATTATGGGGATTTTTGTGTGAACAACTCTGTTATTCACTTCCCAACAGAAAAAAAGGGATGCCACATTCTCTTCTACCATTTTGCCATTGTTTTTTATTTTGGAGATACTGTTCATCAGTGTTATCATTCCTGAGCGCAGTGGGTGTCTCCGTTTTCCTAGTTTCAAGGCATGCGTAACACTGTAGGCTGGAAAATAATTCACAGTAGAACTTGTTTCCAATGTGGCGGGTTGTGGCAAGCAATGAACTCCGAGGCCAGTTGGCACTGCAGTGTTAAGGGCTTGGAAACTCACTATAACTGGTGTATTACTCATTAATCTGTCACTTCAGTGAGAAAAGGCTTGAGATTCCTTCAGGTTGTGTTTAGATTCTCATATAGGTGCATTTCTTTAAAAGTAAGATAGAAGCAATGTGGAGTGTTCAGATCAACCTGTATATTCATACAAATGGTTTTAATCAAAGCTGTGACCACCAAAGACATTGAGTGGACAACTGGAATGGGTTTTTGCATTTGGTATGCGGTTACATCTTTGGCTTTAAATGCTGTAGGACACTTCTGGTCACAGTCGATCACGCCAACTGCAATGTAGCCTCACATTTTTGTGATGCACGCTGAATGTGACTTACAACTTAAAATAATATTTGAGCAGTTGCTCTGTTCTCATGTTGGCATAAAAATGTAATGACCTTAACAACCTCTGCAGAGTGCAGTTTCTGTTCGCTTATAAACACAAGCCTTTACATTGGAAGTTCACCTACTGAAAAGCAAAGCTGTTAAAATGTCACTGCAAATGGTTCGGCATTCCTCCATTTTAACAGCCTTCATATTTGCACATGGGATCTAATTTGAAACGTATATGTAAAAGCTCTTTGTTGTTAAATGATGTTTATTCATGTGAATTAAATGATTGTTTAGAACCACAGACAAGGCTTTGACGGATATTTTTATAGTTCACAAATAAGAGCAAATTAAGTCTTCTAAAATTAAATGGGTGACTCTCAACAAGTAAAGAATGGATAGAATTTCGGCTGATTTAAAAATTCATATTTAAAAAATATACAAATAAATATTTGGTAAATACGAGGTAAATCGTCAGGGTCTTGAGTACATTCTCTTGCAGGCACCTCATACGGATCCAGATTTCCGATCAATGCCATCTTTTCCAGGTACCGTTTTCTTGCGTCAGGGAGAAGTTTGTCTCTGTATAGTACATTTCATTCTTTTAATCGACTTTTCAACATTGTTTTCGTGTAGTAAGTGGTTGTTTTAAGTCTCGCCCGATGTGGCCTCACAATATGGCGCCGACCTCTTTTTTACGTCCCAGAATGCACTGCGCAGTGACGTCGGTTGCCAAGCCCAGTACATAAATACTAATATAACAAATATATTAAAATAATATTTTAATATATACAAATATTTTATTAAATTATATAATATCATTAAAATTATATGTAATACCTGCTTAGTTTGAACCCACAAAGCAATTCATATTTTGAATGTAGGTCCTGAGGTCATTAATCACATTTTCACATCACCTTTCACAGCAACTCAATACACAACAAAAGACAGTGTTCTCACTAGAAAATGAGCTTTTCACACCAGTTAGTTTCCCTTTGGTCACTGAGCATGACTTTCTACATTAAATCCAGATCCCATTAACTATAAGAGCAGAGAACAGAAAAGAAACATGTCACCTTATACATAAACAGTGAAGAATTAGTTAATTTATGAGAGTTTTTGTCCACAAGGTGTCTATAATTAAGACATTTGGATATGCAGGACCTGATGGCTAAATGTATCTCTAAACGATTACCCCAAATTTACCACTGGGACACAAATAGTGTCTAAGAGCTTTTTCCATGTCACCTGATAGCCTATATCCGATGGAGTCATACCCTCCCCTTATTTGGTCCTAACTAGATATATAAAAGAATGATTTTATGTTTATTTTTGTGGTAACTTCCTTTTATGTTACCACATTAAATCCAATTATATAAAATCCAATTATATTTAAAGTAAATATCCAATTGCAGTTTAAGTAAAATGTATTCTTTTTTTACTGTGGCACAATTAGAACATACCCAGTATTGGACACACAGATTAGGTTATGGAGAGCAGTTTTTCTGACCCTGACTGTTTGTATTGATCTGTAGAGAAAAAGCCGCTCTGTGGAGGGCTCTCTGAAGATGGCTGTTGGGTCTTCAGCTTTTTAGGAACATACTTACTCTTTTAGTGCATGTCATACACAGCACCAGAGAGTCCCACAGTCATTCAGATCTCCTCTAGGCCTCATCTCACCAGAGTTTGCAGAAGGGATTTGGTGTGTCAGCTACTAATGATTTCAAAGAGAGAGCTCAATCTTGTGAAAGACAAGTCTGTGGTTTCTCTTTTTGTGCTGAGAGGTAGAAGCACAAGGTTTCTGGGTGCCTGTGTGCAGGGTAACAAGTTCAGTGCCAACAAGAAAAGGGTCTTTCAATGGGGCTCTGGTTTTTAATATGCTTGAGTTTTTGGTACAACGGTATAAACTTGGTACTTTTGTGCATGTACAGTATCATTAGTGATGTAACACAGTGCAGTTTTGACATCCAGTGTCATCTGTTAGTCGTAAAGTGCAGATGGCATCTAGTATTTCATGTGTTTGTAAATAGATGCAATCAGGAAGGTGTTGGAATTCTCCTCCTCCTCCATATCTATTGCGGTCTGCAAAGTATATTTGTGTTCTGTCCATCCCATTTGGAATGTGTGCATCATTTTCCCAATTTCCCTTTATCGCCAGCTGCATTCTTTGCCTGCTTCCATCCGGTATTGACATTTACTGTGTTACAGCCTGATAGCATTCTAGGGAGAGCTGGCACAAAACACACCAGCTGCTCCCAACAATCCCAAATGCTGTGTGTGTGTGTGTGTGTGTGTGTGTAATCGGCAGTGGTTGGCTTTGGTTCCAAATACTGGACTCTCAGGGTTTTATTTTTGCCTGGCTCTCAGAACAGCGGAGGACTCCTCAGCTGTCAAGCTCCGGTCTTAGAAGCACTTCCTGTGGGGTGGCAGCACTTAGCGTTTATGATGTAATGCGAGTAGGGCACAATCTGGGCATTGTATACTGCAATCTTGGCACTGTGGAGGCACTGCTGCGGACATCCCTGTATGTGCACATGTGTCCTATCATTCTTAATCCTGTTTAGGGATAAGTGTTTTGTCGTGATCTGATTGTATAAATTTAAAAATGCAAAAATACATTTAAAAGTATTTTTAAAGGCTTAAATTCTTTAAGAAAAATCCTTTCTCCTCTCATGGTTTCAGTGATCTTGAATCATTAATAGGAACTATGAGTATGTTTATGTTCCTAATGCATTATTCAAAATCCAAATGAAATGTATTCTCACTGTGGCAGTTATTTATTGCATTCATAAAGTCATTCTCTTTTTGTCTTTCAGCCACAGCAAGTGGTTCAGGAAAAGCCCGCTCAGGTATGTCCAATAAAATCTTGCTCCATGTATAATTAATACAGCAGGTTGACAAGCACATATAAATAAATATATATATATATATATATATATATATATATATATATATATATATATTAATATATACATTAATATATACATGAAAGTCCAATTGGCTGAGGAAGGGTATTGGCTGTTTGGGTTTACAAAGTCCTCGAAAAAACCCAAGTGAGCGAATGTGGGACATAATTCTGGTTTGATGAGAGACCTGCATGGTTAAGGCTAATGTAAATCCTATAGCACTATGTGTGGAATCCCAGTCTTCTTTGGTTTCATCCGCTCACAGATGGATATGCAATCTGGCAGACAGGATTAGTTTTGAAGAGTTGCCCCTTTTTTCTTCTCTTGTCAAAATTCCTTCAGCGAATTAACAATGGAGTCGACTCTAAAGTCTCTGTCTGTGCACAGCGCTGCTTTAATGTGCTCAGGAAGAAAAGAAAGACAGCAGTCTGCTGCCTATATGCTGGCTGCTAATGCGACTAAATGAATCATGCCTTAAAAATATGAAAATAAAACTAACCGTTGATTTTTTTTTTTATCTACACTTTCTATATTGATATATGTAATTATTCGTTTAATCAGCACACCATGTAATTAATTGTTACATTTTTAATTAATTGACATCTCTGTATAAAATATTCATAAACAACAATCAAACCTATTCACTGTTAAAAAAAATAATGATATTGTGAAAATCTTTTGTGCATTTTCATGAAAATTCAGACTCGGTGTGAAAATGCTTTAAAGATTCATATATTTAACTTTCTCATGTCACTAATGATGACAAAATGCCATCACTTGATTTAATGATGTTTGCTGTACGTTGTCTTGATTAGAGTAGAAAAAAAAACCACAACCGCCAATTTCTCACTCCCCCACACAATCTTCCACACATTTACCAGGAATCTGCTCACCTCCTCTTGTTCGCTGGTGCGGACCAGTTTACAGTGTGAATGCATAACTGAGGCCTGATTTGATGCTATGTGGGAACGCACAGACCCTGATGGCTTTGCGCCATACTGGAGGGTCCAACATATACGTGCTCACACACACTGCACTGGTATCTATAGGTAATCCGAGATGGTATCTCTGAAATGGAAGGCAAAACTACCCGCACTTTTTTTTAAATAAATGCAATGAAATCCTTCCTGAGAACAAATGTTTTTCGCCAATGTTTTTTAAGCATCGCAAACCATGAGCATTGCGTTTTTAAGACGCTATTATAAGTTTAAACTATGTCACTTTTAAAAATGTCTCATGTCAACACATACTTAATCAACACATTGTTCATGCAACCTACTGACTTATCTATGTTATATCGTTTTTCACATCTCTAATAATACTACTAATAGTATTGTTTTTGTTAATATGGTGTGTTCAGTTTCCGTAAACTTCAAAGGGAACCAATGATCCACCATAAACCCAAAACAGGGGTCTTTAATTACTATCGCTGAACCATCTTTTCTCCTTGTTGGTGATGGTTAAACCAAGCGTGTGGTAATCCTACTTTTTCAGGAATTCCATTGAGGTTTTCGAGTTTTTCGAGTGCTGCATCTGTGCCTGTCATTGCTCTCGGAATGAAAGAGCAAAAGCAATGCATGAGAATGTCATTTTAATCATTTAGATAACAAAAAAAAAAAGGAATGTTCAGAACAAATCAATGCAAAAGAATTTTAGAATTCTGAGAAATGTATCACAGTTGCAGTGCTAAAATAGAGCAAACTGCCAAAAGATGTTCCATTCAAGCAAATAAGAGTTTGGAACTAAGCTGGTATTTTCTGGTCTGTGTGGCACTTCAGTTGGAAGCACGATTGGTGGCTGGGGGTGTCCGAATATGATTAAAGATTTTTTTCTTTCTTTTTTTTTCTCCATTCTTTCACTCGCCCATGTCACACATGGTAGCGCTTAGCTGGTCCTTCACAGCTGAAGTGTCTGCCGCACTAATGAATGGAGTTTGGCTCTTATAATGCAGACAGGCTTTTGCCGCGGCCTTTCCCCTGAATGGGAGCAACACAGCGGCTTGGGAAAAGAAGAGGGTTATAAATTGTGTCAGTTAGCCTTTCCAAATAAAATGAAGCCATGTGGAAAATGAAATCCATTTCATTCTGAAAAGTGCCCAAAGCCAGTCGTCTCCCCAGCCCCCATTCAACGCCTTTCAATGGTGGTCATCCTGGCAGCAGCTGTGGGACGTTCACTGTCTAAGCTCATGAAAAAGAACATTTTTAACCGCAGTCTTTTTGTGGTGACTGATGAGCAACCACTGTTGTGTTTTGTAGGAAGAAGAAGAGGAGGAGGAGGAGGCGGAGCCAGAAGAGGACTAAGCAACCACAGGATTTTACCTCTACCTCATCCAGCTGTCAGCTCTCTCCAAGGGAAAAGACTGCCTTGACCACTTATTATTGACTTCACACTTTCGTTTGATCGTTTTCATTTGTTTATTTTCGTTTTTCCTCATTCGTTTATTTTGGTTTGGCTTCGTTTTGTGATAAACACACACAACACCTCAGAGCGCAACCCGAAAAAAGACGCAAATGCAAACAAACACCTTGCAGATGACAATTGGAGCCGCCTTGCTGTTTCCACTTCCCACAAACTGTTGTAAGCACAAAGGTGCAGGGGTTAAACACACAATATGTGCTACAGCTGTTCTTTGCGCCACACACACTCTTGTTGACTGATTTTCCAGGCTACATTGGAGGTGATACTGTCTGGTTTTGTCATTCAGCATGTAGTGCTTCCTATATCTGGGTGGAGCTTTGAATGGACACACCCATTCGCACAAGAACCCCCTTTTTACAGTACCGTACCACCAAAGACAGTTAAAATAGACCATTTTCCCTTCTCTGTCCACTTCATTTTGAGGTTTTGACCAAAATGAAAGTGAGCTTTAAAAGCATTTGCCTTAAAACTGCAACCAGAACCTTTTACCTATTAGTTACTGAAATTGAACATTTTGCAAGTGGATACCTAAAAAAATAATATTCTGTGATTATTTACTGACCCTATCGTTTTTTCAAACTTTTGTTTCTTTCGTGGAACACAAAAGGAGATTATACAAAGAATGTCCAAACTGGTCTTTTCTATACACTAAAAAAGTGAATGGTGGCTGTCAAGAAAGTGTTTCAGTGCATAACAAATACAAAGTTCTGTCATGAAACTCTAAATGGCGCAGGCTGATTGGTCCTTAACTCAATGTGTTTGCGATCACATCGTTATCTACATAGCGCAGCTGATTGGTCTCTGTGGCATCAGCAGCCAATGAGCTTGCTGCTTAACATTCAAATACTTGGCATTGCAGCTCGCTTTCAGAAACCCTCCACCTTCCCCAGCTCCACCTGTATAGATCTGCTACGGGGGTTATTTCATGTATGTTACATGTGCAGCAGCAATGTCTGTGAATGTATTGGCAGCAGCAAGTCTTTGTACTTGCTCTGCAGCAGCAGCAGTGTAGCAGATCTATTCCACCAAGACCAAATACATTAACATTGCCATATCCATTACCATGCCAGTCTCTCTGAGAGTTGTTATGACAGAACTTGAATTACAATGTATTTTTCACCCAAAGCGGTCCTATGATTTGAAATATAGTGCGTGAGTCATACGGACCACTTTTATTGTGCTTTTTTGTAACTTAGCAGCCACCATTCATTGTATGGAAAAAAGCAGCTTGAATATTCTCTAAAAACATCTGCTTACAGAAAAAAGAAAGTCATATGGGTAGCGTTGGGGAAAGTAACTTTTAAAAGTAATGCATTACAGTATTGCGTTAAAAAGTAACTAATTGCATTGCTCAGTTACTTTTTATGGAAAGTAATGAGTTACGTTACTTTTGCGTTACTTTTTCTCACCTCGGCTGGGCTTGTTTGTTGGTTTAATAACAAAATAAATAAATAAATAAGTTCTATTTTTGGCAAATGTAAAGTTCCTTTCATTTTTTTGTGTTGCTTATTTGAAAAAGTAACTCAAATATTTTATTGTAAATTTAAAAGTAATGCATTACTTTTCCAGTTACTTAAAAAGAAATCTTATTACGTAACTCGTGTTACTTGTAATGCGTTATGGGTTTAGAACGAGTGAATAATGACAGAATGTTTATTTTGGGGTGAATTATCCCTTTAGTATCAAATCCATGTCCCTCGCGTCCTTGGTGGTGATTTTTTTTTTTTTTTTTTTTACTGATTACTGCAAACATTAAATGTCTCAGTGTGAGACTGTTTTTAGCATTACTACAGAACAGTAGTTCTACTGTACATACCTTCGTGACTTCGGCTTTGCATAATTAACATACGTGTACATAATTGAGTTTTTATTTTCTTGTATGGCATAGCTTTAAGAACATAATTTTCTGACAAATTCAGTGAAAGGGAAATGTATCAACTCAGTCAAGACTTAAACCTCAAGAAACACCCAAACCACAGGAACAAAACCACACTATACCTCATTACACACAAAAATACCTGAACCGCAGCGACGGGCGTCGAACGGTATTCGGCGGATCCTAAAGTACGCCAGCGCTGTCACCAATGCAATATCTCCTCACCGTTTCAAAACTACCTCTGATTTCTTCAACCAGCAAACCAGCTCAAAAAGACGCGCGCTGCTGTAGAGTTCTCATTACAAAGCAGGGGATGGCAGCGAGTGCCAATGTTGAAAGCGACCCTTGTCGTAAGGGCAGGCGAGCGCTCTGCAAAATGTTTTTTGTGAGAGTCGGGCAGGTAATAACTGAATTCTGAGGTCTGTAGTCAAATGTAGAACTAATCATGCAGCTAAGGGAAAAAAATTACTGTGTTTGTTCTAGTTAATTTTCTTTTTTCACATTAGCATATATCTGACATTTGTAACTAGACACTCTGTCTCTGCAGCTGGGATGTCTGTTTTAAATTTTTAACTTGAATATATATTTTGTACTGATTTACTCAATGGTTTCTAAGGATCAAGTGCTTGTATGACACTAAATGATATTGTTGCGAATTAATTTCTCTTTTCTTTCTCTATTTTTTCCCCCTCTCCACTATTGCTCTGAATTTCTCGTTTCCTATGTACTATTCAGATATGTACCTCAAAAAAAAAGAAAAAAAAAAAAGGATAAAAATGGATAAATAATAATCAGCTGACAAATACCTACCTCCAGTCTTGAAAACGGAACTTTTTTTTTTGTTTTTTGTTTTTTTGCCTGGTTTCTTTCAGTACGGATTCAAATGATGTGTACTGAAAAAGGCTTTAGGACTGCACAAAATCCTGTTTTACAAACGTTTTAAATTTGATTTTTGTTTCATCTTAGTTCAGCTGGGAGAAGGTGCTAAAAGAAAGCAACTACACACACACACACACACACACACACACACATCACATCACATGAAAAACAAACAAAAAAAACAACAAAAGAAACTTGAAACGCTCTTTCAGGTTTGAAAAAATATGTTCGGGTTTTGTATATTGCATATATGATTATGTTTTTGAAAAATTAGTAGATATTGAGATATACTTGATTAGCGTTTTTTTTTTTTTTTTGTGTACTTTACGCAAATGTGATTTTCTTTTCTTGTATGGTTCAAACAGATGTATATGTAATGCTTATGTAGTGAAAGAATACACCTTTTCAGCCTGTCACCATGAAAACCTTAAGAAATGTTAACATGGTAATCTCAACTGGGCCTGAGGTAGAGCCTCAGAGGAAGCTAATGGAACTGTTGGCATGCCCCTTGAACTTACAATGGCATGTAATGACCGTCTTTATATGCGGCAGCTTGGCTTTTGCCACAAACCAACATTAAACGTTGCTCAAACACTGTAATGCTACTACCTAAATGGTTACAGTTCTTTTAAAAGTGTCAGTTTTCGAATCGGACCGCTTCTTTACTCTCCTACGAGTTCAACAGATGTAACAGTCGCTCGCTTAAGTGGAAGGACGGCTAGTCTCGGCCCGACCTCAGCAGTGGTTGCTTTTAAACGCTGTTTTGAGGTCGTTTTCAGTAGATCGGCGTATAATGGCACTGTTATAGCAGAGCGATCTGTCATAAGGTGCACCGCTTTCAGCCCTGAAACTTGGCATTGTGTTCATATGCTTCCTATGTTGGTTTGAATGTGTATCCACAGGAGCCACTGTTCATGTGCTTTCAGCTCTGGGTGTCTTAATGAAGATGAAGTTGTATTTTTTATGACAACATGTTCTAGTACAATCGAATACACTTTTCTACCTCCAAGAGGGCCTCCTGTTACCTCATTTTTCAAACTTACTATCTGCTTAAATTCAGGTGCCTGAGTCCAGAGAGAACGGCGTAAAGTTTTAAATTTATATATAAATAAAATATATATTCATAGTTTATTTGTGTGTGTTTTGGGGGGGATTTTTTTTTTATAAGACTGTACCTCTCTGCCTCTCAGCCACAAGTTAGGTAAGACTGGACAATTTGACTTGTTTTTAAAACGTCTTACATTATGCAATGTTTTGTCATTTCTGCAGCTGTGGAGATGGAAAAGTATCACTAGGTGTTTACTCTCAGCTTTCTTCACTTGATATAACTTGTTTTCTAACAATTATGGCTGTTTCACTTAGTATTGCTGTTTGTGATTTCACTTAAAATTGCTTGCTTGTTTAAAAAAAAAAAAAAAAAGGACAAAAAAAGAAACGTATTAGAAAAAAGTCCTCTTTATACATATCCACCTCTTTATTCAGCACAATAAAAAAAGGTGCCTGTGATCATTGTTGTGTGTGAAGTCAGTATTAACACTGCATGCTTTATCGACAAATGTCATCTATAGCAAAACTTGTTTTCACACAACCACATCTCCTTTGCATTTATTCATTTGGTTTTATTTACATTGCATTCAAGGTACTTTCAGTTATTTGATGCCCCTTTTACACTGACTGTGATTAAAAGGCTAATATTAACCAAATAAACTGAAACACTCAGAATCCATTTGACTTTAGGCGTTTCCTCACGGTATGTGAATCTCTGTCTGTACTCCCATTGGTAGTCGGTGCATTGTTTCGCTACTCATTTGCATGACGTTGAGCTCTGCTCACAGTGCTACCGATCTCTATTATGATGTGGTCACGTTTACCTTTACTTGTAGAAAAGTGCATCGGATTTAAGCTCTTTGGGCCGATTTTGCTGCTTTTGATTTGAAAGATTTCTGTGAGCCTTGCTTAGTATTGACAATTAGACCTTTTTCATTAATGTGAAAGCAACTTTTTAAGTTGATGTTTCAGTGAAATTTTGCAGGCAAAAAAGGGTTCATTGTCAATAGTGTACCGAAGCACTTTCAAACTGAGCAGCTTTGGTCAGGCAAATTCACTTGGTCAACTTGAACGTGAGCGAAATCTGCGTGAGGGACTTTTCAGCCCTTACTCGAAACTCTTGAACTTGCAAATTCCTATTGAAATGAGCTATGGTAAATGTGACCGCACCTTTACTTAAATTGGCGAAATTCACCTTTTTTTTGTTTTTGAATATGAATGAAATCCAGTTGCTTTCAATCAATTCCAAATGGACAAAATCATGGCGCGCCCTACATTTTTCTTGTTCGAAAAGCCAATATACGTCACACAACTTTCATTTCATGCTGACTTTAAGTGTGCAGTAAGGTTCCCACAAGTCTTCTACTGATGTGTTTGTCTGAAGAACTATTCTTTTCTTCATGGGTAAAATTTACCTTTGCACATTTTATTAGGAACCATAATTCATTCCTTAAGGCACACATACACATACAAGCCAGCACTGAAGTGTCACAGGTCATTCTAGGGCAGGACAGTGGGACTGCACATTCAGAAACACAGAGGCTATGTATGGAGCTTCAAGGTACACAATGTTACGGAATTTAGACGACTGCTTTTTTTCCCTCCTCTCTCCCCTGTTCCTCTTCCACAGACTCTCCCCCTCTTCCCAATTTCAAAACATCTCTTTAACTCCCGTTCTTTGGTGTACTCACGGGGGACACGTAGCCCACCCTGGAGCCCCTGACCTCTGCTCCGCAGCAGACTCTGTGAATGGGACGGCGGCCCCCACTTCAAAGTCCCGCCATTCTGTGCACTCTGACAGGGCGCCTCACTCACACCCCTCCTTTGTGCAACCCCCCCACCAACTCACCTCGGCTATGTGCCCCAACCCACCAGAGTGCTGAGGATTTGGTTGTTAGTGCCAGCTCTCATCATCAAGCTGCTCAGTAATTCCGCCAGATTGACCCACGTAGAGGGAGGGAGGATTGGGTGGAGAGGGAATTCACTGCTACCACAACCACGTTCAGAGGTGGTCTTGCCACCTCTTCCTCTTTTCCGTGTAAAGAGGGTCTGCCTTTGTGTGTGAGTGTTTCCCTCCTCTTTCCTGCTCTCTCATTAACAATCATCCAGCTGTTCAGGGACAAGGCCTCGGACAAAAATCTGTTTTACTTACACTTCATTTATTAGGTAACATCTATGCACGTCTATTGAGTTTGCAACTCAACAATAACCATACTAAATTAGAGATGTAGCATATTTGGCATATGGGTAGTTTAATATTCTCAAAATCGGCATAAAACGGAAGTAGTGATAGTTTTCCTTCCTATTCTTTGTGATGTATATCTTATGAAACAGCTTCTTGAACAAGACAAAAATGTAAGGCGGCACTGGATTTTGTCCATCAGGGAATTGATTGGACCGTTTGCGCACAATATGTAAGTTAATGTAAACAACAGCTTGCACTATGTGCGTAATTCGCACTAAATCCTGCTGCATTTTTTTAAAAACAGTATGTAATCATGCTTTAGGCTAATTTTTCTTACTTTTTAAAGGGTTCTATTTGCTAACTAAATAGAATTTTATGAAGTTTAGTGACAACATGTTACAATGTTTACATTGTACATTGTTACATTGTTTACATTGTACAATGACTGGTAGTATACAGTTTGTATTATTGCTTGACAAAAATTTCAAGATTTCAATTCCATTCTTGTGATTTGATTCCGATTTTGATTCAATATTGACTAATTTGGATACATGTTTATTTTATATTTTATTTAAAAAAAATAATCTCACCTAATGCTGTAAACATAGAGGGCCCAATCTGCTGGTATTATTAAAGGTTAAAAATAACAAATTAAATTAAATATAATGCAGTTTTTGTTATAATAACAATTATTTAATGACATAAGTAAAAATATAATAAATAGCCTATGTAATATATAGTGCTCAGCAAAATCTCCTCTCAAGCTATTTTTTCTATTCAATTAACATGCTATGGTCATTAAATGGCTTTCCTGAGGTAAATGTAACGTTTATGTGACATAATTGTTCTCCTGCTGTTATATACTGACCTCTTTCAGTGGTTGAAAAACACTTATTGGTCGATATTATGTATACTTTCGGTAAGTTGTACTGCATCTTTAAATAAAAAAGTACCAGATGATCGGTTCACGTGCACTTGAACTGAGGCGCTCAGCGATCTGTCATGTCATTTACAAGCGCCAAACGTATTTTTTGTCTGAATTTTGTAATAAAATTGACGGAATCTAAGAGGTGAGAATTAGTTTAATATTAAAAGTACCTCTTTGCTCTGCAATTTTTCTGTGCGTGAGAAAATGGATGTGTGGCGTGAGAGCGTGTGAAAAGTGTCAATTGCGTGAGTCTCACGCTCAATGCGTGAGAGTTGGCAGCCCTGGAAGCGTGATGGCGGAGAGAAAATCTACTAACAAGCTTCCAATTCCTCTGTTATTGCTATCTATGGATAGATTAGCCAGGGCAGCCTACCTCCGTCCGAGTCCATGGTGTTGATCGATGCTGAAGATACACGCGCGTTCACAGAAAATCAGGTACACATGCACTGACGATGGGCGGGTGCTCGTTGGTAGTGGGGGAGGGGCATGAGAGTTGTAAACATTCAAAATTTTGGCTAAGTCAACCAATCTGCCAGACTTGCCGACTGCAGCTTTAAGATCTCGCTCATTAGTGCCGTGTATTTGAGACGGCATATCAACAAGTTTTAAAAATGCATCTCGAGACCTTGCATTCTTTACCATTCCGTAAACCCTAACACTCAAAATTATGAATGGGTTTGAGAGGGCAAACTTAAATTAATCAAATTAGTTCAATCAAATTAACCGTTATGAGTTTTTAGAGCTTTCTTTTTCTTTTGAATTCACAGATCTGATACATTTTAAGTAATCTGAATTGTTTAATTGTTTTGATTTTTATTAAAGGGGGGGTGAAATGCTCATTTTCACTCAATCTCCTGTTAATCTTGAGTACCTATAGAGTAATATTGCATCCTTCATATCTCCAAAAAGTATTTTGTTTTATTAAATTTTTAACATAAAGATAGGCTGTACCGAGTCTTTCCGGAAAAAAACGAGCGGCTGGGGGCGGGCCGTGTGGGCGAAGCTTAGCTGTGCTAACGCGCCAAGCTAGTGACAACACACAGAGACATTTGTTCAACAAACAGTTTTACTCACCGTCCGGTTCCAACGCACGACCGCGAATTTTTATCATTGTGACTGCTCGATCCTTAAGCATTAGACGATCTGCAAATCCGTAGATCTGGGCTTTGTTTATAAAACAATCATCGTCGAAATGCAGGGAACAAACAGTCTTACACAACTCCGTTTATGCTCAGGAAAACAAACTCCATCCACGGGTTCCTTAACGCTGGGTTCTTTGGGAATCTGTGCAGGGTTGTCTTGCCCTGGCAACCAAAAACACACTTCTTTGGTGACATTGACTTCCCAAAAGCCGGGCAGGGCGCTTTGATGGCGAACTGCTTTCACTCTCTTGCTCTGGTCTACGAGTGCGCGCGCGGCCGCGATCTTACCGGAGAAGTGCCCTTAGGACCCATATAAGGAAATTCCGCCCTATCTTACGTAAGACAGAGCCATACTCGAAAAAAACTTTCCGAAACTTGTGACAAACCGGAAGGAGTATTTTTGGAACAAAAATACTCCTTCAAACGTACAACTTAGTTTTTGAAACTTTGTCCATGTTTAGCATGGGAATCCAACTCTTTACCAGTGTAAAAAACTCAGTATGCATGAAATAGCATTTCACCCCCCCTTTAACTTGTTTCTTTTAATGTAGACAACTTAAATTTAACTAAAACTGCGGGCTGGGATTTCAGTTAAATTTAAGGGGAGTGGGGGGTTTCCATCATGGCGACGAGTGGAGCATGAGCTTGGTTTGAGAACAGGTAAGTTAAATGTTCTATATTGTCGTACTCATTCAGCAATTGTTATGCTATCAAAACATTGTTAATTATCAAGTTAGCATTTACTGAATTAGCTAGTTAAAGCTTGCCAAGTTTCCTCTTCAAAAAATATTTATGTTGAGATTACATGATAATTTTAAGTTGAATGAATTAGCTTACTCAAATATTTCAAGTTAAATGTACCGGTACAAAATAAAAATATGCAAGCTCTGCTTAAACGTAATTTTCTGAATGTAAAAATTTTGTTGCAACTGATTACCTCATTTTTGTTGCGTTTTGCCAACTTATTTGGGTTTACACTGTATCATGATTTTAAAATCAGCTTGAAATACAGGTTGCGAAAGTCTTTTTTCCCCCTTATTGTGATGTACTGTATATCCACGTGAAACGGCTTCTCAAACTCTATTTTGATTTCAGTGACTTTTAATGCAAGAACGAATTTGTTTGAACTGCTCACTCTCTCTGGCTGCATCTGAAATTGCATACTCTCTTGAGTTGGTACTTATTTTGAGTAAGTATTTACTTTACGACGTGTTAAAAAGTGTGTTCTATATAGTATGATAGTGTGTGGTATGAATGTAATCCATACTACATTCCATTTTGTCATTATCATGTGACCTGCCAGGGTCAGTTACATCACTTCACTGCCATTCACAAATCTTCCCCCGTGGCCTCATGGGATAGTAAAGTGTCCATCATATACACACTTCAGAATCCTCAGTAGTACTAGGTCATCCTGGTACTTTTTGTCTACTCTTTTATGAGTACTGTGAATTCAGAGACTTATTTTTGTCACATACTGGTTTCCGCCTACTATATAGAGAAGTATGCGATTTAGGATGCAGCCTCTCTCTTTTCCCGCTCTCTCTCTCTATCTGAGGTGAGTGGCACATAATTGTTCGTTTCTTGTATCTTTCACACTAAAGGATGTCCGTCCACTCTGCTGAGCAAATAAAACACACTTCCTGTTCTCTCTTGTGTGTCTGGGTGCAGCTGTTGTAGCCCTGGCGCAGACTCAGCTATCCGCCTTAGATCCTTATAAATCCCATTTCATGCTTTTCCATGTAATCCCTACACCCAGATATCACAATATAATCTTACGTATAAGCCTTTTCAAATATTAGCATATTTTCCATATGCCTCGTAATTGTGTACAAGTGTAAACGAATATGTTGTTTTAAATGTAGTAGTTTTAAAGATGAATTTGCACTGCAGGACCATTTAAAATCAGCCCTTGCAATCTTGACTATATTCAATAGGTAATATTTAATATAATTATAAATGGAGTTGCAAAATAGAATATCAACTTTATACATATATAGGCTACACATATATATATACACACACACACACATACATACACACACACACACATATATATATATATATATATATATATATATATATATATATATATATATATATATATATATATATATATATACACACACACACACACATATACATATATATATATATTTAGGTGCTACAATTTTTTAAAGGGGATGACATAGAGGACAATTAGCTGCTTTGTGCATCATACACTCCTGTTATACATATAAGTTATACATAAGTTATGACTGGATGACCTCGGCCAGTTATTTTGAGGCTTCATTCATGTCTGTAGCACAGCCGGTGCAGGATGAGCTGAAGTTAACCACTGCAATTTTAGTTCAAATTGCAGTAGGAATAGTGATGCTTGTCTTAGGAAACACTAATTAGGTGATCAATTTTTAGATTAATTTTTTTTCAATTATCGACTTAAGTTTTACAGTGAAACCATGACGAAGAAGCTGCTTTAAGCAGTGTACTTAAGAGGACATTCCTCCAAATGGTTTATTGGTTGTGCATGAAGTGCAATCCAGGGTCTTTCCAAGTCTTCTGATCCATCCCAGCACATTTGGACCACCTTGGCCTCGTTCAAGCCTTCAAAGATATAAACAGCTCAAATCGAGGTGAGTCAGCAGCACATATGTACACTACATTCTACAGTGGTGAGATTTCTGTAGACTTTGAAAGGCCCTACAACACACTCCAGAAGTGTCTGTTTATAGGAATGAGTCACACTGGACATCAAAACTTCAGGGTGTGTAATCCTGCCTGCGGATGTGACCGTGTCTGGTTTCCCCCAGCCTGTGTGTGTCAGAAGGCCGGCCGTCACCGAATCTGTGCCGGAGCTCAGCTTGGGCTGCGTTCAAGGTGGGCGTGTGTGGAAGCGTGGACGGGATGAATGGAACGAGTGGGTGGCTGTGGGTTTATGTGTGTGGGTGTCATTCCAAGTGTGTTTAGGACCTGTTGAAACTGAGTATGTTTGTGACTGCAAGTGTGCATGAGAATATCTTTGTGTAGCCTATTGTATGACATGGTAAAATGGGGCATTTGAAAAACGTAGCTCTATACAGGCTACATACAGTTGCTAGATGCTATAGGCTGCTAGTGTGTGTCTATAGACATGACGTCTCCATGTAATTTGGAAGATATATTTAAATAACTCATTATTTTTATAATATTTATTACATCATATTTTTATATCATATTTTATAATTATTTGTTATTAATACATTTTTTGTATTAATGTCCAAAAACGTTATAATTTAATATGGTCGATTTCAAATAAATGTTTTAACTTAATCTCTAAAATTATGTAAAATTATAAAAAAATATATAATATTATAAAAATATATATTATAAAATAAATATATAATAAATAATTAAGATGGATGTATTGTTTCTGCCAATGTTTTTATCATTTTTATTTACTCTATTACTTTACTTTTTAAGTAGATTTTTTATTATTATTTGTATTTTGTGTGTTTATGTAAGGGATAACAGCTAGTTACCAAAAAAAAAAATTATACAAAATATTGATTTAAGTTTAAATTATTTTATTATGTCATAAGAAAAAGAGTGCAGAGTGATATAAGAGAAATAAAATATCGGTTGCCAGAGACAACTACTGGTTATAAAAATATAGAGCGTGATCGACCAATGAGAATCAAGTTTTTCCGAAACATATATATAATTTTTTGAAAGAGAGCACAGAACCATAGAGTGTAACCTCAGTGTGTCATTTAGGCGTATAAGACCATTAAACTGTTTTTAACTGCTACATAAATATGAGTCTGGTTTTCCGTGTTAGTGTGTATTTATGAATGGTTTTGGAGCAGTGTGTTCTACTTGAATAAGTGTTTGTTTACTCTGTGTGACTGATCAGTGTTTGTGCGCTTCTGTTTGAGGGTGTGTCTGACCCGAGTGTCACTGACTCACGCCTGCGGTCCTGACTCATCCCGCCGTCACCCGCACCGTGAGCTCGCGTGCCGCCCCGCACAATCCGGCCGCACTCGCACAGTCATCGAGGAACCATTTCCCCTTCATCCTCTCCCTCTTTCTTTCTTGTTCTTGGTCTCTGTGACTCATCTTGGTTTCATTTTGCCGCCCCCCTCCACCCGCCACCCAACTCGCCTCCATTACAGCCTCCTCCCTCAATGGGTCTATCTCTCTTTTCACTCGCCTGTCTCATTCCTTCGCTCCCTCTCTTTCCCTTTCCTTCCTGGCTCTGTAAATGACCTCATTTTAATGAAGCACAGTCTTGGCGGGGAGACCAAACCGCATGGCTGGAACCTCCCTCCCTCCATCTCTCTAAACCACCCTGTACTACAGAATCTGGCTTTCATTCCCAGCGCTAATAGAACCGAACGGGAAGTCTGGGAATTCTAGAGTAACTCCAAGAATTCCACGACAAATGTTTGATTGCATTCCATCACTTATAGCAACAACAAAACCATGTAATAAAACTACTTTCTGTGACTCGAGCTGCTACATTGTCCCATAAACTAGGAGACAATGTACACAGTGCGGTCCAAAAGTCTGACAATTAAAATCTGGGATTCAAAATCTCGGAAATAAACAGAACGTTTTAGGGTTTTTTAACCTTTAAAACAAGGAAATGCCATTACGTAAAATGAAGAACACTAGCTACTATAAATACTATTGGCATTTATGGTTCTATGAATAACTTTTAACATCCATGGAGCCTTTCAAATGCATAAAATGTTCTTTACTATGGAACAAGGTTCTTCAAATTGTTCTTCACTAAGGACAAATGGTGCTATCGGAAATTTCGGAATTTTCGGAAAATTTCATCTTACCCCATGGGTCTAATTTTGTCTTTTTACTTCAAAGTAAAAACTATAACCTTCACTCTACAAATCCAAAACATTAATGTGTCCACAAATTATCAACTATAGAGACAAAAAACTTTGATATTCAACATAATAAAATGTCATAGATCACTATTTTCCAGAAACACAAAATTATATGTATTAAACTCAAAACTGTTTTGACTGACTAAATCTCACAATTGATATTGAGATGAAATGGCGCACCCAACTCTGAAACTCTGGAAGGCCTATCAAAATTTTCCCCAAGCTTCCCAGTATTAAATACGACTTGAAAGGGCGCATGTCCAATTTTCACCTAGGAAACTCGATGATTCCGATAGCACATGTAGGCAGAATTATTTTGGGACTTTTGGAATGTGTATTTGTACGACATTAGCAGATTTGTGACCGCTAAGCTATGTGCTAGAAGTCTAGACTTCTTTTTTTTTTTCTTGCAGTGAAAAGATCTATTTATGTACAGACAGACTAAAAGTACGCCTCTATTGTCATTGCAGACAGTAAAATCCCTCCTATAAAGGCTGATGGTTTTGTTATTGTCTCTGAGTGTCTGCAGCCTTTATGAGGTTGTGAACGCTACCACATGCTCGAACCTCAACCCCGGTCGGCTACACCGCAAAACTCTCAAGATTTGTGGTGCACTCTAGATAGAGACATGAAAAATGAGACAGGTGCAAAATGAGTCAAAACAAGGTGGTGTTACGTTTGAGTGAACGTCTATCTGAGCAGAGAATCCTGGCTTCGTCTATTTGACATGAACTAAAGGCTGCTAAGTGATCTTTAATTAGCTACAGTTTAAGATTTGTGTTGGATAGGAACATTAACTAAAAATTGGATGGAGACTTTGAAGGGGAAAGAAATATATTATATTTGTCACATGATGTGTGTCATATGACCAAGTCAATCATTAGATTTTATAGCTTATGATGAAATCATATAAAGGTTTGTGACACAATGATATAAATCCATCTAAATCTGAGGTGTGTTCAGCAGCCGGTCAAAACATCAAACTCAGTTTTCATTGCCTGACTCCAGATTTAAAGGGATAGTTCACCCAAAAATTAAAATTCTGTCATTTACTTGCTCTCAAGTTCCAAACCTGTAAGAATTTATTTCTTATGCTGAACACAAAAGAAGATTTTTTGAAGAATGTATGAAAGCAAAAAGTTGATGGACCCCATTGACTTTCATAGTATACCCTTAACTATGGAAGTCAAAAGGGTCCATCAACTGTTTGATCAGCCATATTCTTCTAAATATATTCATTTGTGTTCAGCAGAAGAAAGAAATTCATACAGGTTTGGAACAACTTGAGGGCGAGTAAATGATGACAGGATTTTCATTTTTGGGTGAACTATCCCTTTAATTCTGTGCATGACTTCAGTTTCATCTTAAATGCTTGTACAATGCTGACAGCTAGTGGGAAAAATGGTGCCATTGCAAGCTGCCTTATATTTTGATATCTCCAAAAGTACCAGTTTGAGTGTTTAACCACAAAAACCAAACAACAACAAAAAACCCCAGTAGATGATCAGATGATGTTGATTTACAATTTTTTTCATTTTCGATTTAGATATAGAGTCAATATTGGGCAATAGTCATTGTTCTCTAGATTTACTTCCGTGTATGTAACAATGATAATAAAAAAAAATCCCAGACTTTATCACGTGATTTCCCAGAGATCAAGCTTTGTTCATGCCTTGAAATCTACTTTCACTTTTTGTTTATAGTGGGCCCAACTGTATTTGGACACTTAAGCCACACTCAAATAAAGTTCATTTCACCAAGTGGCAAATTAACACAGGTGTCATATAATTTAATGCTTTTATAGATTTAATTAAAATAACAACTAAAGAATCTAAATATCTTTTGTTTTCATTTTGAATGGTCTATCTAGTCACCTGCCACTTGATTTTGATATGTAGTTGTCTAATGCGACAATACTCAAAGATGTGTGTATGTGTATACATACATATTGACTTGCTGTATGCTAATTATTTATCAGAAGAGAAACTATTATTTGCAAAGTTGACAAGTCTGAAATGTGCCCAGGCTGGTAAATCTGCTTTTGTTTTATTTAATTGCCCAAACAAACCAATGCACAAGGAAACATCCTTCATGGTTGAACTTAAAGTGAAAGCACTTCCAAAGCAGACGGCACAAAAGGTGCATAAACTAGAGTTTTAGACTTATTTTTTCCAGCAGTTTAATACATTGGATTACAGATCTACACAAAGCACAGTGTCATAATATTGTGCTTAGTTTCCATAGAGACTGAGATGAAGAATGTTGTGGCAGGGAATCTGGCATCCAGGCCAAGCCACAATTCATATGCGTTTCTTTATTGCTCTGGCTCACCACTGTATTCCATACAACCCAAAAGCATGAGGAACAGGGATAACTTAAGCATTCCTATGGCTGATGCTTTATTTAGCTCTGCATTTTTTTTTATTTTTTTTATACCAGTCTCAGATTTACAAATGTAGGCTTTCACTTTGCACTCTGCCCCAAAAATAATATTTTATTAATTGTTTTTTCTAATCTGTGATGTTCTCACAATTTGGTATCCCCAGTAACAGACATATGGAAATGTTAGGGAATCAAGGACAATATTACATTAGAATCTGGTTTACTGCATAAGGCTTGACATAAATCCAACTATTTACGTATACAGGTATACACTAAGCTGATTATTCATGTACTGAAACAGAATTAGTCTCTGTTAAAAGGTAATTATATGTTACATATAGCCTATACATAGGCATTGTTCGGTCATGAAACTCTATACGGCCAGGGATGGGCAGTATTTCAGATACATGTATTTAAAATACGTATTTGAAATACAAACTATTTTGTATTTTAAAGCCTTTGGAAAAAATCAGTCAACCTCTTTATCAGGGTACTGATTTTGTGCATCAACTAGTTCAGACATTCACTAGCTCAGCATTGGATCAGCTTTTCTTTTTTTTATAAGGTGAGAATGTCATGATCAATTCTACTTGTTGATTAAAGTTAAAATAGTGCATTATTCACTTCAGTTAACATGAAAGAATAAAAGAGCACAGACAAGTGGGAAAATAGCGTAAGCCAATCAGTCTTGACCGGTTGTTGATTTTTATCAACTAGCTTGTCAAATGTGTTTACTGCATGTTAGGACTGGATGATATGACACTACATATCAGCGATGATATAAAGTTTGAATTGATGGAGCTTTTTCTAAATCGTTTACATAGATGGGCCTATTAGTGGGGTAAGCAAATTTATCCGTGCAGCTTTTAGTGGGCATTATTGGAACGTTGGAGGGGAAAAAGAAGCACTGATGAATGATACACCACAAAAATCTTCAGCTTTTAGTTTTATTGTACATAAAAAATAATCAAAAAGGGGTAAATGGTGTCAAATGAATCTAAATTAAGTCTAATTTTAAATTTTAGATACACTTTCTAATTTTAATAAACTTATAGAAATAAATAAACTTGACATAAAACATAAAATTACTTAAAAAGCATTGGACTACCTGAAAAAAAAAAAAAAGATTTCTGAGTTTGAAATTCAGTTTATGCTGTGGAATCAAAGCTGATATTGAGAATTGTGAAACCATGATATTGTTACTGTGAAGTAAAATTGAGATTTTGGTCATATCGCCCATCCATATTCTTTGCTAGATAGCAGAAAAGGTTCCCAAGGTTTTACATACAGTATGAAGTTTTTAATAGTGTTCACCACAAGTAATAGACTACATTGTAACCAGAAATAAGTAGCCTATATAAATGGCTGCTATTTTGCATAAGTTTATTTGTAATTGCCAGAAAGAAAGAAAGAAAGAAAGAAAGAATGAAAGGCAGAGATGAGGTTAGGAATGATAAGTCAGTAGGCCTATGTACTTTCTGCATTCACTGTGACCTATACCTGCACTGGATGGCCAATTTCACATACGGCCTTAGCCGTATATCTGTTTTTTTTCTATCTATTTATTTATTTCCGTCCCGAAGCAGCTCAACTCAGAGCAGAGCGCCATTGGAATTTTTCTAAACCCCCATTTTCCCCAGCACCACCTGCCAAGATCTGTTTGGGGGACTTCCCTACTGTACCTTCCCTGCAGTAGCTTGCTTATCAATAAAATTGTGTTTAATTCTATTCTGTGAGTTTTATATATATATATATATATATATATATATATTAGTATAAGATTATATAATTATATTTTATTTATTTATGTATGCACTTTATTTAAAGTCATTTGGTGTGAGAACTCCTTAACATATAAGCAAATATTATGTCATAGTCCTAAAGTATTCTTACATTTTTTTTTTTTTTTACAAATATAATATAGTCTCTGTTTATATGTAAAACAAAAAATTATTCAAATTAAAATGCTTAAAATAGTTTTAGAAGTGCAGTATAGCATGTCACTTTGCTATTTAACTCCGTTCACTACCCATGTGCTCTTTTAATATTAGGATAACCTATATTTGCATTTTAAATATTAACATTTTAAATGGTTATTGAATTGTTTTGGTTCATGGTGATTTACGTAATGGTGGATCGGTTTTGTTGATGAAGAAAAGGAGGGAGGTGTCTTATTTTTGTTTAGGTAAGTTCGGGTATTTCCAAAAGGGACTGTTCCACCAGATCATTGCCACAGTCTGTATAACCTCCCTAGATCAAATCTACCCAACAACAGCTTGTAGAAATTTTGCTATTGGCTTCCCTGTCATCTTGGAGGCTGTGCTTGTGTCGGTGGTGCAGTGCATTTAAGGTTACTGGTGTTTTACTTTCAATATTGTCTTCTTTAGACCTGAGAGGCACAGGATACTTTCTTTGATACTCTCGAATAAATCCGCAAAAATGCGAGGACTCGTGTGTTTTGCCCTGCTCTGTGTACTGTACGTCACTGTACAAGGGAAAGTCTGTAAGTAATTCAAATTGCTTATGTGAATTCTGTATCTTATTGTTTGTTTATTGTGCTGTATTGTTGATTCTATCGTGTGACTTGCAACTGGATTTCCCCTTGAGGATTAAAATATCTATATATGTGTTAGCTATAATATGTCACTATGTATCTATAGAATTGATTTTATTATTATTGTTGTATTTTTCCTAGCCTTCATTTACAAAACAATGTGTCATGTCACTAGGCCTAAATGATAATCTTTTTTATATATAACCAAAGTTATGTCTTATTGTGATTGAAAATAATTAATTTATGCATATTAGTATGTTTTATATAACAACTAATGTTAGGCCTACTGTACCGAGGTTATAATTTGTAGGGTCTCTTTAGCTAAACAGACTGTAGGCCTGTAAAGACATTGCAAAGTGAATGAGGAATTCTGATGTAATTTGTGTTTTGTTTGGGACAATTCATGAAATGAAGTCTGGAAGTTACAATCTTCTCGTTTCATGATCAAATTTACTTTACTTGCGCGTTATCTTTGTAAACTAATATTTTAAACTCTATTTTCAGCCAGACCCAAGATTCAGCTGTACAGCCATTTTCCAGGAGAGTATGGAAAACCGAACACCCTGATCTGTTATGTGAGTGGTTTCCACCCTCCTGATATCACCATTGAACTGCTGAAAAATGGAGAGAGTATGTCTAACGCCCAGCAGACTGACCTGGCCTTCGAAAAGGGCTGGCAGTTTCACCTCACCAAGAGCGCCTCCTTCACACCACAGAAAGGCGAAGATTACTCCTGCAGCGTTCGACACATGAGCGATACAAAGAACATTGTTTGGGGTGAGTGTTATGTGTGTATTTCTAGAAGATACCTTGTGTATTTGGTTTACATGACATAGCACTTGTATTGAACATCTTATGTTTTTTCTGCAGAGAACAACATGTAAAGCTAACAATCAAAGGCAGACAAAGGGTGGTAAGTGTTACCTTGTTGATTATTAATTAAACAAATATAGCAATACCAAGTTTTTTTTTTATCATTAAAATGTGTCAGTTCAGAGATGTAAAGAGGAATAAAGGTGTGTGTTTTTCTTTCTTTTTTCCTAGGATAATTTGTCATGTTTTTTTTTTGGACATTTTTCATCGTCTACAGAGACCATATTTATCCTTCTGTCCCATATCACAAAGCTAATGTTGCTCAAGATGCACTATTCATACAAATTACATCGCAACTTCCGTGATTTTAGCTTTCCTTGAGTTGACATTTTTCTTCACAAGAGCAAGGATAATTTAAACCAAAGTAGCTGCTACATGTATTTTTGGATGGGGTTTGATTAGTTTATGGGTCTTTTTCACTGATTTCATTCCTCTTTGTGTAAATCCTGACTGTTTCTGGCTTTATTTTGAAATTAGGCTAATTACAAATATTACAACCAACTATCTCTTTTAAACCAGTTGTTATTATCCTCTTGTTAATCTACATATGTTCACAACTGCAAATTGTAATATTAATGAATATGAATAATTCAATTTGACAAACTGCTACCGAGAAAATGTAATTTTTTTAGAGAGGAAAATAAAATTTAGAAAACCTAATGAAACAATTGTGTTTATTTGTTTCAAATAGTCTGTACTGTCTTATTGCCTGTACTTTGAAGTTAAATCAACATCATAGTGACTGCAGTGAATTTCAGTTATTTGCCCAACCTAAAACATACATGTCTGCCTAGCAACTGAGCGATCAAGACGGTGATTGGATTAAAAAAACAAACAGACGAAATGTAAGGGTTTCGCTTTCTATTAAAAATGAAAAGTCCTCCAATTTTGCTCTGAGTTTTTTTTTAAATCTCCACTTTTATATATTTGTTTTCATGGACTGAAGTGCGTTTGCAAGCAAACGTTTGTGTTTCGCGCCCTTGACAAGTATGCCGCGCGCTGAAAAAAAGTCACATGACTTCCCGGAAAAAACCTGTGATGGTGACAAGACAAGCCTCCCTCTGGTTCGCAAGCGTTGCTCAGTTGGCATCTAGACTAGTCATATTAATAACACTGACTGATGATGTAATCGTGAAGCTAAAATGCTGTGAAAATCACCAGCTTTTTTTATTTCAGACCTTTTGTAAATAAAGCTGTGTTTTTTAAGTAAAAATGTAAAAGAATGGACCTTTATTGATGCACATTGCATGTTGTGTGTGAATGCAATGCAGTATGCAAATGTGCAATATGTCTTATTACAAATTCTATTAAGAGTGATAATTGACATTTTTGATGAATAACTTACGTCCTTATTTTTTTATTATTTACTGTGTGTGTTCAAGGATTTCATTTTATTTATTAACTCTTTTGAGACACTTTTATGAGTCTCTCTTTTGTAGCCTACATGAGGTGAAAATGATAAATGAACTTTATCTCTGATTATTGTGAGAAAGATTGACAGAGCCTCAAAACAAGTTTTATACAATTTAGCAGTAGAGATCCTCATTCCAATTGCTTTTGATTTTATGTTTAGGCTTACATGTATTTGTACATCTAACTACCATTCAGTTATTGGTATTTTTTGTATTGGTAATTATTGGCATTGGTAATTATTGGTATATAATAATTCTTGTTAACAGACCGCTGCTAAGTAACACACCGTTGCCATGAAAAACAGAGCGTTGCTATGGGCGCAGTATTCTAACCATAGAGACGGAACGGACTATTTTCTTTAGCGGAACCAATACAATCGTTTTTTAAATCAATAAACTCATTTTTAAATCAATATTTTGTGTCAAATTATTGATTTATTTGGTAGGTAGCCATGTAATAAGCGGGATAATGTAGAGCGAGGCGGTTGTTATAGCGAATACAACCCCTTCAGGCTGATTCCTGATCAGCCTGTCGGGGTTGTATTCGCTATAGAGCTGGTAAGTCCCGCCCCTTCCGCTAACCCCACTGGACCTCTAGGTTGAAAAATCGTCAATGCAAGTGAATGGGAGAAAATAATTATTTTCTGGTCCCGTTTGAATTGTGCCATGAATGTGAACATATGTTGTCTGTGAATTTTTAATATAATTTTTCGTGTAAAGAATGCTACAATTTAGCGGGTAGAAGTTTGATACGGTTAGACTTTGTGTGAGAGCACTTTGTGGACTACAACTTTTTGCTGCTTTCGACGTGTTTGAAACGTCACCACCACTCGCACACGGACACTAGCTCACGGATCCCGCTAAACATGGCTGTGTCTTTGGTGCACTTCACCACCTTCTTTCAGGGAGAGGACAAAATCGTTGAGTTTGCCGAAAACCACGGGTAAGTCAACTTTATGGGGTGACGTCACATAGGCGACATGTAGTCTTTCTCGTTATGTCTTTTCCACAACTGCTAGCCGAAGAATCATACAATATAATGTCAAACTCGAAACATGAAAAATTATATAAAAAATTCACAGACAACATATGTTCACATTCATGGCACAATTCAAACGGGACCAGAAAATAATTATTTTCTCCCATTCACTTGCATTGACGATTTTTCAATCTAGAGGTCCACTTGTGGTTTTACGGATGGGCGGACTTACCAGCTCTATAACAACCGCCTCGCTCTACATTAGGCCTATCCCTTAACTTACTTATATTTTATTGTTATATGAAGTAAGTTAGGCCTATATAAAGTAGGCTAGGCTACTAATTATTTAATAGTAAACAATGATATATAATAATAATTATAATTATTGTTGTTGTTGTTATATATATATATATATATATATATATATATATATATATATATATATATATATATATATATAGGCTAATGTTCTAATTATTTACTAAATTAATTGCTGGAAAAAAATGTTTTGTTTTGTTTGATTCTCCTTTCTCTTACGAGCAAATAGTATGAGCATTTGTGAAATTATTTAGAGGAAGTAGGTGGGGTTTGGGAATTTCCGAAATTGTAGCAAGAGACATCAACGCAAGAGAGCAGTGTAGAGTCACCAGTCCGAAAGACATGAAACATCTAACCAAACTTCACACACCTGTGTATGGTATCGACTAGAGGAAGATGTCAGGTAAAATAGACCCGTCGACGTTCCTCTTCGACGTCCCGCCGGTGCTCATGAGGACTTTCTGTAGACTGATGGACAGCGGGGTGGACGGTCTGGGGTGGAGAGCTTTAGGTAAACTACGCACTTTAACATGACAATGTAACATTGTAGTACCGTTACCTGTTAGTATTAAGTTAAGGAAACAATCATCTCAGCAATTTCCCTATATTTATCTTCTTTGGGAATGTGTTGATGTTAAATTATAGCCGCTGGAATATACTGTTCAAATATTCTGTTCAAGCTTCTTTTCTCCCCACAATGTACAGTCTTAAAAATAAAGGTTCTAAAATGGTGTTTTCGCAGCGATGTATGGCAAGCCGTTGTAACATTTAATCCTTAAAACCTACTAATATCTATTTTCGTGCTACTAGTAGCTACTTTTTTTAGGTACTAGTGCCTATTCTTTAGATACCAGTGCTTATTATTTAGCTAGTGCCTTTTTAAACATACTAGTCCTTATTTATTAGATACTAGTACTTATTTCAATAGTGTCTAGTATTTAATTATACCCAACTTGACAAGAAAAAATATAACTAGTGCTTATTTTTTAGTTACTAGTAACATTTTAGATCAAAGATATCCTTACCTTAATAGATACTATTTAAACAATCAGTATGCAAATAATATGTTGAATATTAATGAACCAACAACATATCAAAGAGAGATGACATAGGAAATGGACTGAATTGAACAAGGCCGTTTTTATAATAACGATATAACAATAGCCTACCTTTTTAATGGTATTAGAGTAAAAAAAAAATAAAAAAAATGAATAAACCAATGTAATATAGTGCATATACTGTATACTCCTATTTTGACATGACTCGCATTCTCAGTTTGATTAATAACATTAGATTAATTTTAAATTTAATATTTGTATTATTTAATATTAAAGATTAATATTTAGAAGTTTTGATTAAGGAATTATGAATGCTCTCCAAAAGTTCCAATCTCTGGGTGTGGTTGTTTGGCTGGTGGGTATGAATCAGTTTTTGGATCTACTTAACTGTTGTTTGGATTTTATTATTGGCAGTTAAGTCTTTATTATAGCCTACTGTACATTCAAAACATTAAAGGGGACATATCATGCTAAATCCACTTTTTTAGCCCTTAACCCTTTAAGGTACGCACCATGAAAAAAGCAAAGGAAAAATTATTTCTTTGCATTTTTTATTCAATTATGATAACAATAACAACAATCTTTTCTTTTTTTTTTTTTTAGACCCTACAGTATTTTAGATACAGCCCTCTACCAAACGGTTGAGATGTCTGTTCATGGTAAAAAAAAACAACATTCAGAACAAGTCATATTAAGTGACCAATAAAAAATCTGATGGCTGCTATTGATGGCTCCAAACACATCAAGTGTGTGTGTGTGTGTGTGTGTGTGTGTGTGTGTGTGTGTGTGTGTGTGTGTGCGAGTGTGTGTATGTGTGTGTGTGTGTGTGTGTGTGTGTGTGTGTGTGTGTGTGTGTGTGTGTGTGTGTGAGTGAGTGAGTGAGTGAATGAGTGTGTGTGTGTGTGTGTGTGTGTGTGTGTGTGTGTGTGCGAGTGTGTGTGTGCGAGTGTGTGTGTGTGTGTGTGTGAGTGAGTGAGAGTGAGTGAGTGTGTGTGTGAGTGAGTGAGTGAATGAGTGTGTGTGTGTGTGTGTGTGTGTGTGTGCGAGTGTGTGTGTGAGTGAGTGAGAGTGAGTGAGTGTGTGTGTGAGTGAGTGAGTGAATGAGTGTGTGTGTGTGTGTGTGTGTGTGCGAGTGTGTGTGTGTGAGTGTGTGTGCGTGCGAGTGTGTGTGTGTGTGTGAGTGAGTGAGAGTGAGTGAGTGTGTGTGTGAGTGAGTGAGTGAATGAGTGTGTGTGAGTGAGTGAGTGAATGAGTGTGTGTGTGTGTGTGTGTGTGTGTGTGTGTGTGTGTGCGAGTGTGTGTGTGCGAGTGTGTGTGTGTGTGTGTGTGTGTGTGAGTGAGTGAGAGTGAGTGAGTGTGTGTGTGTGAGTGAGTGAGTGAGTGAATGAGTGTGTGTGTGTGTGTGTGTGTGTGTGTGTGTGTGTGTGTGTGTGTGTGCGCTGGTGCAAAACTTCACCCAAGATTTGATTAGAATTTATTTATTTTTTTTAATGTCAGTGGGAGAAAAAGAAAACCTCCACTAAGCTTTACAGACACTGTCATGAATATGGTCAGACTACTTTAAACCACTGTGCAGTAAGGTCTTCTTTGTAGAGTTTTAAAGACGACTTGAACAAATACAACAAATATTTTTGGTGGTCATGCAACAGCACAAATTGGTTTTGACCTGTTGTGCAACTGCACTAATGATTTTGGTCAAGGGTGCAACAGCAGCGGTGCAACAGCACTTATTTTGCCTTTGGCAATTCATTTCTGATGGTATGCTGCAAAGCATTCCTGCTTTGCATTCATACACAGGAATACATGACATTTCTGGCATTTCCATCTCGACACTCCCTTTGGACAGAGGTTGCATCGCCCCCGCTTGTTGGAGTATAGTGGTAAATGTCCGAAGTTGTCATATTGTACATCTGGTTGTGGGTGGGAGGGTCTTGGGGTATTGGACTTTTTGTTTGATGACATCTGTGGTGGAAAGGATGATGAAGGTCGGCCAACTTTGGATGCTGGCTTGTTGACTTGAGCCAAAGTGTGTGCGACTGCCAGACGGAACTTTTTGAGAGGCAGCAGTGCTTCTTTCAGGAGGCTGCAGTCCCGCTTGTAGACAAGCCAGGCATTTGAGATGCAGAGGTCTAGGATGTATCCAAACAGGGGAAGGTACCATCGCCTGGATTTTGCCGGGGTCTTATACATGTGTACCAGCATGTCAGACAGATCAATGCCTCCCATATGCTGATTGTAGGCAGGGATGAGTGATGGGCACGGGACAGTGACCTTTGCTTTGGCCTCTTTGCTCCACCGTTTGACAGAGGAAAGAGGTGTGATCCCACAGGCACTGCTAAGAAGGCTCACACATTTATTATCGAACCATTTCACTGCGAGCAGCCCTTCAGCAGACATGAAGTCAAAAGCTCCACGTCCTTCCTTCATCAGCTCTTTGTCCGTCTTTAAGGTTGCTCCACCCATGCGGTTTGGTCGGACAGTGCCAATGCACCTGATGCCCAGGTTCTCTTGCAGGTTCTGGACCAAGTCAAAACTGGTGAAGAAGTT
This sequence comes from Squalius cephalus, assembly GCF_949319135.1. Taxonomy (NCBI): domain Eukaryota; kingdom Metazoa; phylum Chordata; class Actinopteri; order Cypriniformes; family Leuciscidae; genus Squalius; species Squalius cephalus. Next base: position 45,375,574 of record NC_137125.1, read on the forward strand.
GTCACAGAAGACGACTGAAAGTCTTGGCAGTGTGATGGTTTTGCAGAGTGTTGTAACAAGTTTGGCCCCTAGAAGCAGTGCCTCCTCCTGCTCAGTTAGGGCAACGTTGAAGAAAGTGGACGCCCCCTGATAGAGCAGAAAGTCATGAATGATGCCAGATGAGCTGGCCCGGCAGAACAATTTAAAGCCCCACTTGTCTGGCTTGTTGGCAATATACTGGCGGAGAGAGCCAGCCCTTGTGCCTTTATACGCCACCATGACCTCATCCACACTGTGCTGGTAAGTGGATGAGATCAGAAGACACTGCTGGCGAAGCATGTCGAAAAGGGGGCGGATTTTGTAGAACCTGTCTGGACTGCCATTGCACTGCTGATTATCATTAAAATGAAGGTACCGGCGTAACAGCTTGAATCTTCTCCTTGGCATAATATCAGCTATCACACTGAATCGTGACTCAATGCACCAGTAGTCATCGATGGCTGGGAAACTGAAAACACCCATGAAGAGAAGCACTGCCAGGAATTTCTCAATCTCTTCAGGACTGGTTCTGATTGGATCTCCCAGCTCCTGGGCAGCGTAGAGATTGGTTTGCTCAGAGATATGTGTAATCATCTCATCTGTGAAGAGCATTTTAAAATACTGAAATGGTGTCTTTACAGCATCAGGGAGGTTAAAACTTGAGTCTGGAACCTGGAATGTCTCAATGTCTTCATGCCTCCACAATCGTCTTCTGCCTTCCTTTCCATCTGGGGGGGATGGTTCAGGTGTGTCCTGTAGCTCTGCCAAAGAAACCGTTTTCAGGGAGTTTTTCCCCATTCTCCTCTTCTTTTTGGACGGTGGTTTAGAGGATGAACTTGTTGAGGCAACCTCCTCCTCATCCATTGAATCAAAAGAAGTGTCCCCACTCTCTTCTGCTGGTGTGGGCAGATAATCTGGATCATCAGGGTCATCATCACTCAGATCCACATCTGAGTCCTCAGGATTTTCTGGCACAAGGGCCAGAAAAGTGCGAGGTCTTGAACCGTAAAATGTTTTGGCGTCCATCTATTATGTCTAAAACATAAAGAAAACAATTTGTATTACAAACCATGTACTCTTACAATGCTAGTCATATAGTAATACACAAACATAGTTCTAAAATCTAATCTATTTTTTTCTTACAAACAAAAATGGGTAAAGCACACTTACATTCTCATTTTAAATTATTTAAACATCAGAGTATTATTTAAATTATTTGTTTGTAACTTTAGGATATGGTTTGAATTGTTAACATTAGTAAATGTATCTAATAACTAACATAAAGTTACCATAAGCAATACTTTTGTTACTGTATTCATTAATCTTTGCTTATCTTAGTTTGTAAAAACACATCTGTTCATTGTTTGGTAATGTTACTTCACAGTGCATTAACTATGTTAACAAATACTGTGCAACTTTTGATTTCAATAATGTAGGCTATAGCCTAAATGTTGAAATTAACAATGTTGTAGAAGTGCAGTTTACTAATAGTAAATGTTAACTAATGTAGTTAAATAGTTTAATAAATAGAACATTATTGTAAAGTGTTACAGATTTTTTTTATACACCAATTCAGACGTCTCGTGAGTTCAGTGTAGGACAGGTCAGTTGTTTAAACCATTCATTAAATTGAATCGGTTCAAAGGAATCATTAGTTCGCGAATCGGACGTGTAGACTACGGCACGCATTCATTGTGCAGCCGTTTAGGATATCGCACAAGATTTGTCTACACAGACGGTGAAGGTGAGCGCACGCGCGGCCGGGGCTCTCTCGCTCTCTCTCTTTTTGCGCGCCCTGTTAAACTGACAGGACTTAAAAACACACTCTATGATGGTTAAGCTGTGCAATTAATCCGTGAATCACATGCCTCAAGGGCAGCTGGCTCGTGGGGTTAATGAATCACAGATCAACTATGACAGCCATTGCACATCCTGCGATGTGACTATCGTGGATTCGTACATCGCGATATCGATGCTTAAATGACACATCGTGCAGCCCTAATATACAGTACAGAAATGGTGAAAAAATTATATTGATCAAATATTTTTCATCAAATATGTAATTGAATTATATTAAATTAATAATTTTAACAACACTAACCCTTTTGTTTATTGTAAATAGCTACTTTTACCAACATTAGCTAATTTTACCAACATTAGCTAATTTTACCAACATTAGCTAGCTTCTCTACCATAAAATGACATCTCAACCGTTTGGTAGAGCATGTTTTGAAAAAATTATTTGACCCTTATAAGACTTTTTTTTTTTTAATTAAGTTACATAATTCTGTTTAACATCTCCTCTGAAACAATAATATGTCAACAAAATAGTCTTACCTTTAAAAGTCCCGCCGATATGCGTCATCAAAGGGGGAGTAAATTTTCGCTGTGTCACGTGCTGTTTGATGGAACACTGAAAAGGCATGCTGCTCACAGACACAGTGCCATCTAGTGGATTTTTTTAACATTTCACAACTACACCAAACGATAGAGATGGCTCATTCAGGTTGAGTTAAGCTTGATGCATTTTTCAATTAAATATAGTGACTTAAAGTGTGGTCTACCAAACGGTTGAGTAGTACCTTAAAGGGTTAAATGCATTTTGTTGTATATTTGGAGTGTTTAGAAGTACAGAAAAGTTGAAATTATTCTCTTCAGGTGCTTCGTTGATATCTTTATATTCTATTTTGGCCTTATTTTTCAACCTGTTCCGATTTTTCTGTTATCTATGACGTTTTGTGAACTATTACGTCACAGTATTTGCAGCAGAACTGCCAAATAAGGACATTGACTTCCAGCCCAACACTTCGAGCAATCCGCCATTTTTATTTCTCGCTGCAATTTTGTAGTCCAAGCTAAAAGATGCAGAAGTTACGAGAGGGTAAGTTAAAATGTTCGGTTGTTGGATGTAGTAACCCACACGCTTCATTACACCGTCTAATGTAGATGAACTGCTGCGCTTGTGACAGGGCGCATGTTTAACTGAAAGAACGAGCAGAGAGAGAGAGACCCGGTCGCGCGCACGCACTCTCTCTCTCTTCGGAGCCAGGCGAAAATGTAAACAAGACACCGTCTCCAAACTAGACGCTGTCTTGCTCTCTCTCCCTCGCACATATTAATCAAAATAAATCGACACGGTGGTAAAAGGTCGGAAGACCAAAGTTTCATGTGTAAATACAGTAACACACCATTGCGATACATCCATATGAAGACGTTGTTCTGCAGGTTCGTCGTCTTCATTTTCATCTCGCTCCGGCTCCGACTCTGGCTCGAACATGTAAGGCTGGCTGGACAAGTCTTCCGTTGTTGACATTTTGTTAATAACGTGTGAATAAAAAGTTTCTGTGCCGCTAGATAATCGTATCTCTGCTATCAAACTACAAAAATGGCCGAACGGGGTGGAGTTGAACCGAGTGTCACCTCTGCATCCTGGAGAGGGGGCGGGGTATGAAGTGTCTCAATTGTATTTAAAGAGACCGCACCAAAACGAGTTGCTCTCAGACGCACATCAGAAAAGGGGTAGAAAAGGGGCCTGTGGAGCTATAATAATGAGGAATTCAGACCCAAGCATTGCAGTTCCGCTTTATATAGACTACAAATGTATGATTTATATGTAAAAAGGAACGATTTAAAAGCATGATATGTCTCCTTTAAATGCCATATTAAACATATATCTTTCCTTGTGTTCATGCTAACCAATTAACTAGATAAACCAACAAAGCCAGTTACTTATGAAAAATCAATCTTCTATAGCCTTAGTTCAGCCTGCATTACCATAACTCTGATTGGATGGTTGAGAGCATACTCATGTTTATGTAATGATCTGTTTGAAAGAAGATATCTCTTAATATTTTCTTACTCTTATTCATTAGATACTAGTGCTTATTTATTAAATGCTATTATTTTTCATTAGATACTAGTACCTATTTAATAGATACTAGTAGTTATTCATTAGGTACTAGTATTTATTTATTAGACACTACTAGTATCTTTTGTAATTGTTACTAGTAACTATTCTTATTTTACTAGTCACAACTGTTTTTTTACTCGTCTTATGTTAGGACTGGTCAGAATAACCACTGTAGAGTTCAATTAAAAATCTTACTAGTAAAATAAAAAAATCTTACTAGTAACATTTGGAATAAATACTAGTATCTAATAAATAGGTACTAGTATCTATTGAATAAGTACTAGTAGGTAATTAATTAGTACTGGTATCTAATTAATAGGTACTAGTATCTAATCCATAAGTACTAGTATCTAATGAATAAGTACTAGTATCTATTTAATAGGTACTAGTATTTAATTACTTAGTACTAGTATCTAGTAATAGGTACTAGTATCTAAAAAATAAGTACTAGTACCAAAAGAATAAGCACTAGTAGCTAATGAATACGTAGGCTACTAGTACTCAATGGAATTGACACTAGTATCTAAAAAAAATAAGTACTAGTAGCATGAAAATAGATACTAGTAGGTTTTAAGGATTAAATGTTAAAACGGCTTGCCATAGTAGATCCATTTTTGGTTGCTCAAAGTACCTTTCAGTTATTTTTTTGTAGTGTAAATAACATTTTAAGAACAAATTTCCACTATAAAGAAGCCTTTTCTGTAATGGAAAGGTTTCATGGGTGTTAAAGGCTCTTAATAACAAAAGATGCCAATAAAGAAAGAACCTTTATTTTTAAGAGTGTATTTAGTAATTAGATTGGCATTATTTGGTCAAAACTGGTACAATACGGTCACTAACTGGTCCAAGAAAATCTACCATCAGCAATCCAGCTTCTACTTTGTAACTTGTCCCCACAAACGGTGGTCAACAAACTAATGATCAGCTTGAACCAACTAGCAATACAAAACACAACTATCAGGCAGCTTAGGCTGGATTTTCCAACAGAGAGGGTCTTCTTGTGGGAAAAATTTTGTGACATTCATCCCAGTCTGATTCCTTCCAGCTGCCCGCATTCTTCCCAGTCAGCTGGAGGTGAGGTGTACTGAAATGTACGTGGCTGCTGGGAAAAGTCCAACACAAGAGCTCATGTGGTCGTGGGCCCAAAAGAATAAAAGAGTGGGGGATCTGCTGAAGGTTCTGGATGAGATGGGACATGCTCGAGCCACCAGTCTTTTTCAGTCACAAGGTAACATCCTCATCTTCAGAGCTAATTCTGGTTGTGATGTTCCCTTTATGATAATGTACCATGGTGACTGTACTTTATGCTTAAATGGTTGCTACAGTAATTGTACACAATAACTACAGTAAATATAAAACTTAAAGCAGAAAAAAATTAAATAAATGAATGAGTCTGAAAGCTTTAAAGGAGATGTTATATTATTATTAATAATATTATTATTTTAGTATTAGCAATAACTGTTGTAACTAATATTTTAGGGGAAATTCTTATAAGGGTTGTTTACATTTTACTGTCTCTCCAACTTCCTCTTATTAGTCACAACAGCTTTCTATATCAGCATAGTGTTCCTTTAGATTTGTAACGTATATTGTAGGCTACTTTAAAGAGGAACTTGACAAGCCTAAATATGTTGTGAAATGGATGCAAAAACAAAGCATGCGTTAAAAAACCAGCTGTGCATGTAACCCACAGTTCTAACAAATCGTATCGCCCACAAGCCCACACACCACTGGAAAGACAACGTAATGAAACTGCTACAACGAAACTGCCACAGTATAACAAACAATAACCAAACTTTTTGGATTCTATTCTAGACTTTTCATGTGTGCTGAAGTCATCCTCGCCCCCTCTCTTTGCTATGGTAATGTTTTTTTTTTCTGTTTGATGCTGTTATTTCTGCAGATTTGTGAAGATTCTGGTCAGATGCTTGTCTTTTTTGTGGTTTAGGATTCTTAGAAAGCAAAAGCCTGAATACTCGCAAACTCTACATATGTTTTTACATTCACCCTATCTATATATCATTTTTTATTAATTTTTTTTCAATCAGCATCTGCAAAATACTGAGAAATTCTGTCAAACTGCAGCTCTTCATCCAGAGTCTATTTCTGTTGAAGGTAATTTGCTTTCAAAGTACAAGCACTTTTGTATTTGACTGTTGTCTTTGCTTTAGTTAGTATTGTTGTACATGTAGCGGTAATACAAGAACTATATATGTCATTCTAGATATTACGTAAAAAGTTTCATTTCTGTTTTGAGAGGTTTCATGAGGATATGAGATGAAACCTTATTTATCCATCTCATAGGTGAAAAACAGAAGTATTGCATCACATATTCAGACGTGATAGCGGGAACGAGACATTTCCACCAGGACCTAAAAATAGGAGAAAGCGTGTTCGCCGAGGTCTACTGCGGGAGATGGGGAAACAGATCTTTTGCTGTGAAAGTTTTCAAACAGGTCCTAACCTATTCAAATCTATGGACGTTTGTTTCCACCATGTAATTTTCAACGTGGAATAATTGTTGTATATATTTAGGGCTGTCAAACAATTAATCGCGATTAATCGCATCCAAAATAAAAGTTTGTTTTTACATAATATATGTGTGTGTACAGTGTATAATTATTTTCTATATATAAATACACACACATGCATGTATATATTTAAGAAATATTTGCATGTATATACTGTGTATATATATTTATATTATATATAATTTATATTATATATAAATATTTTATATATAAATAACACATTTTTCTTAAATATATATGCATGTGTGTGTATTTATATATAGAAAATAATTATACTCCATACACACACATATATTATGTAAACACAAACTTTTATTTTGGATGCGATTAATCGCGATTAATCGTTTGACAGCCCTAAAATATATATATACAACTTGCAATTGTGAGTTATAATGTCTGAGATTCTAGAAAATTATTTTTTCTTACAATTGCGATTGTGAGAAATAAGGTCAAAATTGTCAGACAAAAAGTCGACAATTCCCTTATCAATTTTTTATTTCGTGGTGTAAACAAACTTTCATAAATATCTTAAAATGTGTCTCAAAACAACTTTTTACATCTTATCTACATCTTAACAGATCCATTTTTATTTTGTTTACCTGTTTTATGGCAGTTGTTCTATATTAAATTAATAATAAAATATTAGAAATACATAATAACAATAATAAAATAGTAAACAATATAAGAACATAATAATAATAGAATAATAATAATAATAATAACAATGTAAGTATGTAATGTACTAATTATTTACTGGTTTAAGATGGGGAAACTGATCTTTCTCAAACAGGTCCTAACCTATTAATGTGTGACTTTATATACAGATATAATGCCATTACAGTTTTTAAAAAAACACTAATTAAAGTCTTTATTATATTAACAGGAAAATAAAGCTAATTGGAAGGCGTTGTGGGAAAAATTCACCAAAGAAATCGAAGTTCTACAACTGTAGGTTCAGTCTACAATCTGCTCGATCATATTCAAATGGTGTTTGAATCATGTTGTCAGTTGTTCTCATTTTTGTCTGCTTAGGTATCAGCATCCTAATATCTTGGAGTTATGGGGCAGCTTTTCAGAGGCGGATCGCTTCTGTTTAGTTTATCCGTACCTTCGTAACGGATCATTGTTCCACAGGCTTCATGAGGTAAATCATCTGCCAGCAAACTGTAACATGCTATAGTAATAGTAGATTACATCATAGTTATATAAAAAGAAGTGTTCATAGGCTCTACTCTTGCATTTGTTACAGGAAGTTGACAGGCCTCTATCATGGCAGGAAAGACTGAACATCATAAAAGGCACCGCAAAGGCAGTCCACCATCTACACACTGCACAACCGTGCATGGTTATTTGTGGAAACATTACGAGGTGTCACTTTGAAGCCATAGCTACACATTTGGAGGTGCCCAGTAAAGGTGATGCATTGAAATGAGCTTGTTTTTGTGTTCGGTTCACAGTTCAAACATACTCTTGGATGAGAACCTGCAGCCCAAATTATCAGATTTTGGATTAGCTCATCTGAGACCCCACTCTGTCAACCAGAGCTTCACCATCGTCATGGATACCGGCTCCCATAGCAACCTTGGCTATCTCCCAGAGGAGTACATCCGTGATGGCAAGCTGTCTGTCAAACTTGACGTTTACAGTCTTGGCATGGTGAGTTCAGCATCCTTTTTCAAAAATGATATTCCAGAGCCAGGTACGATTTGTATAAATAAAGATTTACGTCAGAATTTGGCCGAAATTTTCCTTCTCATTTATTACTTACCAGTCATGACAGCCCAAACATAAATGTTTTGTTTCTTAACTGTTTCTATGCTTGTAGGCTATATTAGAGACATGTACAGGACAGAAGGTGAAACAGGAGACAGCAAAGAACCTGTTTCTGGTAAGAATCCATTCCAGAAAAAAATTATATATATATATATATATTGTGCATACATTTGTGAGTCTGCTCAAGCTGTCGCATCCGTCTTTTCACATGCAATACAGTACGTAACACAAATGCAATGTCACTCTGTTGGCATCTTACAACAGTTCCCACACGAGCAATTTTATAGAATATCATGACAGAATATGCTAATCAAAGGCATGAAGATAGTTAACTCCACATCAGCAACATAAATTCATCAACTAACCATTCAGAAATGTCCTGTTGCATTCTACATGTTGTCTCTCACACAGACACACACACACACACACACACACACACACACACACACACACACACACACAAGCATTTGAAGCTCCGCCCTCTGTTCCAGGAGCAGCAGCTCATTTGCATTTAAAGGAACACACACGTTTTTACTGACCCTCAAAAAGGAACAACTTAAATAAGAAAAAAAAAGCTAAATTTCACATACACACTCTGGGGACAACAGAGACTTATTTTACATATTGTAAAAAGGGGCATTATTCCACCCCTTTAATACTTTTATAATAGTTTTATTCATTAAAGAAGCTTTAAATTGATCAAAAGTGACACATTACATATTTACATTATAACAAAAAATTATATTTAAAATAAATGCTGTTTTATTCATCCAAGTATCCTGAAAAGAATGTATGACACTTTCCACAAAAATATTAAGCTGCATTATTCAAAATCTTGAGCACCAAATCAGCATATTAGAATGATTTCTAAAGGACAAAAATGAAAACCATTATTTTGAATAGTTGACAATATTACTGTGAGACAGTACATATAACATTTTTAATTATATTGAAAAGGGACAATTCACCTAAACTAAAAAATCTGTCATCATTAACTCACCCTCAACATTCTTCAAAATATCTTCTTTTGTGTTCAGCAGAAGAAATACATTTATACAGGTTTGGAACAACTTGAGGGAGAGTAAATGATGACAATTTTCATTTTTGGGTGAACTATCCCTTTATTGATCAATGTTTTATGAAGTTGAGTTTTGTTTACAGCATGCTTTAATGGTTTAAATCGAAGAAAATTTTGATTCCTCATGATATTAATCCATTAATCCGTTTCATATTTTACATGAATAGAATTGATGACAACATAACTGTGCCCTTCGCTGACTTATGCCATTGCATTTCTTTAGAGAGACGTACTGCATTCAGAGTTTGAGGAAAAAGGCTCTGTTGATGCCTGTCTGCGGTTTTTAGATCCCAAAGTTGAGCACTGGCCTCCTGCGGTGGCACTTAGTCTGCTCCGAATCGGACTAGAGTGCACAGGAAGCAGAATGAGAGTCAGGCCGACCATGGAAATGGTTAGTAAATGGCCTCATTTACTCAAACATATACACATATAAACATATATGTATAAACATTTTATTCGTCTTCAGGTGCTTCAGAAACTAAGCCAATTCCTTCCCATGCCTGAACCCACTGAGGACCAACCACACACCCTAGACGATACGATCTTCCTTCAGTGGCCATACAACGGCCACAGTCCGGGTCTAAGCCTCCCTATTGAAGATGATGAAATGTGCAGCCCACCGCTGGAAGCCAGACTTCCCAAACTGGGAGAACCCTGCGAGTGCAGCCAGTCTGAAGTCACTTTCCTGAGTGTGGGAGATCCCGACTTGTCGCATTCCCCCAGGGAATCTCTCCAGGAAAATGACAAAGTGGTTTCAGCATCACAAAATGTGCAGGCCGACTCTGCACCTCACCTGGACTTATATGGGAGTTTGCCTGTGGAGTGCAGTTGTACCACTGGAGCCGAAGTGCAGGGGTGTGAGGACTGCTGCGCTAATGGCTTCAGTCGGTCGGTTTTTTATGTCACTCTAGGTAAGTCAAGGAAGAATACACATGGACATCTGTCTTAGGTTTTAGGTATTAGGTATTAGGTTTCATTGACTAATCTATGTCCAGAAATAATATCCAACATTTTTCTGTTTCAGATGATGATGCCTTGCACTCTCAGGATGACGTCAGGAATCCAGCAAAAGAGAAAATGAAGAATAAAATTCACCTGTACAACCAAGGGCATATAAATACAGATGAACTTCTATCACTTAAGTCAGAGTGATTCACCCGGGTCGGATATCTCTATAAAAAAATAACTATGGGAGTTTAATCAGCAGTGGGGAGTGTTGGTGCACATTTTGTTAAAAATAGTTTTTTTTTTTTTTGTGCTGTATTTAAAAATATTTGAATATGTTTTAACAATAATTTTATATTTAATTTTTTATATTCTACTTAAAATGAAAGGAGTTTAGAGATAGCCTATACTTTATAACATATCCTCAAACTGTTTTAACATAAAAAATAAGATTAAAAGTGGGTATGTTATGTGTATGTTGTATATTATAACTAATATATTTTTATGCAGATGCTTGCAACTACTGTCATTATAGGGAGTGGTGGTCATTTATAATAGTTGACTGTTTGTTAAACCAATTACTTTAATGACTAAAGATGAAATCATTGCATGTTAAAACACTTCCCGATAGTGTCTAGAAATCCCTATGCAAAGCTCTCTGTAGTTTAAGTTTTTGACGACTGTAAGTATAATTAAGAAAACACTTAAGGGGCTTTTGATGTAATATATTATGTGCGTAGTTATTTTAACCCATGCAATTAATCTACTGTTTTTTTGTCATAATAAAGAGAACGAAAGCAACTACAATACGTGTGTAAAATTACCTGTCTAATAATTTTACCGAGACTTTTATTTTGGGATTATCTGATTGGCTGTTGAGTGGTGCAGTAAGATAATCATCGATAAGAACCGCGAAATTAAAATTTATTTTCATTTGATTTAAATAGTATTACGTTGATGTGTACATTTTATTTTGTATTGTTATTAATATTTGTGTTCATTTTATAATGTGAATCAGTTATTTATTTAAAATAGCGCTCTGCTTTCCGTTCCAAGTTCTTGTGGATCCTGCGATAGCCTGGTTAAAACCAGACCATTCTCAGTAGTAACTGAGTTATGGTCTGGCAAAGTTTCTTTAATAACTCATTTCCAAAGGGGCGTCACCAACGGACATCGCTCAAATGCCTCTGGGCGCAATTGGATAGACCTACTCCTAACTCCTAAAACCAATCAGAGCGATCGTCATAGTGTAAAGCCATATGCTGTGTCCCAATTCGCCTAAGTTACACTACGCCATAAAAGTATGTACTCTTTTTGTGAAGAAAATGTATTTACTTTTGAATGTGTAGCAAAAAAGTAGGCAAGCTTTGGGACATACTACTTCGTCATCTTCGGACGGATCTGTCGCGTGCATCCTGTCACGTAAACTGCCCTGTCAATCATCTTGTCACAGTTAAAATCCTCTATTAAATCTAATTTAATTTCCTACCGTTTCGGAGAGAAATGTAGTAGCACGTTCATCTGCCAGTGGGTCTTTCATGGAGACTGTCCTCATGTGTTTGCAATTTGAATATAATAATGCATTTAAAAGTTGGTGCGCTTCACCAACGGAGTGGACGTCGCTCAAATGCCTCTGGGCGCAATTGGATAGGCTAGACCTAAAACCAATCAGAGCGATCGTCATCGTGTAAAGCCCGCCTCAACGTTTCTGATTGGTGCCGCGATTTCAACGGCATGGAAATGGGCTTGAATAGAGAGCCTAAGTCCCGCCCCTCCGCTTCCGGCTCATGGGACCTTATTTCGGAAAAAATATGTATGGAAGTCAATGGCGAGAGATAACTTATCTTTTTATTCCGTCTGAACTGTGCCCTGAACTACACATATGATGTTTGCCAATTTAAAAGGTAATTATGAAAGTAAAGAAAGTCGCAGTTTGTCATAAAACAGAAGAGTAACGTTTAGTTTTATGTGAAAATTGCTCAATGAACTACATCTCTCGTCTCGCACTATGTGCGTCACAAGATCCGTTGCTCGTATGTGTGTATTCTGGCTCAAAACACTCAGGCATGACGGCATAACGTTACCATTATTATGTAAGACTATAGAAACAATGACTGACGTTAGCTTCAGTAAAGTTAGCTTCATTCATTGAGAGAAAAGGAATGACGTCGCGTGTGCGCCTTCTGGGTTTGTAGTCTTTGTAATTACGTGTTTTCACAGTCTTATACCTCAGCAGTTTTATATCAAGCTGCGACTTTCTTGACTTTAAAATGTATCTTTTAAATTGACAAACATCATATGTGTAAATCAGGGCATAATTCAAACGAGATCAAAATACTTGTTGTCTCTCGCCATTGACTACCATACAATGTTTTTCCGAAATAAGGTCCCATGGTGGTCGACCGGAAGGGGAGGGACTTAGGCTCTCTATGAGCTCTTTGCCAGACTACTTGCAGAGCAAATCTAAATTTGCCGGAAGTTGTCTGGGTTTTCCCAGGCTACAAATGTGACCACGGCCACGTTAGCTTGTACTGTGGTCATTTTAATTTAAATGTATATCTAATAATTTATTTAATATGAATACACATAAAATACACCAACAGCTCTTTTTAGACCCCTAAACCCTACATACTACATTTTGACTATAGAAAATCTTATTTTTTTAATGGCATTTTCTGTTTGTTATTGTTATTTTAAGCATGGATCATGTAATAGCATGTCTAACATTATATACAATATACAGTACTTTATATTTTTTTATTTTACTTAGGTTAATATTAATTAAGGTTAATATATTACAATAAATGATGTAGTATCTAATTAGGTGATTCCACTGACAGGAAGCAGCACATAAACTGAACGGACTTTTATTTTGGTGTGATGTGATTGGCTGTTGTTGATCATGTTTACAGTCACGAGTCTCATGACTCATGAGTCCAAAATTGAACCGCGCTCGCGAACTGATCTTCAAACCATAGACGGACTGCATCTGCATTAGTAAACATGGCGCTGCAAAGTCCCTCCGCCGGATTAAAAACCATAATTGGTTACATTTTACCAGAAGGTAAGGTTGTCCAGTCAAACCAAGATGATGTTTCAGGAAGTGAAGATGAAGAAGAGGAGGAAATACAGCCTGAATTTCTTGACATGAAAGAGATGGACTCTGTCTCATCTGGGGCGAACGTATTTAAATCTTCCGTGCCAGCGTCAAAAGAAGGTAAAACAACATTATATTTTACCAAACATGTTTTATCCTTTGGTTATCTTTTGGTTATATGAACACAAAGTTAGCCGATCTAAAATTGTTTGCAATAACAGCAGACTCACCTCAGACACACTCAACAAGTAAACATAGTTTTGTTCAGTAAACATATACATGTTTTCAGTTCACATTGGTACAAGTAACCATATTTTCATTTCACAAGTTTGCAAGTAAGAAAGCGGCCATGTTTGTATTTTGCATTGTGGTATGAAACAAAGTATCCATTGTAGGGTCACTGAAAAGTGAAATTAAAACAACACATTTGAATAGGCCTAAATAAAAACATCCTTTTTTGTACTACATGTTGAAAGTGTTTTATATTTATGTGATGTGTCAAGTAATAGGCCATTTATATTAATATATGATTTTTTTTTTTTTTTTTTTTTGTGGACATTTTTTCAACTTCAAGCGTAATTTCTTTTCTTAAATTGTTATTGAGTTTTAAAATAAAATTATCATGTAAAAGCTATATCATTTTATGATTTTTTTTTTTTATTTGAACATCACTTAACCATATGAAGCGATATTTAATTTTCATTGTTAGAAGTTACAAAGTAAGCCTGTTTACAAATTGACTGTTACAAGTAAAAGTAATACTTTTGAAGTAAGCCTGTTTACAGTTTACATAGTTACTAAATAACCTGTTTACACTTTACACTAACAAAAAAAATAATAATCATATTTATAGATTACATCGTTGTTAGTAAAAACAATCATGTTTAGAAGAGTTCACACTATGTCAAACCATTTTTACAGTTTACACTGTTTCAATTAAAATCAACTAGCCATTGTTTCTCACTCCTACAGGAGACATAAAGCTTATTTTTACAGTTAACTTTCTTGTGGAATTTTTGTGTATAGACATATCCTTTGTTTATGGACCGAACTATTAATGTTTCATGCATGTCTTATTTTCTTTTGCAGTGTCATTCATGGCCGGTAAAAAGACGTACCGGGTTGAGGGCCGTTTTCTCCTCTGTGATCCCTGGTGGGAAATAACCTGCAAAGTTCGCCAAGGCCAACGCAAGGCTTTCGTCAAAGGCTATCCCTCCTACAGCCTCCGCACCAATCTGAGATCAGAGGGACGGTCACTTGTGTCTCTTTTTCTTACAGCATGTAGAGCACATCCTGACTTTGTTAACATATTCATGCAGTGGTTGCCCGAGGACAGACATGTGGAGCTTGTCAATGTGCTGGACGTCCTGCAGGAGTTTGAAGATTCATCGCCTGAGAATAAAGCTGTGGCTGAACAGCTCAAGGCACATGTCAATTTCTCAGGTTGGAAAATGTATAGCATGTCTAGTTGTATAATATGCATAACACATAAAACAATATCAGAGTTGCTTTTGAAGTGATTTTTGGTAGAATATTATATTTAGCAACATTTTGAAAAATATGTTTTATCGTAAAACAAAGACACAAGCTATGTTTCCATCCAAAGTGGCGAATTTAACATATGTGCAGAATTAGAATATAACATAAAACATTTGCGAATAATGCAGCATTTCCATCCCAAGAGAAAAAAAATCTTCACTTTCTGGGAAATTGGCGCAAAATATCTGTAATAAAAATGGAAGTCTCTGCAATTTGGGAAGCATATAATTACTTTTCTAGTGTAAAGTGTATTCGGTAAATGTGTTTCCTTCATAGTTTATGCGCATGTCTTCTTTTCGTATTAATAATGTATCCGCCTCAATTGACTAATTACGTTTTTTACTCACATTTTTAGAATTTATGCGCATCTTGGCATTTCCATCCAGATATTTTTAATGCAATATCCCAAAATGCGCATACAATTTGTGGATGGAAACATAGCTACAGAAAACTTCACAAATGCTGGTAATTTCCTAAGCCTTAACCTAATCTAAATCTAAAATATACTTTTGCACATATAATAACTATGAAAAAAGTGATTAAAATAATGATACCGAAATCATAATCACAAACCTTGTTCTTGTTAATTGTCTTTAAACACAGTCGCTTGGACACACGTGAGAGTCGCCAGCTTGTACCCTGGAATCATGAAATACTTGCCAACATTACTGCCGGGTCAGTTTATGGAGATAATCAGCAAAGGAAGAATGAAACCGGGAACTTCCGAAAAAGATGATCCTATTGCACAAGAGCAGAACAATACAAATGTATTGGCCAAACTTGAGGAGCTCATTAAGACTGATGTATGGAAGTTGGGCTTCAACCATGTAAGATTGCTTCCCGGGACACTTGTTGTTTGGTTTCTAAATCTAAAGCTCACATTATTTCCTTCACTATTTGATATCCTTTAATGAATATTTTTTCAACAGATTATGATTAAAGAATTGCATCTGATCCGGTGTGAAGCAAAAGTGGAGGCCTTCAAAGACTGTAATTTATTTTCTAGTATCCCGGTGCTCCAGCGTGACTCCTTGCTCATGTATGCGGAACTGAAAAGACACTGCAGAGCCACTGGAAGCACGTATGCCGACCGGCAGATGTTGCAGGATAAGATATCGCCTGAGACCGGAGATGAGGGTGCCTGGAATGCTTTGCATTTTCTTGAGAAACAGGGGGTGCTGATTAGGGAGGTCGAAAAGGTGGCAATTAGGAACCTCTTCGGCTATGAGAAAGGCATTGCCGAATGCTTGAGGAGCTTGGTTGAGGGAGAACCCTGGAAGATCCACTTGGATGTGAGGAAGGTTCTTCGCAAAGCGCAGCTGGATCGATTAAGAGCAAAGGCTTGTGAAAAACGCAGTATGAGGAAATCTAAGGCTGATGCAAAAATATCAATTTCAGCAGCCCAAAATGACATAGTTCAGGAGGCCGGGTGTGAGCAGATGCTTCTTGATTTCGCCCAGCCTGATACTTCAAGCATGGTCCACAATGGAGGAACGGCAACACGTTGTGATTCACCTGAAATTACAAAGCTCTCTATTAAAGAGGAAAGTCACACTTCAGACTCCGACGACTCAGATGACTCCACCTACATGGATATTGATCCGTCTTCTATAGAGTTGGACCCCGATCAGGTGCGAGCAGCAGAAATGATGTGCGCCAACCCAGTAACCGTGATCAGTGGGAAGGGAGGTTGTGGAAAGACTACAGTGGTCAGCCTGGTGTTTAAGGCGGCCATGGAGCAACAGACGAGTGACAGGGAAGAGGTGCTGAAGGCCTGTGAGGTCTATCAGAATGACTCTCAGGGGTCCGGTAATGGGCTGCTGTCAGACGTACACGAGGAGAAGAAAAAAAGTGAGGCGAGTGACAGTGATGAAAAGCCTGTGGAAGTTCTTCTAACTGCTCCTACAGGGAGAGCTTCTTCACTTCTTACTAAGAGAACCGGCTTCACTGCTTATACTATGCACCAGGTATAGTTCACATAACATAACTTTACATTATATTACATTTCATAATGTAATGTTACGTAACTTAAACACAACTTTACACTACATAACCTTTCATAACGTTACATAACTTAAACAACAATTGTATACTACATAGCATTTCATAACATAATTTTACATGACATTACATAACATTTAATTTCACAACTTTACATAACATTAAAAATGTTATGTAAACTTCACTGAGCATTACATGTAATGTAATGCTCAACTTCACTGAGCACATTACACATTACATAATATTTCATACTTTAAATTACACTTGATTAACAATAAATGAATTGCATTAAATTAAAGCTTTGTCAGTGTTGATTGTTTCTGTTTTCCAATATGTCTTCCAAACTGTTCATTTCGATTTTAGTGAATATAGATGTTTCAGTTGCTATTGTTACCTTTTTTTAATTACACACATATTTACATGGTTAACCCCACCCCCCTTTCTTCAGGTTTTATGGAGTTTCATGAATACAGAAAAAGATCCCAGTGGAAATCCTCAGGATTGGAAGTTCTCAAAGGTGCGGGTGCTGGTGGTCGATGAAGGGAGCCTGGTGTCTGTTCAGATCCTTCACTCCATTCTCAGCATGCTTACCAAACATGCAGACCTCCAGAAGTTCATTATATTGGGTAGACATATTGCATGTATAATAATTTCTCATTTAGGGTGTATTTGTTATGTATTTATCAGCGACATATTCTGCAGTTTTAAGTACTTAAGTACTATTTTGTGTCTGCAGGAGATGTGAGGCAGCTGCCCAGCATTGAGCCTGGAAACACGCTGTACGATCTGTTTGAAGGCCTCAAGAAGGTCCAGTGGGCCATTGAGATGAAGACCAACCATCGTGCCGAGTCTGAGCTCATCGTCAGAAACGCTGGACTGTGAGCAGATAGCTTGTACTTTGTAATGTTTGATGAGGAACTTAGTTCCTTGGTTCCTTATTGGTTTGTTGGCTGTGTGTATATGTTTTTATGTACAAATATGTAATTTGTACAAATGTTGATGGTGTTTCTCAATCCTAATGACATTGATAATTAATCATACTGCTTTTATTTCCATAATATTTCAGCATCGCAGAGATGGGTAAACAAAAGCTTTACAGTCCTCTGGAGTTTGATGCCACCATAAAAATGGCGATTCCCTCCACAGTGCCATCTGACAAAAGGTTTATATTTGTCAAAATCAGTGGGGAAGATTACTCTTTTGGTAAGTGAGCAGTCATGAAATATGTGAAAAAAATTGTAATTTACTTAAATTTTCTTTATTCTTTTCACAACACTTGTATAGACCTTATGTAGCCCCGCCCCTTTTCAGCGCTGCGCTTTTTGTCTTCCGGTCTGTATTTTCACAGTGATCTTGCATATTTATGAATGAACGGCTCGTTTAAAATGTTCCCGGTCTACTGACATTTGTTATGACTCCTGCTTTAAACATTACAATCCTCATGATAACTTTTGTTAACTTTACAATAAGAAAATCCACTTCACCAGCTAATTACTCCTCGACAGCAATGCCATAGAGATATACAGAGCGACCGCAAAAACCGAAGTTCAAAGACAATATTCTAAAGATGGCTGTGCGCTTGAATCCAGGAAGAGAAGAATTATGTGAGGTGTTTTCTCTGTCACTGTGCTTCAGAAGCACATTTTTTGCAGTAAAACTGTAAACCTGAAGGCCCCAGACAATCTGAATAACAAAAGAAACACACTGATCAAAAGGAAACCAATCACTGGATTGTCCTCAGGGCATTTGTGTGGGCTCCTGTGTGTCTATTGTACTGCAGGTTTTCCTGAAAATACACTTTACTGTTGTCTGTGACTCATTTGATACTTCGGGTGGCTACACAGCCACCTTCAAAACATTTTAGTCCCCCATAAGCACCTTAGTGCAACTTTTTGGCACAGCGATATGAAAATTTTGGCCGATACCGATAACCTATAATTCTTTATATTTGAAAGCCGATAACCGACATATTGGCCGATAAATCAAAATCCAAGTTTTTATATAATTTTTGAAAGCCTGATTACAAAAATAAAAGTCTCACTATTAAAAGCCATGTCCCAAGCACACACTCATAATGATGTTCTTATTATAATTTTATGTAGCCTCTATGACAGACTATATATTTCTTTTTTAAGTGATTTCAATCATGTTTTAAACAATTCAAAACCATCATGGTGAACAGTATGCATCTGAAGTGTCTCAGCTGAAGGAAATAATCCATTATTTATCGGCTTCAATATGTATTGAAAAAAAAAAAATATTGGGCTGATAATGAGAACATAAAAAATTAACATATATCGGCCAATACCGATATGGTAAATTACGAATAAAAACCTAATTACAAATCAAATGCTTTGTTGAGGCACCAAATAACTGTTAAGCAAAATGGTATATATCTAACATTGAGCAATAACAACAAAGTTCTGTTGTTGCTTAGACCTCCAGGATGCCGTTAAATTCTTACTTAAGGAAGGTCCTGGACTGGAAAGTGATAAATTGTCACAATTTGTGGCTTTCAGGAGGTAAGACAGATTTAGCTTTGTCACTCTATGCTGAGATGTAAATCGTTTTTAAGAAAATGCTGAGTTTGCTAAAGTTGTTGTTTTTATTGTTCACAGGAAAGACTGCGAGTTGATCAATGAGCTTTGCTGCAAGCATTATTCTCTGCATATTACAAAGTTAGTTTTCTTACAAATAAATAAGCATGACACTTTATTTTATTCCACTTTAAACCACTTCCATAGGTTGCCTTTTTAGAAGTTTATTTCTGTTTTAATATTTAGTGTAATTAATTACAGGACTCCCAAAAATAAATTCAACTTTCAAACAAAGGATAAAGTTTGCTGCACTAAGAATGGCTATGTCTTAGACCATGAGAAGAGGAGTGATGTGACTGTCAGAGATTCACATGATTATGCCAGATCTTCCCATGATAATGGTGGAAAACAGAGACGAGACGAACAGGCGAAGGAGAAGAAAGAGCGCCTGTGCAATGGGGAAATTTTCTTTATTGATAATGTACTGGAGTTTTATTTATCAATTTATCTATGCATTTATTGATAATCTCAAAATTATTTTTATGCTTTTAAATTCAAAATGCTTAACCTGAGTTGGTTTAACTTGTCCTTGTAATTGTACACCAATCCCAGGATGTTGAGGATGTTGAGGGAGGAAAAAAGAGGCGCTACCTGACACTAGATGATGTAAATGGGCGCGTGGTGAAGTGTGACTACAGAGAACTACAGAGAGAGTGTAAACTGCGGCATGCTTGGGCAAGAACCATTCACACCTTTCAGGTATTGATGCTCTTTATTCATCTACGGCCCTGTTCACAGCGTTTGTCTCTGCTTCATGTAAATTGCTTATTTGTTTTCTCACTTCAGGGCTCAGAGTCTGAAACTATTGTGTACGTTCTTGGAGACAGCATTGCTCAAAACTGGCAGCATGTATACACTGCAGTGACACGCGGTCAGAAGCGTGTGTATGTGGTGGGTACAGAGAGTGACATAGAAGGAGCCATCAAGAAATGGATCACCCCACGTAACACACGATTGCGCTGGTTCGTCAAAACAACAGTTGCCAAACAAGGTCCTGAAGACTCTTTGACTCAGTCTGCCTGCAGTCAGAGTCAAGTAGAGACCCCTGTGAACCACGGTTTCAGGCCTTCACAGTCCACACCTGTGGCTCCACATTGCCCCAGCCTCCCCCAGTCGTTCTCCAGCACAAAACCTTCATGTATACGACACCTCTACAAGGAAGAAAATGAAAAAAACCATCAAACATCCAATATCTCTTTACAAGATGACATGGCATTCAGTCAAACCTACTCTTGGTCGCCCATGGATGGTTGTGATGAGCCAAGCATGGTGCAGAATGAACATGTGTCCGAATTATCCAATCAGGTTGAAGATGCATCGTTGTTAGAGACGATCAGCTCTTCCCCAAATGAAAGCAGCAGGGGTCCTAAACGGCTGATTCCTGTGGACACCTGCAGTACGCCGACTAAACTACCAAAGGTAACACATACACTAAAACATTTAGAAATGATTGACAAACAATGTGCTATTTTGTAATTGATCACAAAACAATTTGACTGGATATTTGATCATTAAGATGTCATACCAGAGCTCAAAGCTTTATGGTGCAATGGCATTATGAAAAATGTCAAGTGTCAAAGCTGGTGTCAAGATGTCTGGACCCAGAGAGGGCTTCTCTCTAAGAAAACAAAAGACTTTTCTGGAAATTAACATTTGAACTCTGTCTTGCAAAATTAGCACCCTCATCCGAGACACAGTCACACTGAGTAGATCACATCTCAGTATTGTCTTATCTGCATTTCCTTCCCTTCACAGTCCTTTCCCCTCACCTCTCTCTACTACTAAAACTTATATTTTGAAGTTTTATTATTAAAGTCTTCTTGGATGTGCAGAATTTTTTTTTTTTTAATATACTTATGATTCTAAATTCATTTCGGATCAAAATATGCAAAATTGGCACTCCATCCATAGACAACAGTGATATTATTGGAAATGTAAGTCGTATACTGAATGTTTTAGGCTGAACGTGCTTAACGTTCTGTGATCTCCTCTTGCTTCAGAAAACCACTTCAGAAGAGTCTCCGTTGTGCAGCTCAAGACTGAATCTTCTGTCCATTACGAGTCCCAGCTCCAAAACCCATGGCAGGCAGCTCTTCCAAGACGATTCATAACCTCACATTGAAAAGCCTTAGAGGGGTCATTCTCAGACCCAACATGCCAAAGCGGAAAGAACTAAATCAGTCCAAATTTGCATGTTATTTGGCTTTTCAGAGGATTTGGATAAACCTGAATTAGCTTTTTACATAATTATGAATAATTTGAATAATTTGCTAGTTTCACCCTTGAGAAAAACAATATCTTGTAATATATTATGGCTCTGTGCAAGAAATGTGTGAGTTCTAATTTCTGCTAGACATCCTTTGAAAAGTATAATTCTTAAATCATTACAATTGAGTAAAAGAAGGCTTAAATCTGAAACTGAAGTGCATTTTTTGCCATATTCAAAAAAATGTTGTATGTAGACCATATTTGTAATGAAAGTCATAACTCATCCTTGTATATTACCGTATAATTTTAAAATCACTTTTTATGTATTTATCTTTCCTGGCAAATTTGTTAAGATACAAACATGTTGTGCAGTTTTTTTTAAAATGTCCACGTTTATATAATATGAATCACAGCGTTTGTATCTATTAGGGCTGAAGCAATTGTTTGACTCTAGACTTCACAATTCAGTATACCTTAAAAACCATTAAGGCTCAATTCAAAATCCATTTGAGGTTTGACTGGATGTTGTAAGTGTTGGCATAATTTCACTTTTTATTTTAAACCTGAAGCATGTGACTGGTTTATTTCAAAAGCTCAGTATGATGGTTGTCTAACATCACATCATCTAATAAATCAGACTGATCAATAGCAGCCTTTTTTGTTTATTCAAGCTCAATTGCATGTTTGATCTATGTATATTAAACATGCACTCATGTTTCTCATCTTAAATGTCATCTTGTTTCTCAAATCTAATGTGCAGCTTTCATCTTTTTTAATATATTGTATGTAGATAAATTTAAAATACCCATAAAGTTCATGAAAACAGCACATCGAGTGCTTTTTGTGTTATTGATCAAAATATTCAGGCTTTTACTCCACTTATTTGGGCATTTTTCTGCTTTTCTGGGGGGTGTCAAGAAAAAACAATCTTAGATACTCTCTTGTCAAAGAGAACCTATACTTTTGTTCAAAATAAGCCGATTATTTCTATTTTAATAACCTGTAAAGACCTTTACCTTTACCGGTAAAGACCCCTCTGCTATAGGTTTTATTTTCATTTTTTAATTTTAATTTTTTTATTTATAAATGTTCAATAACGTAAGAACATTGTAAAGGAACTCCCTCGCACACGTTAATAAATACAAAAAACGTCATCATTCTACGCCTTGCGTAGCGGTGAAATGATTGGCTTGAAGTGTTCTGCGTCGGCGTATCAGTGACGAGCAATCCCGGAAGACGCGCAGTATCGTGAAAACTGTGAGTGATTGTGCTGTGCAGAGCTGCTACTTGACAAATCAACCCGATTTTTATAAGTTAATTTCATCCAGTGAGTTATATTTCACCATGTCCGCAAGAAATCCAGGAATGCATCTTGGTAAGTTGGTAAAAAAAAAAAAAAAAAAAAAAAACTTTAACGTTTTCACGTGATAGGACAGGCATTTAATTAAAAAGGACAGAAGACAGAGATTAAAGTTCTTTGCAAGCTACTAATGAGCAACAGACATAGTGATATAACTTAAGCTATACATTGAACATGTAAAGTGCAACGTATATTCTTCGTGTTATGTGTGGTTAATCTTTTACTCAGTCTGACCAGTTGAAACTCACTAATTTTATAATTCAGCCTTCATACGGCATGTGTAGTTAATCTTAAGTGTAATTCTGATTTTCTTTCTTCTTTTCCTATATACAGTTGATTCTAAACTGTAAATAAAATGCCCTTAATGAATTTCACATGACCCATGTGTCTCATGACACAAGCTGACCAGAGGGAAATAACCAGACTAAACTGATTTTAAAACATCCTTTATTATTTATTCTTGCTTTATTTTAGATCTGGAATGGGTGTCAAAAGTCAGAGTCAACACTCAAGCTGTTCTTAAAAGAGCCCAGCAGATCCAGGGACGCAAAGTGGCCAAAAAACAGTGGCAGGTAAACTGTTTACAGTATTTATGGGACATGTTCACTCCTATTGCTTGATGCCATCTTTATTGACCTGCATTGATATTGTAGGCTGCCTGGTTGCTGAAGGCTGTCACATGCATTGATCTGACGACCCTCGCTGGTGACGACACACCTTCCAATGTCCATCGACTCTGTATGAAGGCCACACGGCCCATCCGTCACGATCTGCTGAAGAGCATGGACATGCATGACAAAGGTGCTGCTGTTTTGCATATACACATATTTATTTGTCACATCATCCCTGTTGGTGCCGTGCACTTATATCTTCTGTCACTCATATTGCAGTTTGCAGTATAAAATAAACTTAAAACCATTTACACCCATTAAACAAATTACTGTTAGAAGCATTTTAGATTATAGTAATTGACTAATTACTCCAGAAATTTGGACAGCTTTATGAAAAATATAAAAAAGTCTTGAAAACTCATTATTGTTCCCAAAGTGCTAGATAGTTTTTTTTTTTTTTTTTTGGTCTGTAAATTTATCTTTATTATATTTTATAATGTACAGTATATTATTATATATTAGATTATATTATATTTTATATCTTCATTTTTTATCATAATACACTGTTCAAACGTTTGGGGTCATTAGGATTGTACTTTTTTTAGATAAATAAATCATTTTATTCAGCAAGGATGCATTAAACTGACATTAAAGTGACATTAAAGACATTTATAATAAATGTTGAAATTATTTTACCACAGTTTACACAAAAAAATTAACCAGCACATCTGTTTTCAACTTTTATAATAATATATATATATAGGCTATGTTAGCATATTTCAGGGATCATATGACAATGAAGACTGGGGTAATGGCTGCTGAAAATGCGGTTTTGCCATCCCAGGAATAAATTACATTTAAAATGTACTAAAATAGAAAACACTTATTTTAAATTGTAATAATATTTCACAATATAATTTTTTTTTACTATATGTAATATCAAATAAATGCAGCCTTGGCGAGAATAAGACTTCTTTAAAAAACATTAAAAAGACCTCAAACTTTTAATGGATAGTGTATATATTTTATGTATTATATTATTTTATTTTATTAATGTTTATAAATGTTAATTATTTTATGTTATATATTATATTTTAGTGTATTGATGGTTTTCAGTTTTAGTAACATATGCGTGTCACTGTATATCTGCCCACAAGAGGGAGATAAAGCTCTTTTCACCGACAGTTACTGGCTGAAGAGATCAGTGACTTTAACAACTTAAATTCAACCTTTTTCTGAATAAAAAAATTGTAACACAATAAACATTAGACGTTAACAGATGTGTTTTCTTTGTATTTTTGCGCTTTATTTACTTTTATGTATTTATTAAAATGTAGTCTTTGCATGAAATGAATTATAGATTTCTTTGACTTTAAACACTGTGTGTGTGCGTACGTGTGTGTGTGTGTGTGTGTGTGTGTGTGTGTGTGTGTGTGTGTGTGTGTGTGTGTGTGTGTGTGTGATTCCAGGAATCACGACTGCAGCTGTCTGTGTGTACCCATCACGGGTGGCTGATGCTGTAAAGTCTCTGAAGGCGGCAAACTCTAGTCTTCCTGTTGCATCTGGTTAGACATTTGAAACTGCTTATCTTAAAACACATTTCAATCCTTTTATAGACATCATCCTAGAGAGGGTGCAACCGCATTGTCTCACCTCACCTCATTCTCTTTGCTTCAGTGGCCACTGGTTTCCCTGCTGGACAGACGCCACTGAAGACCCGTCTCGAGGAGGTCCGGTTGGCTGTGAAGGATGGTGCTACAGAGATCGATATTGTCATAAACCGGACTTTAGCACTCACTGGACAATGGGCAGGTGTGTGTAACATGCAGGGAATGCAGATACAGTTCCTACCAAAAAAATCCAGACTGTTTTCTGTTGGTTTAAAGGGGTCCTGATTATGCTTTTTTACATTTCAACTTTCTTTAGTGTGTGATGTTGCTGTTTGAGCGTGAAAAAGGTCTGCAAAGATACAATGTCCACTCCAAACAGAGTTATTCTCCATATCAGCAAGCACTGTTTCTGAACTCCCTGTAACGCCTTGATTGTAGTCTTGAGTTTTCTTCTAGGAACGTACACGTCACAATATTCCTCATTTAAATAATTCCCGCCCCAGAGTATGCACAAAAAAAGGCCTGGTTGAATTGCATTAGTAGTTTGTTGAAACATTCGTGACATTTCCGAAATGCTAAGTGGTTGACCAATCACAACACAATGATCCAGCCAGCCAATCAGAGCACATTGAGCTTCTCGGAAGGCGGGGCTTCATAGAGACGGGAACTGAACAGAGCGTTACTGACAGACTGGGAAGAGAGGTGCTGCAACAATGTCAAATATGTGAAAAATATGGTGTTTTTTTGAACATTCAAGCATGAAAACCTATTCTAATAGACCCCAAAAACAAAATTAAGACTTTGTAAAAGGGCATAATAGGTCCTCTTTAAGCTGCTCTCTTCCAAACTGATCAGCTGACAATGGCCATAACCATCACACTTCTTTATATAAAAGATCAATAAAAGTACACAAAGTATGTTTTTCTTCAATTCTACTTTGATAGCTGGTGAACATTTTTGTCTCTCTTTGTTAAATGATCTCCTCAGCCCTCTACGATGAGATCCGGCAGTTCAGAGAGGCCTGTGAAGACGCCCATATGAAGACCATCCTGGCAGTGGGAGAGCTGGGAACCTTCACAAACGTCTACAAGGCCAGCTTAGTGTCCATGATGGCAGGTGAGGACATTAAGCATAGATCTCAGAGGAAACATTTAGTTTTAATTCGCAGAACTGCTTGCAGTCCTGAAGTCAGAAAATAATTATTTTTAAATGTTTTTTTTCTATATTATGATAATAGGACAGTTCTATCACTCTGATATTTTTGACTTCACACCCTCCAATAATATCAAAATGAATTTTAATTTAAAAATCTTTTTTTTATATTTTATTTTTTTATTATATATAATAATTTAAATGATCATTATCCATGATTGTCTAATTAATTTTAATTAATTATTTAAATGTATTGATTTTTCCATATTGTTTAATTTTTCTACCCTTGTCAGGGTACTACCCCTTTCTACCCCTGTCCCAAGTGGCACACTTCATATGCACTTTCAGTCTTGTGGGCTTACAAAGGCTGCCGTGTGAACGTGTCCCTTAAGTCCATGAGACCGTAGAGTGTCCCATTTGTGATTTTAGGTGTCAGAAGGGTATTCACGAGCGCCCCCTTTGCGGTCGATATGCGCACTTTTGCCGAGCCCGCACTGAAGCGAGACTTCTGAGTAGTCAAAGCAGCGTTACGTCACAAAAGTGCAGACTCGTAGTGTTCAGGGTGCCATTTTGGACAGGGCCTCAGAAGAATGCACACTTTTTAGTGTCTGTGCAGTAACAACATCCACCAGCAGGGACTAACTGCTCATGCTAACCAGCTAAATCTGACCCCCTGGTATGATCAATACCAACAGTGATGCTTGCCTTAAGCAAGTTTGATATTTTGTCCAGAGTGTGGCGCCATTGCTCATCCTTTTCGCACTCAGCATCCAGATCTCACACACACACACACACACACACACACAGAGCAGGCCAGTGACTGTATGCTTAAATAGCCATTGCACATTAAGCCGATTACTGTACCCAATTGTCAGCGGCTCTGATAGGGATCGTTATTAAAATGCATTGCTTTTGTCGCCGCGCTCATTCCTTAATCTCCCCTTGTTCCTATGAATTGCGTATGAGGTTTCTGAAATTGAATGATAATTTCACCTATTAATCTGCGACGCCGGAGCTATTTTACTCCCACGCTCTCCGGCAGTGTCCCCCCGCTCCGCCGCAAATGAATAGAGCTTCATTACTGTCGCCCGCGTTTAATAACCGTTATCCATTATCGTGTAATTAAGACTCCCCAGAACGAATCTCAAGGATTATGTCAGTTTGAGGGAGAGGGTGAGCAATAGAGTGAAAGAGTGTCGGAGGAAAGGGGAAGGGGTGGGAAAAAGAGTGGAAAAACACATAGAACGTATCTTTAATGAACTGTAAAATGTTCATCTTGTTCTGTGCGGTAATGAACAGTCATTAGACATGAGGAAGGGCAGGCGGGACTCGGGTGCTGGGGGTTAGAGCTGGTCCACAGTTTGTGGTTCATCCATTAGAAGCGTCATTTTATCTTCTATTTTTATCGGAACGCTGATAAACCGTAATTGGCTATGAAGGAGAGGAAGGGAGAAATGAAAGCTCTTATTGATGAAGGAACGCACACCCTCTGAGCCCTGCCGACGGGACCATATGTTCTTGTCTAGCCTCCCCTGCCCTCGCGACTAATGTCCTGTCGGGGTTCAGAATCTGACGCCTCTCTGAAGTGCCTGAATGGAGGTGCTAAAAATGTGCTGGACTTTCTAATTTGAAGAATTGAACTTTGACCTGTCAGTCTGAGCCAAACAAGTGTCAGATGCAAGTTTTTGGCTTTTATTGACGAAGAACTAAAATACTAACCAGTGTGACCTGAAATATGCAGATGTATTAAACCATGTTGAAATGTACTCTGTGCTCTCATGTTGGTTTCATATGCTTTTGAAAATCTTGTATATATAATTTCAAGAAAGGTTTTAGCTTGATGACTCTAAATGTCATGTGGTGTAACCATTAAGTAAAAATTAAAAGCATACTTTCCTTGCACCTTGAATACATGTGAATAAGTGTACACATCTTAAGGCCTGTTCACACACTATAACAATAACTATATTAGCATCCACATCAGCGGATGATATCGTTCTGTTCCAGCTCTTTAAAGCAGGATGGATTCTGATTGGCTGTCAATGGTTTTATCATTCATCAGCTGGAAAAAAAATGACTTCAACGTTATTGTTCTTCTTTCTGTGCCGTTATTGTTATAGTTGTGGTGTGGATTCTGTTCTTCTTTTATATGTAGAACAATTTTTTTAACTACATCTTTATTGCTATTGTTATAGTTATCGTCCTTGGTGTAAACGGACCTTTAATCATTTTCGTCATTTTCAAAAAGATTTTTAAAAACATTTACAATTATCATGAATTATTAATTCATAAATATCATGTTTTTTGGGGAGTCACTCGACATGACATTTAACAACCTTAACTAAGCATATTTTGCCACAAAAAGGTACATAAAAAAAGTATCTGATATTTTAAGAGATGTATTGTCCTTTGTCAATATATATATTTTATTTTAATTTATTTGCATGTTGGTTGCACCACATGACTTTTTGGATAATTTGGACAAAATAGTTTCCAATATTTATAATAATGAATAATATTTTAATTAAATTAATAATTATAATAAAGTTATTTATTTATTTATTTATTTTTTACTTTTTTTTACTTTTTTTTTACTTCATGCCCTTCAAAATATCAATATAAATTTACATTTACAAATTAAAATAATTGTCTAAGTTGGCTTTTCTCTGCCTGAATGAGGATCAAAGTGGACCATACTTCATGTCAGTAGTCAAAAGGCTTTGTATTTTCTAACCACTAGGATCGGACTTCATCAAAACTTCAACCGGCAAGGAGTCAGTCAATGCCACTTACCCCATTGCCATAGTAATGGTGCGGGCCATCCGTGACTACTACTTGAGGACAGGCCATAAGGTAAATGACCCATTATACCCTTAAATCACCTTCTTTTACTGGAATCATCCAGCCTGTTTGACTGATCATTTGTGGGTCCTCAGGTGGGTTTCAAGCCCGCAGGAGGCATCCGTACGGCG
Organism: Squalius cephalus; assembly: GCF_949319135.1. Classification (NCBI taxonomy): domain Eukaryota; kingdom Metazoa; phylum Chordata; class Actinopteri; order Cypriniformes; family Leuciscidae; genus Squalius; species Squalius cephalus. The sequence continues at coordinate 45,404,976 of NC_137125.1, forward strand.
CAGGAGTCTGTGGTGTGGCTGACCCTGATGAAGGAAGAGCTCGGAGACGAGTGGCTCGATCCTCACCTTTTCAGACTAGGAGCGAGTAGCCTGTTAGCTGACATCGAGCGCCAGGTAATTAAACCAACACTGTTTCACACTCGCAAAGCTGCTCTATTCTGGCTTCAGATGTGATAAAGTGATAATTACCATCCATTATGGCTGGAAACAGACACTGTTCAGGGAGTGCGGCGTCGTGACCCAGGTCACCTGTGGTGAATAGGATATAGATTAGCTCTTTTATTTATGCATTAGGCTAAATGCAGCTGCGTTTGACAAAGCTTTGTCATCATATATAGCTTTATTAAAGCTGAACGTTATTTTAATCTAAAATTTTTATTGTTACAGATTTACCACTACGTGACCGGACGCTATCCCGCCTATCATGAACTTCCTATGGCCTGAGTTTTTTAAAAATCCCAGATTTGGGCCGATGAAAGCTGTTCAGTGACACAATGGAAAGACATCACACCTGTTTATTATGAAAAGAATTATAAAGAAAAGAAGTGAAATGAAGCACAGTATCTGTCCTAAACTAAGAATATATTTTATCATATTGTAAAAACTGTCTTTTTTCAAGTTATCTTGTAGAAAAAATGCAAACCCAAGAACATTTCTGGATGACATGGTGCAACCTGAACCGTCAGAAGTAAAAGCGCTCGCTTTACGTCAGCGCAAAGGCCTCTTGCATCACTTTCTCATATCTGCGATTCCCAGCAGCAGTTGTTCCTCAGACAAGCGTACAGATCTCGTAAGCTGCACCTGGGGTTACGCTATCACTGTCCGAGGCTGATGTTATTTGACTTCCGCTGAGCTAATTTCATTAATCAAGCGCTGGATGTCAGAAGTGTGTGTTTGGGATTAATTAAGAGGGGTTAAGAGAGTTTAAATGATCAGATAAAAGCGCGTGCCAGTTAGAGCTTCGTTTGAAGACCGAGAACTTTCTTTTTCTTCTCCCTCTTTCTTCTTTAATTAAGAGATCTCGGGCCGTGCCCTTGACTGGGATGGAGGATAAATGACTGAATTAATTGCGGAATGGGGAATGAGCCGAGAGGTGCGAATGGAGCGAGATTGAAACTTCGGTAAATTCAGTCGGAAAACTGGAGCACAACTAGATTTGTATTCACAGAGAAGCAGTAAAAGCTATTCTCACAAAAGCTTAATAATACCTGCATAAGCACTATGGTAGAACTGGCATTAGCATTCCTAAGAGATCCACAAGGAGCGGGATCCAGAAGAATGAACTAATTAATGCTCAAAAAGAATTATTTAGAACTTGATTAAAGCCCAGAAAAAAACCTTTTGAAACATCCATCCATCCATCCATCCATCCATCCATCCATCCATCCATCCATCCATCCATCCATCCATCCATCCATCCATCCATCCATCCATCCATCCATCCATCCATCCATCCATCCATCCATCCATCCATCCATCCATCCGTCCATCCATCCGTCCATCCATCCGTCCATCCATCCGTTTGTTCGTCCATCCATATGCAGTATCCATTTCTCCATATATCCTTCTGTTAATTTCTGTCCATCCATCCATCCATCCGTCTGTCTATCCTTCTGTTTGTTCATCCATCCATATGCAGTATCCATTTGTCCATATATCCTTCTATCCTTCTGTTCATTTCTGTCTATCCATACATCCATCCATCTGTTTGTTCGTCCATCTATACGTTAGTTCGTCCATCCATCTATCAATTAATTCATCCATCCATATGCAGTATCCATTTGTTCATAAATCCTTTTATCCTTCTGTTCATTTCATTTCTATCTACTCTCCATCCATCCGTTTGTTTGTCCATCTGTTTTTCTGTCCGTTTATCCATCCATCTGTTTGTTCATCTTTCCATAAATCCATTTGTCCGTATATCAGTCTGTCTGCTGTCTGTCTGTCTATCCTTCTATCTTTCTGTTCGTTTGTCCATCCATATTCAGTATCCATTTGTCCACATATTCTCTATCCATTCATCCTTCCATCCGTTCATCTGTCCCTCCATCCATCTATCCATTCATCTGTTCGTCCGTCCATTCATCCATCTGTCTGTTTTTCTGTCTGTCTGCTGTCTATCCTTCTGTTCGTTTGTCCGTCCACACATCCATCTGTCTATATATCCGTCTGTTTTTCTGTCTGTCTATCCTTCTGTTCGTTCGTCCATCCATAGACAGTGTCCATTTGTCCATATATCCTTCTGTCTTTGTTAATTTCTGTCTGTCCTATCTATGACTCTATCTATAGTTTTATCTGACTCACATTGATCAGCTGCTCAGCTGATTGTCAGCTGTGTGTTGTGCCTTGTATGTTTCATTAGCAGTGACTGTAGTGGTTTATGAGGCCACACTGGCAGGGCTGAGTAAGAGTGATGGAGCCCCAGTGCTCCCCGAGGCCATGACAGATTAGCTTCACTTACATAAAGGCATGTAGATCATCTGCAATCTGGACCCGTGGCCCACGCCACCAAGCCAGATAACGCTGAGGGATTGAGTTAGCCTTTAGATTGATTCTCCCCTCCACAGACAACACTTCCTCTCCTTCGCTTTCTTCCCTGCTTTTCTCCTAGCTCTCGCCTCTCTTTTACTCAATCACATTCTCTCCTTCAGGCATGTGTATGTATTTCTTACGAACTCATATAGCTGGAAAATACAATATGTGGGTTTTAGTAATCTTTGTCCTCTCCACCTGTCTAACACAAAAGCAATGCTATAATCATGTATTTTAAGCTGAAACAAACAAATTTGACTAATGCATAAGAAGAAATATATTATTGCATATTATGCATACTTACTTGCCAGTAAATTTGATCAGGGCGGCACAGTGGCCTGTGTCCGTGTGTGTCATGGGGAGGGTTGGGGAAAGACCTAGTGACCCATCCCTGAAAATTCATGGACAGTCTCTCATATAGCAAGAGATAAATATAGTAAAATATAGATTTTTACTAAAATATTGTAAAAATCGAATTAAAAAATATCAAGTTTACCAGTGTTTTTCACTAAAGGAACAGCAGGAAGTTTATATAGTAAAACATAGTAATAAACAGAACCATGTATTTTAATATATGTTTAATATAAAAATGTCAAATGAAGACTGAATATTATTTTATGCTGATGCAAACAAATTGAATCAGAGTTCACAAAAATTATTGAAACTGATCAACCTTTAACACCATTTTTGCCACTGAAGTTTGTCTTCTGTATTTTGTTTCGCTAGCAAAAGTATGGTGAATATGTGATATATCAGCCAGCCCTAGTTAAGTTTTAGCATCCGTTTCCACCCTTTATCACATTTTCTTTCTTTCAAATCTTTATGAACACATCCATTTGTTCTAGCAGTCTAATTTGATTATGAGGTCATGCAGTGAATGAAATGTAAATGAACCAAGGAAACAGCTGAAATGCCAAAGGGAATGACTGAATTACATGTGAATTATTCATTAGAATATGTAGGTCTACTGTTCAAGGCGCTGTTTTGCATTTGAAGTGTTTCATTACATTTGACATACAATCTGATACAATTCTTAACATCCCATGGAAATCTTGTAATGGGAAAACTTTGTGGTTCACAATAGCATTCCCAATGGGGTCCAAAATGTGCCAAATGCAAGTCAAAACTGCCTTTGCCGAGTAAATAAAACCTACTCTGGAGTTGGCTGGTAACTTTATTTTGAGCTTTGACATAATACATGGCTTAAGAGCGGTATCTGACCCTTAATGATGCCATCGATGAAAATCAAAGACTAGAATATTCTTTGAATGAAGGAAGCTGCCAAAATTATAATATTACTAACTGAACAAATAAATAGAAACAATTATGCTAAATTATTATGGTAACACTTTACAGTATTAGTTAACATTAGTTAACTACTTTAGTTAACATGAAACTAAAAATGAACAACACTTCTACATCATTTATTAATGTCAATTTCAACATTTACTAATACATTATTAATATAAAATTTTGTATCTTAACATTAGGTAATGCATTGTGAACTAACATGAACAAACAATAAATGACTATTTTTATTATCTAACATTAACAAAGATGAAAAAATACTGTAACAAATGTATTGCTCATTGATAGTTCATGTTAAATGTTTACAAAATAAACCTTATTGTAAAGTGTTACCATTATTATTATTATTATTAAGTTATATTTATAATTATTTATATACATTTTACTAATTTATTATTGATTAATTAATCATAAATAATAAACATTAAGGGGTGTATTAGACTGAAAATGAATCTTAATTCACTTGCTATTGGCATGTGTGGCAAAAAGTACATTTGGACCCTGATTCCCAGTATTATGAGTTCTAACAATAAACTTAAGTAGGAGTCAATCTGTCGTATATTTTTAATTCAGAATGTATGCCGTTATGTAAACGCTCTTGTAACCCGGTTTCTGAACCGGTCGCCACTCACTCACTCTCTGACAAATGTCTTTTTTCAGATTGATTGCTTTTCTGCTGTTTTATTCATAAATGTTTTTTCTTTCTCTTTGTTCCTTGACGCAGTTGTGAAAAATGGTGCGCTCAGGGTGGCGTTTCCAGGCTAAAAAAAAAAATATATATATATATATCATTTTTAATGACACGTGCGTCACCTGTCAACTACATCATCACAGGTCAGGATTTTGCGTGTTGGACGTTTTGTGTGTGTGTGCTTTTCACATATTACCCAGCGGCAACAGCAGCCTACCTCGTAATCAATTGCTATGGAAACATGTTATTCTGTGTGATTAATAGCATACACACATCTTATGTTATTCTCATTTGTCTGAGAGTTGTTCAAGGGTGCTTAAACAGAAACATCCAGCACTGTGCTGCATTCATTCTGATAGGGTGCCATTGCTTATCATTGGCAAGTCATCTCTCGGCTGCTGAATTTTAACATGCTCGGAGACAAAAGAGAGCAAAACGACTGCAAAAAAGATCTGTGACAGGATGTCAGAAGTTGTCTTCGAAACGCTGCCGGTGAGATTATGAATAATTGGTTGCATTTATTGAGCTGCATATGACAGTGAAGCCTGACAGTTTTGTGTCAATTGCATGTTAACATGCTTGTTTTGACATCCTCGATTTAGGAGTCTTGACAAAACAGATATTGTCCATGTATGAACGTATGGTATGTGCACAGTGTTGGGGAACTTTCCAAGCTACATGCTTGTCATAATCTGATATAGTTTAGCTAAAGTCAAGTTACTCTTTTGCTGAAATGGCTATCAATTTGTTGCTTATCTATTTTTCTCCTGTGATGAGTTCAAAATAAATTTTCTTTCTTTCTTTCTTTCTTTCTTTCTTTCTTTCTTTCTTTCTTTCTTTCTTTCTTTCTTTCTTTCTTTCTTTCTTTCTTTCTTTCTTTCTTTCTTTCTTTCTTTCTTTCTTTTAATTTTGACAGCCTGCGCTGCTCTATCTGTGACACTTTTTATTTTATATGATATTTTATTGCTTTAAATATTTTATTTATATTTTCATTTCAGTCATATAAGCTATTTTTTGCTGTTTTATTTATTTATTTTTATTTAATTTCAGTTATATGAGCTAATGTTTTTCTCGCTCTTTTGTTTTGTTTTTATTTTATTTTCATTTATTTGGGCAAATTATTTATTTATTTTTTTGCTCCTGTTTTGTTTTTATTTTATTTTCATTTATGTGGCCATTTATTTATTTTATTTTTTTTTATTTTTTTTGCTTCTGTTTTGTTTTTATTTTATTTTCATTTCAGTTATATGAGCAATTTTTGTTTTATTTGTATTTATTTGAGCTCATTTTTTGTTTTGTTGTTTTTATGCTCTTTTGTTTTTGTTTTTTCATTTCAGTTCAATAAGCTCATTTTTGTTTGTTTTGTTTTGAAACATTTGTCAGTATTTCCAGGTTTAAATTAGATTTTAAATCTTAAATTTTCCACACTCTCAGACTCAATATTTCCTTCAAAGCGTCAGATCTGCCAGAAAGGTTAAAGGGAGAGCTAGAATGAATAATAGTTTGGGAAAATGAATCCTGCACATAAGAAAAGCTGTCCTTCACTACACATCAAGAAATTCCGTTCAGCCACTGGAGACGAGTTTTCTTTTATTCACTTTGGGTTGAAGGTCATCAAAACTCACACTTTGCGCCTCATCGACACAGTAGGAGTGAACAAGGCGGAGAAGACAATTAATCCCTAATGATATTAATGATGCAATTAGGAGGTATGCTAGCTTTTCCCGTGAAGGGGACGGAAACCGGTAGCGATGCTATCCAGGGACTTCACTAGTGTCAGTCCGCACCCTCTGATGCTGCTGTGATGCTCACAACAAAAGAAAGCCACTGCAGGAGTGTCTCTCGTTGCGTGCAGTTGAATGTCTTTGAATGTTGACCTTGGCACGGAGCTCCCTTGCGACCGAGTAGTGAAGGAATACATGTATACGAGATCAAATGCGCTCGGGCCTCACCTGGCACTGCCGGTCTGATGTTTGACTCTCCGAAGAGCCTTTGCTCCAGCCACACTTGTCAAACTCCACTGCTGAAATTAACGAGGAAAAGTTAATTAGCTTTGATCCCTCTCAGATCTACAGTGGATAAATTATTTGTCATTGACAGATCAGCCAAGTATTTATAATCCATTAAAACGCTACAGGGCTGATGAAATGGAAGGTTGAATGGCTTTTACAAAGACTAACGTGAGCTTAACTGTTGGCATTTACCCGATATCAATAAATCCTCATTCAAGTAAAAGGTTATGCATGTTGACAATAGAAAACTGTAAAAGTTGAAAAAGTTTGTTTTTAAGCTTTAATTAAGTGGCTAATATTCACAGCTAAAGGTTGTTGATTAAGTTTATTTAATTTGATTAATAGTATATTATAATATAATAGTATATAATAGGTAAGATCCCTTTTGCAATCCCTGAACCCACTACTAGTTGGTGTTTGCAATGTCCAAATTCAAGTCTTCAGCTTCTTGAGAGGTGAAACTGATCCTCTGCAATCTGATGTACATTAACAAGGCCATATTTCAGACCTAACAAAAGGCCACAGTTGCAGCACAATCAATATGAAAATACTCCAAATAAATGAAAAAAGCTTGCAAAGGAGGTTCAGCTGGTGAAGATGAGTTTGAGGGAGGGGCACTGAAAGATCAAGCTCCGTTCGCAGATTACAACATTTGATGGATACTCCCAAAACATGGCGGTGATCTTTATTGATCGTCCTGTTTCTAATCAGGGAGTGTAATTATTGACTCCTGTGAGGCTGTACGGGGAATTTTATAAATGCCGTTTTAAAATGCAGGTTTGCACATCGGGATTTAGGGTCAAACTTGACCAGTTTGGCTATTTTGGAATTCAAATGACGACTCTTATCCTAAAGTAAAATCAAACGGGACTGTAAAGGTTGAGAATTACATTGGTAAAGAGGTTCCTCACAGGAGCGTCTGAATCTTGTGTGAGCTGCGTTTCCAAATCCAGACTACGGACAAGTTTCCTGAGGTGTTTTACCCCAATGATTTAGTTTCACAAGATGAAAGCCAGTTGTTTGTTTAAAAAACCTTTCCTAGGTACAGTGACTGCCTGAAGGTTCAAGATACAGAGAAAGTGAGAGAGTTTGCTCGACCCAAACATGTTCTCCAGGCGTTCCCGGTTCTAGAAATCGGCATCTGCACTGCTTGTTTTTATGTATTAAACATATGAGCATAACTATATTTAAAGCTACCGGCGAGGGGCAAATTTATCAGCACGTCCATGGAGTTGTTGATGGGTCAAAGGGACCTTTTGATAAGGCGTAATGCTCTGGGAAGAGATCTGCCAGCATGTAGGAGACAGAATAATTGTTTCGAATAGGGATTCTCAGCAGACTCCTCTGAGCTTGTCAGCTGGTGTTTGAAGTGTGCACTGACATTGGGAAAAACTCAAGGGCAGGGGTTGAGCAGGAAACAGGCTCTCAAATGAGAACGGGAGGGGAGGGAACGAGAACTAGAGAGGAAAAACAAAGTCAAAGGCGGCTTCACACAAAGTGCCATTTGTGTAATAAGTTGCTTGTGTGTGTTTGTATACGTGTTGAGAGAGTTGCTTCTGAACTTATATGAGATATATTTCCCTCAGAGACCTCGGAAGGACCCGGCAAAAAGACCTTGAGTTTTCCTTGACTTTGAGAGTCACCCAACATGAAACAAGATGTAGAAGGACTTATAGTCCACACTCAGGTGGGTCTCCCTTCATCTGAATGTAAAGAAAGAAACAAGTGTACTTTTAGGAGCTTTGAACATGATATGAAACGCCACAAGGCAAACGTACCTTCTGGGGTGGGTTTGTGTGCAGTTGATTGTCTTGTTGTGTCCACAAAAGCATGCTGTGGCCAAGAAGTTGCCCTTCAGTTTTGAAGTTGATGTATTTGTATCCAGAAGTTGAACTTCTCTTCTCTTAGTTTTAATAAGGTGCAAGGCTGTAGTGTATTGTGAAAATGTATGCTATGTCAGAATTACCATAATTATGTGATGACTATTCACGTCCTCAGACTAGGAATGGCCATTGGGGGAATCGGGAGAATTCACGATGGGCCGCTCATAAATTCTTCCGAATAATGCTATACCTATCAAATTGGGCTATATTTGCACAGCTCTTTGTAGCAGTTATAGCCTAAATATATGGCATATATTACGCATATAAGGTGAGCCACGTGAATTAATAACCGGATTTTTTAATTATCCATCAATGTTTTTAAAAACTCAGTAAATTATAACATTTTTGTGAGGCCTCATGTTGGTAGTTATTATTATTGGTCAATTATTATATAAAGTTGTGCCTTGATAAAAGTGTGTATATACAATATAATACAAATGTCAGATCTAACTTCATTTTCTTAGCCAAACTTTTGCAATTAATTAACCAACTGGTTCCAAAGTAATATTCTGGTGGATGTATGAGGTCAGAAAACTTTTTAAAATCTAAAAACGATATAGTATTTAAATAAATAAATGGTTTTCTGTTAGAATAAAGGTGCATCAAGGGCTCTTTTACATTCACTTTGAAATTATTTCTAAATATCCATCATTTGATGTGCAAACAAATGAATAATAGTGTTTTCTTAGGGGAGGTTTGTATATACTGTCGTTTTAGGCCTCGCACAACACATGCTTGACACCGAAAAGTGTGTGCACTCCAACCTGGAACAAGGGGATAAATTATAGCAAACAACAAAAAGTTGCATGAAGTTTCCCTGGGTGTCCTTGTGACAGGCAGTGCATGGCATTAAATGGCACAGTGCGAAAAAGAGGACAACCCACTAGACAACTAGACGAGAAAGGAAACAGTCATGAAGAAAACATGAGACTTGTATTCTCTTCCTCGACACATATTAAAACAGAGCGAGGCTGGAAACGATTAAACAAAATCTACTGTCGAGGGAAAATGTGTAAAAAAACTTTTTTTTTTCTATCAGTCAAAACTGTGACAGAATTGTCACAGTCTCCTTTGAAGTCAGCGATGGAAGCCAACGAGGGACCTTGCAAGTGGGTAAATAAAAGATGGAGCATTTCTCCCCCTCTTTCCTTCGCTGGTTAATAGGGCAGCCCTCGCTGATCAAAAGCACATTAGCTTTGATTAATCAATCAATGCCCTGGCGGCCCACTCCTTCCTGTCAATGACTGGGGCCGCCAGCTAGCACGCTGAATGGAGGTTAGCGAATGATCCAGACCCCTCCTTACTGCACGCAACCATCCGGATGCAGTTCTCACGCCGAGATGCCAGGCGAAATCCTCAACAATCGATCTTTAGACTCTTTTACTGCTTTAATTTGTGAACCCTTTCCTGCTAATGACTCTGTTTGAGGTGTATTCATTTTACCACAGCAGACTTCACCCTGTCTGTGCTTTCTCTTTTGAAGTCATTTCAAGTGTTATTGCTGCCACGGAGGTTAAGTTTAGTACGAATAACAAGCAAAACATTACAGAATATTTTGAGTGAAACTAACTTTTGCAGTTTATAGAAATGTTCCCTTTATTTTACAACAGTTGAGGTCCGTCAATGAGTTCAAACGGTCTATAAGTTAATACAGTGTATAAATATATATATATATATATTTTATATATTTATATATTTATTACTTAGTGAGTCATTGAAGCATTCACTCAATCAACACAAATCGGAATGAAACACTGTGTTCCTATCTTCCTAGCATTATATCATACACAAATATATTTGATAAAAATTACAAATATAAAAATACATTTATACAACAAAATATAACATTTAATTATATATATATATAATTTTATATTTTGTTGTATAAATGTATTGTTTTATTTTTAAAATTACATATATATATATATATAAACACACACACACACAACACACAATTAACTTATTTATTAGTGAGTCATTGAACCATTCACTCAATCTACTCAAATCGGAATAAAAGTTGTTGCTGCTTTGGTTTCGTGTGAAACTTTTTTAGTTTGCAAACAATAAATATTGTGTCTAAAATATTAGTTGCTCAGTATTAACTTGTTAATTGAACTTTTGTATAAATCAATATCACAATTGCTATTGTGTGGAATGTCAGCATGGATACTCGGCCTGGGGCTGTTGAACTTTAATGCTAATGTACATATATAAGGGAATATCCACTCAAATGTCTGAAAAAAAAAGGGAAAAAAAGCTAGTTTACTCGATGGCCAACCTTAAAGGTCTTTAATATGTTCCACAACACCTTACTGGTCACTGTTTTGGAAAGTTACTTTTAAAAATAATGTGTTACAATATTGTGTTACTCCCAAAAAAAGAAATTAGTTCCGTTACTTGGTTAATTTTTATAGAAAGCAATGCGTTAATAACAAAAAACAAAAGTTCTATTTTTGGCAAATGTAAAGGCCTTTTCATGCCAAAAGTGAAATGAAGAAGCCTCAGACTGAAGGAAATGCAAATTAGTCAATAAATGGGAAATTAAAGTAACTTGTGTTACTTATTTGAAAAAGTAACTTTTTGAAAGAGTTACTTTACTAGTTACTTGAAGAAAAGTATTCTGATTATGTAACTCACGTTACTCGTATGCGTTACGCCCAACACTGTCACTTGTTTCCGTTCTGATGGTCTGTTACGCTCCGCAAATGCGAATGTAATTTCATATGACAGGGAAAGTAAACTTTCTTTCCAGAGTTGTGTGTGTAGGGGGGGGGGGCTCCCCGTGGGGGACAGAGCGCTGAAGAAGCCCTGTTCCAATTCTGTCATTGTCAAAGTTTGACATAATAAGCGATTGTTCACGCGCCTTTGTTGAGTGATACAACACAAGAGCAGGGTCCCAATTCCTCACTGTTAATTTTTTGTTGTTTAAAGGAAAAAACACAAGATGTCTATTCCTTTAAGGGATGCTTGGCAGTGCTTATGCTAAGTAATATAATAAACCTGTCGTGATGTCTGTTTGAACACCTTTTATCTTTCCAAATCCACAGGAGGGCTCTACCTTTGCCACGTCGAAGAAAAGCGGCATCTCTGAAATTATTTAAGTAGCCTTTTTTTGAAAGCCCAGACAAGTTAAGAGAATTCACATCTAAGATCAAAGCTGTGCAGTTGCAGTGCCACTGGAGTAAGTATTGGCTCTCTAGCTTTCTATGTTGCGATCAAGTGCTGTTTCTTTTTTTTTTTGTGTGTGGTTAAAAGGCTGTGCTAGCTTTTCCTAGCACCGACTATAAAGTTGAGCATGTCTACATGTTTACATCCAGGTGTGTGTGTGTGAACAGCTAATGAAGTGTCAAGATATATATGATGTCCACCAATGGAAAGCAGGCGTTTATTATGTACCAGCCAAAATATTGCTTTATCTCTAACACCAACGTTAATGTAAATGTCAACACTTCAGCGGACTTTAGATAGATTAAATGGTTAGTGCGCAAAAAAAAAAAAAAAAGAAGTTCATCATTTACTCACTCATTTTGTTCCAAACCTGTATGTTCTTGTCTTTCATGAAACACAAAATGAGAAATATTTAATTTTCTGTTTTATGTTTGACATTTTATCTGTCAAGTGTGGAAGTGTTTGTACCCATAAATAATAAAAAAGGTTATACTGAGATAATTAGAAAATAAGAAATAGCCACAATCTGAGAAATAAATTCAATTGTGAGATATAAAGTTGCAATTACTTTTTTTTTTAACTCGAACTTCCATAGTCAAGTTCCAATTTGGACTAAAAAATCCCAGAATAAAAGTAGACCGTATGACTTCATGTGCAATATCTCAAGTTTTTAATTTACTTTTATTCTTTTAGCAGATGCTTTTCCAAAGCATCCAAAGCCACTTGTAGGATACAAGCAGAAGCAATTAACCATGTGTATGACACAATATAAGTAATATTACCATACCAAATTATTGTAAGCATCTACAAACATCAAAAATATTGACTTTAAAAAAAAAAAAAATTACTATTTTTGCATAAAAAATAGTATCTAGTGCTGTACTATTCCACTTAAGTGTTTTTTTAAAATGCAAAAATAGTACAAATAAAATAAAAATATTTGCAGATAACATTAAGATTGAATCATGTTCCAGTTCAAAATTAAAAAATGACTTTTGCAACCAATGCCATTTTGTTGCCAATGGTGTTGATGTGTCATTGTTGTAACTGTTCCTCACTCAAATCTATCGGATGACTTCAAAAGTTTTAAAAAATAACGCAGTAGTCATTTTTTGGATTTTTTGGTCCATTTTGGAACTTTCCAGACATTCTATAATCCTTCAGATGAGGCGTTAAACCGAGGTCCTGACTGTCTGTGGTGATTAAAAATCCCTTCGAAAGAGTAGGGGTTTAACCCCGGCATCCTGGCCAAATATATATAAATATACATATATGTATGTACTGATTGGCTTCATCACCCTGTCTCCTCTCCACCAATAAACTGGTGTGTGGTGGGCGTTCTGGCGCAATATGGCTGCCGTCTCATCATCCAGGTGGATGCTGCACATTGGTGGTGGTTGAGGAGATTCCCCCCATATGTAAAGCGCTCTGAGTGCCGAGAAAGCATTTGTTATAAATGTAACTAATTATTATTATTAATATGGTAAGCGCTACATAGTGACTCTTAAACAAACTTATTTTTGTGTTCCACAGAAATAATAACATCATATAGGTTTGGAACATAAGGGTGAGTAAATAATAACAGAATTTTCATATTTAGGGTGAACCGTTTCTTTAAGAACACACTGACGTTTGTGTAAGATTCATCTGAACACCATTATATGTAAGGTTGAAGAAAAGAAAGTTCTTTCGTTAGTTTCTTTATTCATCTCTCTTCGTTCTTGACAGATAAATCTGCTGGGATTCTCTCTTTTTTTCCTTACACAAGAACATCTCTAATTTCATCAGCTCTCCTGACTGACAAGCATCATTACGGATAAAATTATCTTGGTAATTATCCTGCCGAAAAGAGATTTATTTCCCTTTGTGAGGAGGAGAGCGGATCCATGGGGCCACGCAGTGATCTGCAGCGTGGAGACGCTTCGTTAAAATAAGCATCCTAATGAGACGAGCCCTCCTGCAGAGCGCCGAGGCCCAAGAGTTACGCCTAGCAGGAGCAGGAGCTTTTGTTCAGATGTGCATTAAGTAAGCGTGAACACGGTACCGTCTGAGTTTGGAGGGCCACTTATCGAGGAATTCACAGTACGTAATTATCTTAATTTGCACCCCGGAGCCATATCCGATATGAGACCTTCCGCCCATGACTACTATGACGTAACTCACTCGTAGGCCCGTGCCACGAAAAAGGTGTCAAGCTACTGTTGGGAATGTGAGATGATTAACAGAGAGTTCATTGACTGAGATTGGAGATATTTAGTTTGCAAAACTTTGCCTGTAGTCACAGTTTGGAAAAATTTGACTATTAACTTGCTTGAACCAGACTTATCTGTTAACCTGCTCTGGTTTGTTGAATTTAAAACCATCATGAACAGAAGCAATGAATTTTCGAATGATGGAATTCTTTCTGTTTCTTAGTAATTCCCCATGAACGTTTACTTTTGGCGGAAGCATTTATCCAAGGTCATTTACAGCTATACATTTAATCAGTTGAGAGGGGATTTGAACTCACACCCCTGCTGCTAGTGCCATCCTCTTCCAAATGCATTGGACATATTTTGAGTGGATTTGTGATGGTAATGTTTTCTGAAAGTGATTTTTGAGTCTCCACTTAACTGTTGTTTGTGTGTTTGATTTTCATAATAGATCATTAGCAATTGTACAGGTTGACTAATTTTGTCATTAAACTCAGAGTTTAGGTGAAGCTTATGGGGAATCAAGCTCTTTACGATAATGAGCACCAGTGTTTGCCGTAATTAAGTGCAGAACAAGTAGCCTCTTTTCCTAATGGCTCTGCTAGTTAAGGGTCATTGTCGATGGATAGATTATTAAAGACTGAAAGAACTTAACAGACGCCTACAGGAGCTGCCGACAACTTTCAAGTGTTCACAAGGAGGCATTTAACCAGAAGCCGTCGTGCTGTTTCTGTGATATTATCTTAGGTAACATTGTTGTTTGCAGTTAAAGTACTGATGAACTAAGAGAATCTTTAACATTAAGCAAGGTAAAAGAAAGTGCCCCTATTAAGCTATTTTAAAGGATCCTAATTTTGTTTTGGAGGTTTCCTATAATAAGTTTACATGCATCCAAGATCAAAAAACACTTTAATTTCCTCATAAATACATCGCACATCACCTCGTTTCTGAAAGAGTATGAACACAGTCTTTCTAAACCCCTCCTTCCCAATACTCTGCTCTGATTGGTCAGACGGCCCTGTTGTGATTGGTCGACCGCTTACTGCACGTGTCAGAAATGAAACGGCTATTACCATATCAGATTTTTCGCTCCAGAGGCTTCCTCAGCGCTTGATAAAACGGCGTCTCTCGAAATGTCGGCAACACGAACCAAATTCTTCAAGGCCTCATTTACAACTAGTGTTTGAGGGCGGGGCGAGGTAGACTTTGTTCACAATGAAGACTGTAGGCTGGCATTATGCAAATTGTTACAGTTACATAGGTATGTAACAGGAAGCGAGG
Source organism: Squalius cephalus (assembly GCF_949319135.1). NCBI lineage: Eukaryota > Metazoa > Chordata > Actinopteri > Cypriniformes > Leuciscidae > Squalius > Squalius cephalus. The sequence goes on from NC_137125.1 coordinate 45,420,043, forward strand.
CAATAACTTTATTTGTCGTGCACTTTGATTTTTAAAACTTTGCAGACATTTCACATTCACAAACAGCTATATTACACACTACATGAAGATAATGCTCGAAAAAGTATAATGGGGCACTTTAATAAAATGTTTTGGTTATACTTTATTTGAAGGTGTCCTTGTTTCAATGTAATCACTAATTATTAATACATTTAAGTAATGAGTAATAATTAACAGCACATATACTTACTATAGGGTTTGTATTAGGTTTAGTTTAGGGTTATTTGCATGATGTAATTATGCATAATTTACTGTTGTTACTATAGTAAGTACATGTAACGTGTAACAAGGACACTAAAATATTACTTTTTTCCCTAACTTTTTCATTCTTTGTATCTCTTACTGGTTTGTTGTTCTTCTGATCTAAATTACAGTGTTTATAGTCTTTTATTTAAGGTTTTATATGGAAGCCCAAATTATGTTTCTGAAATTTTTAAGTCATTTTAATGTCATAATTTTGCATTTTTCTCATAATTTCTCATTTTTATGTAATAATTTTAACTTTTTATCATAATTATGACTTAGTATCTAATAATTTGGATTTTTATCTCATGATTATGGTTTAATATATCAACTTTTTGATCTTATCTTATTTACTGTAATTAGGATTTATTGTCTTTTTTGTCATAATTATGACTTTTTTTTTTTGGGCTGCGGTTGCTGTTAAGCTCTGGTTGACATAGAAACGATATCCTGAGACTCACCAAAGACTATGGATATACCAAGACTTGCACTCATATGTGCATCCCAATTCACAGCAGACTTGTGCACTATTCTATCCAATTTTGTAGTATAAATAGTGTGAGTAATGTGTTCACACAGAAAACTCCAAAAAGAAAAAGTGCACTTCAAACACCCAGATGATGCACTTTATTATCCAGAGAGCCATGTAGTAAAAGGAGGTAATTCAGACGTGGTTTTGGAGACATAAAACTGCCAACCCTGTCAAAGCGGGTCACCTTCACATGCTGATTGCATGATGCAAATTTATGGTGTAAACATGCATCCAAGCAAGTATTTGTACATAGGCCTACTCAGCGTTCTGCTTTTGAATGCCCAGGCACAGTGCATGTGACAGTGCAGGAAGAAATGTAGAGGCCGCCTTGGGTCGATACAAAAAATGTATGTGCTTGGAGCCTAGGAGGCATTCAGTAATGAAATCAATAGCTGTGCTTGGCTCCTAGCATTAAGATCATTGGTCTGGCTGTTATTTAGTCATCGTTGTCCTACAACCCGGGAGCAAGTTGGCTACCAGTGAAAAATCAATAAAGTGACACCACAGTCGGCATCCCAATTACTGGTGAGACTGGTGAGAGATCAATTCATGTGTTGGCCATTAACAGGTCCTTTTGGGAAATCATACTGCATTATTTGTGTTCGGTTCTGGCTCGTAGAAGCGCTCTCCTTCCCTGTCTCGCTCTAAAACGGTGAATTATACAAATCAGCAAGAGATTGTACAGCCAAAGACCTAGTTACCTTGTTTTGCTTTGCTTTGTGCAGCCCTGACATCAGTGATCTCGCAATAGCATGTAGGCTATGTAGGTTGTTAGCATTGTGTGCTATGGCCTACAAGCCATGTATGATGCAAAAGGTCACTTAGGAAGAAAGACATTAAATTACTGTGATTTATTTTGAAAGAAAAAAATGCTAGTTATAAAATGGATTGTTCTGACTCTAAATTGTGATTGGAGTAGCAAAAAGTAATGAATACCGACCATTTCCTGACCACTCACCCTTCTACCATTGTTTGGACAAACAGATAGTCGGCTGGTTGGGAAGCTTGATTTATGTTGGAAATCGGATATGAATATTGTGAAATTATTATTAATATATATGTTTTATATAAAAAGAAATTCATGTAATTTATTCCTGTGATGGCAAAGCTGAATTTTCAGCATCATTACTCCAGTCTTCAATGTCACATGATCCTTCAGAAATCATTCTAATATGCTGATTTGCTTAAAGTGTTGAAATATTGTTTAAAATGTGAAAACCGTGATTCATTCTTTTTTTCTTTTTTCAGGATTTTTAGATGATTAGAAAGTTCAAAAGGACACTTTTTATTTGAAATAGAAATATTTTGTAACATAAATGTCACTTTTTATCAATTGAGTGCATTGTGTATTAATGCTTAACTTTGCTATGCATAAAATTAGTTATATTAATGCCAAAGCAAATGAACGTCGCTTTGCCATAAAACTGTACTGCAAAAGTTTTAAAAGTGCATAATTGTTTTAAATGAAATACTTGATTACTTAAATGAAATGCATTTATTCTGAATTTATGCTATATGTACACCACTGAAAGATTACCCAATTCAATTGAAATTCATAAGTCTTGGCAAAAATGTTGAAACACTAGGCAGCCGTGCAGCTTGCAGTGTTCAAAGTCAAATATTTTATTAAATGTGAAACTACTTCCAAGTCTGAAGAAAAAGCAGTTAGCGTTCTTCAGGTGAGGTGCAAATCAAACACTAATGATATGTGTCTTACAGCATTACAATTCTGATGGTGAAGTTGTTGACGCCTGACACAGACCACACTGTTAAATCTCTGACTGTGGCACGACATCTTTAAATCCCTTGTCCCGACACGTTGATTGACATCTCTCATGTGCTCCTCTGGCAAAGTAGCACAGTCCCACATTTCTCCCTGGAATGGTAAACACGAGGTAAAGCATATTAGTTGGAGAAGCCGGCAAATGCGACGTGTCAGTAGGAGAATATCTCATCAGTCCACATTCTTTATCAACTAGTTCTCTGTGCCGCACTTTCTCGTGCAGCTCATCCATATGTAAAGACCAGAATATGTTCCAGCAGCGATAAGGATGTTTCTCGCACCTGCAATGCCTTACAAAAACATGAGCACAATGGCGACATGACGTGCAGCTGTTTAGCGTGACAGTGGTGTAATTGTGAGGAGGGAGAAGACGTCTTGCTCTTCACTCAGCTTGAGACAAGACTAACTTCTCGCTTCGAGATCCTCTGCTGAGGAAATTGACAGGAGCGGAGAATGACTAGATCTCTTTAGTGCCTACAATTTACATGGCATGATGCCTTATGTGTGCAGTCAACAGAATAAGGCCTAACGAAGCGGATACCTTAAACACACACCTTCAAGATAGCAATGGTTAAGTGCCATGCACCATGCGGCGTTCAGCATGACTGAAAACACCTGAAAAATAAGCTCTTTTATTTAGAAGTTGAAGAAAAACACCTATATTTGTTAAGCTGACAAGCTTTTTATGGAAGCTTGTTTCCGCCACTGAATAAAACAATTGAAAAGATAATTGCGACTTTTAATTTCGCAATTCTGACTTTTTTCCCCCTTTTTTCCCCACTTTTTTTCCCCTTTTCCATATCCCCACGAGATATAAACACGCAGCTGCGAGAAAAAGTCAGAATTGCGAGATAAAAAAGTCACAATTAGCTTTTTTATTTTTTATTCTGTGGCGAAAACATGTCATACTACTTTTTATCCCAAGCAACTTAAAAAAAAAAAAAACACTCACATGACAACTTGTAATAATTCGTAGGAGATGGAAGTCATGGTATTATATCAACCGTTCAAACTTTTATGGGTTTTTTTTGTCCTGTTACAATGCCAAGATATGTTTAAAATTTGGGTTAGAAGTTGGGCTTTATGGTATGTCTAGGCCCTACTTTTTTTTTATGAGTTTGTCATCTCGTACAAACTCTCATGAGACCGGGTTGGAACCATAACACTTTAAATGAATTTCTAGAAGAGTTTTGTGATATTAAGTGCTCAGTTATGACAGTATTAAGTTTGGATGTATCATACAGATCATAATGAAAATGTACATAACTTTTATGATTAGCCTATACTTAAATGCTTAAAAACACTATTAAGAAAACATTGTGTAGATTCTAAATTGAAATAAAACTTTTCAAGAAGACCTGTTTACACCTGTATTAAGACCAATCTAAGTGCATAAAAGTGGTCAGAAAAGCATACGTTTGGGGAATAACACACCCTATTTTGTTCCAGTGACTATTCACACAGTTTTACTGCCTGAGTAAAATATTCCAGATAAACTGTGGAGTGAAATCAGCATATTTTGCAACCCCTCACTGTTACATAACGTGACAAACAGGCTTAGGGAGTCACCATGAGAATGCAAACATGCTTGCCAACAGCAAAAAGAAAAGACAAAACACAAAAGAAACAGCAATTGTTGTGTTTGATTTGGCTGGAATACCTTACTGTACAGATCAAAATAATCTAGGATTAGTCATTGATCCACAAAGCTCCAAAGAATTAAGCTGTTAACTTGACAAGAAAATCACGCTCCAAGGAATGATCTGGCTGCTGGCTCTGGTCCAAGTAGGCTGTCCTATACGGAACCACTTGCACCATAACTGAGCAATTGATTCAAAGCGCTGTGACACTTGTCATCCGCAAGAATTGTACCAGGTAAGCACGGAGCAACATTTCCCTTTTTGCCCCAATTTTGTTTGATATTGCTGCATTTGATTGGAGAGGGTGTGAGTGACAAGCTCCAAACTCTTTAAACATCTGGTCTTACATCCGAGCGAATGGACCGAAATCGAATAGCCTACCCCCATTATTAGACTAAACGAAGCGGCACAATGTATTATAGTAGAAACTCTATTAGTTTCGATGTAAACAGGTTGATTAAAATGGAGGCGATGTTGTGTCGGGTCGCTCGCATGCAGCGTGAACGACGCAACAGGGTGGATGGGGTGTAAAAAATAGATAGTGAGCAAAATATGGTATGGTAATTAAATTTTACACAGTGTTTGTAAAGTAAGGGCTTTGATATAACGTGCATATGTAATTAACTTGTTTATTTATTAAGTACAGTAGTGGTATTTCCTCAAATGTTTATTCAATAACGAATAATAACGATGTCCAATTCGTGAATAATTCTTTCTTTTTTTTCGGATCCTTTTAATGGACCGGTTGAACCGGACTTGTTTACGAATCGAATCGATCCGAATGGGAATAAAGTTTAGCAGAAAATCTAACTGCAGAAATTATCAAATAAATCATGATTGTAGCGATGACAGACAGTTTTAAACATAGCCTACAAACAAAGTGGTTTTTAATAGGGCTAAACAGTGTAACTGACTGTATGTCATGCTGTAGTACAGGGGTGGGGAATGTTGATCCTGGAGGGCCGCTGTCCTGCAGAGTTTAGCTCCAACCCCAATTAAACACACCTGAACCAGATAATCAAGGTCTTACTAGGCATTCTAGAAACTTCCAGGTAGGTGTGTTGAGGCAGGCTAGAGCTAAACTCTGCAGGACAGTGGCCCTCCAGGACTGAGTTTGGACACCCCTGCCGTAAAGGAACCGCAGACTTGTTTTGAACCAGTTATTTGAAAAGAATTGTTCAAAAGAACCGTTTCACAGAAAAATTTCTGAGTTCCTATATAAGTTCTCACATCTATTGGTCAAGACATAACATGCTAGAAACTTTTATTAGGCTTCACTGCATAAAAGCAGAAAATAAAATTTTCCTACCTGAACAAAATAGTAGGCCTAATAAGCTATAGGTCTACGTGCATTTGCATGCTTTACAATATCTTAATGTCTGTCATTGCTCTGTCATTTTCTATATGTTGTCCTTTGAAGGAAATGTAGCAAAATGGCTCACCTGATAAACAGCGATGTGTTCCTGGCCTTCTCCACATATACTACTATTGTCATTCTCAAAATGATGCTCATGTCTCCTCTGACTGGATACTTCAGGATGACCAGAAAGGTGCAGTTGGTTTAGAAAATTTAGTTTGATATGATTTGCAATAAAGAAATAAGTGACTTAAAAAGACTGATTCATTCTGCGTTATGTTATAATTAACTTGAACATTGGATCTAAGCAATTAGTGTAAAGGTTTTATAGTGTTGCTCCTCAGCAATATAATTAATGTCTTTCTGTTCATCATACAGGCCTTTCAAAACTGGGAGGACACTTGGATGGGCAAAAAAGATCCAGAGGAGAGAAAGAAGATGCTCCAGACCAATCCTGATGTAGAACGTGTCCGAAGGTAATAGAAAAGGACAGATCTATCCTCATTTAACCTGTTAATTGCATATATTCTCAGTGATGTTTGCTCTTTAATCACAGATGCCATCAGAATGATCTGGAGAACATCATTCCCTTTGTGGTGATCGGTCTCCTGTATGCACTGACGGGGCCGGATCTCTCCACGGCTCTGTTGCACTTCCGAGTGTTTGTAGGTTCACGTTTCATCCACACAGTGGCTTACGTGATGCCTCTGCCCCAGCCTAGCAGAGCTCTGTCCTGGATGGTGGGAATGATCACAACTTTCTCAATGGCCTACAGGGTTCTCACAACAGCACTCAATCTCTAAAGACGCCGGTGCTCTGCAGAACGGGAGAGGCTTGTTTTATATCTTTTATTGTCCCTGCTTTATTTTTTGATACACTGTATGTAATTCATAATAAAAACTGTCAACATTTCATCTCTATTTTTGAGGAATTTGCAGTTCCCAAAATACAGGTATTCACATATTCGTCTGTCTATAAAGGTGCTAATGTCACTGCTTAACTCCCAGTTTTTGTTATCAGTCAACAAGTCATTGTCACGGTGACTCAGCATTTAAGGGAGGGTTATCAATGCTGACAGTCTGTTTAGGATGTATTCCAAGTGCTCAAACCTGCTTTTCTTCAATACTTGTGAAACCTTTTTATTTTAGGTTTTAACTTTATAATTTGTACCCCCGGTTTCACAGACAAGGCTTAAGCTAGTCGCAGACTTAAAATGCATGTTTGAGCTGTTTTAACTGAAAGCAACTTGCATTGGCATGTATTAAAATATGTCAGTGCCATTGTTTTATCTCAAGATGCACACCAGTATTTTTTCTTAGGCATGTTTTATAAAAGCTACTTAAACTATAATGCCTAAACCTGGCTTAATCTAAACCCTGTCTGTGGAACCAGGCTGTAATATATATTAATATATATTATAATTTGTAATGACTTGAAGGATGACTTGTGTATGACTTAAAGGATTCTTTATTAAACATTTTGCAACATATCTATCACAGTCTTATTTGGTCTACTCGAGGGTGCAAAGAACACTTTGAGAGACATTACAAAATCAGTATGATTACAGTTTGACATGCCAAACGATGCAGTGTGCAACATTTTTCCTGTTTCATAAGTTTTGTTTCATATTTGTTTCCACGTTTATATTGAGCTAAAAATCTATTAAATAGACTAGAATGTGGCACAACTTACCCCATTGCAGTGTGGCAGGAAACACTAATAGCCTACTGGTGCATGTTGTCACAAAAGAGCAATGTGTGTTCAGTCAGCTGTATTTTCTTCTTGGGACATATTGTTGAAGAAATTTTAATTACCTTAAGGTATGTGCTTATAGAGTAAAAACAAACTCACCCATGAGAAATATTGATAACTAGCTTTTACTTGGCTTTGCTACCGTCATGCTCCATTGTTTGAGCTACAGCAACGTGCCTGAGGAGGTCACCAAATTGCGCAAAACAGACCGTTGCATAAAGGTAACAGTTCGTCTGAATGTGTAAGTTATTTGCATGCGAGGGCGAGGCTTGAAACTCTCCCACCCATTTGACGTTAGTTCAGGGAGAGCTGTGAAACTGAGTGGAGTCAAAAAAAAAGGTGAGAAACGCGTCAAAGCGCCAATATTTAGAATGCTCAGACTTCATTTTAACCTCTTGCTTTTGTAGTTTTGTTTCGTTTTCTTGTCAGTACTTATGTTTTATAAAGTGCCTTTGCTTTGACATTCCAGAGAGACCGCCTTCGGCGTCCTAGTTTGCTCTATTGTTTCCATTAAACTCGTAAACAAACGACACATTGCATGAAAATGCATGGTGTTACAATGTTAAACGTCTATAATATGAAAACCTTTCAATTGTGCTATATGAACAGTCGAGAAAGGCATATTTTGTTCTGTTCATGTAACTTAACTGCACTAATACCAACTTAGAAAGGACACTAACGACTCAATGCTTTTAAAGGAATATTTGCTTACGTTTCCATAACTGGGATTTTTGTCCACTTTCTGTAAAGAAAACACTATGAATACTACATTTGAAGCTTGACAAGATTAAACTTGGAACATGGTAGCTGGTTTTTAACTAGTCAAAGCTGGTATAAATTGGCCAAATGTGTTAGTTAGGGTCTGTTGTATTATGTGTGCTATATAAATAAAAGAAAAAAAAAAAAAAAAAGAAAAAAAAAATCTAATAAATTTTCTATCAAAATAACTAGTAATGCTTTTGTGAGAATTTTGCATATGAGTATCAGGCTATCTTTTTGCTTTATGTTTAATTTATGTTTTTATGTATGTTTACTTTTTGTTTTTTCCCATTTGTAAATTTGAATAAAGATGGCGGAAGTTGTGCACATGATTGACAGCGAGGTCTTCCTGGCCTTCTCCACATATGCAACCATAGTCATCCTCAAAATGATGCTTATGAGCATCATGACTTCATACTATCGTTTGACAAAACAGGTACACTACGTATTGTTCTCAACTTACAGCGTGTTATATTTTCTTATGAAGTTTTGAACAGGCTGTCAAACACTTAATTTTCACAGATTTAATGACTCCTCTTTTAGGTTTTTGCAAACATTGAGGACACCACCTTGGCGAAGACCACAGAAGACAGGAAGAAACTGGTCAGGTCTGATCCGGATGTGGAAAGAGTGCGACGGTAAACTTGTAAAACCGTTTTATGACAATATCACTGGGTGAGCGATGAAGGTTCGACTGATGTTGTCTCTTTCTGATGCCTTTGTTCTTGAATCACAGATGCCATCAGAATGACCTGGAAAACATTGTTCCCTTTGTGGTGATCGGTCTTCTGTATTCACTCACTGGGCCGGATCTCTCCTCGGCTCTCTTGCACTTCCGGGTGTTTGTGGGGTCACGCTTCATCCACACAGTGACCTATGTTATGGCTCTGCCCCAGCCTAGCAGAGCTCTGTCCTTTGGTGTGGGGTTGTGTGCAACCGTGTCTATGGCCTACAGGGTGCTCACCACCTCTCTTTTTCTCTAATGGATAGCGCTCACTTCATTTAAAATCATTTAGTTTTATTTCACATGCTTTTTGCAGTTTTGCGTGAAAGAAAATGCCAGTGTTTGTGTATTTTCTTTCTTCTATTTTTTCAGAATTTTTAGTGTGTTTTCTATTGGTTTTCAGTACCACACCCCCTTTAATGCACTTTATAGTGTAATGCTAAAATGATGCCTTTAAACTGCTGATAATATTTAATATAATCTTAAACACCTGACACACGTTCGAGGATGAGCTTTGACCTGGATTTTACATTGAACAGACATTTGTTTTTTGTTACTTATTAATCATGAGCAACAGACTTTGAATAACAGCTTTAGATTCTGTCAGATAATTAGGCCTTTGTAAGTTTGTGCATGTAGTTTCACACCATTTGCAAAGAAAAGCATGGGAAAATATTCAGTTAGCATTTTATTTTCAGCAGGTTTAAAGAAAGTTTGGCCAACAACAACAAAAAAGGTTATTAATGGATTAAATAAAGTTTGAAAATAAACATGAGAATGTTTCAATGGTTGCGATTAATCTTTTAAAGTTGCAAGTGTGCAAGAAACCAGTGCATGTATTGTCCACTAGAGGGAGCTATTTGAAAGCCCAAGTAGTACTAATGTTTACATTCATGTTTGTCTAATGCACATGGAGCACTTCTTTATTTTTTTCTAATTAACCCTTGACATGCAAAACACTCATTCCCCTGCACTCTATGTCTATTTTGCCTCAACTGATAAACTGAACTGTTTTATATTGCCACACTGCTACATATAGATGATGTACATTAGCAGATGTTTGTTAAAAATAGCCCTGCTTAACAGAACGACGAATGGTTTCTTGTTATTCCTGCTTCACACATTACCTTGATATGTTTTGTATAGCTTGTAAACATATTCCACGGAACTATGAAAAATCGAATCGTTGTTAATTAGCCTATAAGATAGGCTATTTAAATGTGTCTTTCAGTGTTTTGTCTTGAAGTGTTTCAGTCTTTATATAAGATTTCAATAAAGTTCCATTATTGAAGTCATACAATCTAAGTTCACTTTATTACGATAACATTTAGGTAAAAGGATCTCAACACAGCCATGACCAATCAAATCTTCTGAAAATCAACTTCGAAGTAAAGCAAGAATATCTGGAATTCTGCATGAAAGAAAAATGAAGGTAAGTGAAAATATGCATTATATTTGAGTTTAAGACTCTTTTATCTAGCATTGCAGCAATTTAGTTTTACACGGGTAAACAACTGGGATCTCAAAGTCAGCGTGAAATAGAAGTTGCAACAGTCTTTCGTATTGTGACATATTTCCAAAAGCAATGGCTGATTGAACAACAACAACAAAAAATGGCAGGATTTTATTCATCAGTTATTTGAATTATGAAAAGTGAGTGTTGTGTGAGTCATAACACAAGAAGAGCAAGTTATGACATTTTGATAAAAAATCCCCCCCAAAAGGTAAACGCATTAAAGAACCGTTCACATTAAGAGTAGAAGTGGATTAAAAAAAAAACACAAAAAAACCTTGACCTGGCCTTTGAAGCTGTTTGAAAAGAGATTTATATTAAGGACACAAAAACTAGTTAAAGGGGACCTATTATGCCCCTTTTCAAAGTCTTGATTTTGCTTTTGGCTTCAACTAGAACAGGTTTTCATGGATTTTTTCCAAAAGCACATTTTTCACATGTGTTATGTTGTTGGAGCAGCACCTCTCTTCCCAGTCTGTCAGTAATGCTCTGTTCAGTTCCTGTCTCAATGAAGCCCCTCCTTCCAAAAAGCATAATGTGCTCTGACTGGTTGGCTGGATCAATGTGTTGTGATTGGTCAACCACTTCAAGCTGCTTTGGAAATGTCACGCCCCTTACCATAACAGTGAGTTTCAACATACTAATAACGCAACGAGGTCTCGCCTCTCTTTTTTCTTTTCTTCTTTTTTTTATAATGCCTTCGGCGGGAATTATTTAAATGAGGAATATTGTGACGTGTACGTTCCCAGAAGAAAACTCAAGACTACAAATCAAGGTGTTTCAGGGAGTTCAGAAACAGTGCTTGCTGATATGGAGAATAACTCGTGGAATTTGTGCTTTGTAACTTTGCAGACCTTTTCCATGCTCAAATTGCAACATTACACACTAAAGAAAGTTGGAAATGTAAAAAAGCATAATAGGATCCCTTTAAACCAATTATTTGAGCATCCTTCAGCTGCTTCGTCTTTCTCTTTAACCAGCCCTCTCCTGGTGACACAGTAAATACTAGTACTTAGCCCCAAGGTCGCCACTGCTGGCCATGCATATGCCCCGTAAAGGCTTTTTCTCATTTGTTTTGGGCCTGTGCCCAGCTCCAGGCTGTGCAATATTTCAGTCAAGCCAAGCATTTTACAGGCCGGGCAGATGAAGAACAGCTAAACCTTGCTCTGTGATCAATAATGACTGATCCGCCCACAAGGGGCTCTCTCTCCGCTGGGGAAGAGCTGGGTCCGGCCTATCCGAGAAGATTTTTTTTTGGTGGAAACTCAAGGCTCTTGGAGTCAACCTTGAAGTTGTTCCTTAGATGGACATTCTGTAAACAGAGTCGAGACTGACACATATATATATATATATTGATAGGCATATGCTGTACTGTTGTATTCCTCCCACACTGATTCTATATTACGACAGACATCATATATTTCTCAGATCTTCCCACTGACTTATTGTAAGGTTCGTTAACTGTACGGATGCTTAATTAGCCTGCACTTCAAAGTCATGGCGTGGGCCAGTATCAAGGTTTAGCAGAGATTTATATCACACAATGGCTCCATGGGTCCTGAAAAATTAATGAACGCTTAGCCGGGATCCGACTTATAGGCGACACGGCGCAATATAAATCAATTTGAGTTTGAGCCTTGCAATTCGGAAGCGACCGTATCTGCTGGACTAGGCGTTTTTAGAGTGTTTTTAGAGGTGCATCAGCGGTAATGCGGACGAAATAGGTCAGGGGCGAGATGTGAATGCACGGTCTCGTGACCTTTCTTCAATGACGGCATGCTTTCTTTCTCATACGCGCGCACGAACTAACGACTTGTGAGTTTATGTGAAGTAATTATGGGTGCAGAGATCAGCCATAATCACATTGAGACAGAAGCGAGCGCAGGTCAGGACCATATGTTTGACTCCTTTCTCAGTGCGAGAACAGACTTCAGTGGAATGTGAACATAATAAGGACTAACTAATGCCTTTCGCATTGCTGCTCTCTTCTCTGCCCTTCATCTCTACCGAAGCCCATTACTGAGCTCAGAGAATTGCAGCAAGCTTGCCTCTTTTTTTCTTGTACACTTGTCATTGCCATTTATACACAGGAAGTCATATTATCTCATGTGGGGTAAAACTCACCATTGAAATGGCTACTTGAAGGGGCAAATAAATCTACCTTCAATGCTCAGTGAAGCAAATGCCCTGTGTTGACTCAATGATTTCAGCATATTTATCTCAGCGTAACGCCTAATAGATAGCCTGTAGGCCAAAAGTCATGAGAAAGTGGTGCTTCATCTAACATTTAAGCATAAGCATCATTTCGGTGCTTGTGTTAACAGCCGGAACATATAGCTGCAAGTGCAAAAAGAATTTCAGCGCTGAGCCTATTTTTGCTGCATTACGAACAAAGAATAACCTGAAAATGCCCGTGTGACCTTTTTTCAGTATAATCTTTTGCAATAGACTTGAAGCATAAGAGCTAATATCTCACAGATTGTTAGAAAATCGATGTCTATCAGCCTTGACACAAGCTCACATTTACTTTCTATTTAGTAAATCTGACTGAATCTGGATGATTTAAGTAATTTAGGGGTGTTTACATGACACCGTTTTCAACTTAAAAAATAGTTGAATGCGTTTTGGCCGTTCATTTACATGACAGTGGCGTTTTGGGGCCTGAAAATACAAACGGGTTTGTGGATGAAAACGGGTTTCAAAGTGAATTTGTGAAAATGTTGAAGTCATGCATATGAATATGTGTTCAGTCTATAGGTGTGTAGTGTTTCTTTGCAAAGTGATATCGCCAACTACTGGCCTGGCATGAATAATACAACGTTTTTTAGTTGCTTTCGCGGATCCGTGTGAACGGGGATTGTTTCGACAACGTTATCGTCTGTACGCAAAACTTTTCAAAAACGCTAAGGACATCGTTGTCGTACAAACGAACCCTTGTAGACACAGTTTGTGGTTTGGGTTCCATTCTGTCTAGATCACCAAATGTGGTACCTTTCTCCATGTAAACTATATTTCATGATGATCAAATTCTCAATAGCAGAGTTGTGTGTCAGTGCCATTCATAATTGAATTGAGAATGCATTTTAAATTCCAACTGAATTCCTGAATTGGAATTGAGATACCAAATATGATGCAGAACTGGAATGAATTTTTTTTAAACAAGGAAGCAGAATTCATTTTAACACTATATAACTGTAATTTTGACTAAAATGAAAGTTATTCAGAACTTTGTTTGCTTTATAGGCCTTCCTCTTCCTGTCTTCCCAATTCATATTCCATATCAGCTGTGTGGGGTGTGGCCAATTTAATTAACTTAAATGTGAGCCAATTAAATCTAAATTCTTAAGTTCTCCATATCTTGCTCAATAGCTCACTCCTTATAACCATTTTATAATGTATTAATGATTATTAAAATACTCATTTTGGTAAGCTAGAAATCACTTTTCTGCTGCTGGTTTAAAAGCACCATGCAATTCTGCAGTTGCAGTTACTTTGCTGCTTATGCACTGTTTATGCGTGCAGTGTGAATCAGGCCTTATAGAAGTAACGATTTAAACGCGCACCTCGAATCCCATAATAACAGTCACTAAGGCAATGCCCTGACCCAATCTACTCCAAGCATTGGAAAGCGTGACCTTTACACATGCGTTTCAGTAGGAGATTTTGAGTGTTGTAGCTAGGGGACTGTTAGACTTGGCTGGGGTCAGCAGATATCCTATGCTGATCTTAGTGATTGGATCGTAGGTGATTACCATAAGCAATTTAAATGATATTGATTTATCCTCTCGCCTGCTGTAATTGAACACCGCGACCAAGCCCCCGCACCCTTTTCACTCTCTCCTTTTCCTCTTTTCACTCTCGCATTAACGAAAATGCATTCAGCGGCCCGAGGAGCGCCCATAAAGAGGAAAGGATCCGGCCTTGAAGGGCCAATCAATTGGCAGTTTGCCACGGCAACAATGGAATTGTTCAATTAATATCCTATCTCTGGTTAATTTAGCTGCTTAGAATCCCCCCTCACCCCCCCACATCATATACAGGGAATGTCGAGGTAGCAGTGGGACTTGCTCCAATTTGGATGCAAACGTCCTCCATGTTTCTCATCTGGACAAGAATAATAGAAGAAAATGTTGTTTCCTGAGAGCTTCCTGCCAGATAACCCCCCTAGTGTAATAACCTTGGGAGTTAATCAACTTCTTTTAAATCAAACGCCTAATTTGAACGATAATTATAATTTGGCATTTAGATAACATTGACTAAGCACTTGATTGAGGCAACAGGACAAAAAACAGGCCTAATGGCAATTCTTCCCATGAAAGCACAGTCAAATAAGTTTCGGTATCTACAATATTCCATCGCGCTCTTATGCAGAGCTATATTTGGCACTGGGATCAATTAATGAATGGAAAAACTCCACCTGGGAGACACGCTCGTGCGTTCTCCATTTTTCACCTACCTTTCCAGTACCTCGAGAGAGTGCGCAAATTTCTTGTTTTAATATTTTAGCGCTCTGACTTAAGCTTCGGAGTTCTCTGCAGGTAGCATACTAGATCATCTTGACATTTCAAAGTACTGAAACCTTTGGAATAAAGTGTTTTTTATTTCATTCTATTAACATAATTTATGTTTGTCAGAGAGCCCACCTCTGTGGAAGTCAAATAGGGAGGGGTCTTGCCATAATTCATCGTTACATGGCTCTCCGTGTGTGCACGTATGTGTGTGTGAGACACATGATAGCGACCGTGCGTGAGACTCGCAGACATTCGACTTCATTACTCAGGTCTGAAACATTGATGAGGCAGAGAATAGACTCAGCCGTCACCATGTGGAGTCTGTTATCATGAAAAGATTAAGCGCTTTTTTCTTACTCAGACAGAAAGTTGATGTGATGTCATCTCGATTCAAGCCAATCACGGTCAAGGATTAGACCCATATGACCTCTAGGAAGTGGACAGTGGGAATGATAGCAATGACATCTTTCTGAACTGCCCCTCTTCCTCAATCTGTACAACATTTTTGTTACCTTTCATTAAATACCAGAAAAACAACTGTTAACTAAAGACAAACGTCTTCGAATATTGGCTTGTCAGTGTTTCTAGGTCATTGAAAGTGTTTTGAGGAGTTGACATGCCGCTCCAGAGTAATAATTCATGCTTTTTTCAATGTTGTCTTGTTTCAAAAATCTCACAATCCAGTCAATGAGATGGTTTCTGTTTATTGTCCACCATTGATAGTACAGTAAAGAAAAGACTTGAGAATGAGATTGAGAATTCAAGCTTTGTCATATTTTCTTTTTAAATTATGTACAGAAATTCAGTGGCATTTCAGTGTCAACTATTAGCTAAAGACAAGCATTGAAACATGTTATGAAAGTAAAATTGGGCAAATTGAATCTACAGTATCTATGCATTTGATCTATGAATATAGCTATAGCCTGTTGTCAGGTAGTTAGAAAGGTGAGTGGTTGGTAGGCTGTTGCTAGTTCCACAGTCCTTTCCAATATCCCACTTTTATTGACCGAAAATGATGGGGGAAGAAGTTGAAATGAGATTAAGAATGCGTGCCAAACTCCAACTTGAATTTCCCACATGAGCACCACAGCTCAATGTACCACTTGGCCACCGCTCTGACATGTTTTCCATTTAGAGCTGTCAAATTGGATTCAACCAACCTACTGTACAAACTTTTCAAACCTGAAGATGAAAGTCACATTGAAGGCTCTGCACACAAAATATAAAACTTGACCTCACCAATTTAATCTTGGGAAAGATGTATTTGATTTATTTAACAATATTGTTGTATTGATTAGAGCGAATAGATTCCTACAGCAGTTTTCTGTGGATCTATTCAGTTATGTCCCCAGTATATGCAGCAGACCTTCAATATTCTTCTTTCATGACCCCATTGGGCATACACACATCACACCTGAGACCTTGTGCTGTTACAGTGGCAAAAGATTCAACTGATTTAGCTTCTCCAATGACTTTAAATGCTTTAATGCGGCAGTTTTGTTATGTATGTCGCTGTGCACGAGAGTGTTATACAAAAGTTGTTTCCTCTGTGGATGAATCTAGACTTTCAAAGCTCCAGGGAAACAGTATGTTGTGCGCTGCAGTGAAGGTGCAACGGGATTGTCTCTCAGCATCAGCTCAGCTGCACCTTCATGAGGCCATGATCAGAGACAGAGCTGAAGCCAGTCTGAGGCCCCTGTTTGGAGCTTCGCTGCCTACTGAAAGAAAATCAATAACCTGGAGGCAAGCTAATTAACTGAAAATCATTTAACCCTGTCTCAGCAATACATAAAAATGTGGCTGCTATGAGGAGCAGAGTTAATAATAGATAAATCTGCCCGGTTTTATGAAAGAAATAAAAGCTCTTTCAGAGGTTGTGAGGGACCTGAGGGAGACCGCTGGCAGCTCAATCACTCTGGAAATATCATTCAAATCCATCCTGTCAAAAACTTCCAATAGGAATAGTACTGGACGATGTCATGATAAAAGGGAAATTGATGCTGTCCAGCTCTGTCAATTATAGGACCATAATAGACTGCATGTTACAAAGGTGTTGCAGCATTGTACATGCGTCTTTACAGAAGACAGCACAGTCCACTCAAACCATTCAGTCTGACGGAAAAGCAGGGAAAATCATTTTGAACTTGTGGTGCAGATGTTTGATTTCTGCCTGACGTTACAAATAATTGTGGTTTTAGCATCCCTATTACCATCACAAATCTGGGGAGTCGAAGGCAAAGCCTAAAAAGTCCAAAGAGAGATTTATTTGGTCTTCGTATACTGTGTTTTTGCTCACCCTGTGGCACTCACCAATCAATAATTGAACAGACCGAGGAGAATAGCTTCTACGCACACCGCACCGTTTCTGAACATGCAGAAACACGGGAGAAACTCATCTGGAGGTGAAATAAATTGCTTGAATTCCAAATAAAGCCTTGAAGGATAGAAAACTTCAGAATGACTCATGTAAATGTTTAGCAGCACTTTTTTTAGCATTAGAGGTAAAAATCACAAAATATTTACTTTTGAGAACTATTAGATATGTTTGAGAATCTAAGTTAACATCAAGAAAAGTAAAAGCAAGAAAAGTAGGTAGTTTAATTGTCAAATTACTGTACTTCCCTTAAAGTTTTGACAATCATGTAAATGATCAATATTGAACAGACCAAACAGATTTATAAACGTATGTATTATAAACTTAATTAAATGTATGTATTTATTCATTTTAATGATACAATGTTTCACATTTTGCATGCAACCCTGTTTTTCGAATTACAAAAAAAAGGAAATTTCTTAAAATTGACACCTAAGATGTAACACCATTTGGACCTTAATTGATCTACAATTAGATCAACCTTCAACCCTGGTACTCAATTTATTGTAAGAAAAAAAAAATCTTTATTTTATGGGGAATAGAAGTGTATCTAATCCAGAGTGACGACTTAATTTTCACTAAATTTGCAACTCTGTTACTCATTCTCATTTATAGTATAATGATTTAGTGTCATTTGATAATCATCATTGTCAAATCCTCTATTCTCCTATTGTACGTAGAATTAATTTGGAACAATATAAATAACGGACCATGACTCTAACATGAGACTTGCTACTGCCAATACATTCACAGACATTGCTGTGAGCATGTAACATACATGAAACAACCCCCGTAGCAGATCTATACAGGTGGAGCTGGGGAAGGTGGAGGGTTTTTGAAAGCGAGCTGCCGTCTCTTAATCTTAATTTGAATGTTGAGCCGCAGCTCATTGGCCGCTGATGCAACAACAGCCAATCAGCTGCGCTATGTAGATAACGATGTGATCGCTAACACATTGAGTTAAGGACCTATCAGCCTGCACCATCTAGAGTTTCATGACAGAACTTTGTATTTAATAGAATGTCTGTAGTGGATGATTGACGTAAAGTGTAACCCTATTTTGTGAACCCTTAATTCTCAGTATTTCTGCACATAAAAGTGTGAAACAATATTTTTGCATTTATTTGATTCTAGTTGTAGGAAGATCTGAAGATCTCAATATTGGTCAGATTTATGCAGAAACACAGAAAGTCCACGACCACGACTGTAATAGTGCCTTGAGTTGTTGGGAGTTCAGTGTTGTGGTTCAGATCTGGTTTAGGAGATTGTGATCCAAACAATGGCAGAAGTCCTTCTAGACACAAATAGGGATGAACTCCGTGTGCAGGCAGGCAGGTGATAACCAAACACCATTAAGTGCATGACCTGCAAAAGCCTCCATGAGCTGTGAAAAAGCTCCATTACTTTAGGGTAAAGAGGGGTGAACGCAGAAAGGCACTTTTCTGCCGAGAGCAGGCCTTAATGTGGTGCAAATGGGCAAGAGTGCATTGTCACCTTCAGACTTGATGCACTACCATTTCAGCCTGACAGACGCAGTTCACTTATTGCCTATACATGCCTGCTTCCAAAGAATAGACTGTGTACCACCCATCAATTCTTTCAAAAAATACTTAGGGTTTAGGCTGTGCTCGAGCCATTTTTAACACTTTCTCGTTGAGCTAATGGTTCGGTGTGTATGCCAGTAGTTAATCCACAGTGAGCTTTCCACCCGATTACGACTTAGTGCTTACAAAGCATCACATAATTGTTGCTCAAAAGGGAACGGCATGGATTTACTCTCATTGGTTCAGCCCGTTAGTCATCTGAACCAATTGTCACAGCAAGGGTACATGGTCTAGATTACTCTGGATATCTGGGCTCTCATCCCTGCCGAGACCAAGAGCAGATTCCTGGGCAGAAAGAGGAAGAAGAAGAAGTGAGAGAGGGTAGTTACATGAGTGCTTATTACTTCTCACAAACCTTGTCAGTGAGTCCCAAGTGCAGAGCGGCAGATTAATTTTTGACGATGCAATCGATTGCGAAATACTTTTTTTTCCCCTTCCTCCCATCTCCCTAACACAGACAAGTCTAATTTGTTGCTTATCTTACACCAACTTTGAGCATTGTCAAATTGTACCTTTCAGCTGTTTAATATCACTTGCTGCCTCTTAAACACTTGATATTTTACTGGCAACACTCAAAAAGGGTGATGAAGAATGCTAAATCAAGACGCCCAGGGTGCGATTGGGATCGTTCTCATCCTAATATGGCCTCCACCTCCTGTTTGGAGTCTCTTTCATGACCTGAGGTGCTCGTGTGAAATGCTGATGTGGAGTCTTTCACTCTTTACACTGAGTCTTTCCCTCAGGTCTTTCTTCTCCCCATTCTTCCTCCTGGCAATAGATATGATCTCCTCAGGGGAAATCATTACCATCCCAATATTTTCATCCACCAGCCCTTGTTTCAAGCTCTCATCATTTGATTAAGTTTAGGGTGGAGAGTGTGGGGGGAGGGGGGGAATAAAATGGCCGAACGAATAAATAGCTCCTGGAGGACTCTTTTTAAGATCAGGGTGCTCGTAGGGTAAAGAGAGTTCAGTATGGTCTAGAGGGATGCTCTTTATATCCACGTGGTGCTTGTTTATGAGCAAAGAGCTGTGATTGTGAGTGGAGATTCAAACTAGCAGATGTTCTGCACCTCCTTGGCCCATTTGCAATGGAAATGAGAGTTGTGGGCTGCTACAGGAAAGTCATTTGTGTCTAATATTTCCAGTTATATGTTTCTATCAAGCACAACAAGAGATGATAGAAACTAGATTTTCAAATTTTCTTCAGAAAAGTTAGATGGCCTTTGTGTGAAAATCATCTATGATGCTAGGGTAGTTACCAGGGTGTTGCTATGTGGTTTCTAAAAAGGTTCTGAATAGATTTAATGTTGCTACTTGGTTGCGAAGGGGTTCTGGGTGTTTGCTGGAATGTCAAACGAGTCCACCATCAAGTCTTTATTGCTGGATTTCCATCCAAATGTTTTGGACTGCATTTCTAAACATTCAACTAAAGGCGATGCAAAATATTATTAAATATGTTATGCACTTCATCTTTAAGTTCCTTATTGGTCCATACTTCTCCAAGCTCAAATGGTTGAACTACTGTACATCTATGACAACAGTTTAAAAAAAAAGAAAAAAAAAAAAAACCTGTTTCCATTACTTTAATGCGCATTGAGTTTTGAGGAACTCCACCTTAACATCAATGGATGGACACATGTTCCTTCCTTCAATGCAAAGGTTTGGCCACATTAAGAAAATTTCTTAAGAAAGATTCATTGTCAGTATACAGCAACACATGAATCACAGCTCACACAGAAGTCACTTTCAAACCAAGCAGCTTTCTGTTGTGGCAAATTCGCATGACCAACTTGAACACAAGCGGAATCTGCAAGTGGAACTTTTCCCCAATCTCACGAAACTCCTGATTGTGTTGATTTCTATTGAATTGAATGGATTTTTCTGAGACATTTTGCAGAGAAATTATAAATGTGACTGCACCTTAAGTCTTAAGTCTTAAATCGCACACCTCTCGTATTACTCATGTCTGTAGAACCAAATATGCCTCATGAATTCTTGCCTGGTTAGCTCTTTATTTGTTCAAATTCCTAATCCCAAGAAAACTTTGTAAAACTTCCCAAGAAAAATAGTAAACAGAAAACTGAAGAAGGGTATAAGCGAATGGAACTTGTGTTGAACATTCATGTGGTCTGTTGCGACAACTTCTTTTGTGTTGTGCTGTCCAGGTATTCTCTGAATTGTTCTTGTGCATAGTTTTCTAAAAGGTGGTTCTCGAGGGTGACATGGAGAGACAGGAAATAACTGTGTGCTTTATTTTCCAAAGCCTGCAGTGCGCTGGCAATAGTAAAGCTTTCAGACAACCATCCAAGAACTAATCACTCACATTTAGAATTCGCTATGTGGTTAAGAGCGACACACACACACACACACACACACACACACACGCACACACTCTCTCACTCTCTCCATCTCTCTACTGCTCTCTCTGCCCAACCCACGTATCTGACCCAAGACCAGAAAGCACAGCAGGAGTGTGGGCGTACTTTTCCAGCTTCATCCAGAGGTCACAGGTCACCAGTCGAGGAGGAAAACAGACGTCTTTTATCCCCATTTACTAATATAAACACATTTAACCGGCAAATAAACAAACAGCGGAGTTGAGCGGACAGCAACGTCCTTCATTTCGTCGTGATTGAGGGAATGAATTCAGAATTCCCTCATTGTATTCCTGCTCGAAAGACACTGTCAAAATCTATTGTTTTTGTTGCGCCTACTTTTTTTTTCTTGATGTTAGCTTACAATCTCTGATCGGTTAGTGATGGATCAGTGATGAGACGCCAGTGTAAAGCTAAAGTCTCGTCAGGTATTACAGCCGTCACGAGCATGATGGTGAGAAGTATAGATCTCCGCTGCTCTGTGGGGATTCCTGTGTCAAAACGGACGTCGTGAATTTGCAGGGTCCACTGGCCCGAGTCTCCTAGATTCCTAGGTATCTCTCTCTCTCAAGAATGTGCCTTGTGTGAACGGCCCCTCAAAGTTGCAAGTACGCATTTATTTTTTGCTATTACGTGTTGTATTATATCTATAGTATCAGGATCAGTGCAAGCAGATGGTAGTTTTAGGGCACTTAGTCAGTGACGCTGCTGTGCATTCACCTATTGTGGTAGCTGGTTTGTTACATTGAGTTTACCTTTGCATGTGGGTCACACTTTAGCTTGCAATTCATGCAATTAAGTGTAAGAGAAGCTGCATATTTTATGTATAGTCTATTGCTATAAATTAAGCTCAAAGAAATCTATATACATTCCATAAATAAGATATAATTCATGACCTGCAGCTCTGGCACCCCACAAAGTTGAGAACCTCTGGCCTATTGCGTTTGTTGCGACAGACTTTGAGCTTACAAAGTTGAGTCCATGCAAAGCAGTAGCATTTGGTTTACATATCTCAATCCTGTTCAGGCTCAAATCGCAGCAGTAGTGCACTGAAATCATTGGGCCCAAACATAACCTTCACAGATGTGGTAGTGCACAAGCTCTCCTCTAGCAAATGAGGCCATAAAAGCCAGGAGTCCAATTATGCACCTGAAATAAAGCTCTCATCCACCGAAGGGTTCGGCTTGACGCTCAAGGCCACACGTATGCACCGGCCCGGGGTTTTCTAGCGCTAATGCCTAACAGATCAACATTCTTCTCATATCGCTCATCGGGCGCTTGAGAAATCACAAGCCCATCTGCCGCAAATAAGTCTCGCAGGAGGGTTTGCACTTGTTTCTGGGGTTGCTCGAGATGAGGTAGTGCTGTTCTTATCTCACCGGACTCCAGTTTAACGGGCTTTAGTCGGTTCCCATAGCAGTGCAGCAATGTTTGATTACTCTTAAATCACCCGCTGAGAGAACCCAGAGCTCAGCTCTCCCTGTTGCCGCAGCCACTTCAGCCCGGCAAAATAAGATGTTTCAAGTCGTTACGCCTGTCCAGAGAATGCAAGCTAGAGGTAGGGACGGTAAAAAATTGCCTTGAATAATCTCAAATATTTGCTTTGAAAGGGTTTGTGAGGGTGTTGTCAGGAGCCACGTGTGTCTCACACCCCCTGCTGAATACAATCATCTCTCCAATTTGGTATAAATTAGGTCAAATGGGAATAGCGCGTCATAAACGGCTAAAGCTATTCTCAGCTCCAGCTGTGTAGCTGTACTTGAAAGAAGGTGTTAACTAAGACACTGAAATAGCCATTAGCGGTGCTCTGCGTGACTGGATCACATGCAATCTTCATTTAAATTCCACAAATCTGTATATTTATAACTCAAGGTCTGCAATAAGATGTATACATGCTGACATGACGTGCTGAGACTGAGATGTAGATCCTGGTCTATGGTTTACTGAGCTTTCTAAACTAGGGGCCACTAAGGGGTCTGTTAAAAAGTAACGAAACGAATAGTGTAAAAATATAAAATACAAAAATAAATGTAAAAGCGTGCATGCGCACACACACACACACACACACACACACACACACACACACACACACTGGAAATTGTGTCCAGTTATCATTCTCGAAATAAAAAAGGGTATTTAGCATTTTTATTAAATTGTTTTTGTGGTAATTTAAGGTGTACAAAATATTCTTGTTACTGGATTGTTGTATTAATTATTTGATGTAATCAATGCAAAAAATGCATTAAATATAAAATTGCATACATTTCACAATACAATACAATGCACTGCAATAGTAAGTGTGCGATTAATCGCATCTAACATAAATGTAAATATATGTGTATATATATGTATGTGTGCGCACAAATATATATTTACAAACTTTTATGTTAGGTACGATTAATCGATTTGATGTAATGTAATATATAATATAATTAACATACTGTGCACAGTCTACATACTATACACTGCAGAAATAGTAAGAGCAGTACGCAGTTGAGAACATAGACTCTGGTGCTTTTGTTACTTAAATGTGTTTGTGTGCATGTGACAGTTTCCTTATATCTCCATTTGTCTGGCATGTGCAGTTCTGTGTCATTGCTGGGCCTCCCTGGTGGACCAATCCTGGTCCATCTGGAATAGATTAGTGTGCCACATCAAAAGACAGAACTTCACAGGGCTTGCGAACTTCGAATCTCCCTCAGTTCGTTTGTCGGCACTGTGCTATCCAGAACACATTACTGATAATGGCAGGCCGCTTTTGCAGATCCGTCTGTGTCGATAACACGTCTTGCATTCTTTAAATAACAGATCACAGATCAGCTGAATGAACGGCATGGAATAAATTGCCAGTGACATTTAAGGTGAAATAACTAGCATTCTTCCTGTCTAACAGCGTATGATGAGCCACTTATGTGCATCTGCAGAGTTGAGATTGACGTAAGGATGGAGAGGCATGTTTATATGTGTCTGAGTTCAGCCTAGGATGTTTGTGGTGTGTGCATCTTCATTACGGACCCCTGAAGGGCCTTTGGTCATGAACCATGTGCACAAATCACAATGTTAATTTTGATAGTAATGGTTTAAGCCGTGATAATTGAATCACAAATGACTTCTCTGATGTATGGCTTTCTTCACATTGAACACAAAACTGATTTGTTTTTTTAATCTAATCTATGTAGGCCCTAAGAAAAGAGTTACCAAAAATGGGTTTGTTAGGATATTTGCATGTGTTTGCTTATACAGCTTCACAGAAAACGATTAGAAATGTTTGATAGGTCAAACATGGATTTAATAATGGTTTGTCTTTGTTCTTTATGGGGTTAGGTAGTTTTACAAAAACCGGGCCTAAGTGTGAGAAATTAGCTTTTAGCATTGAATAGTAAGCTACAAACAATATATTTTCTGGCTCATTCCTGACTAGAATCCACATAAGTCAAGTAAAATAAGTTGTTTTATACACTAATCTGGGTTTTAAAATGAGTTTTTGGAGGTAGAAATAGTTTGTAAACGGTCATGTCAACATTTGGCCTATGCTAAGCTAAAATGCTATTTTTAGCCCTGCCATGCCACTGTTACCAGACTCAATTGTATTTTATAACAAAGTCTTTCACAAAAATCAACATCAGATCACAAACATTTTTGTTATAGTATAAGAGATTTGATACAAAGGTGATTGTATTTTACAGTTTGTTGTTACAAATATCGATTCTTTAATACAAGACAACACTTTTCTTTTTTATACTTTCCACGTTGTGTCTGAACAGTTAGATGAAAGTCAGATTTCAAACCACAAATAGATGAATGGTTTTGGGTTTTATGTGAGTTTTTCCTGTTCAGACTTCTAATCTGAAAACGGATTTGAGTTGGATGTGCCAAGATTTTTTTCAGCTTGTCAGCCAGATTTGAGTGTGATTCAGGGAAGTGTTTTGTACTTTCTGTACAGTGATTACCATTATCCAGACTCCATTACAATGTCTTTATCAGGTTTTTGTTTTAGAGGAAGTAACTGTCATTGTGTTTCGCCAATACCAGCTAATGATCCGCTAATCAGGAATGAGGAAAGCGCTCGTTGAGCATCCCTTCTAGCCGTTTGCTAATCTATCTGAGGGCTGTTTTCCACAGGGTAGCATACACTCGAATTGGACCAAAAATTCTTAAGTCCATTATCGGCGCAATAAAGAACTAATGACCCAATGACGGGAATATATTTGCAGTGGCACCCATCTCTGCGAAGAGGCCGAAGGATAAGGAGTCATTAAGACAGCGTTATCTGGTCCAGATAGCATTGGCATGTCTCCGCAGATCATTATTTTCACCCCTGGAGCCGTTTGCCAAACGAGAAGAGCCGTGTGAGCAGAACGGCCGCTCAGACTCGACGGTCAGCTGCGGTGTGGAGGGGGGAGCCGCTAACGATACGTGCCCTGGCAGATAATTCTCTTTCTAAATGCCCCAAATGACTATTTTATGAAAGAATCTTGCATTTTATTATTCGATTTGCTTTAGTCGGCTTTCTGTTTGCTGGAGGTTTGAGGGCGAGATGTTTACACACACAAGCATGTTATATATTTTATTCTTTTGTGGAGCACAGGTCTTAAACAAACACCCCTGTGAATAGCCTTGATAAAATAATAACATTGTATTAAATGAGACGGTTTGAGCTGTCTCCCTCAGTGCTTTCAGAGTGTTCCTAAGTCTCTCAGAGTATTAAGATGTGATGAAAGAAGCCATATTTACATAAAGAAGTACAGCACTGCAAGGCGAGGACTTCAGACAGAGAAACATAAACCGAAATTGGGTGCACTGTATTTATTTTGGCTTTGCTGAAACATCTTTTTGGTCCATCTGACTTTAAATCAGTTTAGTTTATTTGTTGTCTGAACAATGGCATTTACAGACCTGATTCTAAGCACATACAACAATTGAAATTGTATTAAAAAAATGTTTTAGGTAAATGTGATTTCACCAAGTGCAACATGTTCCTGGATCAACAGCTCTGTTGATCTTGGAACAACATTTCAATACACCAATCAGATTTGAGGGACAAGTTTAGAGTTTATGTCAAGTTTGGCTCACAACCAGGGTTAGGTGTTATTTACCAATCATTTCCCTCTGATTTTAGGGATACGTTATGGGTAAGGATAGAGTTAGGAAAACATTTACGGATAGGAATTTTGTTCCAGGATCAACAAAATATGTTGATCCAGGAACATGTCTTTCTTGGAAAAAATCAACCGATCCAAATCCCATTCAACAATTGAGAGCTGATTAAATTTTAAATATTCGTTTGAATGTCAAGATCTGATCCAAACCACATCTAACAGTTAAAATCTTATTAAATATATTAGTTAGTTAGTAATAACTTAAAAACCTCATGCATGCATTCATTCATTCTTTTTTTTAAAATTCAAGATCTGCACTGTAAAAAGCAAATAGTTCTACTTAAAAAAATGACTTCACTTGATAAAATGAGTTGAAATTCTTTTTTTAGGTGTTATTACTTTTTATCAACTTAATTTCAGTAAATTGTTTTATACACATACTCCCATTTTTGATTAAAGATTACAAGAGCATTCAAATAATAATAATAAAAAAACAATGATGTGCACAGATAAATAATTTATAATAAGCACTGCAACATTCTGTTTCAAGAATTTTCAATTTTGATTTCATGGTGACTTTAACTGTGTGTGAACACTCATTTGTTGTCCACCCTTTTCATGTGATATGTGCATGAATGTGTAAAATGTTGTAAAATACCCCCAGATGTTGAATGAGAGTCTCTTAATACAATATACCATGTATGTATATATATATATATATATATATATATATATATATGTGTGTATATATATATATATATATATATATATATATATATATATATATATATATATATATATATATATGTGTATATATATGTGTATATGTATATGTATATGTGTGTGTATATGTACATGTATGTATGTATGTATGTATGTATATATATTTATATTATAATGCACCACTGTATTTTTACATATAGCTAACGATTAAGATACATTGGATGGTGATTATACTGAGACTATATTGAGTAAATGCATTAGATGTTATCGCTTACAAACTTGCAGTCTATGATTTGAAACCCCATTGTATTTGCGAGCACAATTAGTTCTACTAATTGATTAGAATATTTATGCATCCTTTTCATCTCTGTGTTGTACTGTTCTAAATTCTTTTATGCACAGCTGTATTGTGTTACAGTACTTATATTATGTAAGTAGGGTACTATATTTGAATGTGTTTTACATTGCTGCAATCAGTAATTGTCATGACGTATATCATACTGTAATATATATCATACAGTAATTGTCATGACGTCTCATCACTCTAAAGTCAGGAATGACCACGGTGTTACCGCTAAAAGAAAGGTTTCATTGTATCTTCCTTCAAACACTTCACCATATGAGACAATTATCGTAAATTAGCGAAGTAGATCCCCTAGTTCCTTTAGACTGGATTGTTATCTAGTGAGGTTTCAGAGCCGTCTCTGCTTTTTATGGAAGGACTTAACAGCTTGAGTCTAATCAAAGACATTTTTCCCTCTGTGTTTCAGGCTAAAGAAATTCAATTAGTTTAATTGGTCTGCTTATTATAGGCTGTAATGTGATGTGAGTGCCGCTGTTGTCAAACTTCACAGGCTACTTTAAACAGCCTCCTTAATTAGAAGGAGAACTTTAATCTCAGTGTTTTGAATTGTACAGTGAAGAGGATCTTCAAGCAATATTCTGGCTTTGCTTGCAAAGCAAACTACAGAAGCTTTTAAATTGCTTGAGTGTAGGCCTTACTTACACAATTGCATTGGTTTATAGGCAGACGAGATTGCTAGTTTGTTACACGACTCCCTGGAATCCACCATTCTGAT
Source organism: Squalius cephalus (assembly GCF_949319135.1). Lineage (NCBI taxonomy): Eukaryota > Metazoa > Chordata > Actinopteri > Cypriniformes > Leuciscidae > Squalius > Squalius cephalus. The sequence continues at coordinate 45,448,152 of NC_137125.1, forward strand.
GTTTGTGTACTAATGACCATTGATATGTATAACTTATTGTCTCAGGCAACCGATTTATAAAGTAGTTTAATGTCTCGAAGCAATATCATACTTGAAGTTGTGCTGTTTTTTGGAATCTCAGCATAATATACATCATGCTATTCAGAACAACAGTCCTCTTGATTGTTGCCATATATGGCAATTTATCAGTTCAATAAAATACCTTACCTGTTTAGTAATAAAAGCGCCATCACCGCGGCACTTTGACAGCATTTCAAATCCCTCAGTTCTCGCTATCTCCAAAAAAGCCAAGCCAATGTTGAATCTTATTTTATTACAAGCTCTGTCACATTCTCTTTTTGCAAGCCGAAGTTCCACTGTTCGTCGTTTTTTAAAAACTTTAAAAAGCAATTCCCGGAGGTTTGAGATATAACGCTCTCCATGTCAACCATTCTAGCTCTTTGTGACAACTAACCTATGCCACTCCCATATGCTTCAAAGTAGCCGGAGCAACTTTTCTGTTTACGGATATGACGAGACACACACAGGCGAGTTACGTAAGCATTTTCGCGCCAAAAGCATCCAGCTCTGTCTAAAATATGAACACTTATAAAGGACTAAGGCCCAATCCCAATTCTATTTTATACCCCTTCGCCTACCCCTAACCCTTCGCCTACCCCTTACCCTTACATAGGGGTGAAAATATTCCCCTAAGAAATGGGACACCACTACTACACTGTTGCTAGCGCCTACGTCACAGGAGATGCGCCAATGTTTATCACAAACTTCCAAGATGCCGTCGTCAGCTGTAGTCTTGCGTGAGTTACAGCTATTTTTTTGCATTTTTCTTCTGAAGTTCGCAGAAAACAACGGAGATGACAATATCTTCGACACCTAATGCTGCGTTCACACCAAACGGGCGCGAGTGATTTCAATGTTAAGACGCGTTTACGCGCGTCTGGAGGTCTTGCGGCGCAAATGAGGCGTTTAGCGCGGCGGACGCGAATTCGCCTCATTCGTGCGTCCACTTCGCTTCAAACTTTTGCTTTTTCATATTGTTAACGAACTTTAGCGATTTTTTTTTTTGCAACCGTTTCTTTGAAGAACATGACCGTAAATATGAACACAATATTGAATGTGATATAAAGAAAATGATTATTGGCAGCCATGTTGCCTCTGTAGCCGGTGTATGCAGGTACATTTCTCATACCCCTTCGTTTGAAGTGTGGTCCCGAAAAATCTTCGTTTCAAGGGCTATCTGGCCCTTCCCCCTACCCCTACCCCTCCAACCAAAAGAGAATCGAGACAACCCTACCCCTTCACGGGAACGCGCAAAACGGAGGGGTAGGGCCAAGGGGTAGGGGCAAGGGGTGAATTGGGATTGAGCCTAACTGTAGTATTAAGACAAAAACATGTTTTGGAAGAAGGATTCATGGTGTATTTGACTCATTATTTGAACTTTGTTAATTTTGAACAAACAAAAGTTACAAAGTGCACCTTTAAATAAACCCCCTCAAGAGCCCCCCTGTTTGTTTTAGGGCCTTAATCACCAAGGTAAAGGTTAATTTTGACCAAGTCATTACCTTTAAACCTCACTTGAAATCGTTTAAGATAACGTTGAGCAATTCGCTGTTAAACACTCAGCTGTTTTAGCTGGACTGGTGGATCCGTTTCTTTCTCACTCGCCCGCTTTTCCTTCCCGCAGACTAAAGGGGAGGGAATTTTTGAGGGGCAATGACAAAAAAAAATGGATGACAAAATGACAAATTGCACTTATGATCAATCACAAAACCGGAAGTGCAGCATGGTCTGGTGGATAGGCTAATGGAGTAGAGACCTGAAGGTTCACCACTGGCTGTTCGGCATCTACAGTTGTGCCCTTGAGAGAGGCACTTAACCCAAATTGCTTCAGTAAACACTCCGTCTTAGAAATGACAGTGTATGCAAACTGGCCCACTGAAAGAGAGAGATGGCATCCTCTAAAAATGGCATTCTCGTTTTCCGTAGGTTTTGGTGCACCATGACATTTTTAATGGCACAAATGCACCATGCTTTTTTTTTTTTTTTTGTGAGAGAACTAGATATATTTGGTAAACCATTAATATTTGATGAATAATATGTCTGCATACAGTACTCTCCTTAAAATGGGGATTTTTTTTTTAACAGTTCCATCTTACTGGCTGCATCCAACAATTAAAATCAGTTAATAACAATATAATTTGGACAATTTCAGTTTAACCATTCAATCCTATTATCCAAGTTATATAAATAAATACAAATCAAACAAATATTTTTCTTTAATTACTTTTAATAAAATATGTACTGTATATATTTAAATGTAATTAAATGTTTTAATAAAAAATTTTGGCAAAAACTAAAAAAAAAATCTTTACTTAAGCGCTTCACGTTCTATTTTGTACCATTTGTGGAAAGTGCCAAATGCTTTTTGTGAAAAAACAAAAGACACAAAGAAAGCCACCACACAGTGCTAACACAATAAAACTGTATTACATTTGTGCTTAAAATGATTACAGTACAGTATGTACACGTCCTAAAAATAAACATCTCATGCTGAATAACACATAAAAAGAAAATCCATATACAATAGCAAGCAAAAAGGATTTTTTTTTTTTAAATATGTACAACCACCATATACAAATTAAGTTTGTCTTCATATTTTCTCTAGACTATGCCCTCGGTTTCCAAAGGTAATCATAGCCCATAAAAAGATTATCAACATTGTAGGCTTCAGTAGTGATCTGCGCTTGAGTGTCGCCTTGAATCGATAGTAAACAAACAAACATCCTCCGACCAGGTATTCACGTGCTCCTAAATTATGCGACCTGATTATGTTTAAAGAGGATTATGTCAGCTGATGGGCCGCACAAAAAAATACGATGTGACGTTCGTCATGTCTGGAGGAGATGCTTGGTGACTAAGCTGTCTTTCAGTTCAAGTATAAACATGTCAGTGGACAGAGCCTTGAATTACGCGCAATGATGAAAAGCCTATTAAATAAATACAGTGAAGACAGTAACAAACCCATCGTTTCCCAACCCACAAAACCACATTACATATGTGCCAAAACCAAATGTTCCTAGAGTTCGCATTTTGAGGTATAAAACAGGGTAATTTTTTTTTTCAAAATGTCACTAATGAAAGTTGAAGATGTCGAAGCCCAAAGATTGGTAGTAAAGCGAACACCGTGTTTTAACCAGGTGCGATTTTGTGAAGCTTTCGCCAAGCTGTCCTAAACAGCCAGGACATTTAGTTTATATCTGTGCCATTGTGCTCGGTAGCACTGTGAAACCTCATTGGTTCCCAGACCTGTACGCTTAAACATCAAATTTCTTCTGATTGGCTGATTGTGTTTATTCCAAATAGCTTGTCGCTGGTTAAGACGCAATGTAAACGAAAAATAAATTGTAATTGAAAGGACAGTGAGGAAACTCATTCAACCTGAGTAATTATGTTGACATGGCTCCTTTTCTTCTCGCAAACTTGTTCGCCAATAAATACAGATTTTTTACATATATTTTTAAACTATGTGGTCTTCACCCTGTAAAGCAATTGAAATGGCATCATTGTGTTTCGGACAGAGGTCTTGCAGTGGATTGTATGTTTGTGTTCACAAAAGTCGGGCCATTGAGACATTGAGCCGTCAGGCAGCGTCATTATAACAGAACCACAGTCTTGGTCCGTCTTCAAATGCTCTCCCACATACAAAAAAACGTCTCTATGGCTAATCTGTACAGTACACCATCCCTTATTTGGGCTCTTCGTATATACAATGTGATGGGGACATGGGCTGGAGAGGACACTAGTGCTTTTGTGTCTGATTGTATGTCCCCTTCAGGTCCTCTCGCAGCTCTTTCCCCAACTGCAAACGGCGGGGTAGTGGAGGTGGTCAGCGGACCTGCGGCGCATAACCCTCCTTCATCAGTCCTTCTTCGTAGTCTGTCTGGCACAGGATCATGTTGTTCTTCAGGAAGAACTTGTCTCCGACGCAGAACCTGCATGGAGGCGAGAAACAGAAACATGGTGTTTACGTAACTCGAAAGGGACGCAGAAGGACTCATTACTAGCAAAAGTTGCAGGCTTCCCCACAGAGCCGCATTCCGCCCCCTCAAATATTAGCGTACGTTATCCTGCGGACACATCGGCTGGTCTGGAAAGAGTATCTCCAGAGTGCACCTAGCATCTTCTCTACCTGCAGCTGTTTCATAAATATACCCCACAGACGGAGTGCAGGCTTTAGCACTGCCTGATGGGCCGCTGTCTCACTTGACCTTTTGGAAAGAAGATTATGTTGGTCAGGCAGAAGAGAGAGACAAAGAAGGCGGCAGAGGGAACGAGAGCGAGAGCGAGTAGCTCTGTGTGTTTAGCCGTCCTGAGGGCCGCTTATCTTGCTCACAGCGAGAGTTCGACAAGGTCGGAGTGCCAACGAACGCTCGTGTCTACTGGCCAGTGTTGCCTACAGAACCCTCCTGCCTGTGGACGAGGAGGAATACAATGCGTTTGAGTGTCTTCTGGTACCATTTTAATGATTAAAAGTTTGTATTGGGAATGCAACGTTTGGTGAACATTAGACGCTGTATTAAAGGAATTGTAAGAGGGGTTCATTACAAGTCGGCATGAAATGTAAAATCGATTTTCTAAATGAACGTTATTGATCTTATTGTGAATGATTCATCTATGCATGCTTTATTTTTTTTAATTAGTTTTGAGTGTCATGACTCGAGAGACTTCTCCAATCATTTTGTCTGCATAAACCCCACCCATTTCTTACAAACATCTGCAAGCTCTGATTCATATCTGCCTCCTACTAATCAACAACGAGTGGACTGAACCAAGTTCCCACCCTACTTATTTTTTTCAATAATCGATAATTCACTCAGATGAACTTGACGTTATAAATATATGGAAGAAAGGATCTGTTGCTACTTCCATTCGCGGCTTTAAGCTTGAAGCTTTGAGGCATAACTGTTAGTTACCAGATAAAATAATTTTGGCTCGTCCCTCGTTTTCTTTAAAGAAAAAAGAAGCAAAGATCAAGGTTACAGTGATGCACTAACCATGAAAGTGAATGGGGACATTTTTGAAGGCTTTTAAAGCAGAAATGTGAAGCTCATTTTATAAAGGCAAATATTCTGTTAAAATGCGTGTATTATTTGAGCTGTTAAATAATTTTTACAGTCATTTTAGGTTCTACATGGTCATGGAATCAAAGTTAGTAGTTAGTAAACAGGTTAGTAGCGATTTCTTTTCACACTAAAATCATATTGTTTATATGTTATTGTACACCATTAAAACTGTGAATTTTAACATTTACGAATTGTCCCTATTTACTTCCGTTGTTAACCCAGATTTTTTTTTTTTTTAGAGGTAATCAGAATTATGCCACAAGTGAGGCTCTTAACTTGTGTTGAACCCGCAATATTCCTTGAAACCAGATCTGAGAGCCATTACTCTTTCCGCCATTGTTGAATATAATGAGCGAGCGCCAGGTTACTTTGTAAACGGCTCCCTCCCTCCCTTGCATGCACTCCGGAAAACTTTTTTTTATTCGTTATGCATGGCAGTGTCAAGCAGGAAGGTGCAGCCATTAGTTTGGACCAAGTATCAACAAGTAATATCCATTAATCGTGCTTGTTGACACGGTGATTAACACAAAGCAGAGGTGTGCTTAATGTAATGGTGTCATTCACTCCAATAAAAACGTCCTGTTTAAATGACACATTCTTGCCAGGAATCCATTAGTGTCTGTCTTCTCTGACATCCTGGCCCTCTCCACCTCCTCTTCTGAGCACCTCCATCTCGCTCGTTCGTTCTCTCGCTTTCTCGACTAATAGGATCTCTCTGTGTTTATTTACAGCCTGTGTTTTCTGTTCCCTCTTAGCCTCGTCGCCGCCCCGTTTCGCAGCGCCAAATTGTTTCTGCTTGGTGAAATGTCAACAGCGTTTGTGACATCTGTGTGCCAATTATGACGAGGATATTGCAGTCAGCCCATCAGAGGTAGCGGTAATAAATGCCCTTGTGCTGCCCTCCGTTTTTCTACTCGTGCAGTCATTACCGATCGCCACATGTTTCCGAGCACCTACATTACCCTTAGCTTGATGCGCCCCCCTCGCCCTCCCCTTTCAATCTCTCCTCCCAGATGAGTTCAACTTCAGATTGCTTTAATTGCTTTTTAGTATTTCCCATCAAGTGGAGGAGAAAAAAGTAAATGCATTTGATATAGTGTTTGCTCAGGTATGACCGTAAATTCTGGGCTTTTTATGTGTTTTCTAAGGCTGTCATTTTAACACATTAATTAAGCGTGATTTAATTATAAAGAAAATAACGTGATGAAAGCATGAACACGGTTACCTCCCCCCGACCTATATGCAAATTATGCATTTTAAGATATTATTTTAAATCATTTTTGGTAAAATGTGCCTACCCTTTATGACAAGGTTCAATTTGTTAGCTTTAGTTAGGCTAACAAATCATTAAGGATCATGAACTAACAATGAAAAATACTTTTACTGCATTTATTAAAATTGGTTGAATTCTACACGTACATTTTTAACATTTCAAGTGAATGAACATGAATTTGACATTAACCTACATTAATAAATGCTGTAAAAACATGATTTGTTATTAGTTCATGATACTTAATGCATTAACTAATGTTAACAAATTTAACCTCATTATAAAGAAAAAAACCTCATTTTTTCCCTACCATCAGATCCATTTAAGTACCACCTTAATATTTGTGTAAATTTTGCATCCCATATTTTGTAATTTTGTAGCTGACCACATGCAAAATAGTGCGAATGGCCCTTTAATTTGCATCAGATTGAAAAACTAAACTGAAAAAATGTCTTTTGAATGTTTTTGTCTGCCAAAATAATGATTTTCATAAACTGATTATTCATTATAAGTTGTTACTGTTAACATTGAGAAAATAAATTATTATTAAAAGAAAGTCGTTGAATGCTCTTAATTTTCTCAACAAATATTTATATTTGCAATTAAATGCAATTTGATTTGATGAACTAAATCAATTAAATTAATAACATTTCAATTGATTGACAGAGCTAGTTAGTTTTTTTTATCAACAATATCTTTACATTCTCCCCATCTTTCCCTTATATTCTCTTTCCTTCATTTCTACATCATTCCCTCCCTCCGCCTCTCTTCTTTTCCTCAGGTGTGACAGTAATGATGAATATGTCTATTGAGACCCATCTTGTTAAAGAAAAGATGGCTTCCAAGGCAGTGGACTTAATGATGTATGGCTTCGTCAGCTATTTGCCTCTGAGGTCTGTGTTAACTAGAGTAGTAACATTCCTCTTCTGTGAAATAACATGCTGGAGCTGAGTGGAGGAGAGAGGACTTGAAAGAGTGAGGGAAAAGGGAGAGGAAATGAATCACAGAGGGAGGTCTATGGATGGAGAAAAAGAACGTCTACGTCATTGGATGTGAACAAGACATTATCCGACAGAATAGAGTGGATTTGCCGCAGTGTCTGCAATGCAACCACATGGTTTCTTCTAACGACTGATGGCAAGAACTGAGGTTTGCAGATATCTCTGAGGGGATGAGACTGTTGTCTGTGGTGTCGTTTAGTTACTGCAGTCCCAGAGCACGTGCAGCCCAATTTGGCTCAGCCTTTTCAGACTTTCCGTCAAGGACGGTGACCCGTGCCGGTGAACTCCCTGCCCTGCTGCCCAGGCCTCGGCCTTCTCCCAATCCCATGGGGCCTCGGAGCGCCGCGTCCCGGGCTCATCACCGGGAACTGGGACTCCTGAGGCTGGCTGATGAGGTCTGAGCGGACGACAGGCTCATCGATTAGCTGTCCCTTCAGGGCTGATCTGTGGCTAACGGCCGGCTAGAGTCTCGAAACCACACAAACACACTGCGTTCGCGCTCACCGCTGTGACTGTCACCCCAATCCCTGTTAACCAAGCTGAGGATATATCCTCAAGCCAGGTGAGCAGATTCATATCCTACCCATGAATAATCATGCCAGATTAAGTCCGGCTGCATGGGATGATGGCATACTCTATGGATGACACTCAGTGTCAGTGATTGGAAGTGTTGTTATTGTTAACTAAAACTGTTAACAACAAATTTTGTTAATTCCATTCCAAAATATAATAGAAATATTATCAGGTGGAAAAACAAACTAAATATAAATGTTGTTTGATAGGCAGACTCAAAACACTGACTCGTTCAGTGAAGGGGGGCGTAATGATTCAACTGATGAATCAAAATTAGAATCAAATTTTCTTGTGTTTTAATTAGTGTTTGAAGGCAAGAAAAGCCAAGCAGTCATATGCTTAAAAAGAGAGAGATTTGAACAGAAAATATGAGATGTGCATGGAAGTGAAGAAGAATAACTTGTTCACTTAAAAGATTCATTACAATATTATATGGAAGTTTCTGGTTTTCAGAGGTGTTATATGTGAGCCAGACAGACATAGTTCAGCACTCTCTTTGTGGAAATCAAGCTAATCACGGGCAGTATTTAATGGTGCTTTTGTGTGGCCTGACTAATGAAACGACTCTGTAGGAGATGATGGCCTTGCTGATGTGTGTGGGGAAAAGGAGGGGTGGCCCAGCTGTATTAAAAGCTTGATTGTAATCATTTAAGCATCAAACGCTAATGTCGGGACATTTCTTATCCTCATGGAGGAGCATAATTATACGGCGTGACCTCTACTGACCCGTTAGCCTGCTCCCAGCATCAGAATGCCTGTCCCACGTCACTGATGGCGAAGAGAGCATTTTGTAAGATGGATTAGATGGCTCTTTTAAAGGCCATGGCCTCTTTAATATTGTTTGAGGAGGGAAAATGAGAAGGGAGAGAGCAGGGTGGGATGTATATGAAAGTAGACAGAAAGGGGATAGATGAAAAAGATGAAAATGGAAAAGCTAAATGCAAGGCAATCGACGAAACAAAACACCCCTTTTTAAAGAAGGGGGGGGGGGGCGAGGCATTCTCATTCTTGAGAGCATTTAATTGGACACAAATATCAGGGCCATAAAACTCTTTTTGATTTCCTTGAACTATGAAAATTAGTACTTTTACCTCTGATTTATTCATCATTTTCATTCAAGCACTAAGAGCATAGAACAAAAACCAATGGGAAAATTGAAATCAGGCCCAATTGGCTAGTCAAAACAATAATGTGCCGTGCGATTCTCTAAAGGATCTCCTTCCATCAACGTCTCGCTGTTTGTGTTGATGTTTATCAAAGAGCATCACTGGACTGAGCCTGTACTCGGGTAATGTGCCGAGCTGTCACAATGACGGACGCATCATGAAAAGCCCTGCCGTCCTTTTCTCTTTTGGAGGAGTCCATCAAAATTTGCGAGGCTTTCTCGAAAGGCACTGACAGAACAACAAAGTGTCTGAGACATGTCGGGTGGCGGGTGTCTGTGGAGATAATGTCTCGTCAGCTTGTTGACAAATGAATTTTCTCTCGGTCAAATGGGGGGTATTTGCATATCAGGCTGTTGATGCGGTGCTCTCAGACTGTAGGAGATCTGATGCAGGTAGTTCTTTCTGATCTGTGTAAATTAAATTCTTGTGTTTGGTCAGGATAAAAAGAAGTTTAAGTGGTTTGTATATGTACAGTGGAAAACATGATACAGGATTCTTTGACGGAAAAAGTGCATAATTTTTTTGATACAGAAAACTTCTGTAACATTATAAATGTATTTACAGTCACTTTAATGCGCCCTTGCAGAATAAAATGATTATACTTCTTTTTTTCTTTTTTTTTTTAATCATACTGACCCCAAACTTACAACGGAATTATAATTATAAATATTTTTTGTGTAATGCAATACATTTTTAAGCATGGAGTAAGTATCCAAATACTTTTTAATGTTTGTTGTGAAGGACACCTATGCAGGCTACATCTATCTCTCCAGCAAAACATCCAATAGTGTGAATAAACTGACAGGAAATTCAGGTTCCGGTCTGAAATATGGGCAATTAGCACCAGCTCCATGCTATAAATCTTGTGGTGAACACCAGTGAAATTGTGATGGGCGAACGAAAGATGCATAGAGGCCTCATCAGAGCGTGCAAAGCAGACTGACACAGATTTTATTAAACAGTTGATCGGCTGGCCTAATGTAAAAAGAAAGATTTGCCTGGCTCTAAATGGGCTGTAATGCCAGGCAAGCGGGTGGACCTGTCTGTGGCTCTGCTGATGAAGATTAGCTGACTTCTTAGATTAGGTGAGCGTGGTTCGTGCAGTCAACTGAAGTGGCAAGACAATAACCCGGTGTTAATTGAGCGTAACCGGATCCTGCAATTGGCCCCCACTTGTGTGTACTTCTCTCTGGCACCTGTGTGTTTGTATGAAGCAGGTATCTAATGAACAGCCCATGCATGAGTTTTTTTTCTTTATTTGACCACATTCTAAGACAAATGGCCTCTTTTTCTTAGAGTGAATGAAGACAAACAACACAATTTGCCCAAAGTAATGAAGAAAACTGCAGCCCACAGAATATTTAAGTGTTATATTGCTGTCTGTTTTTGATGTTGAACCACAGCAACAAGCAATTTATTTTGACATAAAAAGATAATTTAAAATTATTCTTGTTTTAACATCCATAGGACAATTACTGTAAAAACATGATGTGTAGCATATGATGGACCTCAACACAAAGGGTATAATATATGATATATATATATATATAGGGAAATATTCAAGATTAGGGGCAACAGAACGTAAAAAAAAAAAATACATGTAACCACGTAACACCTACAAAGAAATAAATGCAATAAAATTAAATGTAGTAGAAAAGCCTTAAGGTAGTTCAGATAAAGGCCAAATTCATTTTTACTTGTGGTAACCTCTTTCTTTTTGAGCCTAAAATGATGTATCAAAGCTGTGGTTGCAGTTCAGTGGTTAAACCATCCAAACTGTCTAAAGCAGGGTTCACCATTCTCAGTCCTGGAGGGCCGCTGTCCTGCAGAGTTTAGCTCCAACCCCAATTAAACACACCTGAACCAGCTAATCAAGGTCTCACTAGGCATACTAGAAACTTTCAAACAGGTGTGTTAGAGCTGGTTGGAGCTAAACTCTGCAGGACAGCGGCCCTCCAGGACCGAGATTGGTGAACCCTGGTCTAAAGTCATCAGTTCAAACCCCAGAAGAGGCGATTTGTGATTTTTGAGGGTTATTTTGTTACTGATCATCACTACCCTTGAGCAAGGCATGAAGAGATGTACTATGAGCTACTTTGGATACAAAAGTGTCTTATGCCAGTTTTTGTGGTAGGGTGATAGTTACATAAATGGGCTTGTGGTTCAGAGGTTGTTGTTTAGAATCACTATAAATTGCATCTGATGGGGGTTTAATATGTCAATTCAACTGTGCTAGCAATCGGAAGGTTGCCAGTTCAGACCCCTGAAGAATGTTTCATGGGCTGGAGAGTTTTTTGTCTATATCACTGTTTTGCCCTTGAGCAATGTACTTCTTGCTCCAGGGAGACGGTACCTGTGGTAAACATATTGATGTAATTTGGATAAGAAAACATCTGCCCAAACCATCTTTCAGTGGTAGAGTGGTGGGTTTTTAACCGAAGGTCATTTTTCAAACCCCAGTAGTCTTGATTCATGAACCAGAGAGTTGCTGGGATTCCCTATCGCCATTGTGCCCTTGAGCAAGACATGATAGTGGGGTTAAGCGGGACCGTCCTTGTAGTAAATGTACTGTAAGATGATTTGGATTCAAGACAAACTTTGAGTTTTAAGGGGCTTAACACATCTGCAAAGAGATACATACATTTAAGTACTGTGAAATGTTTAAGAAAACTGAATATAAATGAACTAACCTCTGGTTGCACAGCTGGCAGGCAAAGCAGTCCAGGTGATAGACGTTCTCCTTGGCTCTCATGACCATCTCAAATGCTGGGATGAGTTTACTGCAAGCCGCACAGTTCCCTGTCACACCGAACAACCTGACAGATTGAAAAAGATGTAAAGTTTTAGGGTCAGAATCATTTGATCAACCATATCAATGCTCAGATTGAAATGGGATTGTAAAGAGTGATTTATAAATAAATCACTCGGTTGATTTTAGTTATTCAAAAACATACAGAGCAACCAGTGTAGTTGGATTCACAAACAAATGACTCATGAACCGATTTGTTTTATTGAATTAAAAACATAAAAGCAGTCATTAACAAACAAATGACTCAAACTATAGCTTTCCTGTAGCTCAAACAGTAGACCGTTGGCGTTTGCAACGCCAAGGTCATGGGTTCGGTTCCCGGGGAAAGCAAGAACTGATAAGAATGTAAATGTGTACCTTGAAATGCAATGTAAGTTGCTTTGGATAAAAGCGTCTGCCAAATGCATAAATGTAAATGTCAAACTCTTTAATGAATCATCCAAAAAGACAAACCTTTTATTCTCTTTCCTGGGAGTTTATATAATACTTTTACAAATTATTAGTGTTCACACAAGAGATTTGAACTTAGTATTAACTGGGCCACGTTCACACAGCAACAGAATATGGTTGTCAGAACCTCTGTGTGAACGGAACCGGACTGGACAACTAGTTGTCGCATCATACAAAGCGAGAGAGCCGCTCTGCACTGCACAAACGTGTGTCTACCTTGTGTTGCGGGTTTTCATGTGTGGTTTACTGTAACTTACAGCGACAGAGATATGAACTGTGTGTCATCTGAAGGGTTAGAAGCAGTCACTGTTCTCCACCGGAGCTGCTTGTCAGTTTCGTGTTCTACGCTCGACTCAAATGTTGCGCTCTCCACCCAGATATAAAAACTGCTGTCGGTTAATAAAGATTTGACAGATGAACTCCTTGACTCGATTGGACTCTTGTTGTGCCAAAAGTTATAAGACTTTTCAGTTTTATGGACATTGCAAACTTTAATATTACTGGTCATTGTCCTGGTAAGAGAATACAGGCTTGACTCCCGTTGCACGTTCATACAGACACTACTGTAAGTTGCTGTGTGAACTGGATATTTCGAGACTCACACCTGAGTCTAAGTACATGCGGTTGTCAATCCCAAAAAATTACAGTGTGAATGTAGTAAAAAGTGTTTGTGGTGATTTAATATATCTGCAACTTTTTGCTGTACATTTTTTAAATTAATATTTTTTGTCACCACGTTAGAAGGTTCACCTTGTAATTCATGGCATTAGCTGAAAAACTTATTTCATTTGAATACATATGAAATTGACATTATAGCTGAAATGTGCCCAGTTGAACAAAGTGAATCGAGCTGAATCAAGAGCTTGTGAATAGAAATGGAAAACTGTATCGATACCAAGTCCTACTCCAATTTTCCCATTTCCGATGATGGCGCCTTTTATGATATTTTGGCTTGAAAAAGACTTTGCAATGGATAAAAGCACAAAAGCAGAGTGTGATGTGACCATCATGGAGATGGCCGGGCCGGGTGAGGTTAACGCCACAGAGCGGCTGCCCAGGGATGAGCCTATTATCTTCTTGCCTGCTCGCGGGACATTACGGAGAGGATTCATTAGGGATTCATGGCTGTTACTCTACTGCGACCTAGACCGAGTAAAGGGGGGTAGGGGGAAAAGAAATATCTGATAACGAAATCATATAACAAAATAACCTATTAGGCGGACTTCTTCAGGCACTTTTAGCCGTCGTTGTTAAAATGATAAAACTGCATGCCACTCTCCGGCTCTGTAAGAGATCGCAATCTGATAAATGATCTTGGGGCCTGGGATATGCAGGGTTGTTTATTAACCTTCAGAAACTATGTTTCCCACAGGCAAATAAAAAAGAGCTGAGCAGATAGATTGTACTCTCATGAATACCTACAAAATTAAGGGCTACTGTGAACGCACCTTGAGACGATGAAGGATATCTCCAATAGCATTCCAGGTAAGAGGAGAAAGGAAACGAGACTTCGTCCTGTGGATTGGTGCCGATTTAATTAAAGGAATTATGTCTTTCCCTTTGAGCTGTCTAAATATAGACACGTTCATGTTATCACGTCTCCACTATTTTCAAAAAAGTGCATAGCCAGAAGGCCTGCGCTTGAAACCGATGAAATGATGAGGCATATTTTTTCCACTCCCATCTTGCAATTAAATATATCATAGATCTGCACGTAAATAGAAAAAGGATGATAGATTCACTGTGTTCAACTCACTTATATAAAAAAAAATGTTTATGCCGCATGTATTTAATGCATGTTCTGGAAAGAAAAGATGCACTAATGAATGTGCTGGATTTCAGCTGATGAATGATAGATGATATCCATATGAAAAAATGATGCTTGAAGGTCTTTTTGTCATCAGGTTGAATCAAACCAGTATTAGGTTTGCCACTCTAGCAAGCTGTGAGCTCAAAACGTCTCATCTTGTGCAATTTTAAAGTAACCAATACCTTTCCTGGAATAGGACAGTCATGCCTTTTTGCTTTGAGAATTTGAGGTATGTGCTTTGCAAATACACTAGGCATTGAGTGAAAACGGGTGCTCTCACCTGAGAATCTGGCTGTGTAATACATGCGCTGCACAGAGAAATCAATAGGTGTTTTTATTTAAAGAACCAACTGTATTTTTTTTTTCTATAAAATGGATTGTAATCCATCAGAAAGTAGCTGAGAGTATCTTGACATACAATGGGGGATTTGCTTTCTTCCTTTTGACTGCTGTTTTTAGCTATTCTCTTGTTTTAAAAATGACATGCGTACCCTTGGCTCATATTTACATTCACATACTCCTTTATTTTTAAGTTTCTAATTGAGTTAGATCATGTGAAAAGGGAGACTCTTGAGTTTTGGTGAAAGTGAACTTTTCTTTGGAATATAAATGCTGGATCAGATAAAACAGTAGATTAAAAATGTTTGAAGTTCATCTCTATTTACAGCGTTTGTGGCATAATGTTTATTAGCAAAGAACATTTAACTGACTAAAAAAACAGCATGTATTTGTAGATATTTTTTGTAACATTATGCATATATTTACAGTAACTTTTTAATAATTTAATCCATCCTTTCTGAATAAAAGTATTAATTTTTGAATGGCAGTGTAGATAAATAATATACCTATTATGTTCTCTAGATATTGGTCGACCAATAGTGAAGAACTTCCATAGAATTATAATTACAATTTTTTAAAAATAATTTACAAAATTATAAAGACCCACTGCTCTCAATATTTGGGAACTGTGCGGTAACCATCCCTCTGTACAGGAGACTCTCAGAGAGCTCTGTTTCTCAGCCCAACAGGAAAAGGGGAGGGGCGGTAAGACGGATGAAGCCCTACCTGCCACTTGTCTTTCACCGGTCTGCCAGTTTGATGCCACAGACGCTAATGGCTCTCAAGGGAGGCGGCAAATTAAGCGTGCTTGGCTTGTAATGAATTCAGAGGTGCATGTTCTCTAAATGCAGTCTGTAAGAGAAGGAACTGAGTGTCCAGAGACAAATGCAGACCGGCCTTCCCATTTATGTTCTGTAGGGTGAAGAAAACGTACCATGGTTCAACTGAGTTTATCGCTCAGTCCAGTTTTCCATCAATGGTCAGTGGCTGTGTAATATTTTAATAGTATTATGGAGGAAATCAAACTCACTTGGACATAAATGCTTACAAAATAGCATTTATATTTTATTTCATAAGAGGCAGCTTGAAATTAAAATTCATAGCGGCTCTGGATTCATAAGTTAAAAGAGAATGCGCAATCAGTACCACCTGATTGGACACAAAAGGTGTTGGAGGTGCACAGCGGCTTTTCACAGTTGAATGGCACCTATTTGATGAGAGGAAAACAGACACCAATTAAATTATTCCACAAGGCTTTATCCTAGTGGTCGCAGCAGCGAGGCTCAAGCGTGCAGCTTTACTGTAATCATTAGACAGTGCCCCAATGGAAAATGCATGAGCGATGTCACCTCAATATCCTCATCCAGCTACACAAAATCCTTGTAAATTACTCTCTATCAAACGAGACCCCTCTGGGACTCTAATATGCAAGTGATTCAAATAACACAAAGAAATGAGACGCACTGATATGGTCCAAACTATGCCATTTTGGGAGAAGTCCATTTCCATGGAGAAGATAATTACATTTTTCATGAAATTTCTAACTATTAAGTAATTACTTCTGTAAGTAATGATCCAGTGCAATCAGGGTTATGATCAATTCACAATTGAATTAGTATTATTAAATTCCAAATCAGTTTCATTTGAATTGAACATGAATTAAGGTAGCAAACATGATGCAGCACTGAAATTCGAGTTTTAACTGTTTTGAATACCTGCGATGTACGAAATGCCACCTATAGAAATTTGTATTTAGTTTAATACATTAACTTTTGAGGGCCAGTGTGGAAGAACACTTAATGTTAGGAAATACATTGCCTGTGTTGAATCTACAATTCAGTAAATTACGCTTCCTGCCAATTCAATTCAAATTTAATTCAACTTCCTGTCGGGTGTGGCCAATCCAGTTCAATTCAAATCCACACTCTTGAATTGAAACAGAGCTCAAATTCTGTACAACCCCGGTAGATAATGTTTTTAATGAAATATATTATGGAGAAAATATAGCTTTTTTTTTTTTTACTAGGGTTCCTGGCTCAGAGTCTGGGCAGGGGGTCCCGGAGCCTGTAAAGATTGAAAAAAAAAGTAAATGGGATTTTGAACAAAGCAAAGCATAATGTTTATCTTAAACGTCAGGCCTGTATTATTTTCGCTTCATTTGTTTGGGTATTTTCTGAACATCAAGGGCAACAAATAAAGCATTGCTTTTTCCTTTCTGCACCTTTTTTCAGGGAAAAGAGAAAGCATGATAACGCCACCACCTCCAGAAGCATTTGAAATTCTGACAGTGGCTCCCTCTCTCCATCTTGCTCCTCTCTCCCGCCGCCACCCCCGCGACTTCAATCGCTCTGGCCTCAGCGTGCATTCATCAGCTGCCGAATTAGAATTTGTTTCCTCACAAACCATTGATCATCGGCCTATTACCAGGCAAATGACAGTTAATTACCCACTACATTAACCACCGGGACCCGGGGACCGGCCGCCTGTGCCATCAGTCACAGTGATGAATGTGGCAAGTTCAGTAATGCGCGGCCGTTCTCGCGTCCGCCTGCCACGCTGAGAGCAACCCCTGGATCTCACTTCTCGGCACCCAGGGAAAATCTATGGCAATCTGCATAATTACAGGCTCAGGGTTAATAACAGACAAATGATTTGTTGCGTCTCGAGCAGCAGGCTCTCTTGCTGCTACCGTGAGGCGCTGTGTCTGCGGTTAGCATCGGCGCTAACTTTTAACGTCAATGTTTGGGGTGCTGTGAGTTAAAAAAAAGTTAGATTAATCTTGAAATATTGATGCTCATGTTACTGATGTTGTCGAGATGATTGATCCTCACGTAAAAATTTCGACTGTAAGTGTTTTGGATCCTGAGTTAAAAACTTGATAGTGATTTTATTATTTATTAGCATAAAATGTATGCATATCATTAGCGTCTATGTGGAAAAAAACCTGCCCGACAGTAAAAAGAAGCATACTTCAGTTATTTCGCTACATAAGCTAAATGTTACTTTTTAATAGGAAAATTGATTTTATAATATAACTTTTAAAAATTGCTTAATTATTGCAGTTTTCTGTCCTATGTTGATATTTCCTATTGAATCAAAGTTTTTTTGGGCCTTTTTTGTTGTTGTTGTTGTTGTTGTTGTTATTTTTAAAAAGCCAATGGGCTTCAGTTTTGTCAAAGTCATGATTTTCTACTTGCTTGTCAATTTTAGTTGTGTTTAGGAGAAGGGACATTCTCATTTTAGACAGCATTTGATTGGACAGAAATCTGCGTGGTACAGGATGAGTCATCTGTCATTTTGCCGTATTTTCCCGATAGAGAATTTAGAGTTTTGTTCTGCTAAAAAAATTTTTTGACAGCATTTAGAAGTACACTAGCATTTACAGTAGATAACCTCAAAAGCTAGTACACATGGACTAAGGGCCCTTTCACACCTACCTTGTTTGGTCCGGATTATCTGACTTTTCAGTTTGATCCGAATCAAAATTACAGGTGTGAAACCTCCCCCGGACCACGGTCCGGACCAAACAGATGAAATTTGGTCAGACGAAAAGAGGTAGTCTCGGTCCGGATCAAACTGAACAAAGGTTTGGTTCGTTTCTAGTGTGAAAGCATTTTCTGTATGGTTCGGACTTTCAGACCATTTACAGGAAGTCTCAGTGGTTCTCGCAGGATTGCTTGCAGTCTTCTCCTCCTTTCCTGCCGGCGACGATAAAATGTTTGCACAACGAGGATGTTCATTTGGCGAATTTGAACTAGACTCGAGTATAGTTGGTGCTGCAGGTAGAAATGGCGTAATAATAACAGTATAGTGGCAACGATATGCGTCTGTTCATTCATTCTTGTCAAAGTTACCCGCCGAATTGACAACACGCTGATGTCAGACGCACGTCCGTTTACAAACCAATCAATGTCGAGATGCAGCCCACATAGATGATGACAACAGGACGCAAGTATGTCATGTAAAGTTCTTTAGTGTGCTCGCGTAAATGCAATGTGAATTCAAACCAAAACTTACTGAATGTATAAAATCTATCAAAACATGAACTTTGGTTCGGACCTTGGTGCAGACTTTCAGGTGTGAAAACGCCCTAAAAGGCTGAAACACCAATTTAGATTTAAAGTGGTCTTTAAATGATTGATCATGCACTATAATTATTGTTAATAAAGGTAAAACTAAAAAAAGAACCTGATAATCTGCAGATTAGACCAATTTAATTATGATTTTTAAAGGTAAATAGTTGTCATTACCCATTTTATCCTCAGAAATCACCAAATCACCTAAAGGTATTGGTTTTGATAGTATTTGGATTGAAAAGAAAAGATGCCTGACCAGTTAGAACGAGTTGGCAGATGCTATCAGACGTGTACTTTCTTCAATCTAGCGCCTACACGTGTGATTTTCGAAGATTAAACAACTCTTGGGGCAAAATTATTTCAATTACAGCGGGCGTGACCTGGGAATTGTCTGTGGGATAAGATTTTCCTCCTTGAGTGCCCTGACTTTGCCTGGCTGCTGGCTCAATCAGTTCTAATCTGCACCTGGACTCTGATATCCTAATGATGAATTATGGGCCTCTTAGCTTTCCACTGCAGGGCAGATAGAACAGCTCTCCACTGACCTGTCAGCTCGCTTAGGCTGAGGCAGAGACCCACGATAATTGCCCAGAAAGACCATGTGCGTGTTTAAAACTCATGAGCATCACATGAACATCCTTCACTCATTAGGCCCTTCACTCTCTTCCTCTCTCTCTCTTCTCGGTAAAAGCACAGTGAAGACAGCTTTTACAACCCGGGCGTGAGATCGAGCACAGAAATTCTTCCTGAAAGTAAAGGGTAATTGTTTTCTGACATCGAAAGTTACTGCCTCAACAGGGTAATTACTGTAAACAGCCTTCTAAGAAGACAACAACTTGAGGAATTGACTTGAAAAACTGCTATTATGAGATAATAACGTAGATGTTCTTATCAGGAGATAAAACACAGACTTTAATGGACTCCAGAAAAACAATGGCAGTCAAATATTTTCACGCATCTGTGTATTCAATAAACAACCAAGATGAAAGGTGCGAAACCTCTTTCAAGTGAAAATCACAGTGAAACCAAAATAATTATGCCCTCACCACACAAAAAGCATCCAAAAGCATTGGAGCGCTTTTCAGCAAGAAAATCTGGCAGGGGTGTGCGGGGATTCGGAGGGGTATTTTGAAGAGGGGTGTAATGAAAGTTTTCAACCCCCGCAGGGCCCAGATGTGCACTTTGATAGGCACTTCTCGGTGCCAACCCACCTGCAGTTGCAAGCTGGGCACCGGGGTGTGCCACGCTAGCCCTGCAATTATCTGCACCAAACATGCTCAGTCCCACGAGTCATTGCTCTTCACAGCTAATTAAGCTAATCTCAACTGGAGGGGACCATCCAAAAACATAATGTGTCCAGGCGAATGATCACAAAAGCGTTTAGCGCGAATGGAAATGCCAGCGTTGTGAGCTTTACGTTCCTCAATGCAAACAAAATGGCGGCTGATGCAGAGACTGCATTCACAGAGTCAATGTTTGGAATTGTATTTGCTAACAGGTGTAAATCTTGAATTGTCTTGTTCATACAACAGCAGTCAGATGCTCATCGAATACGAATAAATCTATATGAAGGAATAACTGAAGTCAAGCACCTGTTCTATTCTTGCGATATCCGTGAAAAATGATAGAGAATAAATGATGAAGATGCCAAAAAAACAGCGAAATTTGCAATTGACAAATTTATCAAATCTTAAATTATCATACTAAAAAAATATAAAAGTTATTTTAAAAAATGTTAAGCTTCTGTCATTCTGGCTAAACAATCCTCTCTGATTTACTTGACAATTTCAGGCAGTTATTTTTGTTTTATAACAAAACTGTGAGTGAACTTTTGTATTTAGCACTTTAAACCAGGGCTGACAACCTTATTCTGCTGCTTTGTTGATCGAGAAAAGGGTTCCTGAAAGAGCGTCCTACAGTTGTTTATGGCATTGCAGAGTAAATGTGTTGAGCTGTCGCGTTAGGGCATTGTGTAGGTGTCGGCAAATGGATCATTCTAAAGGTCTAACTTCATAGAAAAATGTTGGAAAGATGCATGGCAGCATATGTGGCCTTTGGTGAAGGATAGTTATGGCTACATGAAATGCTTCAGAGCATACATCACCTAGGAGTGAATGTCACTTTTAGAGCGTGAGCTACTTTTCGATACTAAAATTCATAATCTACTTGAGAGATGGTGACTTTTGCTCTTAAGAAGTTAAAAGGTCTGTCAAAAAAATAAGTGTTTGTTGTCTGTTCTTCTATTTTTTGCACAACTCGTATTCTGCCAAAGATTGAAAAGAGGGAGAAAACAATACCGTCCAACCCCTGACCCCACAGCTGAATCCCTGACCTTCCCAACAGGACAATTTAGCACGGAAGAAAAATAGAAGATTAAGTATTTGCACCTCTACTTCAAATTCGATCAATGGTGATTACAAGTGCCCATTTTGACCTCTCTGCGATTTCAGGTTACATGTGAAAAGCCCAATTTAATTACAGGAAGTCAAGAACACACACATTTGCAAGAATGGAGCATTATTGGCCACGTAATTGCCAGACATGTGAAGTGAATTGTATTGAGGAGAGGTTAATGGTGGCAAAGCTTTTTTCCAAGCACAACATAGCAATTACAGGACGCCTTCAGAGCTTTTAACATCTCCACGCCATCTCATTTAACACAAAATAGAGGCGAGAGGGGACTCTGGATTTCTTTGTTCTGTAGCTTTATCTGTTAATTTATTTCCTGAGGACGCAAGACTTAAACCATCTGTTCCTGAGATGAAAATTTGTTCACAATATGGAGGCCTCCTGCTTAGAGCCGCTGTTTGAAATGTCACAAGACACGAGAAACTGTGAGAATGGGAGAATGAGATGAAAGAAAAATCATCTTGTGCCTTATTAAAGGATCATAATCATTCGTTTGAGGCCAGAAACTGGACACTGTCAGAAGTACACAAGGTTGTATTTAAAGTTTGCATAAAACAGAAGTTGTGATCCTTTTTCTCCCCTATAGTTTTGTATATCTGAGTGAAACAGCTTCTTGAATGAGAAAAAAATATAGGGTGGGACTTGATTTTGTCGAGAATTGATTGGATCGTTGTGGTTTGCTTTTGGAGTGATCTCATGTGAGTGACAGGTTGTTTCAGGGATTTTGATTAAAGATTACGAGGGCACATGAATTAAAAAAAAAAAAAGATGTGCACAGATAAATCATTTATAATAAATACGGTAATATGATATTTAGTCCTAATAAAGCTGGTAGCCTATCATGTACTGTATGCAGTGCATATGTTTATGATTGCAGGATATTTGATGCCAGCTATGTCTAAAATTTCTGTTTATTTATATTTTTAATTAATGGAATCCGTTTAGATCTTTATAGTCATTTTGCAAAATAATGTTTTTTTGGTACATTTTTCCTGCATGCATTGCAAGCTTCAAGACTGTCAGTACAATTGAAGCAACAAATGCTTTTTGTGCATTTTCAAGGGTTCTTTTTTTGTACTGTACAAAGTTTACGGAATTTTAATAGATTTTTTGTTGTAGATGAAGGATGGACAATGGATTCGTTTTTGTTTGTTTTTTTTTCCAACTTACTTTCAGAGAAATTTAATTTAATTAAAGTAACAAAGCAAATTTCCTAAATATATAACTGAACAATTAAGGATTTAAAATCAGTGATGTGTAAATCTGAAAAATCGGATTTTTAACTAAGTAGAGTTTTGACTGTAGGAAACGGGTAAACCAACAGCGTCATATTGTTGTAGCTCTAGATTTGCAGATTTCATCTGTGGAAAGGTCTTCAAAACCATCCTGATTAATTTTCCTTTCCTTTCTTTAACTGAAAAAGATAATTAAGAAATATTTAATGTAGGATTTTAATTAGACAGAATCCTGAATGCCGCCCCACATTGAGCTTGAGGGGTGTTTTTGTGGGCCCAATGATTGAAATGTTTTAATCACTGATAAAATAGATTGGATGTATTTTTTTCTCTCTCAGGAATTCCCACTGGCAGTTAAAATGAAAACCACCTTGATATTATTCAGAGTAAAGTAATTAGTCGAATGAAGATAAAGCCAAATGAACTCTTGATCAATACATTAACCGGCACCCCTCTCTCTCCACCCACCTCAATGTTTTCAAAATCAAATTAATTATACGCACTCCTCTCAGTATCAAAACCCTCTGTCGCTTTGTGCCAGGGACATATGGGTATCAGAGTAATGCGTTACGGACAGCAGCACCTACACTTCCCGCGGTGTGATGATTCTTTTTTATGCAGATTTGTGGTAGAGAGAAGCGAATCAGTGCAAATGATCTTGCTATCCAAGCCTGACAATGGAGAGGTCTCTAATGAACAGACCAAGAGCAGACTGCTTTTTTAAAATGAGAGCTTACAAAGGCCATGGGTCTGATCAAATCCAAATAGCTGGAATGAATAGTGTGCAGGGATGACACAGTAACTTTGATTGCAGGGAAGATGCTTAGCTATTTTACGACAGCATGCTTTGCCAGTTATGTTCTCTTTTTTTTGTCCGTGTTAATGTATCATCTCACTTTAGAATACAATGTTAGTTCTTGTGACCCTGCTTATACTTAATTGGTCAGTGCTATACAGCAACAACACCAGCAACAAAAAAAAGTTTTGTTCTGTCTCTGTCTTTGCATTTAAATAGCCAGCCGTGATAGCGTTTAGCATGCAATATGCACAGCAATATGCACAGAGTGCTAATCACAGTACAACAGTTTAACACACTCCATAAAGGAACAAACCAGTGTGTACGATTGATCAGGATGTACATGGCTAATGCAGAGGAGCTAGGCTGAGAAAACACAGGGCCTGTGAAGTGCACAGACACCAGGACTTTGACGCAAACGCTAATGCAGACTTGAGGTGATGATACATGGGGCAACTTTTTGCTTGGGCACTTTCCCATTGAGAATGGGCAACAAATTTCTATCTGGATAATTTAGATCGTTCGTGGGCCCTGTGTCTCACCTGGTTGCCCTTTGATGGCAACATTGCCCGGCAACATTGCTCAAAAAGCTGTCCTGTGTATCATCATGCAGATTCAGCACAATCAATGTGGTGGTGACAGCGCTGAATACATATTTGCTTTTTTCTTTTCTCTCTCCCTCTCTTTTTACACGTTGAGCAATCCTATGTGTGTAAGCTCAGATTTACATGTAGTGAATAGGCTGGTTGTGATTTTAGAAATGCATTGATTATATCAGTATTATAAGGAAGGAAGAGAGATAAAGAGATAAGGTAAAAAGGTGAGGAAAGAAAGAAAAAAAAGAAAGTCATAATATGTAAGAAAACAAAATTGAAGATCTAATCATCTTTGTAATAAGAACATTCAAGTCAAGTGAGGTGGATATCATCTCTAGAGCATTAAATGTTGAAATAGAGTTACACAGGAAGTATCCGACACATTTACATGAGCTCTTGTCAGATAATTTAATAAAGTTGTTCATTCTTTTGGTGAGATGGACTTGTTTGTGGATGTGTCCGGTTCAAGGGCAAACTTGAGCGCCTCATTTGCATTCTTCTCTTTCTTTTGGCTCTCTCATGAATAAAGTAGGGCGTTAAAACGGCTGCATTTACATCTCATTTTACACAAGCACAGTTGAGCAACTAGGTCTGACTGGTCTCACCCACACCATTAACATAAAGAAAAATATACTTTATTTACAACTTAAATATAGGGGGGAACGCAGCATTTTGTTTATAGTCAGAATACTCAAACAATTTTGAGACGAGAAAGCATTTAAAGTCTTGCAAGCAGTGCTCTTTAGCGAATGCATCTGTGTTTACCAATACCGAAAAAATTGTGTGCCTTCTGCACTTTTCAGTCAGGCTACGCTTTGGTCTGCTGCTCTCGATAGAAGCATGTGTATTGATGTAACATCCACAGCAAAATAAGCCTGACCATGTGATCATATGAGATATTTTGGCAGATGCTGTGTGCCTGGAGCTGAGGGGCTGAGGTGAGGAGCATCCAGCAGCGTCTCACAGTTCCGCTAGGCAGCACACTAATTGAGAAGTCGCTCAGGGGTTGAGCACAGGGGGCTCGCTGCACTGTGCTCCCTATCCAAATCAAGCCCCTGTAAGTGGGGCTGACATGGACCAATCACCATCTGGAGGTTCCTCCACTAAACCCCCACCACCTCCAGACTACCATGAAAGGATCTTCTGTTATCTTCCCCCTTCTTCATCTCCATAAAAGGCTCATTACTAAGGTGCTGCAATTGA
This sequence comes from Squalius cephalus, assembly GCF_949319135.1. NCBI lineage: Eukaryota > Metazoa > Chordata > Actinopteri > Cypriniformes > Leuciscidae > Squalius > Squalius cephalus. Next base: position 45,473,008 of record NC_137125.1, read on the forward strand.
GGGTCTGAGGCCAAGCATGTACTCACGAACTGCAGTGTAACTCTCGGTGAGTGGAGTTGACTGCCTTGTGTAGGTCCGTAGAGCTGCCAGTCACACATAGACGAAGATAGTGATGTATTCCAGAGTGAGCTTTGTTATGTGAGGGTAACACATACATAGCATTGCAGAGCCCTAAAGCAAGCATTTCAGAGAAGGTCAGAGGTTTGAGTTGGGGCTGGGGTGCTTTGTTCTGTTTGGTTGTTAAACTTGCATGTGAAAGAGACAGCCGTTGATGCTCCAGTTAGATACTAAGAGGCATTGTGGTCTCTTGAAAACTGCAAACTTATCACAGTAAAAAGGACTCATGCCATCAGCGGCTTTTCAGACTAAGGGTGTAAGCATAGCAGACAGGTCTGGAGAGAGGGAACTTGCCTGGACCAATGACCCACCAAGCTGTACTAAATAATTGGATGTTCAGAAAGTGCGAATGCAAGGAGTGAGAACGCCTTAAACAATAAGCCTGAGATCTTCCATTTTAGCCCTTGGTGTGTTTCTCAGCCAAACAGCAGGGATTTTTTTAAAGAGCTTGCGGATTTACAGACTACGACACATGCACTTGAAGAGAAAACCGTAAACTGGGGGTGTAGGTTTTATGAGATTGTGATGCAGCCCAAATCGGGTTTACACCTAATGGCAAAGGGCTAGCCAAAATAACTTTTTTTGTGCTTGCGTCTGATCCTACAACATCATGGTTGTCTTTGTTACTCTGCACAATACGCTATGAATAGTTTAAAAGCTACCAGGCCATGCAAGATAATGCTTCAGAAGAGTAGGGTTTATTTATTCGGCCTTACTCTCAGGGCAGGGAATCCATTCCTGTCTTGTTTGCTGGATTGGGTCTGTTGCTTTATCACAGGTAAAAGAGGAGTTGGTTTCGGAGGGATTGTTCTAGGAGGTTGGAGAATGAGCTGCAAGGTTTACAAATGGCTGTGTCGTGAGCCAAGATGGCGGATGGCTTCCAAGCTCGCAACCCAGAAACAAAAGCCGATCAGTGTCTGCCAAAGCTCTGGGGGCAGCAGAGGGGCTTGCATATCTCGGCGTGTCAAGCGACAAGGCTGGTTATCACACTCTCACATGCCGGCAGAGAAGAGATGCCAGCCAAGGATGCAGTGGCACCACATCCCCGACCACAGCTGTGCCAGGCAAGGCAATGCTGCTTCTTGTATAAGAACACTGAATTTCAAATTAAAATTGAAAATTAGAAAGAAAAACATGCTTGACAGTTACAGAACATACAGACCTATTAAAGTCTTCACAAATCTCTCGCTTACTAATGCTCAGTCAGGCCTCCCTAAAATGATATACTTGATCTTCAATATTTTCCCCCCAACAGCAGATATAATATGTGGCCGATATTCTTCAGCCGCACCTCTGCCTAATCTTTAAATCCAAGCGGATCATGGACTCACTAGAAGCAGAGAAGAGCTCAAATGAGGTAATATATGCATGGAAATGACCTATGGCAATCCTCACAAAGAGGGGGCTGAGAAAGGTCAAATAGCCTCAAAACTGTGCTCAAGTTTAATTAAAAAGACAAAGAGGAGCGGTAAGTTCCATACGCTCTGCCCAGATTATGGCTTCTCGCTTAGGAGAGCCAGGGCCTGGGTTCTTTGAGGAAGCTCCCGGACTTCTTCCCAGAAGGCCTTGCGCCATTTTCCCCGTTCCTTTGATGTCAATATAGAGCATTTATCAAGGGCATAAAGGTTAATCTCTGAGGAGTAAGGATATCAAATGGTTGGGAGCAGAGGAAAAAGAAATCCACATAAATGTCTGCTGTAGAAAGTTAAGTTCAGGGTACAGGAGTGATCGCCCCATTGAGTCCAGTCAGCAGGTGCAGGATTTAATTTTGGCATTAAGCGACGGCTACAGTTTCTGAAAATTAATGTAATGACAAGAGTGCTGGGAAAAATGAAGCGCCCATATGGTCATAATGCCTGTGGAGGCTTTTTCGACAACGAGATGTATCACGACAACTATTTTGGGAAAGTCATCTCATCAAAAATGAAGCCTCACAAGGTAATAGTTGACTCAAGCTTAATATAACCTCGTTCAACGGCTTTAGGGACTCAAACAGACAAGGGAATAATGAGGGTAAGAACATATTTAGGTGCGTACGCACCTATTCATCCAGTGGAAACTTAACATTAAAACCTTTACTTTCAATGTCACTATACATTATTGAGGCCTATTGTCATTGATGCATGTACACAATGTCATGAATGTCTTGGCAGCCTTGCTTTCTACTGTGTTAAAATCTGTGGGTATACACAAAGAAAAAGCAAAAAAACAAACAGAAGAAGTCAATACAGCAGAATACGCTGAAAGGTACTATGAGCAGCAAAAAAACAGTTCCTCCAGCGTTACTATAACAGATAATGTCACACCCAGCAGGTAGTCGTGTTTTAGAGCATGTGTTCCTAAGCTAGCAAGGTGTTTTTCCACAGCCGACAATTTTAACTGTAGCAATCCTACACGGTATCACCTGCTACCGTCAGGCATCATGAATACAAAATGATGGCTTTCTGCAAACAGAGTATTTCAAAGCCATTTGTCTAATGCTTTGTGATTGTCCATCTTTTGCACGACTGTCCGGCCAATTTCACTCTTGGGACAAAGTAAACACATTAATTTGGCAGGTGCAAGCTGAGATATACAGTAGTACAACAACTCTAATAAAAACTCCAGTGAAGCGAAACACATTAAAATAAAATTACATTTAGAGGTATAAAGCAATACAATGAGGCAAATGATGGACATTTAACTTCAGTGAAAAAGGCTCTCGCTTTCGTTGTTTCGTGGGGAAACGGTGGCAGTCCAAGGCAATAAATCCACAGGGGTTCCTATGGGGCTCTGGACCAAATCAAACCCATCTGAAGCCCCTGGGTGGCCCTTTACTATCAGCAAGCAGGGTCAAAGTTGACAGTTAATCTAGCCTTGGCCTCATGGAGTCTGTCTACTCGTGGCACAGTTGAAGCCATCCAACATTTTGCATGCCATAAATCCACAAAACAAATAGGACTTGAAAAACAGTCATCCCTCTTTCCCCTCCTTCCTCTCTCGGCTTATTACAAGGTTCCCATACGCTGGCTCAAGAGTGCAGCATCGCCTGGAAAAGGTAGGGCGGATTAGGTCTTTATAGTCCTCTCCCAGATTAGATGGAAATCATAACACAGACCAGTGCACTGAACTCTGACCCCTCCAAAACCAATTTCATTTGAAGAGATTGGAGTGATGTAGCTGGATGTCTATGTGGTACAGTGGAGAAAATTAAAGCAGGATTTGTAATGCATTCAAAGTGAGAGTGCACGGGAGAGGAGGTGAGCACAAATAAATTGCTGTCACTACCCTCCCACACACATCTCCGGCACCCTGTTTCAGTTATAACATTCATTTTAATGGAAACTTGTTGGATTAGAGGTGGTGTGTAGGGAGATTGGAGGAACACTTATTTGGAATTGCTCTGACCACAGGAATGGAACTATGCAGAGAACAACAAAAGCCGCTATTTTTAAAAGAGAGATTCAGTGCAAAGACAAAAAATTGTTCAGAGCCAAGTTAATTTTATACATGCCTTGAGCTGTAGACTAATATATTGTGCCTCAGTGTAGGAAGTGAATACAGTAATAAAACAATTTACAAAATTTGTTTAAAGGGATTGCTCACAAATACTAAACATGTATTATATTCTTTCAAATCATTTTTAAAAATATTTAATAATTTATAGTATTATATTATAGTAATAGTTATATTATTAAATTGTATTATATAGGCACAGTTGAGTAAATGGTAATACATTTGAATTATTTGTTTTCAATACAACAAATCTATAATAAATAAAAAATGTATAAATGATTATAATTTTATAAATAATTAAAAATGTACATTATATTATTAACGTTGTATAGGCACAGTAAATTTAAATTAATACATTTTTTGTTTAAGTAGATGGTATATATTTTTATGTTATTTTATACTATAATAAATATAATTACATTTTATAAATTATTATAATTTTTAAACTTCTTTATATTATATTATATTATATTGTATTGCATTACATTACATTACATTACATTACATTACATTACATTATATTATATTATATTATAAAAAGTAAATCATGGATTTTCCTATTCTTTATTTTATTTATTTATTTATTTTTAAAGTTTAGGCCACAGAATCTGGTGGGACGACAGGGGAAAATGTGACTGGAGGTGGAAGTGGGGAGTGAGACATTCAAACACTCTGTCTTTGCCCTGTCCTGTTCTAATAGATAGCTTCGTGCTCTGGCAAAAGGTATGCTTAACAGTGCCAGGTGGTGACATCTTAATTTTTCACGGCTGGAAACATGGCCGTGCCCTACTCCCCAATCGCTCCCATGCATTATTCCTGCCTTAAGCACTCATCCTCTGGGGAAGCAGGGAGGGGGGGGTGGGGTATTGTTTTACAAGGCGCCCAGCTGCGGCCTAGTTGCCTTGCCCTGGGTTCTTTTCAAGGAGTTGTCGTGGGTGACCCCCTCTGGCTGACAGTTATTAATAATAACGCACAGTGGGGAATAGTTCACCTTGTGGCGGTGGAGCGGCCGTTGCTGTTTAGAGGCTCGCTGTGCAGCCTCCAGGGGCACGAATCATACAGGACGCTACGGGGAATCAAATAAACAAACAGTGGGCAAGCGCGTAAAAACGGTAAAATTCGTACCTTTTAAACTTTTTTGGGGGTCATTATTGTAGCTGTTGCGGTAGATTTATAGCTTGTGCTATGTTATATTAGCTTGTATATAGCTTGTACTTTGTTATAATACTTTTCACGAACTCTCGGTGGCTACATAGGTGTTTGAAAACTACATTTTATATTTGAATTTGCATTTATCTCATCAGTGCGGCTTAATTTGAAAGTGTCCCAAATTCAGGAGCAAATGATAAAGAAATAATACACCAGTCGGAGCATTCAATCTTCAAGAAAAATGCAAAAGCATTAAACCTTAAGTTTCTGTTCATTGTAATTGGATGTAAAAAGGCAACTTGACCGTTCTTCATAATTTCTCCTCGTGTTCCACAGATGAAGGAACATCATACAAGTTTAAAACAACACGCAAATGATTCATTTTTAGGTGAACAAATGTACTACTGAGTTAAAATGAAAACCTGGCTTGCATGAAAACTGGTCATCACAAGGTTTCATTTGCGGTATCAAAGCAGAAAGAAACACAAGACGGTGAGGGGCTGTCTAATGAGACGGGGGGGATAAGGAGGTAAAGTGTCCAGAGCCGCAACACCATTAAAACCTTCACCAGGAAGAAGCCCTTTTGTACACGCTGAGTGCTCTGTTGTAACGAGTGCCGTTGAGACTGAGCGCTATCCGCTGCTGTGAGAGACGGCACACCCGCTGAATCCACACCTCAAGTGCCTGTGATCCCGCAACACTAAAGCCCACTCCTATTGGAGCCCATCTCTTTGAGGATTTACCTCCTTAAAGTCATCAGAGTTCATAAGGCCAAAATGAAGGTTGGATAAATCAAACTCTCCAGTGAGCTATGGTTTGGACATTAAATAAATACTTTCGGAAAGTTGATGTCTAAAACTTTTTTAACCAACACTTTGCTAATTGTTTTTAATTATTATGGATGTTGTGACCAGTCACAGTACCTAAATTATACATTTTCCCTTAGACATTAATTAAAAATGTAATGCTGATTTAAAAAAAAAAAAAGGTTAATGCACATATTATGCATCAACTTCCCACATACTAGAGATTTAGACAATTGTTTTGTTGGCTAATTATACTGTGTTGTACAAATAAAGATGGAAAAAAAAAAATCATGCACAAGACTTTAAAACTAATTAATACATTATGTTTCACAACACAAGGCTGTAATTATAAATGACAATAATACTTTCTTTTCTTTCATTTAATACTTTAATACTAGTCTTTCATTAGCTTTAAGAAAAAGCCATTGTTTAAAAGACAGGAAAGGGAAAAAACAATTACAGCACAGGTGCACCCACAGAAAACAGCTTTATGCAGGGTGCAGAGTGTTTTCAAAAGCAGACCTTGCAAACACGTCCCCCAGGGCCTAGAAATTTGTCAGCTAGAGATGGCGCTGCCAACAAAAGTAACACAGGATGCTCATAAAGATTCTTAATGTTTTAAAACCAAACAACATGCGTTTGAAGTGTTGTGTAGCATTGTAATCGCACTGAAACATCTCAACGTGAATGGTAAATTGTTCTTCTGTCAACTGTTTTGTTTTATGTGTCATTAAAGGATTTTATTTAATAGTCTTTATTCAAAGAGCATATTTCACCTCAGTTTTATGGCAGTCATTTTGCTGTAGACTAGAAATGGTCTGGGCACGGATTGTATCTCAAAACAATATTTATAATATTAAACTGAAAAATATACTTGCTGATAGTAAAGTGTCTCACCATCTCACTATGTAGGTACATAAACATTAACATTACTTCAAATATTATCAGTTTATCCTAATTTTTAAACTTAGCTTTCAAAGCATACTCTAAATTTAAAGTTGGTAAATTAAAGATAATTAAAAACTAAAAGTAAACAATTCCATTGAAGCCATTTAAACTCTCCGATCATTTATTTTTCAGAGTACTATTTACTGGGTTAGGTATTAAACTTGACAACAAATGCCCCTAAAATACACTAATCTATACAGTACGAGTCAAAAGAGTGACAAACAGCAGAACTGAACTAGATATTTCTTTACAAAAATTTAAAATGCTTCTGCAACTTTTTTGTTTCATTTACACTTACCACCCAAACAAGCTTTTTAACTAAAATTAGGCTAATCCGAACTCAAGTCAGAATTTTTTTTTTTAACCAAATGAACAATGCAATTCATATCAAAGTTCGTATGAGACAGAGGTCCGTCTGTTTGTCTCTCTCTAGTGTGTGTGTATGACAAAAACCAGCAATGTGCCATTTTATCATGGTACTGTACATGGCTACTGGTGTAAAAGTTCCTGGAAAAGCTTGAGTATTTTGACAACAGCGAAACCATTGTCACGTTAGTAACACCTCAATATCGATTCTGCCAGTAAAACACAAAGTAAAATGCTAGAAATGCTCTGTTTTAGCACTCTGTGTTTGCTATAACCGAAGTCCTGCTTAAAGCCCTTCAGAGACCGAGAGCACTGCTCTGTTTGTGAACATCTGCACTGGTCATTAGAACGAGAGATGGCCTCAATCTTTCAGCTAGCTTCAAAACAACTGAAGAAAACACAAGACAAACTACACCGGGCTGCACTGCGCTAGTCCCGCCGGAGAGACCAGGCTAACCTTTGACAGACAACACAGCAACGACTTTGTTACTTTAGTGTCATGTCAGCTAACAATAAATGTGTTTATATTTGAGAATTATTGCTCTTATCAGCTGAGGGCGTAAACTAGAGCACAGGAGAACTAGAGAACTTCTGAACCAAGAAGTTATGCATCTGTGACCTTTTCAAAATTACAAGGAGAGTGTTAGCAGGTTAGCCGAGGGAAAAAAAAATGAGTATTGCACACCTGCACAGCATCCAAAACATAGATTAAACTAAAATAGCTGATTGGACACAGTTTGTGTTGAGGTTCACATACTGCGATTTTTCAAATAATTTGTCTCTGTCTCCTTAGGTGGTGACTCTTTGGACTTGCTCAATGGCACAAACCCAAGTATGATGCTTCTTATGTTTTCAAGGGCGATAGTAGCCGAACATCACTTTGCATGGATGCGGAGAGCAACGACTGCATCCAAGGTACACCATTTTTTCTTTTATAAAGTATGTAAGCCACCTGCAGTTTTTAATCCAACTACTTTATCTTGGCAAACTGTCGTTTAAAATGTACATCCTGAAATCATCATTTCATGATCAAACAACAAAGTAATTATATCTTTATCTGTAAGTGTGCAACCAAAATGAATCATTCTGTTCAGCATAAGTTCCTGACTTTAAAGATTGCTCTCATTTTGTTGACCTACAGATAAACATATAGCACATACATAAATGCATACAATCTACACGTGACTCCAGATGCAAATACTGTATGAAAAAGTGAAAGATACATTTTTATGGTTCATTTCCAAAAGTTTACACAGCACAAGGTAGATGCGGACCACAGAGTGGTTCCTGAATGAGGGGCGAGAGGGGAAAAAAATACAAGTTATTACAACCAAACCATGCTTTACATGTTGGTTATCTTTCACCGATAGCCAGCTTTCCATAACGGTAATAAATCCAGTCATGTTGACTGGTCTGTGAGTTTGCTTGCATTTACAATCTTAGTAAAACCACTGTAGAGGAAAATTGAAGTTGGATTTAAAAAAAATGAATGAATAGATAGATAAATAAATAAGTGGTCACCCAGCGCTGTCTTTAAAATGGATGCCTGAAATTTACAGTTTTCCATTAACTGATGCCTAACAGCTTCCCTCTCCCTGCTTGCATCATGGGCTTTCCTGTCTGTAACTACTTTCTGACAGGGTTCATTTCTGCCCGTTTCTCAACTTAAATGTGTCCGTCGCTTTTTTGTCTGTGCCTTTTAACTTTATCTCTCCCCGTTATAAAAATGTAACCGCATCAGCATAAACACTGGCACGGCAGTTATTACTTTTATCATCAATGGAGATGTCCGCACGGTATCAAAAGAATCATTTGTTGTTGATATGACAGGCCTATACCATTTACCCATATTTTGAGAGCAACACGAGCATAGAGTCGGACACGATAATGCTTTCCATCAATAATTACCTTCTTGATGCTTTGAATATGAATCGAATGATATTCTATCCCCAGACCAAAACGATTTCAGCCTCTCCCTTCGACTACAAAAAAATCCCACATCATATTTGATAATACGTACTAAGGGAGACAGGTCCGGGAAGGCATAAATCTTTTTTTTCTTTTTTTTCTTATTTAATTTGTTTTTGTGTGTGTTGCGATAGGGATTATTATTTCTCAGCTGGTGGGATCACATCGCTCATGGTTGTAGACCCCTGAAGAATTCTATTAACCCTGGTTATGTCAGCCTTAATAACATGCCACACTGCTAAACAGGACTGGATTGATTCTGTGCAGACGTGGGGGTGGGGAATCTTGTATAATAAATCCAAGCATAATTTACTTGGAATAAGAACGAGCAAAATAGAACACAGAACAAAGAGGAAGGGATTAAGTCTATCTCTTATCTCGTCGGCACTAACTTAGGAAAATAAATAAGGAAACGATCCAATCGAGGGGAGTACGTTGGAGCGCTCTGTAGAACTGCCGATTGATTGGCTCGTCAATGAAGGCTGCTTTTCTTTTGTTGTGTTGCAGATGTGATTTGAGGAACTGGGACCGTGCCACACTCGCCCCTAATTTGCTGCTGGCGAGGAGACGGCGAGCTGGAGATGCTGGAAGACCACTCATGTGATAGCCAGAGTCAAATCAATTCAGTCACCTTGAACTTTGAAGATGAAAGAATCACATGGGCGCAGTTGGCCTCTCTCCTCCCTCGCTATCGGTGAGGTGTGTTGTCAAATTATTAAGAGAGATATTACAGAACATACACATGCACAAGAACCTTATCAGGTGCATCTATTTCAAACCGTCACCTCAACGCTAAGACTGATCTACACGTCTCCTAATGACACATATGGAGCCATCTATCTCGTCGCCGTTGTTGTTTGAGGCACAAACTTGTGAGCGTCGTCGTGAATAAAGATGCAGTTTAGCAGGGCACAGTCAATGAGGCTTACTGCAAGATGGTAATCTCAGCCTGCCTCTGGCCCTCTGGCGATGCTTTACAGTCGCGTTTCCCCAAAGCCTGCTTGTGTACCGCGCCTAATGGAGACTCTCTCATCGCCCATGCCAAAATTAAATGAACTGTGCCATTTCAAAGCGCCTCCTGCCTACTGTAGCTTCTAGCACGCTCACAAAGCTGTGACTCCCTGGAGCGTCCCGTTGAGCATTTACATCACTTTATATACATACAGTAGCACACACGTGTACGCGAGTTTACTAACATGAGCGTGTGTAACTATTAGGTAGAGACACTAAGTGAGAACAAAATGCTGCTTTGTAGACCTACAGTACAGCTGCATGAGTTAATTTTTTATTTTTTTTAAATACTGCAAAATGAACAACGTAATAATGGTGTGGTAGCTAAATGATTTGAATGCATTCATTCCTAAAGTTTAAGGAGATGCAGAGAATATCCTGTCATTGTCTTAGGTTAAGTGTGAGCACTTGTGACATATATGTAGTGTAAACAAGTAGTAGCAATGCCAATGTGAGATGAAAAAATATATATATAATTTGAAAAAAATATATTCATATTATGTATTAATATTAATAATGATACATTTAAAATAATGACAGTAATTAAAAAAAAACTATTTGTAAGTTGCGTGTGGCCAATCAAAGGTAAAATACCACAAACCTCTTCAGTCATGTAAAGTCAATGAAAGACAAGCTATCAGATTATTAGATTTCAATTTGATTGTCATGAATTCTGGAGGATGCTTTTTGTAGAATATTACTATTTTCTGGTCACTTTGAGAAGTTTGGGTGATGCTTTCTTTGCACATAGAATGTGTCATTATTTTCTGGCTTTAAATATATTGAAAATAATTGAAATTGATTTGATTGCTTCAAAAGTTAACTGCATATCATATTTTTCCTATATATCTTACACCCCTACAAGAAAGTAGCTTATGCACTCTTTCCTTTTTACTCATTAGGAAAGAATGACCAGACACTAAAGATGTTAGAGTCTATGTTTATCTGTTGGCCAAATATTTATAAACTAGAAGACTTGTTGCTTTAAAACTAATACATGTTGGGGACATTAGATAGAGAAAAGTATGGAATTGAGAGGTTGGGTTTCTAAGAGAAACCTTCCATCAGTGGACAAAGGTAAGCTGATTGAACAAGAACCAGGGTGGTCTTTTGCTAAACAATGTCCTTCTATCAAGCCTCAGTGTGTTGATTGAATCCAACAAGTGAATCCATTGAAAACTCACAGAAATGGGAGCAGTTTATAGGCTCATAAAGATCCCCTTTGAGCTCCTTTTCTATTATGAAGAGCAAAGGATATCTAACAGCATGGGAGAACTCTGGGCGTTAAGGGCGGCCATTAAAGCCAGTGTTAACAGCAATATGGCTTTTTGTGGCACTTGCTTTGTTTGGAATTTGACATAAGGCCCTGAGAGGTCTCTTTTGAATGTGGTACAGATTCAGCTGTTTTCAGTGACATTTTGTGCGTGTAGTGTCTAGAGTGCGTGTTATGATACAAATATTGAGATTTTCCTCTTACCGTAGGTAGTCCCTCCGACAGAGGATGAGGTTGGCTTTGGTGTACAGCGTGGAGCCCACCTCTCCAAGACGGCAGTCGCAGCAGGCGCACTTCAGGCAGTCTTCGTGCCAGTACTTGTCCAGGGCCTTCAGCAGGTAGCGGTCCTTGATTTTCCGGTTGCAGCCGGCACAGCCCTTTGGCTTGGTGTCCGGCTGGACGGAGAGCATTTGTATACCTGCGGAGAAAGACAACAAGGGGCGACACGAAGGTGAGAACATGGTTCCTGGTTACTTTTGAAGGTAAAATCATGTGCTCTGCATTTCAGTCAAGAGATGAACACACACTTTTTAGTCAACAATAACAAGAAGCCAATGTAGCTAACATCCTCCTCTCCCCCCTCTTTAGGGGAGGGGCCAAAGCTTGCCCCCAGAGCAGGCATTGTGTAGCCCTTTACAGGGCGTGAAAGGGCTTTGTTGGGTAGAGAGGGAACAATGTGGGCTCATGCTGAAGGCCTGTAATTAGTATTCTCCTTCCATACAGAGGGAAGTAAGCTGTACCCCACTCCCCCCACACCACCACTCCAGGCCCTCTTTTTGTCCTGGCCCAAAAAGTTTCTGTCCTACATTTTTACAAGTATGTTTGATTCTGAACCGTTGTCCTGCCACGGAGACGGTCCCCATTTCTCACCTTGTGCAGGAGAAGCTGTCAGAGCCATAGATTCCACCTAATGTATATGCTGCTCTTGGAGGGGGGTGAGAGCGCGAGCAGTGAGAAATTGCGAACTTTGAGTGAGAGGGTCACCGAGAGATTTCTCAGCTGTGGTAAATTGAGTGTCTCTGTCTGAATTGAGGACCTCCCTCGGGATAGTTATAATGCGCTCTTCGCCGCGATGCGTTGTCCGGGCAATCTCGCTGAAATACATTCATAGAGGAATATGAGATTAAAAAGCCTTGTTTGGAATTCATGAATCTCTCTTGACAAGTAAAGTTTGTGAAACATTTGGTGTAACATTTTAGGGTGTTTTTGGTAGATTTCCCAAAAATGAAATTTCTGACATCATTTACTCACCCTCATGTCATTACAAACTTGTTTGATAGCTTCATGGAATAGATAAAACCTACGCAATGAACGTGAATCAAGGCTTTCAATCCCTAACATCATCTTTTGCGTTCTGCAGAAGAAAGAAAGTCATATGGGTTTGGAATGACACGAGGGTGAGTACATGTTGAAATTTATTTTTGGATGCATGTCAACACATTTGGAGACCATTAAGACTCTGCCCTGCCTAACAGAGAGAGAGTTTGCCGCTCTCCTTTTTTTCTTTTTTTTTTTTTTTACATGTGGCCTTGACGATAATTACTTTCAAAAATGATTTGCCAAAAGCGTGGCAGTTGGCCCTCATAGAAAATAAACAAGACAGTGCACCAATTAGTAAGACTGAGGACAGGTGTGAAATTGTTTCAATTCAACTGAGCATTACAATGCAGGGAAAGGAACAGCAGGTAGCCGATCCCTCTAGGGTCATAATTATAGCCTAGAGCAAATATCTGATGCAGTACCATAGGCTTAGACTGTGAACAACTTCTTTCTGCTGTAGGACCATGCTCGTTAAGATGTAGGAACATTCAATGAAAATGAGGCAAGGGATAATGATGATTCCTTCGACATCGCTGGTGTTTTTATGTTGCTTTATTTTGAGTTTATTCAAAGGAGAGGGCTTGATGAGGGGAAAACAGCAAGGAGGCACATCAGACAGGTAGCACGGCCACGCTGTTTGTCCCATTGTGTTTAAGCTGTTGAGCTTTTAATTGGCTGGATTGGATTGTAAGAGGAGCACACGGCTGATTTCCTCTGCTATGCATCCTTGTTCTGTCCCACTCATCCGCACCGTCCCTGGTTAACACAACAAAGTCACCGCCTCTCATTACCAAGCCAAAGAAGTTAGTTTCAACTCCCCTCTGTCCACAATCATGGTTGGTCCCAAATGAATCGATTGTGAGACAAACTAACTAACCCTTCTATTCAAAAGCCTGGATGTCCAATTTCATTTTATCTAATGGGAGTGTGGGATGTTCGGGGCCTCATTGATTTTCCTATATCAAACGGTGAACAAAAGATTCATCTAACACACTGGAATTGGGCCTAGGTAGCCATTTTAAAAAATGCAGTAACCAAATTAATTTTCCACCGATGCAGAACAGTGAACAAAACTACTTTGATAGTGCACTAATGTTCTATCCCCAACGTAACCGATTCCTGAACGCATGACTCTTATGGACCGGTTCTTTTTAGTGAATTGGAATCATACATCGTGACCAGTGTAGTTCGATTCCTTGCCGAATGTCTGTTATGAGTCGGTTCTTTTTAGTGACTCAAAAATTTAGTCTATAGGGCGACCAGCATAGCCCCAACCCGGAACGAATGACTCTTATGAGTCGGTTCTTTTTAGTGAATCAAAATCATGCAGCGCAACCAGTGTAGTCCGAGTCCTAAATGACTCTTATGAGCCGGTTCTTTTAGCGATTCTAACACACTTTTGAATCAGTACGAGCTGTTACTGAAATGATCCTGACGCTTGATTGAACAGCAATTATTACTTTCGTCATGTTCGACTCGAAATGAACCAAGCTGTTACTGTGGTATGTGTAAGGCTCGTGAGACTTAAAACATTGTTTTTACTGACTGAATGTCATGTAGGCTACAGATACGCATTATGAGTTATTGTGGTAGGCTATGGCTATTTCATAAAAACAAAAACAAAAATCAATAGCCTACTTAATGAAATGTCACCACATGCCGCTTCTGAGAAGTCTATGAAAAGTGTAGCCTGTGTAAACCCATCTTTTGGAAGAACTGAAATAAATGTATTTTATTTGTTATATCGGTCTGCTGAAATCTGAAACTCGTGGTTTGGCAATAGATTGCTAAGGGCAGTAAATGCAAAACGAATCGCAGTTCCTTACGAAATATTTCTTCCTCAAGAGTAGGCTACACAAAGAATCATTAATGGAACCGTTAAGGATTCGGAATCGTTACGCGCAATGGACTTCGCAACTAAAATCGGTAAATGCTCATCCCTTATAGGTGTGGGACATGAGTGTCTTTTTTTGTCTTTGCTCGCTCACTCAGAGCTTTCATTATGTCCCGTTCGCATAGTGATACGATGCTCTTTGTGCGCTTCACTGTTCGCAGATACTGAAGGGGAAATTTCAGGCTAGACTTGGCAAACACCGAGAGCAAAGTACCAATTTGATTTCACATCACAGCTGCGCGAGCCGGAGATGCTGACATTTCACCCTCTTATCAGTTTAATTACTGTTGCCATGGCAGCGTAGTGCACGGAAAAGGCCAATAAGATTTGCAGCTTGCAAAATGACGAAATGAAACCGTTAACGTGTTAGACACAATGATACGAAACGGCACACCATATTAACGCTATACAATTGTTTAAGCAAACCACGAAAATTCACACACGGGGAAAATGACGAAAATGCCTGGCTTCGGTAAAATGCAGCTGTATGGGGTTAGACAAAACTGCTGCAATACGCATAGAAACATCCCAACTACTCAGCCACACATTTAAACACATCACACTCACGTTGATATAATGCAAAACAGAGCTCTTACCGAAACTTTTCTCCCTTTTCTGCATTGGTTGACCCGCTTCGGCTCCCAGAAACACCATGCAACAAGACGAGGCGCGAGCCAAAGATGCGCGTGAAGTGAGCAGCTGTATGCGCGCGAGGGTGCTTCGCTTTTGTTACAAGTAACAATCCACCTCGCTTCGCCAGAAAAGAGTGAAAACGTCGAAAACACCAATCAACAAAACACGGGAGGGGAGAAAAAAAGAAAGAGCGAGCCGCTATCGCTCAGCGCCACACGCTGTTAAGACTCCGTTTGTCACAACAGTGCTCGACTATGAAATTAGATCGACCAGCAGCCGTGGCGAGGCAAGTGGCGGCGAACAAATGACAGCGGATGACAAAGGCATATGCTTTACCCCTTCGCGCGCGCCGTAATCTTATAATCCTATCGTGCCTCTCGCTATTCGCCTATTTCAGTGCGCGTACAGTAAAAGGCACGAAGTTGAATGTAAACAAGGGACAACAAACAGGAACTCGCATTGCCTATGCTAAAACGAAATCATATTTTGTCCAGCATTTACGAACTACATTTGTTCAGAAGCATGCAATATTTTTTTAGACTGTAAACACGAATTCAGCCTTGACTACATTACCAACACCTTTTCAAATGCTTTCAAGCTTTAAAAAGAGCACTGAACCCCCCGACTTAGTCGTTATTTTTAATTTACAAACTTTAATGCAAATAAAGTGCGTAGCCTACATTAAAATGCTTATAATGCTCATGCACATCCTATACGTATATGCTATATATCCAGTGCTGTCTTATTGAGTTAATACTGTCTATCTATTGTTTGTCATTTATATTTGATAAATTGCAGATAGCTTTGATGTATGTTAAGCGTTGCAATGTAGTAAAAGAAACATCATTTCTTTTTGTCCATTGCTCTACAATGTGCAAAAATGACAACACACCTAACTTCGACTTTGCTGGATCAGTTTATCTGAAATAATTTGAATCACATGCGCAAATGATCCGATGCATCTACGTGAGGCACACACTGCATTTTGTATTAAACACCAAATACCACTTAAAGCAACCTCGGCTGATTAGGCAATTAGTTTCGCAGTGTATGTGTAGGAGCAAAAGAATGAGAACAAGTCCGTTCGGAAAAGACAATTAATGCACAACACACTCACCTTCTTGACCAAGTTATGCAGAAGGTTAACTTAGGATAGAGCACCGACTCCAACTCAATATTCCTCGGAGCAAAAGTTCACGAATCTGACATTGCACCGCGGATAAGAGTGATCTTCAGGTTGTAAATAATGAGGTCCACATGGATCATCTACGAGTAGTTGTTCGCACCAAAAGCTACAGGTGTTCTCGCGCGAGCCGTCATATATTGAGTATTCTGAGAAAGCTCACAACAACTTGCCCATCAGTGAGTGAGGAACGAGCAATAGTGAAGCCTAGCTTTATTATCTTCAAACCCAATCCCTCACCAGTGAGACATTACACGAGGAGGAAAAGGTCATTCGGTTATTACAGACAGCCGGAGTAACGGAGCGCGCGCTCGCTAACACAAACTTAATGCTCACCTCTCTGAGACGCGCGCGCAAACATGCTATGAGCTCTGTTCTACACGTTTACACGCTCTCTCTCTCTCTTTGTTTTAGAAGCTCGGCAACAAATTCGCAGTGCTAGTGTTTTATAGCAGAACCGGTCTAATTCATAAAACACATAAATTAATGTATGCATAGACGTGTCTGTCATTTTAACGACAGCTTTTTGTGCACGCGCAACTGTTTAACTAGTAGCCTAATTGTCTGCCTCTAAATGCAGGCAAATACACTATATGTAAGAACCTTAAGTTTCACAAATTACTTTTTATTCTGATTCTTTAGGAAACCATCTGATGCTTTAAAGGAACCAGAAGCCAGTATGCTGCTGACATGAAGAACCTATAATTTAATTAAAAAAACTTTTCAATAAAAAAAAATCATATAAATAAATCAAGAATCCTTTAAAACAAAAATGGTTCTTGATAATGACAAACATGTATTTTACTGATCACAAAGAGATGCAGTAAACCACCAAGGAACATTTAATTTTGAAAGTGTAGGAAAAATGTAGACTATATTACAATTATGACATTGGACTTGCACCCCGCTGAGCACGCCAGGTGCAGGTCAGTTTTCAAATCCAGGGATATTTTTGGTCTTATATGAAATCAACACACCTAATTCATTCAATATTTAAGTGATTAATTTCATAATTGTTTATAGGCTATGTTGGTTCAGACCATATTTATTCAGAGCTGTCTTGATTGATTTTGAAAAACAATTGATGTAATCTAAAGCAGTGCCCTTTTTTCTCCTATTTATCCTTAAAGTCCCATCAGTAAGTACACCTTTACTTGCACCAAACCATAAATGTGTTATTCTGATTCATGGTGGATATCATTTAGCATCAAAGTCTCATAAAAAACAAACAATACTGTTGGTGTAACACAGACACACCAAGTAGTGCCTTATAAAACTTGTACTCATTACGCACATTATTTAGTTTTCTGTCATTAAGCCAAAATCTTTCCAGCTTTGTCATATCAGCTTTCCGACAGATTTAATCACTAATCACACATTTAAAAATACCCTTTTTAGTTAAAAAAAAGAAAAGAAAAAAAAATCTGATGACTTGAATAAGCCTAACGATATCTTGCACTTTGTGTGTGATCTCTTGTCTGAAAGTGTTAAGTGTTTGTCTGCCTCCACTTATAGGCCCAAATCAAGCTGTATTACCCCAGGCCAAACAATGAACATTTTCCCTTATTGAACTTTCATGCTATGTGATCACTGTGCACCTGCAAGATCAAAGTCCATGAATATCTGGACAAAATTTTTAGCTGTGTATGTAGGTGAGAGAGAGCGCACGCAATACATTTCGCTGTTTTTCACAGTTGCTTTTTCAGCCTGTGTTTCTAAAGCTATTCCTCGCCCATTGGTTACACCTGTTCACTCTAATTAGCACTGCTTGATGCCCATGTTACCGAGGTAGGATGAATCACAGGCCTTCAGTGCCACCTACCCTCCCTCCCCACACACATACACACGCAGAGAGAGAGAGAAAAGGAAACATAATCACACTCTCACTGTAGAGTTTATTTTCTGTCATGGCCAAAAAGAAGTCATTTATCGTCAGCCCAGTTTGGAAGTGACTAAACTGAGAATGTGGAGACAGAGAACTGATGGTAACAGAGCTGAGTAGTGGTAAGATTGTGGGCCCATGCCAATCACTCTCTGCCTAAAATACAGCAGTAATGAGATGGGTCATAAAATGCTCCTCGCTTCCATTATGAGTGATGAGATGCATTAAAGCTGACAGGGTATTACCTGCCAGTAATTAGGTTTTGTCATGGATTGAATTATTTCAAAGCGGGCTATCTTGGTAATCATGCAATTTGCGGGGGAGACGGTTTAAGCTGAGTAAAAGGGAGCGAGTGTGTGTGTGTGTGTGTGTGTGTGTGTGAGAGTGAGAGAGAGAGTGAGAGAGAGAGAGAGAGAGAGAGAGAGAGAGTGAGAGAGAGAGAGAGAGAGAGAGAGAGAGAGTAGGGGACGCTGTAACCCCTTCTTCTTACTCTACCCTCCCGCCACCACTTCATCTCACGCATTATCACGTCAATTATTCACCGAAGATATCTGAATTATTGGGGGTGATGAGCTAGAGAGTGCCATCATCAGACTGTGCCGCGCGAGGTGAACACAGCCGTCCGTCACGTTACGTGACGCTCGCGCGGAACAGTCCAGCCCGCGTGGAGGGAAGCGCGCGCAGTCTTGACGAACGGACGTCGTTAAAATGAAGAGCAGCTTATTATTTCACCTCACTCTCCCCTCTTTCTCTCTCTCTTTCACACACAGACTTGCAATATAACGTCAGCAAAGAGAGGGATATCCGACAGACGACCACCCCACTTCATCCGAGCACGAGGAATGCAGGTTCGTTTTTGTGGTAGAAATGAAAGCGGGAGTTTAATTACAGGGCTTCACAAGGGAGGAAAATCTTTCTCGGGGAGGATTGGAGTAAAAAAATATATTTCCTGGTACTCTTACCCTGGTTTAAGCCTCCTTTGAGCATCTCCAGCGACCATTCATTTCACGGAAGCTTCAACTTAATCCCAGTTTTAAACCGCTGCTAGTAACGTACAGAGAATCTAATGCTCTCGCGCACCCACCACAGCCACTCACAATGTAATAGACGCAACCTACTCTAACTCTTCGCTTCCTTATTGAGGAGAGAAAACAAAGTAGTTGGAAATTATCCCCAGATCCTTTATCCTAACAACCTTAATTAGAACAAAAGATCATCACCAATTAGTTCCGGTTTAGGGTCAAATTAAAACACTGCACGAATAAAGAGCTTCCAAGCTGCTTAATGATGCTGCAGATCAGACTATGTTTTGAAGAGGAAAAAATCTGATTGAAAGATACTGTACCGAGGAAAAGTTGCCGATTAAGACGAGATGGTAGTTCAAATATAGCCGGTTCCCTTGTCAAGTTCCAGACGAGCGGGTTAAAAACGTGCAGCCCGCCTCAGTGCAACTCCTCCTCGCTCCCGCACTAAAAAGACTCCCCTCCTTCTCCCCACGACGGCTGTTTCTTCGCTCGTGGTCTCGTTCCCTCCCTGGCAGCAAAGCAAAACAGACCTGAGCCGGCCCGCACGTCTCCTCGCCTATTTAAGCACCTTCACCAGGTCCCTAGTTAGCAGCACACTCCAGCTCATCCAAGAAGCTGACAAGCACCGTTAGGGAAGGCAGCGCATGTTGCTCTAATGGACCTCATTAAGTTCTACTTACAGATGTTCTCTTAACATAATTGATCTGCAGCGAGTTGAGAGGACGGCAACCTATTCCCTAGCCCCCAATTATGGCCCGGTAATTAGATCCCCAACCTCCAGTTCTCCACATTCACCCTTCTAACATTCCGAAATATCAAAGTATCTCTTTCTCTCAAAGCAAACCTTCCTGCCTCCCCCACCACCTAACCTTCGTGTCTCCACCTCCTTTGCTCCCTCCCCTCCCTAAGACTCCATTCCTCTGACAGTATTGACAGTCAGATCTGCTAACCTTTGTAGTGAAGCCAGACTTAGTAGTGCACTCACTCCAATTGACAGAGCTCAGTCTAGCTTTTTTCCCCTCTCGTTTTTTGCTCTCTCTCTCTCTCTCTCTCTCTCTCTCTCTCTCTCTCTCTCTCTGGTTCTCCTTTTCTCTCCCTGCTGAAATACCCAGGGAAAGAGTGAAGGATGAAGCCTGAGACGCATATGGAGGGGGGAGACGGATGGATAAAAAACAAGTTTGCACTTTTTGATAAAAGGTTGTAATGATAATATCTGTCAGGGGAGGATCTCTTTTTTTGCACAATGCCTTTTTATCTTTAATAATTCCACTGATGGTGAATGCGAGTGTAGAAGGGAGAGGCAGGTGGTGTGAACTGTGAGCAGAGATGGTGCAGCGTTTATAATGCCAATCAGAGCCACTCCCTCCACCCGCTTAATTATCCGCCGTGCTAAAGCACAGAGCACTTTAGGGAAATGAGAATGTCATGCTTACGCACTTAAAAGAGGAGACTGTTTTGTCACACAGAGAGAGGAGGAAGCAGGGCTGGGTGCGCCTGGTGCCAATCATCTGTGTAAATTTTTCTACATCATGTACAGTTCGTGATGTGAACTTGACATGACCGCGTTGGAAGCGGAGCTTTGCGAGAGCGCAAACATGGCAATAATACGTGATTTTTGTTTTCTTTTGATGCCTTACAGGTGTTTGATTAATGTTCAAAGAGGTCCAGTCTGTAAATTTACTTCCATAACTTGAACTGTTTCAAGAGCCGATATAATGCATAAGCAATGTGCATTTTATTGCTGGAATGATTAGGCTATGCACATTCTTTGATTATAGGAAGTATTCATTCAAAGTGTGGTCACTTTAGTGAAACTTTGAGGGCAAAGTAGATCCATTGTACATTGTCAATAGGCTAGCGATGCATGAAGCACCACTTACTCAGAGTTCACTTTCAAACCAAGCATCTTAATATTGGTAAATGCGGAGAATTCACTTGTTAAAAGTTCAGCCAACCCGAATCCAAATAAAAAAAATCCAGTCAGTATCATTGATTAGACTAACACAGCACATGACCTTTTGTGTATCATTTTGGCTTATTTACTCCCAAATGTAGTGTCCAGTTTTTCCTGTAGACTTCTATATGTCTCTTCTCTACAATTATCCTGTTTTCTGTTACTGGTTGATATATTGATTTCCCCCACTTCAAACTGAAACAAGATTCAACGAAAAATTCAGTTTCTGTGACAGTACAAAGCACATGCATGTTTAATAAAGCAAGCACTGTTCAGTTATAATTGGTTGTTTTTTGCTAAACAACTGGCCTCTACATTCTAAAACCGCATTGTTTCAGACTGTATATCAGAAGCAGGGTTTCATAACCCAGACTTAAAAGTGGTGGTAACCAAATTTCAAATTTACAAGAGTAAAACTTAGCTTTACCCAGGGTTTAAAAATTGGTTATATAAAGAGAGATGATCTTGATCGGATGGAACCAATCAGGGTTTTTTAGTATGCATTGCCTGCAGTTGTAATATAGCATGTATTAACGTCCAGGCTCCTTGCCATTTGTTGTTTTATATCCTTCTTTTTAGTGGCTTAGCTGTTGCCCCATTGAGATTGTAAAGCGTGCACCTTTATATTCATCCAGCACATCTCATCATCTTTTCCAAGCTAAGTTACCCACACTATACTTCCACAATCTAGTAAGCACCCCCTGACTCTGGTACAGATTTACCCTCAATCTAATTCCACATACTTTCCTAGAGTTCTCTGCTCCCAGTGGACACAAAGGGACACATGTGACTTTTCACTAATGACCACAAGAGCCTCTCCTTAAAGAGATACCCAATAATTGCTTCAGATAGGTGACCCTCAAACTAGGGTCAAGGGATGTCTAGTTTTTAATGACAACTTTCGTACTCCCAACCTCACTTTCTCTGCCCTGTAGACCAATTTTAGTTTTTGGCCGAGAGACAACTAAAGCGAAAAATAGAGACTCCTTAGCAAAGTCTGAAGAATCACCTTTAGTAATGGGCCTAAGAGGACCCCTTTGAAGTTAAAGAATACCCAAACCATGAGATACTGTCGCAGTGGGAATCAATGGAGATTACTTAATTCAACCAGCAATTAATTTGTTAAGGCCAGTCTGAGAGCTAGAATATCCAACTGCAACATGACTCCATTGCAGAAGGAGGGTGTTCCTGGACTGCCTGAAGGCTGGTTGGAAGTAGGTATGCAGTGAGATCAGATCATTTTAAGGTGCAACTATACCTTTCACATTCAGGATGATTTTATGGACTTTGAGGTGCCTGCCTTACTGATTTTTGATGGGGGGGGGGTGGATGCATACATTTTCAGACAAAATAAACCCTTAAATTAATTAATTAATCCATATATAATTGCTTTGAGATACATAAAATATTTGCAGCTAATAAAGTGCTTTGTTTTTATATATAAAGTTGTAAAGCAATTGGATTTTTTGCATCAAACAAAAATTATTGCACTGTTTCAGTTAAAGGTGCATTGTGTAATATTTAGGAGGATCTGTTGACAGAAATACAATATCATATACATAACTATGTATAGAGATCCTATTTTCAGTGGTGTATAAAGACTTAATGAACCGTTATGTTTTTTACCTTAGAATGAGCCATTTCTATCTACATACACCGCGGGTCCCCTTACATTGAAATGCGCCGACATGAAATGTTTCTACAGTAGCCCTAAACGGACAAACGCGTTTCGTTACTATGTTGTTCTTCGTGCAAGGAAGCTAGCTACAGTCAGCGAATAAAACACTGACACAAGGATGAACAAGTAACAATAATTTTCGTAATATCGTTTTACTGAATAATAAAGTAAACCTAATTTCTTAATGTATCTTTGTAAAGAAACCTCATTGCTTAACTGGCTACTCTCTGCTGTCTCAGACGACGACATCTTTTCCTGTTGGCCACCGTAACTTTTGTTGGTTGCAATTCGCAACCTCACCACTAGATGCAGCTAAAAATCACACACTGCACCTTTAAGCAAAGTATGCTACATTTTTTACACGTTATGCTACAAGTTGCTGCAAGTTATTTGTTAGGGTTTGTTCATTTTTAAATTGAACTTTGTATGTGTATGTTTTAACCCTTGTATGGTGTTCAGGTTTGTAGGACCTGTTTTCATTTTTTATCAAGAGAAAAATGATACGATTAATTATTTCTTCAAACTCAGACTCATTGGCCTTGGCTCATTTTCTGTGAAGAATATATATCTGAACACATTTTCAATGACCACACACTGTACACCCCACACACACATTTATATTACACACAGGATGTTCGGGTCCACTGGACCCGGGGCTAATAAAAGTGTGGAAATTGTAGGTCCTGTGTACCTTTACTCTGTCCTCCTCCTGTCAGGGCCCCGTTATAGTGAGTGAGTGAGAGAGAGAGAGAGAGAGAGAGAGAGAGAGAGAGAGAGAGAGAGAGAGAGTGAGTGAGTGTGTGTGTGTTGCGTGAGTGTGTGCGTGCGTGTGAAAGTGTGAGAGAGTGTGAGTGCAAGAGTGAGTTTTGTTTCTACCCCTGCCGTTCCCGCACAGGGTTGCAATTCTTAAATGTGGTCTAACAAAGGTAAAGAGAAAATATTAACCATATATGCAGTTTATATTGCTTGTAATTGGGATGAAGTAAACATCTGTTGAGTATTTTAACATAAAATTGAATTAAAATCCCAAACATGCAGTGGGTCCACCAGACCCACGAACACTGGCTGAATAACAAAAATATGAACACCACACAAGGGTTAAAAAGACCAGTTGCCTGCCCTTGCACAGAATGGGCTTTAGTTATTTCATAAGAATCCAAGTAACATAGAAGCCACAATTTGACACTTGAGCTTCTGGAGTTTTGGAGGTCACTTTTATGCTTTCCAATTAAATCTTCCGTCACAATGGAGCCTTTACACTCAATAAACCAGTCAGTGCCTTTTGAGTGTTAGGCCGACACAAACATTTTTAAAAGCCATTGAATAATATTTCTACAAGCCTTTAATGGTAACCTTGAGCAATACTGGTACCTGCTACATAATATCTATTGATTCTATCCAGCATGATTTCCTTGAGTAGCTTGGTTGAAATGACTTGTGTGTTTGGAACTACGCATTTCAAACAGACTGCTGTATACCTCTGCGGCAATCAATCAGCCTTAATCCAAAACCAATTTACTTCGCCTGAAGAGGAAAATATCTTTTAATCTCTTGCCGACAATCCCTGATTGCAGTGCTGAGCATCAGTTGACAGTAAAATGGAGGCTTGCTTGTGATGGAACCTTTAGTTTATGTACTACACAAAACAGTCTTTAACAAGACTTTTTATATTCACACTATAGCAAAGAGTGGCCATGAGTTGCAGTATAAATATATTTTCATTCTATTCAGAAAAAGTGCAGTTATTGGTGTATATGTGTTAGGGTCAGTTTTTTTATGCAGTCCAAGGTTTATCTTTGAAAACTCATAAATAAATATATATATAGATATTTCATTTTGAGCACAACCACTAGTGCAAAATGAACAAAACTACATTTGTTTCATCTCCTACTCAGTCAAATCCATTAAACATTTGTGGACAACAACTAACTATTAATCCACTTTGTCTGGGCGTCCTTTTTTGTCACAGACCTACATTTAAAATTGCAATCTCTTAAAAAATATATCAACTAGCACCAAGCCATCTGTCATGTATAAAGTTCATGTATCCGATGTCTATTGAGAGGGTAGATCGATATATGTTTAATTTTTTAAATCTTACTACAACTAAAAGCTTACTTTAACTATTGAGTGCGCTTAACCTCACCTTCTGTTTCCTTGTGATTGTGACACAGCAGTTACTGCCATGACTGTTTTCGTTTACTGACAGTAAACTGTCAAAATCTTCATGTATGCATGACAATAGGTAGCTTGTCAAATAAAATTAGTTGTTGTATCAAAGCCCACAATAGCACAAAACAGAGGCTACAGTGCAGTTTGTCCCTTTTTTGACAAAGTGTCTTAATCACATATGCTTTGTCTTGATTGTAAATAAAATGAGGGGGAAAAAAATGCAAGCAACTTTGTCTTGCTGAAGAATGACTCCAGAGGCCCAGGAACAAAACCAGACACCTCGTTGTGAAGTTTTGGTGTTGCTGATGCTGTTTTAGAGGCTGGGGGGTTGATCTCAGAGTCTGTCAGCCAGTTAGATGAGGCTCTGATTTTCATCTGCATGTATATCTGGGAGCACTAATTGGCAAGATGAAGCAATGATTGATGTCACTGATGTTCTCCTGCGCTCTTGCTGCAATTTTCCCACCCACACGCGTCAGTCAGTGTAATGACATGGTGTTGCTACCGTAAAAGTTGCCCTTTTACATTGATCTGAGATCAGCGCTGTGCCATTTCTTAAAATAATTAATCCTGCGATTGGAGGAGGGGGAGATAAACCTTGATCAGCACACGTGAGGCAATGACACGACGATACCATCCTCCATCTGCTTTGACGTTGTACAGTCTCTCCCTTTATTCGAAACATTGAAGGACATCACCTCTCTGTTCAGTGACATTAGCCTCTAGCTCATTCTCTTCCCCACTGCTAATTGACTCAAAAACACACAAGGTGAGGTCCGCGGGATGAACTAAAGCGTGCACAGACGGGCCTTATAATAGCCTCATTACAGAAATGAGATGGAATATAGTGCAGAAGCTTTGGTGAGCTTTTCAAAACATACTTATCATGAAATTAATTTTCTGCACATCAATAGGTGGCATTCTAAGCACCAACACTTCTGTTGTTTGAATGAGAAGCATTAACCTTCACTTCAGCAAGAACTACGAATCCAAAGTTCCAAAACTCATAGGCTTTAAACACGAGAGAGATAGTCAAAGCATTACACTTATTTCCATGCTATTTAGTGTTGTCAAGGTAAGGCCATGTGAGTAAGATTGAAAGGAAAATCAGCTGAAGTGGCTTTTATATGTCATTATTTGACTATTATTTTGGACCACTATGGCGAATCTCTCTCGTACAGCCTTGACTAAGCTTGCAACCTATTTTCTAATATGTAAGTTGGAGGAGTATAAAGGAGTTAAAGACGATTGTCTCCGCTTTGCTATGATCGATCCTTGGAGAACAACGTTCCATCATGCAGAGGGGGGCTTGAGCTGGAGACGACAGCTAATTAAGATGGCTAATCGCCACATTTCACAGTGGCTAGAGCAACTGTCACTCTTTACGATCCACTCGATGGCTGTTACACAAGCGCGTGACATCATTAAACTGCGCCAAATATCCACCGAAGGTCCAGAGTCAAGTCATGTGTGTGAATGTGTACTTCCCTGGAATGCAGTATGCAGAAGTGCTAACGCAGTATTCCATAATCCCACGGGAGGTGAGGAACCATCAGATCCAAAGTGATAAAAAAGGTGACTCTTATCATCATTATCCTGTGCAGACCCTAGTACGGAAGGCAAAGGATATTATAAACATCCGGCAGACTCGCATGACGCACCCGTTCCCCCCTTTTTTAGAATTTGGTTTCTTATGTCACAACCCCTGTGAGCTTGATGGGAATATGTTCTGGCATAAAGCTGCAAATTAGGTGTGTAGTTCAAGCTTCTTTTGGTGGTTCAAAGCCACCCAGGATTGAGGCTTTTTTCCCTGATTCATATGGTACACAGCGACAAAAACGGGGTTGATGTACAAGCAAACTGAGAATCTTTACATCTCACTCCTGTCTCTACGTCTCTCGCTCTTTCCCTTTTTTCATTTATTTCCGTGTTTTTGTGTAGGAACGTGCGAGTCCCCTCCTTCATGTTTTAATTGGCCGCTCTCTTTGCATGTCAGGGGACCCGGTGGAATAGTTACTAATCCTCCAGCGTCGATCAGACCGGATCCCGTTCTCAGGAGGGCGCAGGAAGGCGTTTCAAACTCCCTCCTCTCGCATCGCGCCCCATTGTAGTTCAGATTGCTCTGACGCCATCTTCACAGTATCCCAATCTAAGGTGCACCTTCTTCAAATGTGCTGAATTATCACATGTAAAAACAAGTGGAGTGAATGTATCTTTGGTTCTGTCAAGTAATGCAAAGACTTTAATGGCAGATGAACAGAAAGAAACACCAAAAACAGAACAGTACAGAAAGAAACACCAAAAACAGAACAGTAGTTTAGTCTAGTGAGACTGTACAGCCCAGGTAGTTCAAGGCCCATTATTTTCCAATATGAGGCTGTCTGTCTTTGCTGAGACTCTTTCGCCATGATAGGAGAAGCAATATTGAAAATGGAAGTGGATGCGCAACTGAGCTGAGGCATTGGGCCCACCAAATTGAAGGCAGGAGACAGAGGCCTATGAGCCTGCGTCTCATCAAATGGCTCATGAGGCCTTGCATTTTTTTTTTTTTTACTAAAGCGATTTGCGCATCCTCTGTGCGGAGATGAACACCACCCTGGCTAAGCCCTGACGAGTGCTTATAAGAGAAAACTGTTTGGGAGTGATTTCCCATCTGGATTCAGCTCGGATAAGCAGTTTTAAATTGCAGTAGGACTTATACCATTGACTACATTACTGAGTCCGCCAGGCCACGATATTGCATCACTTGCTCATTGTCTGATCTCAGAATACAGCTAAGGTTAAAAAAAAAAATAAGGCTGCCAAGAAACGGATGTACCTATTTCAAAGGAGTACAAAAGTATATCACAAACTCGCGGTTCTTGTGGGTGAGGTTAGAGCAGAGGTTGTCTATATTTGGTAGATTGAAACATTCAATGAAAGTGGCATAATCATAAAAGATCTGATTGATCTTCTTACTTTGGGAATGTCATGTATTGAAGGCACTGCAATGTTCTTTCAGTTTTTGGTTCTTTCATATCTTGCAGAATGAGTGATATTCTCAAATGCGGTCATGAGGGAGGGAGAAAGAGACGTTTATGATCAGCTAGGGACTAAGTGTTCTTTCTGGCAATGTTTTAAAAGTCGAGTGTCGATCTGTTGAGATTCTGAATGTGTTGTAAAAAGGAAAAGCTCCTGGAACTCACAACATGCCAAATGAGCTTTTGTTTCACTCCTCGAATCATAGTCCCTCACATTTTTGTAAAAAAATCTATTTGTAAATATTCAAAACATGTTTTACATTGAAAACATTTTTTTTTTTTCAATCTAATTTGATTTATTTTCATATTATTACTTTCTTTCTGCTAGGCCTTATGGGTTTGGTACTTCTGCAGACACTGTAGTGACCTTAACTGACAGATCTCTGTATTCATCCTCAGAGGATAGTGCTGTTGAATGTGTAGCTAAAATGAAATATGTTTAAATAAATAAACAAATAAATAATCAATCAACCCTGAAAAAATTCCAAGAAAATACTCCAACTCCAAAACTTGGCACAGTGATTACAGCAAAATCTTGTGTAATGGTTAACAGTAGAGAGCTGTACAGTATAATGTATAGAATTATGCATTTTTATGTATTTTTATCTTGTGCATTGTTCACAGCTATTTTTGGTGGTTATCAACCGCAATTGTTTATATTAAGAATTTATATCAATATATTTTACACAAAATGGATGGCATAGTGTGTATTGTATATACTTCAGAAAAAAAATGTTCTCATGAATGGAGCATTTGCCCTAGAATTGCCCCCTGCAGAGGGGCTTTTTTATTTGATATTTTTAGCTCCTTAATACAATGTTATAAACAATATAATCTAAAATCTGAAAGATATTTAAAATGTATCCATTGCAAGAGTTTCCCCTCTGGTGTGTAAACATAACTGGAGTCAGAACTGGCCATAGACTTGGGACATCCAACGTATTAATGCCTTTGTACAGTAGAAGACATATGATAGGCGTCTTTGAGTTCTTCAATCTCCATTTTGATGTGAAGGCCTGGCCCACTGTAAAGGCAATGCTGCTGACTCAGTTCCCTCCTTTTCAAGATTGTTTTTCTTTTTAGCTATTGCAATGTTCTGTTAAAAACTGAGTGATTCAAACCTGTGCTTCTGAATACTGAAAACTGAGTTGACATCAGGGTACATCGAGTGCTTGTTTGTGGGTCTCCAGTCTGTTTCCATGAAATGAGTTCCATCCTTCTCCTCCACTTCCTTGTGTCCTTCAGTCAAATGCATTCTCCTCCAAACACGGCATAATCTTCCTGTTTGTGAGGGCAATGCTCAACTCCAAAAAGGGGTCGCCTCAAAATAATTGCTTCAAATAAATGAGCTCTTAAAGGTCCATTAGCCCAGCCTCTTCCTCAGCTAATAGCATTCAGTGATATCAAAGATTGCTGGAAGGGGCCTTGCCACAGAACAGATGGGACCTTCCTCTCCTAGCTGTAAATGAGAATTCTGAAAGGATCCCAGGCCTTCATCATTACCTGGGCCTCCTGATAAAAAGAAATCTAAACCTCTCCGATTATGTCACGCTTCACAAAAAGTAAATGCCCTTCACATGGTTCAGTCAATCGTTTTAGTGCATTTAGGTGTAATTGCATGCACAAGTGGTTGGAGGGGGAGGGGTGGACTAGAACTGTGTCTATGAGAGCACAGGTGAAAGTTCTGCGATCACATTCAAAGAGATGCAAATTCTTTCATCGTTCACTTGTCGCTCTGTCTTAAATTAAAAAAAAAAGTACAAATACATTTTTCCATACACTTACAAAGAACTGGTGTGGAGCTTCCAAGCTTTAAAAAGGATACCAAAGCACCATAAATGTATCAAATAGGTTGTATTTGTTTTTTAATTTGTTATTTAATTGACATTAATTAACACTGAATATATATATATATGGAAAATGTATATAATTATATATTTCATTTTTCATTTATAATTTAATTTACATAAATTAATGTAATATTTATATTTATATGATATAAGTAATTTAATGTAACAATGACGATTCTTGAACAAATTGTTCTTTGATCTGAATAATTTATTCACAAATCAGACTCATCCGGTTCTTGAATTCAATGGTCTGGCTATTTAACAGGCCTCTGGAGTTATCAGTGAATGATGAAATGGTTACATTTTAGTCTAAGAAATATATTTTTTAGGATTTTGTGTCCATTTTGAAATTACTATTCATTGCTTTAGAAAGAAAGTCTTTTGAGTGTGGAATGACATGAGGCTGAGTAAATAATGACAAAATGTTCATTAAAGGAATAGTTCACTTAAAAATGAAAATTCTGTCATCATTTACTCGCCCTCAAGTTGTTTCAAACCTGTATGAGTTTCTTTCTTCTGCTGAGAACAAAAGAAGGTATTTTGAAGAATGTCGGTAATCAGACAGTTGATGGACCCCACTGACTTCCATAGTAGGAAAAAAAAAATACAATGGAAGTCATTGGGGCCCATAAACTGTTTGGTTACCGACTTTCTTCAAAATATCTTCTTTTGTGTTCAGCAGAAGAAAGAAATTCAAGAAGTTTGAAACAACTTTAGGGCGAATAAATGATGACAGAATTTTCATTTTTAAGTAAACTATTCCTTTAAGTGAACTACCCCTTTAACAAGTTTTTGTTTGCAAATGTACTTTTACAGGATAGATATAAAATACAGAACATAAGGTAAAACCTTAAAAAATCCATTCCTTTCCTGAGAGGATGTAATTTATTACACCTCTGACAGATTTGGATCACTTTAGAACAGAACTAGGGGGAAAAAATCTTTCTTGTGAGGGAATGCATTTTTCATTTGCCACATTTGTGTTGCATTTATAAATGCAACAGTGTCATTAGCATGTTCAAGCAGATGTCAGACTGGTAGAACATCACTCAGCCTCTCAAGTGACCAATAAATTCCTCTGGGCTTCTTCTCCCTAATCAGAATTTAATCTGTTAGCTGCCTCCTCCTCCCTCTTAGGTGAGTTATGTTTTTTGGGGTGGTGTATTGGTCTCCAGGGGTCAACACCCACTTTTCCTTCCGGTAACCAATCTGGTTCTGATCTAAATATCCTGAGGCTCTCTGTCATCTTCATCTCAGTCCTCCTGTAGTAATAGCACATTAATTTGGGCCCAAAATATTTCACAACGTGTCCTCAGACAGATACCAAGCAGCAGTTTGTTGGCAACAGGGCCAAAATGCATTGGAATGAGAAATGTGACGTGCACGAGAGAGACATATATAAAATTTGCTTTTAATGAGAAAAACAAATAGCATTTCAAGAGAGCATCACAAGAGAGCAGAGGTGGGATGACAGCAGCGTGTGTGGCTGCAAGCATGTGTGTTTGTGGTGATGGGAGGGGTAATGATTTTTGAGAATTTCCCAGGGTGTAGTTAGAGAGGCAACAGAAGGCGGCCCTGGCAGAGTTCTCGCCTTCGATTATGTATACTCTTTTATTCAATCATTGCATCTCTCTGCGCCTGACATTTGGTCAATAGTGCAATCTTCTAGTGATCAGAAAACGGCAGACAGCCCACCACACAGAATTCCATTAGTTTTGCTTTCAGTGGATGCACTTGAACAAGATAGAATATAGCGACACATGGATTTATTCTGTTTTCTCACTTATTGAATAGTGAACATCATATAAACCAGATTTTTTTTAATTGTTACTTCTTATTCTTTCTCTATCTTTTCATCAGTTCATCCATCTATCTATCTATCTATCTATCTATCTATCTATCTATCTATCTATCTATCTATCTATGTCTATCATTCCATCCATCCATCAGTGTGTCTATCCGTCCGTCCGTCCGTCTATAATTCCATCCATCCATCCATCCATGCATCTGTGTGTCTGTCTATCATTCCATCCATTCATTATCCATCCATCCGTGTGTCTGTCTATCATTCCATCCATTCATTATCCATCCATCCGTGTGTCTGTCTATCATTCTATTGATCCATCTGTGTGTCTGTCTATCGTTCCATTCATCCATCTGTCTGTGTGTCTGTCTATCGTTCCATTCATCCATCTGTCTGTGTGTCTGTCTATCATTTCATCCATCATCCATCATTCCATCATCCATTCATCTGTGTGTCTGTCTATCGTTCCATCCATCCATCCATCCATCCATCCATCCATCCATCCATCCATCCATCTGTCTATCCGTCAGAACATGTCTATCCTTCTGCCCAAATCCATCTATCCATCTGTGTGTCTGTCTATCGTTCCATCCATCCATCCATCATCCATCCATCCTCGTGTCTGTCTAACGTTTCATTGATCCATCTGTGTGTCTGTCTCGTTCCATCCATCCATCCATCCATCCATCATCCATCCATCCTCGTGTCTGTCTAACGTTTCATCGATCCATCTGTGTGTCTGTCTCGTTCCATCCATCCATCCATCCATCCATCCATCCATCCATCCATCCATCCATCCATCCATCCATCCATCCATCCATCCATCCATCCATCCATCCATCCATCCATCCATCCATCCATCCATCCATCCATCTATCATTCCATCCATCCATCTGTCCGTGTGTCTGTCTATCTTTCCATCCATCCATCTGTCCATGTGTCTGTCTATCATTTCATCTATCCATCCATCCATCCATCCATCATCCATTCATCCATCCATCTGTGTGTCTGTCTATCCTTCTACCCACATTCATCCATCCATCCAAACTGTAAATCATTGAGCAATCAGCAAAAAAAAAAATAAAAAAAATAATTGTATACAGAAAGCAAATAAATGTGTACAAAAGGCTACACAGGACAAAAAAGCTTAACAAAACCCCCTGACTAAAGCCTAAAATGAGAGACACAATCATGTCATTAAATAAGCTCCTATGGCATTTAAAGGAGATATGAAGTGCTTTCATTAAAAAGCAGCCCATGGTGGAGGGTTTTATTAAGATTCCATACATCCTTTCCAATTCAAGCACTATGACAGCCTTGATTCAAATGAGGCCACCTTGAAGCATCTCACGCACAAAGCAGCGAAAATAGAGGTGAAAGTAGTTTTCAGTTACAACATATGTCGGTAGGATGGAGGTCATGTTTTAACCGTCATTTATTGAGCCCCTCTGTAGCAGCTTACAAAACCATTCCTCACTGCATCTGCGAGAGTTTTTGTTGCATTGCTATTAGTGGCTCCCATATTGCGCCTTTGACCTTCTGAATAGAATCCAGATATTCGCTACAGGTTTGATGACAGTGGTGGTTTGCAGGGAGTAAGTGATTATTTTTGACATTTTTAATAATTAACTGCCGTCTGTCCCTTTCTCTCTCTTCTCTGCATCGCTCCGGCCAGTGCTCAGGAGACAGCCAATGAGTCTTAACAGATTGTCACTGTGTGAATATTTAAAGGAAAAAAACATGAATAAATAAATGCCCCACAGCTACTGTAAACGGCTTGCGAACTTCGACAACAAAAAAGTACTGTGATGTAAAAATGCTCTTTAGCGCTGTTCTAGACATTAAATACTGAAATGAGAATGAGATCATCATATTTTGTGCAATCTGCCATTGGATGTTAAAACATTGTAATTGCATTTATTGCATTTGCTCTTTCTATATTTCTTCCTATATCTTTTAAATGAAAAAGTTGTGAAAACACAGATACACTGTAGTGTTATGGACTGCTTTTATGGTGTCTTTTTGTCATTTTTGGAGTTAGACAGCCCTATTTACTTTAATTTTATGGGCAATTTTCCCTTTAGTGTACCTCAGAAGAAAGAAAATAATACAGATTAGGAGCGACATGTGGGTGATCAAATGATGTCAGAATTTTCATTTTTGGTTAAACAGTCCCTGTAACATTTACACCTCTCTAATGTGCTATTTGACTTTTGAATGAATGGTATCTCGTTTGTGTCCATTGGAATCTGAGAACAAATTTCAGCGAGGCACAAGACATGGCCATGCACCTTGACTCTGAATTAACTGGCATTTACTGGTTACACAGAACATACATGCTTAATATTATAACATCTAGTTCTCACTCAAACGGTTTAACCTTTATATTTTAAGCTTACACTGCCATTCACAGACACATGCATGCAGGCACATATAGAATTACATCGGAAATCCCATCCAATCAGATTTGTTCCTAGCAGTGGGAACATCCTCTTCAGTGTCCTCTAAGACTGATGGCAAGTTTGATCAGTCCTGGGGTCAAAAGTCAACAGGGTAAACCTTCCTGAGCGGTTGACTACGAATACAATGTATTTCGTTGGTTTGTGTCTCATCTACCAATAATTCGCTGCTCACAGATAGGGATAAAAGTTTTAATCTACTGTATAATCATAATCCCTCTAGGAGGCCTGCAGGGAAATATAAGCCCTAGTTACAATAAGAGAACCGCTGACACCCGAATTCTTTTATCATCTCATTTCAAAGTTGTGGAAACTTAACTTTACGTCAAACAAAGAGCGAGCATGAGTCAGATTCAAGCTTCATAAAAGAAGCGCACTGCTACCTATGAAAACAGACCTAGCTTTGATGGTTCACCAAGGCCCTTGTGCATTATCATCCATATTAAACTATAACCCAGTGGCACTTATTTTCCTGACACAATCTCGCTGGTCAATCAATAATGCATCCCAGAGTTCAATTCGAAATGGATGGATATGCTTCATCCTGCACATAATATTGCGGGCAATCTTACAGCGCAGTCGTTGGTGGAGATAGAATTACTGGGCGCTAATCAGATGCTAAAGAGCGAGCGGCGTCTGTTCGTGTGCATGGAAGATGGCTTAATATTAGAGGGAACATTAATGGAAGAGGAAAGGTAAGCAAATATCTGGCGAGATACCTGCTATCAAGCAGTTAAACAATTTCCGAACAGCCCGCATGTCAATAATGCGACTGCCCTCAGCAGTTAGGAAAGTTCTGCTTTATTGCCGATTTACATAGAAATTGCCTTATTTTAGACTCGATAGGCTTTTTTTTTTTAGTGCATTATCTGCTACTCTGTCTTATCTATAAGATGGCGAGGTTCTGATTAGAATTATACACAATCAGGGCTGGAGAGCGCCTTTAGACTGTGAAGCATACTGAAGTTGTCATAGGGTTCAGTTCTACTATTAAGAATTCTGCATCTATGATTTTTCTAATTAAAATGCAAGGTGATATTGGTGAAAAAATCAGAGCAGCAAAGTGCATCGAGTGCAAAAATAGTGATGTATAAAGAAAGCTTGGCCGCATTGCTGTAGAAATGATTATTGATAAGATTTGTTTTGCTCCCTTAGTGTTAAAGTGTTTGCACACAAGTCCATAAGAGTAATTATTATTTCAGGAGAACAAATATCACCCCTTGGGCTCCAATTATTTTCATGCATTGTCTCCCTTAGCTTCTGACTAGGTCTGGTTGTTTTGCCTTTGTTCTTTATTTATTTTTTATCCATCTTTTGTATTTTTGTTCTTTTTCTTGGAGGGTTTGCGCTGTACAACTTTAACCCTTTGTGTTGTTGCAAGTGGAATCGTTTTTCTAGCATGCTGTGAATTCCTATCCACTTATTAATGTTTGATAAGCTGTCTAATCTCATAAAAGAGTGACAAATACCCGAACATATTGAATCACCAAGGGCCGCAACTGTGGATCCCAAATGCACATGATGCTGAATAACATCTGAGCAGCTATCAGTGTATTAAACAAGATGAGTAGACCATAGTTTCACACTAGATATGATTCAGTGAACGCTATAGTCAGCTCCTTTTGGTGCAATTGATATTTTATATTTATTTTGTATCTAATAAAAGAATGCAGTCTCTTGTATTGTTACAATGTCGGTAGTATGTGTAAATGACCAATGTTTACTCGTTCTCCGACTTTTGACAGGGCTTTCGTAAAAACTACCGATTATACTTCAACTTTAAGAGATGCGCAGATCTTCCATCTTTATTTTCCTTCGTGTTGTCCTGTAGCAGATCCGCCATCGTACAGGCATTGGCTATGCAAAAATCATCATTGTCAAAGGCAACTTAAAGTTTACACCAACTAATTGGCAGCAACATAAAAGGGGAATTGAAAAATGACAGAAGACACCCTGCCTCCAACCCCCCTTTTGAAATTTGTCAAAATGTTTTCTCTTATAACGGGAAAACAAAGCATTCGCTCGTTAACGATGAAAGAGTTGCCTAAGTCCCCTGTTGATTGACGATCACTGAGATGTATGACACCTCTCAACTTGTCATGGAGGAGTTATTTGTACTCGGCTGCGATCCGTTCTGTGAGGAGAGACCAGATGTCCCGTCTTAATTAGGCCTGCAGTGATGTTTTTAATGACTTCTACCCCATTACGGGCAGAGCGTGCGCTAGTGAGAACGAGAGAGGAGTCTCAAATCTTCCTCCCTGTCACCCTCATCTGAATGCGTGCGAGCTCCAGCAAATGTGCTGCTTTTTGTCGAATTGCGGTGTGTGATTTGAGAGATGCTAAAACCCTCTGAAGAGCCGGGGAGGAACTTTGGGGGGT
The DNA here is from genome assembly GCF_949319135.1 of Squalius cephalus. NCBI lineage: Eukaryota > Metazoa > Chordata > Actinopteri > Cypriniformes > Leuciscidae > Squalius > Squalius cephalus. The sequence continues at coordinate 45,509,394 of NC_137125.1, forward strand.
TGGAGGGAGAGAAGTCAATGGAGAACAAATGCAACTTTTCCGCCTAATCTCCTCTCTGAATTGTTTTTGTATTGCATGCTTCATTTATATCTATGAGGGTGCACATTGTGTAATATATTTAATTAATGGTGTCTGTTATGGGAAACTAGGCCAGACTAGTTGATGGGAGATGTCTAGTGCACAAAGACTGATATAAAACACTCATACGGAACTTAGTTATGCACTCCCGAAAGGTTTATGCACTATTCTACTGTTTTATTTCACCTCGGATCTCTAATTCTGATTCCCCTCTAGACGACCACGAAGAAAAGGAATTGTCTCGTACCCGGATTTGCCGTTCGCACTTGGAGATTCATGACGGCCCGCCGGTACATGGAGTATTAGAGCTCTCACTTACAATGCACAGATCAAATATGAATTTGGCCTATATTAAATTATATCCCTTCTTCTGATGTGTCAGTGCGGTACATTTGGAGAATGGCGCAGAAGACTGTTCGGAGGGCTGAGGGTGGCATTACCTGCGTGCGAATCACCTCAAGGTAGAATCAAAAGTAAGTTTCTGAATAAATGTAATTGCTTTGCCATAATGAGGGTATAAAATGTTATTAATATTTTAGAACAAGTCCTATTTTTCATTTCTGAAAACCACTACGGGGCTCCTTTTCAAAGGGTTTCAGTCAAAACCCAATGGGAGATTCAATTGACTTTAATCTTGCATTCGTTTGAAAATTTGAGCCCATTAGTTAACTTTGCCTTTTCTGTGCAGTTTTCATTGCATTTCAATGAAGCCGCTTTCCTATGGTGTTAAAATACTAATAGTTGCTTCAAATAGTAAATGAGGAAAGGATATAGAGAATGAGAGAAAGTGGGGAAGAGAAGAGTTGATGACCTAAAATATTTATATAAAACATCTGTGTTTTTATGGAGGTTGGAATAATAATAAAAAAAGATCCAATACACAGCTACAGGGTACAGGAATCAAATATTTATATGCTTTAGTGAATAATTTGGGGATTGAGATGCAACTATTAAGCATTCTACACTGAGTGCAGTAAGCTGACAACATATCAATTGTGGCCAGGTGCACCAGCTAATTGGTGAAATGCATTGTGGTTGCTGGCAGGGGAAAGTCAGGGGACCGGCCGTAATCAAATAAAGGGAAGGCCTGAATAATTCTTTTTGAAGTTCTATGGACCTCATGAGCACAACACGACTCTAATTGCAAACGCTCGGCACGTACCCACCCTCTGAATTTGTGAAGATCCTCCTCCCCCCCCCCCCCCCCCCCCACACCTGCTCAACCCACTGGGGACCAACAATATGAAGGAACCGTATTTAAACCAGTTAATTTTGACTCGTTTCAACTAATTTTGATTCGCTAGTGACCAACTCTCCAAAGAACAATCTCAGAAAGTGCCAGTGCTTCATCGCATCTCCACCATTAACCATTTTCTCAACACCTTTCCTTATAAATCACGTAGGATGATTAAAAAGCGAGCAAAATAAGCCTTATGAAATGCTAATGCATAAAAAGCACTTTTCAACATTTATTTGACATCTCTACCTTGAGGCTGACCACCAGCCCCCCCTTAAGGGTCAGCATTTTCAATCCTGGCTGCTCAGCTTTGAATAAATAAATTGTGTCATTATGCTTTTCATCGTCTGATAAACAGCTCTTTTTCGCACTCAGAATCTCCATTAAAGAAAAGTAGGTCAAGAGCAGAGGCTTTAAACGGCAAGCCAATATACTTCTCCTCTCCTTACTTCTCTCTTTAAAAAACCTGCAGACTAGCAAACCACCCCAGTGGTTTATCTCAGTCCTAACTCAGCACTTGCACCAGTTAAATACAAGTGCACATCAAAGGATGCATCCTGATCAGGTTATTTTGGGTAAAGTTGTGGGTATTGTTGGTTGCAATGCAGCACATGCAATACAAGGCATTAGGTAATGCTATAAATTTAAAGGATAGTTATTTTGTGTTATGATCCTTTGAATCTATAAAAAATGCATGTGATCTAATTAGAATTCACTTACTTCACAATTCTCTGGAATACTTTAATTTGATTGGTTGACTGTGTAATTTTGCAATCAGTTTTGTGTGTGTGTGTGTGTGTGTGTGTGTGTGTGTGTGTGTGTGTGTGTGTGTGTGTGTGTGTGTGTGTGTGTGTGTGTGTGTGTGTGTGTGTGTGTGTGTGTGTGTGTGTTGTCAGATTCCCAGCTCCATGTCACTCCATGCTCCGTGTTCTTATGTAATAAAATATTTAGATTAAAGGGATAGTTTGCCAAAAAATGAAAATTTTGTCATCATTTACTCTCATGTCTCCATCCCTCTTGTTGTTCCAAACCCCTAAGACTTTCGTTCATCTTCGGAACAGAAATGAAGATCGTTTTAATAAAGTTTGAGCAATTTCTGTCCCTTGGTTGGCAGCTACACAACTACCATTTTGATGCTTCAAAAAGTTCATAAAGAGATCGTAAAACTAATCCATATGAATCGAGCGGTTTTGTCCAAATTTTCTGAAGAGACACGATCACGTCATATGATGAACAGACTGAATTTAGGCTTTTTATTCACATATACTGTAAACATTGATCAGCGAACATAAACAGAAACTCAACCGAACCTGCTTGACACTCGAGAACAAACCTCATTGGTTCTTGCGGAAGCTCAAACGTGCTGCGTAACACGAGAACAATCCTCATTGGTTCATGCACGTCAAGCGAACATGCTTCAGCTTCCATTTACCACAACTGATGTGTGCGTTGATTAATGTTTATATGTGAACAAAAGCCTAAATTAAATCTGTTCAGCGTATAAAGTGATCGTGTCTCTTCAGAAAATTGGCACTAAACCAATCAGTTCATATGGATTTGATTTACGATCTCTTTATTAACTTTTTGAAGCGTCAAAGTGGTAGTTGCGTAGCTGTCAATGGAGGGACAGAAAGCTGTCAGATTTCCTCAAGATCTTCATTTATGTTCTGAAGATGAATGAAAGTCTTACGGGGGTTTGGAATGACATGAGGATGAGTAAATTATGACATAATTTTCATTTTGGGTAAACTAACCCTTTAAAAAAGAAAATATACTAAATATTACATAATAGGCCAAAAAGCTGGTTTCTTAAAGGGACACTCCACCCATTTGCATTAAGCTTTGCATTGTTAGAAACCCAGTTATACTATTGAATGGTCGTGCAACACTCTCTCATTTTCCCCTGAGACGGGAGAAATCCGTTATTTACCTCTTACACTTCCTACTACAATGACGCAAAAATCGTCATTTTGCGTCATTGTCGGAGGAAGTGTAAGAGGGGGGGATTTCTGTTGAGACTACAAGCACTAGTTCCTCATCTTTCCCAGGGGGCGGGAGGGAGCTCACGCTACAGACCTATTACAGATCAGTGGGTGGGACTTTACTCTCTGAAACTGAAAGCAATATCCTCCATCTTGTTTGAAGCTAAGCTAACAGACGCTGTGGAGACAGATGTAAAGTTATGACAATAGCGGAGGAGAGTACTCAATATGATATAGAAGAAGATGATTTCGGAAGTCTGATGCTTGAATCAGGTGTTTGTGGCTACCTTTACAAGCCGCATTATAGCGAAGAGCAGCCGAGGCAGAAGACCTGCCTGCCGCGGACGAGGAGCCCGGACTGGCTCGAGTTAGGGCGGACTGGTGGCGCCGGTGATCTCCCTATGCAACTACGAACCGCTACGAACACAGAGATAGAGTCCGTCTGCAGCAAAGAATATCAACGATGACAATTTCTCCTGGACGAAATCTCTGAATCAGACGAGGACACGGACGTTTGTGTTGAGAACTATCCTAGTTTCGCACCGCATATGTTCTGACTGAACATCCAGGTACCATGCAATAATTCACCTTTTCGAAAGAAATACAAACGAGGAGTAATGCACTAATGAGTTCGCCAACTAACTAACTAGACATTTTGTGTGAATGTGAAATGAATTTCAAGCTCTGGTGGTAGCTAGCCTTGTAGACGGAAGAGTGATTTCTCTTATAGAGCTGGTAAGTCCCGCCCATCCGTAAAACCCCAAGTGGACCTCTAGGTTGAAAAATCGTCAATGCAAGTGAATGGGAGAAAATAATTATTTTCTGATCCCGTTTAAATTGTGCCATGAATGTGAACATATGTTGTATGTGAATTTTTTATATAATGTTTCATGTTACGAGTTTGACCGTATATTGTACGATTCTTTGGCTAGCAGTTGTGGAAAAGAAATAACGAGAAAGACTACATGTCGCCTATGTGACGTCACCCCATAACACATTTCCCTCCACTTGTCAAATCACGATGCTAATGCTGCGATAATCTATGGAGACAGATCGAGATGCCTGTGTGTTTTGTACCCAAATGTCACCATTCAAACCAAATGGGCTGTTCTTTCTTCAGATTCGCGTCGAAAGCAGCGAAGAGTTGTAGTCCACAAAGTGCTCTCACACAAAGTCTAACCGTATCAAACTTCTACCAGCTAAATTGTAGCATTCTTTACACGAAACATTATATTAAAAATTCACAGACAACATATGTTCACATTCATGGCAAAATTCAAACGGGACCAGAAAATAATTATTTTCTCCCATTCACTTGCATTGACGATTTTTCAACCTAGAGGTCCAGCGGGGTTAGCGGAGGGGGCGGGACTTACCAGCTCTATAGGCAGATATGCGCTTTCTGGATTAGTGGGAGTGGCTTTCGGAGCTGTGCAATGTGGTGCATTGTGGGAGTTGTTGTCTTTCATACAAATGCGTCCTTAAGTTATTTTTTGTCTTTCCTCGGTCACAAAGGCACCAAATTCAAAATTTATTTTACATTTCGACTACATATATGACCCACTTTAAATAAAAAACAATGTTCAAATGGGTGGAATGCCCCTTTAATAAAAATAAACCCTTTTGGAACCGCCCCAAAAAATGGGTTTTAGGGATGCACTGATATAGAATATTTTATTTTATTTTTTCAAATATATTAAAAGTTAAATACTCAAATCAGTTGAATTAACTAAAACTAAAACCATAAAAACCACTCTGTTACTTGAAATAAACGTGATCTGAAATAAAATAAAATATTAAAATGTAAAACTTATTTTATTTCAGCTAGTTGTCAAAACAACATTTATCATTTTTATTCAGTTTGATGTACTAAAATAATTAAAACTGAAATAAAAATTTATATATTTTTTTTTAATTGTGACAAACAAGAATGACAAAATCAATAAAGATTACTAAATTTTTAATTAAATTAAAATAAAAGCAGAAATTTATATTAAAAATATATTTAAAAAAATAGTATATCGATACTAAAATAATACTGGTGGATTTAGGCATCACATTATTATAATGTACAGTACAAAAAATGGATTTTAATGTAATATTTGCTAAAGAATTATGTTACTAGAATATTATTGTTTTAACAGATTTACAGATTATGTAAGCATTAGATGAAGGCCAAGGTGATGCGCAGTTATAAACATCCAATATAGTACAATACCGTGAAATTATAAAATCTGTAAATCAGTTTATAACTCAAAGGAGTTTATTTTTCTGTAATGACCATCTGAATGTTCATTCCTATAAACCTAAAGAACTGTCAAGAGCAGGTTTATATAAACAATGTACATCACTTTAAATAAGAAATATCGTCATGATTTTAGGTTTGTTTACACCACCTCGTGTAATCAGTGGAAAGCCAGTGTTCTGTGTCTGTCAGCACAGTGTGTATAATGGGGCATCAAAGCAGCCAAATCAACAAACAAATGCCTGTTTGCAGGATTGAGAGGATGAGACTGATAGGACAGGAGACCCATCCTGCCCTGGTGAGTGTCTCAGACAGTCTGAGCTTAGGCCTGCCTTTGCCCATCTGTCGTGAACCCTGGCCAGCACAGGAGGGGGTGGGGGGTGGGGTGCTCACCAGGACAGCAGTCGTCCAATCACGTGCCCATGAAGCGCCTTGTGTTGATCCTAATACTTTTCAAATCATGCTTCTTAGGACCGCCCTACTTCACCCAAATTGGAAGAAAGCTCAAGTTGTGCTTCATTTTGTGTAATGCACTGTCATGAAGCAAGACCCTGAACTGATTTAGCTGGTAAACAACCTGTTAACCTTGCTTTGCAGCAGCATATGGCCCGTTTCTACGCAACAAGATGTCATAATCATCTTACATATCGAGAGTCCGGCATCATACGCAGTATTTTCATCTCTCGTCAGCATCCTTGGCAGAACAGCAACATGTGAGGAATCCAATATCTCAAAAGCGAGAATGATAGGGTATAAATCTCCTCCGGAAACCACTTTCAATGGGCGTAAACATGGAGAAAAGTGCATTTTCCTCAGATCTAGCTATATATGCGTTTAAATAACACCCCAGTTTGTTGCTGTGTGTATCCAGGGAGTATAGTAGTCTTCATAGGCGTTAAGGCAGGCCTCAGGGAGACGAAGATGAGGGTATGTTAGACCAGAGTTACTGCGTGGGGTCCATATCAAAACCCGGCCATCGCACCGCTATCCCTGTCTGCATCCAATTTCAGCATGAACGCTTCCTGTTAAACCCCCATCAAACAGACACACGGCAGCACAAAGGAAAACCTCATCTCCACGGGAAACTAATCCGCCGGTGTGCGCTGTAAGCCTGTCAGGTTTTTTTTTTTTTTTTTTTTTTTGAAAGAAGTCATCACTCATTTTTGCCAAAGATTAAAAGTATGGCTAAATTGAGAAAATCCGCTTAGGAATTTTTCTGAATTTAAATTTGGACTGGGAAGTGAGGAGGCTTCTCAGAGAGGTGCGGAACAGAAAAGGTGTGTAAGGTGAGATAAATTAGAACATGTAGACAACATATTTGTTTCCGGCCTTCCTACTCTCTATATATTTCTATCTGTGTCGTTCTAAATCTTTCTTTGAATGCAGAACAACTGAAGCGGGTGAGTGCGGCATTTCCATAGCTACCTCAAAATCGCCCTTGCTGATTGGCAATTCGAGCAAAGGAGACATGCATCTGAAATGAGTTCTCCGTCACTTTAATTGCATCGCCATCGGCAACAAGGTGTTTCTGTAGGAGGGAATGACAATTGCTTGCCAGCAGAAAGGGGGGCTGGTCAATACCACTTTCATATTTACTGTGCAACATTCCCTAGATATTTTATTCACCTCAAGGTAAGTTGGCATTAACTTTGAAATCATTATAGGCATATTCAAAATAGCTATTTAAAAAAAAAGTGTGTGTGTTTAAAAACGTTTATGTTAGATGCGATTAATCGCAATTAATCGATTTGACACTTTTTTTAAATATTTTCAGTTTAAATTTTAGTCATTTTTCTATGGGCTTTTGTCTTTTTTATCAGTTTTTGTTTTATACAAAAATTTACGAACAGTTTTAATTTTTTTTTTTTTTTAGTTATAGGTTTGTTTCAATAGTACTTGGTCATTTCAAAATTGTCCTTTAGCTAATGTTTTTCGTCAAATATTTATATTTTGTTTTATTTCAGCTTTATTTCAATTAACTTCCTTTCATTTCATTCTGGCTCAAAGGTGTAGTTTTATCCTATATAATGTGGAGGGGAAAAGTGGGTTAATTTAATTGGTTAATTTCCATAAAGAGTGTAAACACTGTTAAGGTCCCTTCAAGGCAAGTCAGTTTACTTGTCGGCGATCTTGGAAGTTTTCCCCAGGCCGCGATTTTCTATGTAGACAACAGGCATTCAAATAAAGAATATATCTACTTAAGTGATGGAAAAAAATACATCTCAAAAACTATTTGAGGCATCATAATTTATAATTTTTAGCTTGACTTTTTTCAGGCTGGTCCAGCTAATGCAAAAATAACACGCAACATGTCTATCAAAAAAGCTCTTTGAACTGAAACGCAGGACTTTGTTCTGCCGCCATTCATTCCAATGTCTCTGTCTCCTCCTTATGCATCCAAAATCACATACTGCATTTCCTTACCTCTCGTTAATAAAGTATGTTTTATGAGTATGCATGTAGTATGAATGCAGTCGTACTACTACATCTGCCATATTGCCATTGTCATGTGACTTTCCACGTCAGTTGCCTCACAGTTTCCTGCCATTATTGAAAAGACACTTAATTTTCAGGAATATTATCGAATTGACTGCACACACTGATGAGAACAAAACTTAAACTGAATTGAGATTGAGATTTCTGCAGAGCTGCCTTAAAGCTGATATAACTTTGTTTTATAACTGATGAATTTTGCAACATCAACACTGCCATTGAACTGAATTGAATCTAACAGGAGCTGAATAGATGTCTTCTGTAGAGCTGCTAAAATGAATTGAACTAATTTCATAATTGATTAACTTTATTGAACTGAACTGAATCAACACTGAACTGATTTGAGCTAATGACACTATTATCTTCTATAGAGCTGCTTATAGATGAATTTAACTGAACTAGTTTTATAATTGATTAACTTCACACAGTTATTGAACTGAATCAACACTGAACTGACTTGAGCTCAATAATGACACTTGTCTTCTATAGAGCTGCTTATAGATGAATTGAACTGAACTAATTTCATAACTGATGAACTTTACACATTTATTGAACTGAATCAACACTGAACTGATTTGAGCTGAATAATGACACTATTGTCTTCTATAGAGTTGCTTTACAGCAAAATTTGAATTTGTCTGATATTTAGTGAAGTTTGTTATATTGATCGTTATTTTGCTGTTTGTATGAAGCGCTATATAAATGGTGACTTGTCTCGACTTGAACATGAAACCTGTTGAAAAACAGTCATTTTTGCGATTCCGCTCGGTGCCACTAACGATGCATAATTTCAAAAGTGCAGCACCAGCGCTCCATGATCTTGTATATAAACTTCAGAGAGGCAGCAAAGGTAGAAGGATGTTGTAAAGAGAGTAGCCGAGCTTTATGTGTGCAGAAAGAGGAGCTAATCAGCGCAGAGCGCTCGGCCTATCACTCTCTCCTCTCCCATTGTTACTGGCCTCGCTGGCCTGTGCTGAGCTTCTTAGTTGGTAATTATGTCAGCTCCAGCCTAAATGATTTATTATTTATTTTGCCAGACTGCAGCCTGAGAGACAGCTGCCCCTGGAGTGGTCATTAATGTGCTATCTGGCCGGGCAGGGCGTAGCTCCTATGATCCTGACCCAATCTCAGATCCTAATCCAAGGAGGAAGGAGGCTGCAGGCCAGGATTTGGCGGCCCAGCTATCTCACTCTCTATAATTGATAGGTTCTAGGCGATTATACGCTTCACGTGATTAAGATCTATAACGATGTATTGATCGGACTGCACTGGGATTCGACCAGGGGGTGTGAGACATCCACGACTACCCGCTCCGCCCTCCTTCCCCTCCAACCGATGGTTTGACATTTCGATATCTGACATTAGATAAAAGCACGCGAGTGTGTATCTGTACGTGTGTGTCTTTTCCTCCCCGTACGGCGAACCTGCAGATGAAAGGGACGAATGTTGTTTGAGTTTATGAGTACATACATATTTACAGTGTGCGCGCGGAAACATGCACATCTATCAATCCGGGGATCAGAAGAGGAGCTGGATTGGATTTTGAAGGTTAGGCTGAGAAGCCTGTGGGTGGGTGATTATTAATTATGATAGCTGTAGACTCAGATTTTATCCTGCAGTCGGAGACCTGTGGGACATCAGCTGAGCCGGGTTGGCTGACACTGAGACAATCAGGAACAGGATGATGTGGCACTTGATGGGAACGCAGTGGGGGAAAAAAGTGCCACTTTCATCTAAGACATCAGGAATGATTTGTAGTTCTAATACAGCATAAAAGTGTTTTTTTAGAGCAGAAACTCAGGTTATTGGCAAAATCTTATATTTGAAGCTGCTGCTTGCTAAGCTACAAGCTAATCAAGGAGTTAAAATATGGCTGAGCTACACTTTAAAACTCAAGTTATGCAAAAATTAGCTATATACGTTGAAGCTATTTAACTTTTAGGATCTGAAATCAGGGTGACGGCATCTATGTCAAAAAGTATAAACGGAAGCATTTAACTAAATATGTCACCTGTAAAAAAGTGATGCAAGGACATAAATGGTTTGAAGAATCGTTTATTTGATTGGCGCATCTTATCAGTGAATTGTTTGTTTGCGTGAATCATTTGAATGATCTGATTCACTAAAAATGAATTGGACTTGCAAAAATGAGATAATGGAGCATTTAAAAAAGTATGATTTATTTTATGTGTTCTTTAAGCCTAAACCATTTATCATCGCTAAACTTTTTTCAATTACTACCAATCAATAATAATAGTTAATTTAGTAGCCTTGCTACTTTTGTTTTAATTATCTAGCTACTCCTCAAATGGACTACTTCATAAAGTAATTGTGAAATATGACATTTTTGTCTAGTGAAAAGTCAACATGTAACTGAATGTGTCGTTGCCCAACATTTTATTTAAATATGTTTTAATAAGTTAATTGATAAATTAATATTCACCAATAAATATAATTAATAAAATTAGTTATAAAATTATAAACGGCAGCATTTAAATAAATATTTCACTTAAATGGTTAGAATAATCGCTTGTTCAGTTGGAGAATCTTTTATTTGATCAGTGAATCGTTTGTTTTCATGAATCATGTGAACAAACTGACACACTAAAATGATTCCTCCCACTATTAAAAAGCGCATACATGATGTGACCAAAAATTCAGCAATGTACTGTGTTTTCTTAATCGCTAAACTGTTCAAACTAAAAGCAGCTTGTAATTAAAGTGAATAAAGTTAATTTAGTAGCATTGCTACTTTTGTTTTAATTAGCCACTCCCTAAATTGAGAAATCATTTCTCAATGATATGTAAAACATTTTTGTCAAATGAAAAGATTCAGGAAAAATCAAATGTACGTATAACTGTAAATGACTTGCCAATTACCCAAAGCTCAATCTTTTGATGAGCTAAGCTCAGTTCAAGATGGAGCTTTTCAACTGACTCTTTGGCTATCAACAAGCTTCCCTGCTGTCGATTTACCATGCGAGAATCCATCCCTCTTGGTAATAAACAGAGTGCAGAAGGGAAACAGAGCGAGAGTGGGGAAATTAAAGAAAAGCAGACAGAAGCATTTCTAGCTCATTCCTGCATTATGGCGCATTTCCATTTTTTTTGCCTCAGCCTTAATCTCCATTGAATGACTGTCATCGCCCTCCGGCGGTAATTAGGAACGGACTCTGGACAACAACAGACAAGTCGGCCTAGCTTGTCTCAAGCAGCAAATTACCTTTAGCTTATGGTAAGCAATATTCCGTGCCAGGCAACTTTTACTGCTGATTAGCAATTAGCCCAAACTACCGGCAGCCGAAGAGCTAATGTTTAATTTGGTCTGCTAATGATAGACTCCCATCTAGTGAGCGCAAGCTGGGAGAGCGAACTCAGGGGAGGGGGCTGGGTGTAGAAACGTATGGATTTCTTCTTAATTCCTTTTCATTTACAACCTGACAGGCCCGCAGGTAGTAAGGAAATTTCTTAGCGATTAGTAATGGCTGCCCCCTCAAAGTGGCGAATGAATGTTAATGCTTCTCTTCAAGGCCTTCGCCCGAAAAATACACACTCCTGAGGCCAAGTAATAGTGTTTTCTTTCACAAGCACAAAATTGCATTAAAAAAAAGGTGACGGTGAAGAAATTAGGTGCGCAGCGTGACCAAAAGAACATGGACGAATCCTGCTAATTGCTAAAAGGTGCATAAAATCATGCATTCAACTGCTTAGACAAACATTTCAGATCCTAAAGAAATTTAAACCTGGAGTGAAACAGCTCGACCTGGACTGCACTAAAACCAAACCTGAAACCTTTTGGGATGAATTGGAACCGCTAATGCTAGTCATACCCCATATCAAAGGTACACAAGTGAGAACTCTCGTTGGCTGCTAAATACCTTGTTTTCCGTAAAGAGGCTGTGTGTTTGTTTGCAAACATGAGCAAGTGGTGTCAGCGGGGGCTTCAAAGCATCCCTTAAGACCCTGCTAATCATTCTCATGTAACCGAGCACACACTTGTGGGCTGGACCCGCCAAATCAGGTGGACTAGCTACAGCACTCACTCAAGGCAAGTTCAGCGTAGATGCTTGTTAAGAATGTGCAATGGTTACCGTGGGAATTATCCCATCCCTCGAGGCTAGGGAGTTCTCTGCGCTAATGAACGGCAAGGATGAGGCTCGTTATCCTCCTCTGTCTGTCTGATATTCAGCCACAGTGTCTCATCTCACACGCGCCTCTCTAGTAAAGATGGAGGAAAGTTGGTGGATTTCGCTCTCACGTGGACCGGCGCTTCGAGATATATCCCCTGTGGTATACGGTTAGACTGAGATGATATTTCTCAATCTATCTATCTATCTATCTATCTATCTATCTGTCTATCTGTCTGTCTGTCTGTCTGTCTGTCTCATCCATCCATCCATCCATCCATCCATCCATCCATCCATCCATCCATCCATCCATCCATCCATCCATCCATCCATCCATCCATCCATCCATCCATCCATCCATCCATCCATCCATCCATCCATCCATCCATCCATCCATCCATCCAAAATATTTTCCAAATAAAACATTCTAATTCACTCTGGCAATTTTAAATATAAATTGCAAAAATAACACAATCTTCAAAAGCCTGGTTTTTAATTGTGAAGACAGATAATTTCTTGATAATATCACCCTCAATATTTTTTTCATACAGTGTAAATGTGTCTTTAGACACCAAAATGATGCCCGCCTACATATTTTAGGAAAGGTCCTCTTCAAAAAGTTTGAAAACCCCTTATGAGCGAACTGTACAATGAAACAAATTTTTTGTGTCTTATGAATTAAATATTGAAAGACCTACTGGTTTGTAGTAATTAGAGGTTGAGTAAATGATGATGTTTGATAGTTAAAAATAAGGATAAATGACATGAAGTTATTCTGGAATTAATAAATGGCAATCCTAGATTTGAGAAGCAAGTTTAAAAAAGAATAAAATAAAGTAGAAACACGGCAAACACAATCCTTCCCTTAGGGAGTGATGTTGTAAACTTCAGGTGCTTCATGCAGAGTTTGAAAAGAGAACAGGTTGTCCACGTTGACCAGTGTTGCATGTTGTTAGTTTGTTTACTTTTTGTTATTTCTTTCTAATTCTTCTTCCTCCCTTTCTTGTTCTTTTCATCAGACACAACCGAGATACAGGCAAGGTGTGGTTTTACTGCTTGGCAAGTTCAAAAGCAAAGGGATGTTTTCCTTTTCCTTTCCAAAGTCCACAAACCCAACTTTTTCAAATCTGTGTTTCTGATTTGTGCAAGCTCTTGGGAATGATGACAGCGGTGGAAAAGAAAAGGGGCCTGTTGAATCGAGTGGTGGGAGAGGTAGAGAGGGGCAGAGAGAGACTGAGGATTGAGAAGGAGAAAAAGAAAGGGAAAGAGAGAAAGCACTAGAACATGGAACTCTCTCACTCATCCTCTCTCTCTCTCTCTCTCTCTCTCTCTCTCTCTCTCTCTTTCATACACACACACACACACACACACACACAAAAACACAAAAAAGACTGACAGGCTGGAGCTTCAAAGCTTTAGCTTCTCTCTATCCTTCCTCTGGTGTGGAATTTCAATGCAGTAATTCATTTTTCATTGGGGGGTTGGGGAGGGCGAGGAGGTTGGGGCAGGAGGAGTGTGTATTCTTTCAATGATCCACTTCTGTTCCTCTTATAGTGCTGATGTGTTTTAGTAAACTATATGAACACAAATACAGCCATGCATACTGTAATCTGCAGCTAGTTTCCGCCACTCATTCAAAAATGTGACAAAGAAACCGTGATTTTGTTCATATTCGTTTGGCACAGAGAAAAAAACTTTAGGTTTCCTAGACTTTTACATTAAGATTAAAAGTTGTTAGAAATGCATGAGTGGCAACAGAATTTGTACAGTATGTAAGATGTGTCATGTTGTAGTTTGTTTGAGTTAATGGGCACCAATTTTATTTTATTTTAACAATCATTTAGCATTTTGCGGAAGTTTATTTTGAACCCTTCATCATAACCTGTACAAACATTTCATTTTACCATGAAAGTTTGTACTGTTAACATTAGTGCATTAGGTATCATGCACTGACAATAAACAATACTTTTACAACATTTATTAATTAAAAATTATATTTAAAAATTAAAATAAACAAACAACAGTGTATTACCATTAACCTAAAATAATGAATGGTATAAAAATTAACTCATTTTCATTAACTAATTTTAACACATTTAACCCTATAATGATACTTAATTTGGTGTAGAAACAATGGTAACACTTCAATAAAAGCCTTTACGTATAATTCATTAATAATGTACATTATAATAATGCTTTGTATCTTTTAAGAAATAATTGTAACCAAAGTTAAAATGCATTATAATATTTGCTGAATATATCTGAAATTGGTTGTTTGTCATGTTTTTTAATGCATTGTACTTTCTAAATGTGTGTTCAAGATAAGTATTATAATGTACTATAACTTTACGATTATTCATAAGTTCCATACAGTGCATTATAAGGTGCATTTACAAGGCATAATTAATGCGTTAGTAAGTAAAGTGATACCACGACGATTTTCACAAGATTACAAGAAATGGCAAGTAACACATTGAATTAACATGAAATTTTTAAGTATGTAAAACATTCTCCGATAATCTTAGTTTAACAACTTCGAAAAATATTTTTTACAATGTAGCTGAAAAATCCTCCAACAAACTTCTTAATCCTCCAGCTTGTGTCAGGCTGAAATCTCACTCTTAAACTTTTTTTTTTACAAAATGTAACCATCTCCATCACCCGGTTGGTGGCTGGCCATAGACACCTTTGAGCCACCATTATTTTATCTTAGCGTACTTAAAGGTCTGTAGGATCCACAAGCCTTTGAGGGTAAGTGGTGCCTCTAGTGGCACATCAAGGAGGTGAGAGGAGGCGAAGAGGTCAATGCTCAGGGGTACCTCGGCTATCTCGACCTCGTCCTGGGGTGCTGCCCATGAGGGACGTGTCAGCATGTTGCGCCTCTGATAAGGAAAGGTCAATCTGCTACCATCATCCCATGGCCCAAGGCCCGCTGAAAATACCAGAAGAGAAGTCAAAGAGCCGCAATGCATCTTATAATATCAAGTTTTCCTTTCTTCAGGCCCCAACAACGAAACCTCAAACCGTTTCCTCATATATTCCTTCAGCAAAATGCATCATTTTAAGATTCCCCTCCTTGAAGGGCACAATCACGCATAGGCTTCTTCTTTTCCAGCCCCCACCCCCCACCCCACCCCCGAACCATCTCACTCTGTTATTTCTGATTAGCTGTAAACGAGCAAATATTTTCCCAGTGTTCGCCAGGTTAGATCCCCATTTAATTAAACTGGCTCATTATGTCGCTCTCTGATTAGTGGAGGGGAATCAATTATTCAATTCACAAACATGGGCCGCAGGAGCTGGAGGTGCACAAAGAGCTGCTCATTTAATTCCAAGGACACTAATTAGCTACAAAGCAAAGCTGCAACTTTCCGTCTCTCTCCATCCCCCCCCCCCCCACCCTGCTTCCTCAATTACCGCAAACGTAGGACACTGGGTGTGAGGGGCGGGGAGGAGGGCTGAAGCAGACGAGAAGAGGAGAGCATGATGGGAAACGTAGGTGGGGCGGGTCAAAGCGTTCCTTATTTGGCAGGATTCCTGTCTTGTTAGCGGGGTCGAGATGTTGCGGACGGCAGTGTTATTTGCTGATATGTAGATCGGAGGGAGAGCTAAGCATCCAGGAAACGACCCGAGGGATTTCCAGCAGCTTCAAACTCAAAGGCCTGCCACTTTTGTTCTCCGCAATCAAACGGCAGGCAATTATCCGAATTATTGACAGCAGATTTCTCATTTCAACTGCAAATTAAGGCTATCAATAAAGCTTTCTGATGCAAAAGTGACTAATTAACCAACGGAGTGGAGCTCTGAAGCTGCGTTGTAAAAAGAAGAAAAAAACTCCAGTCGGTAGCACGTAGTGGAAACACAGGGGAACTAATTAGTTTAATTATCAAAACAGCTAATTAAAATTACACAGTTGCCTAATTAGTTCTGTGCTTCTTGCTGTCTCTCTCTCTCTCTCCCTGTCTCTCTTATTTCCTCTTTGCCCTCTCACTCTTTAATTGACAGGTTTAAGTTAAATATAAAACAGTAGGAGAGAGAGAGGAAAAAGACGAAGAGAAAACACGTATGGTGGGGTACCGAGAGTTTAACGCATTATCTCGGATGATGCCGTCTGCTCAAGTGGCAGCTATACGGAGCTGCAAAATAAATGAATTTCATCCAAGCAATCCTACTAAATTCTCTTTGATGTGAATACATTTATCCTCCTCTTGTTATCCTGACTAAAAACAAAATGAGATAAAACTTGCCATTCTGTAAAAGACAAATTTAAAGTCAACAAAATTAGAGTTTCGTCATAGCTTTCATCTATATGCTAATCTACTCCTAAACGTTGACTAAATTCACTATATATTTATTTTTCTCTTTCAGGAAGATGCAGCAGTGATGACTCATCCTGCACTACACAGAATTTTGTCCAATCAGATGCTCTCTTGAGGGAGAATGCCCCTCCCCACTAATACCAAATGCCAGCGACTAGTAAGTAGTAAATCATGGCAGTGATGTGGCTATTTAAAAAACAGAGCTGATCCGTTCAATATGTCCCGTCCAAAATTCCTGTTCCAACAGGAAATATGTCTACACAGTAAACATGAAATGGCTTGACATGTGCCGTTTTAAGTCAACATGACTTAAAATGGACAGGTTTCAGTTTTATTTGCTGTATTGTTGATGATTTAAAAATATTGGTTCTTCAAAACATAATAGCCTTCTCCGCCTCTGAATGGATTAAATCCAAGCTTTCTGTTCGAAAATATTTTACATTACAAAAGTAAAATGGGGTAACACTTTATTTTACAGTGTCCTTGTTACATGTTACATGTACTTACCATAGTAATAACAGTAAATTATGCATAATTACATGCAACTAACCCTAAACCAAATCCTAATCCTACCCTAACCCTATGTAGTTGCTTAATGTTACTCAGTACTTAAATATATGATTACACTGTAACAATGACACCTTAAAATAAAGTGTAACCAAATGGATTACTTGTAACTACCATTTCATTTTGAGTGAGAAGTCTATTTTGAGATGGAAAGTGGAGCATAAATACTGGTAATAAATAGGAGAATGAAAGCAAAAGTGGCCATTTCCTTTCTGTTTGCATTTGTGTGGATGTGTGAACAACATAATGACTGATATACATGATGGACATCACAATTTACAATCCAGTGTACTGCAGGTGAAAAATGTAACTGCTGAAAATTCTTGATGCAACCATCCTTGATTGTCTTTTCCCAAACAGCAAACATGATGGTAGAAGAAAGGCAAAACTAAGATATGTTTGTAAGTAAACTTTATTTCAATGGTTCACTTAAGACATTTTACTAACTAAGTAACTTTGCAACTACATGCCAACTTATTCTACTCACCCGAACCCTAACCTAACAGTCTACTACAGTCTACTGATACTCTAATGAGAGTTAGTTGACATGTAGTTGACTTAACTTGTAGATATTAAAATGTCTAAAGTGGACCATTGAAAGAAAGTGTAACCTGTTTGGGTATAAAAACATGTTGAGGGGTTTGCATCATGATAAAAAGCACCAGTGGCAGGCCCCTTTCATTGTTTGGGGTGTCTCTGTGTATCAGATCGGCCTCTGAACATGCAAATGGACCGGAGGGCCCGTCTTCCCACCTGGCTCCTTTTGGCCATGCTGGTATTTTTAGCAACGCTAATCAGGCAGCTTATTATTTCTCGAGTTCACAGAAACTTTGAACTCCAGACTCCCTCTGCCTAAAAGATTCATGAAGGCCGCGGCATCGGGGGACCTGCTTAAGTTTGCAGTGGGGTCAGAGATCGACGTTATCCCTTCGGCAAGCGCAGAAAAACAAATTGCATATGTTAAGGGCATGTCTGGTACATAGTGTATTGTTCAATTCACAGTTTCTTTTCCCAGTGTCTGTCTTACACCTTAAGCTAGTTTTTAGGCTATACAGGCTTTACAGAGCTAACAAAACATTTCTGTAAATAAGGGTAATATGACGACCCCCAAAACGTCTGTATTGGGCTATTTGGTTGACCTACAAAATCTTGAGTCAACCGATAGTTATATAAACATATTGAGTAACTGTTTATAC
Source organism: Squalius cephalus (assembly GCF_949319135.1). Lineage (NCBI taxonomy): Eukaryota > Metazoa > Chordata > Actinopteri > Cypriniformes > Leuciscidae > Squalius > Squalius cephalus. The sequence continues at coordinate 45,527,638 of NC_137125.1, forward strand.
CACATAGAACAGATACAGGTTTTACCTCAATGACATTTTTCAAATTATTTATGTATTATAGCATTTATTAATATTTTGAATTAGCTATTTTTATATTTCCAGTTTTCATTGTATTTTTTATTAGTTTGTTTATTATTTTAGCTCTAATTAATTTTTATTTCACTTTTAGTCATTTTAGTACTTTAACTTTATTTTAGTTAGTTGCCAAAGCAACATAATTTTGAAGTTGAAGTTATATAAAGTTGAAGTTTTCCATCCAATTTTTATATTGTATTTTATTTCAGCTTTAATTTGAATAGTTTTAGCTGACAATAGCAATACAGATTTGGTCAGAAGATAAATGAAAACCAATGACGTTTAATCATGTCATTGACGTCCAACCGGATGTGTACAAAGGTGACGTATTTGATTTCTAAAGTTACAGCGGAGGGTTTTCAGTAAATAGTCATTTAAATTTTCATCTGTTTCTCACACATCCTTAGCGTATGATTTCAGAAGACACATCCACACACAAATATATTCCCTTTTATGTTTATTTTTCCTTTCATTTTTGAAATCATTATGAACTGTTGTTGGAAATGAGCTGAAAATGAATCAAAATATTTTCGTTTGTGTTCCACAGATTAAATATCATCATACGGGTCTGAAATACCATGCAGGTGAATAAATAATGACAGATTTTTAGATTTTAGATTTCTGTGTGAACCATTCCTTTATAATAATTACGCTAATTTCCATTCTGTTGTCATTTGTAAGAAACTCTGAAGTGAATTCTTTAGCGCACTTGTAAACCAAGGGGACTTTATTAGAGCGTGAGTGAATATGAAAGGTGTTCCAAAGTGAAGGCGTTTGTGTATAAAATGCAATCTCGGTCCGGTCAGCCAGCAGGGGGATGCATGTAGATTGCAGGGTGAATTGCCTGCAAAGCTGCTGTCCGATTTGAATTGTCAATGCGTCGCCGTTCCATTTGACTCATACAGAGACCACTTTGGCTCAGATAGTGCAAAGACAGATTCCATCAGGTCCTTATCTGTTACAACCTGCATTGCTTGCAATTGGATTCAATAGCGGCCAATAATAGAGTTATTTTTTTAAACATTAGGATACCTGTTTTTTTTTTGCACTGGTCAGCAGCAGGGTGTGTAGGGATGAGAAAAAGGATATAAAAGGGAACCTTATTCTACCTTGTTTTTTTCCCCACCTCCTGCTGTCCGATGCCATGAATAGTGTATTATTCCGATCATTTTTCTGACTTTCAGGAAGAAAAAGTAATTTTATCTGGTAAAGGATATATTTTTTTCTTTCAGCCAGCCCATCCCAAGAGTGGTGTGCATTGTGCCGAGCTGAAGAAATCTCATCACTGTATTGATACATCACAAAAGCCAAGCGCAATCATCGTCTGTGAGAGATCCTCTGAGACCAATTTAGGACCCCACAGACTTTGACCATAACATTTAAATCAGCAAAACGGACTAATTTAGTGTTGGCTATGATAGTTCTGAATACAATTATTGCACCCTCAACATGGCAGAATTCATTAAAATAGCCATATAACTGATATCAGTGTTAGTCCAATTTTTCTATAATTTCCTCACTCTAAAATAATTGGACCTAGATCTCGTTTTAAGGCCATGGGAGAACTTTGATGGGACTCATTTGCTATAAGGGTGTCTTTTTCAAACAAGACATTAATTAAGTGAGAATATCTGTTCTGCAATACTCTGCCTTATATTTCTTTGACAGCTTTTAAGGAATTAAAGGAACAGTTCACTCAAAGAAAAAAGTAATTATTTATTCACCTTAATGACGTTCTGGACCAACCTATATAACTTTTATTTCTTCCGTGGTACAAAAAGTGCATATTTTGAAGACTCATGCAGCTTTTTTACTATACAACATATGATAGCTTTGTTTGAGGAACTGGCTGATATTGAAGTCATTATTCCCTGCTAATCTTCTTCTCCAGTGAGCTGATAACTCAAGATTCACTGTGACTGAATCATTAGTCGACACACTGAGTCAGGAGGTTGAACTTCATGTTTTGGAATTTATTCTCATTATATAATGGGCCCTATCATACACATGGCGCAATGTGTGTTTTGCTAGTTTCAGCCCGACGCAGTTATCATTTTAACGTCCTGCGCCGCGTTGTTTAAATAGCAAAACTAGCTTTAACCTCGCGCATGAGCAGATCTGTTTCCTCGCTAGTGAAGTGTTCAGTTTTTCTGCTTGTAAATTCCGCCATGTAAATAGCGAATCTGCCATGGCGCGAACGCAACTGGCTTTTAAAGGGAATGGGAGATGAGACTCTGATTGGTTCATTGCATGTTACGCCCAAAATACACCCATTACTCATTAAGAGAATAGGAACAACCCTTTTAGACCATGCACTGTGCGCGCTGTCCATTTTTCCCATCGTTAAAGCTACACTGTGTAGGATTTTCTCCCATCTAGCGGTGAAATTGTATATGACTACCAACTGAATATTATTTGCTAGCCCCTCCCATTCCGAGGGCGTTTTAACTCCTACGGTGGCCGTATTATTTCAAATCTGCCGGCAGTCGCGAGTAATCTCCCCCTCGCTTTTATCACGGTGCCACTGAGTGTAAAAACACGAAAGGCAAAGCTTGAATTTCCAGGTATGTCCCTCTTTGGCTAATGTATTTTCAAGATGGAGGCGAAACATGGCTTCCGCCATTCGAGCGACTTGCTCACATGTATTCTAAATGGCAGATTCTACGCTTACGAGAATATTTGATTAGTTGGTAGAAGTAATTACACATTAATGAGCACATATAATTTTGAAAGAACAAAGTGTTTTTTGCTAAGAATCAACTTAAAAAATTACACAGTGTAGCTTTAAACTAGCAAAAGTGGATTCGGACATGCTCTAAGTGCACTTGCGCCGTGCGCTTTATACCATGCACTTAGATCGTTAAAATAGGACCCTATGACTTTAATGTTATAATTCTATGACATCATTCTTGTAATTGGACTTTTTGTCTCAAAATGTCATTCTCATTGTTTTTTTTTCTCCTTCAAATATTACTACTTTAATCTCATGGTGCTACAACGTTATTCCTGTAATGTTGACTCTTTTCACAAAATATTACTCCTTCAATGTCATATTGCCACAATTTTTCTCAAAATATATTATCTTATATTCAAAGTATTACTAGTTTAATGTCAGTATGCTTAACTTAATTTAATTTTAACATAATTTCTCAGTGTTAATTCTTTAATGTTAATATTTGACTTTATTCACGTCAAAGTTCGGTAAAAGTTATGACTTTATTCTCAAAATTTCAAAGTTTCAATATGGCTATTCTTGTAATTTTGACTTTTGTTCTCAAAGTATTACTACTTTAATGTTAATATTTGGCTTTATTCTAAAAGTCCTATTTCAAAGCCGCTTTATTCTCAAAATGTAGAATTGAAAAGAAATGGTCAAAATTATATTTCATTGTAAAAGAGCTGTGTGGTAATTATTTTTAAAAAATCAACTGGAAAATTCCATGGGTTTGGAAAAATAAATAAAAACAGAACTGTCGTCTTTCAGTGAATTATTCCTTCAAAATTGGACATTAAAATCTATTTTTGAGGTTTCCCATGCGTATTCCCTTGAGTAAATGTAATATGAAGTTCTCCAAACATATCATTATGAGTCGTAGTGGTACTATTCCCAGTTTCTTAGCGTGCTAAGAAACGATAAAAGCAAGTCTCAATTTGCCTTCATGTTAAAAGTTCAAGTCAAATATTCATCCTTTGCCTGAATCACATTACGTTTTTTTTGTCCTCTAGAGTCGAGCGTGTTGGTATCAAGTCAAACAATGTGTGCATCTGCTCAAAGAGTCAGAATAAGATGGGTGAAACTCTTTAAGAAAAGCCTTTTTTGATTGCTTCAGATGCAGACGTTCGTCTCTTGGAACAGAACAGAGCTGTCACAAACTCCATCTTATTTACATTTTCTTTTTTTCCCACCCCACACACACACGCCGCACTGTTCCAGAAACGCAAAAGGGAAGGAGCCCAAAAAAAGAGTGTCTTTCAATGCCAAGGTGCCAGGGCCTTCTTTTTAAGCCGTAAATGTTCTGACGCAGGAGAAGAGAAGGCGATAATGAGAGCTGAGCTCCTTTCCAAGACATCCGTATTGTTTTAATTGTTCGAGCCACATAACGGAAGAGAAGCGAAAGTCTCTGAGCTGCAGCGCCAACATTTAAAAAAAGAACAAACCTGGCTTTTTCCAATGCGTTGGAGCAATTATGTACAAACCCTGTAATTATGCATATCTTTTTGAAACATGTAAAGCTGTATGGAAATGAGTCTGGGCCGATTTAACTCCACACCACGCACCCCCCACCAGCAGCACATTGTTTGATATTTCAGAGAGTTTTGGAGAAGTAATGGGGACTTTAAGTCAAGGTTTTGCGCGAGAGTATGTGAACGTGGGTGTGAGCGCGCTGAGCTAAAAGGGGAAGCTTTAGGCCGTTTATTGCGGGGAAACGGTGAGAAATTGCTACAAAAACACACCCTGTGTGAAACTCCTTCCCTTCCTCCTGCCTCGTTGTCGCTTCCCCTCCTCCTTCGCGCGTGAGGTCCCACCCTTAATTAAGCCTGCTGGGGTTTAAAAGTGTTGAATCTCGTTTAAAGACCATCTCAGCACATTTAGAGGACCGTGCGGGTGCACGCGCTCACATGGTAATCAGGCCATCCGCTGGTATTTGAGTGGAAATCTTATTTTCAGACAGATCCCCCCCCCCCACACACACACACACACACATACACAAAAACACACTTGTTTTCCCAGTGATTTCTGAAAAGATGCGGCGTGTCTGGAGATGAGAAAGCCGGACCGATTGTTCCCGGCTGTAAGTGAGAATATCTCTGCTCAGCACCTCTGTTTCGTGCAATTACCACTTGTTAATCCTTTCAGAAAGAAATTCAATTACTTTTATCAAGGTTATTTCATACATGATAGACAGAGCTGATGCGAGGGTGCAATGAAAGCGGTGCGTTTTGTGTTTCTGGCCAAATAATTGAGCTACGCTTGCTCTTCCAGGAGAATGGTCTTCCCAGAACCACGACAAAGCGACTTGTAACAGCTCTATGAACAACCAATAATGGGGACATTATTCTGGTTCACCGGGAGCTAAGCACCTGTTACTGCTCTTCAACGAAGAACCAACACTGACATTTAAAATGTTCATTTTCAACATTGATAACAGCTTATTGGCAGGAGTCTGTGCCGGTAAACCGACCAAGGCTCTTTAAATGCACGCAAAGTGGCGAGATTAAAATCAAATAGGTGTTTAGGTTTTCTTCCTCCGCCGTTTTTTCATTCCCTTCTTTTTCTGCTTGACTTATCTGCATTCGTTCCTCTAGACCCTCTCTCAGGAAGAGCAGTGGAATCTGGGTTGCTCCCCCCCCCCCCTCCCTTCCGCACCAATTACCCCTGGATGGATTTTTTTTGGAGTGAAGCCGGATAATTGTGTAATTATCTGGGTGAAATAGGAAGTCTAATGTGTTAAAGTGGGATTTTTTTTTAAGCCAGTGGTGTAGAAGGAGTATGGCAGGACCAACCTGCCAGAGAGGTGGACGCTCAACCAAATTGATAAGTGAAGAGATAAGTCCCACTTGGCTGAAGTATAGTATGACCACCAATTCCACTTTGGAGAAGGCAGAGAGACCCAGAAATTGATTTGATTTTTTCTTTTTTTTTTTTTTGAGTGGAATAAATCAACATAGGCGAATCAAGTGGCATTCAAGTGTTTGGGGGTCCAATTATTGTTTTATTAGTATTATTGTTTTGTACATGTACATAGAATATTAATAAAATAATACCGGTGCCAGATAGGTGTCCCACTGACTTTAATAAAGGGCAAAGATCAATGATGATTGGTCAACAGGCCCTAAACACATCATTTTGGGTCCCGCCCAGACAATGTGCTTCACTGGGAGTCAATTATGAGAGCATCATGAACTCTTTTTGAATTGGAAAAAGCATCTGATTAGTTTATTGGACATTGGGATTTCAATCAGTGTATTTTTGTCCCAATATGATGATTGGAAAAGGTTTTAAATGGGTGAAACAAACAGCTAGTAATGAAGTTGATGATGCACATGAGGCGCATGATTCATAAAGTAATATCCTTGCATCAGTTGTGCATTAAACTGTGGAACCTGACTCGGTTTTACTTTATTGTGTACATTAAATGGTGATCACCTTAAATATCCAAATCGGAGTAATATACTGTAGCAATAACATTCAGATTATCCTCTTGGCTCCACTGCCTTTGATGCCATGTTTTAATCAATGAATAAAATGAACTAACTACTGGAATTCCAAGGTGGTCTGTTCCCATTTAACTTGCACAATATTACATTGACCCTAAACCGCTTTTCTTCACACGTGATTTCACATTGGCAGATCTCAGATCTTTGCTCCAAGACAAAGCTGCTGGTAAACAGCAACTTGTGAAAATGAGGGTTTGGAGGGAAGAGAAACAACACAATGAAAATTCAGGGGAAAAGCAACATGAGATATGTTGTCTCCTTCAGCGGTTGTTAGGAAATAAATTGCTTTTGAAAGTAGAAATGTTTACCTCAATTGAGAGACGTTTTATGCCCTTGACAGGAAATTATTTCACAGCTTCTCTTGCGGTTGCTCTTTCCAATGGTCATGTTTTCTTAACCTTACAAAATAACTTGGCCTCTACATTCACCTCGAGTATAAACACTTATTCTGTGTTTTGAGGCCTCTCTCAACGGGTACCTTAACTAATTTCTTTCTTCTATGGAGAAACTGCCGCGATAGAATGGATGGAAAAGAGGCGTGCTGCTATTCTGACTACTCCCCATATTTGCCCTTTGTGTTGAGTATGTAGCAAGTGGCAGAAAGGAAATCGAATGTAGAATTGCACTGACAGTCAAAAATTGAACTTTTTTTTGCTCTTTAAATTTGTATTAAAAGTATGCACCTTGCTCACATAATATTGCAGTTGTTGTTAGCAAAACAAATCATATGAACTGTACAATTGAGAGTAAAATTTGTTTATGGCTGTTAATGTAGGCAGGGTTGGCCCATTGTTGGCTTCCAGACAATTTAGAACTTATCACTTCAATTTAATTGAGTATGTGGCAGAACTTTGGGAACAGACGGAGCATATAAAATGAAATCTGAAGGTACATCAGAATGGCCATTCTGTGTTAGTCTGCAGCTAATGATCAATTTTCGGAACATGTTTTCATCTGAATACCATTTGAAGAGTTTTGCAAACTTGAACAAACAGATTGTGACAATAATGACAATCATTACAGTCACTATACGTATGCATGCATGTATGCATGTATACCTGTATGTATACATGTATACAGTACCTGTATGTATGCATGTATGTATGCATGTACAGTATACCTGTATGTATGCATGTATATGCTGCCGATTTAAAAAATGAACTAATTGATCGCATATTTTTCTGTATTTTCTGCGATTAATCCCACTTAACATAAAATGTATTATATTAATTAGAAATTAATATAGAAACAACACAAAGACAGTGTATTTTAAATAATTGAAAGGAATCTTCATGTACAATGAATGAAGGCCAGTGTCACAGATGCCAGACTACTACTGATGTCTTGATGAATATACTGTTTTGATGAATATAGTTATGACACCAACATTTTTCATACCAGTCAAATTTTTCCATACTCTATTCCAATTTGTATACCACAACCAACAAGAACTACTATGTCAAGTTCAAACATTTTAAAAGACAAGTAAACAGTCAGTAATAAAGTAATAAAGAACAAATTACAAAAATAAATTGCAAAAATAAATATAATAGAACAAAGATACAAATAAAATTGTCAATGCTTTCAGGTAGATTTTCAGTTAGGTCTAACAGTAGTATTTAAGTAAGAAATACTACAGGTATTGAAAACAGTAATCAAATGTAAAATAACTCTGCATAGTCTTCACTGCATGAGTTAAAAACAGATTAATACTTATTATAGCTACAAAAAATATTCAGTCAAGAGCCAAGAATTTTGTTGCTTGATTATAATTAATGACAGACTGCAGAAGGATTATTATGCTGTCACCTGACGCACATCCAATTTTCTCTTTACGTTAATTTCAAACTTTTCAATTTTGAAAACAATTTTGTGTGGTTTTGTCTGTTCAAACACTATAGGACGCAAAAGAGAACCCAATGCATTACTGGCATGCTTGTTTCGGGTCAGTGCCTCTTCACAGACAGCGCACCATGCTGAATTGAGTTATATTTTGCTTCTTACACACGAATGGTTTAAAAGCACTTGAATGAATGATTGGCTGATCATAGGATAGGCTTTCATGCATACTATCTTCAGTCAGCCACTTTCTCTCACTTCGCAAAGCTGTTGAATGTTGAACCCATATAGCATGATCATATACTTTAACGCTAGGGCCCTGTGTACAGCTGACCCTCTTTCGGTCCTCACTGTAGCAATGAGCTGTAAAAGCATGCTAAACAGATAATATATACACTCACCTAAAGGATTATTAGGAACACCATACTAATACTGTGTTTGACCTCCTTTCGCCTTCAGAACTGCCTTAATTCTACGTGGCATTGATTCAACAAGGTGCTGAAAGCATTCTTTAGAAATGTTGGCCCATATTGATAGGATAGCATCTTGCAGTTGATGGAGATTTGTGGGATGCACATCCAGGGCACGAAGCTCCCGTTCCACCACATCCCAAAGATGCTCTATTGGGTTGAGATCTGGTGACTGTGGGGGCCATTTTAGTACAGTGAACTCATTGTCATGTTCAAGAAACCAATTTGAAATGATTCGAGCTTTGTGACATGGTGCATTATCCTGCTGGAAGTAGCCATCAGAGGATGGGTACATGGTGGTCATAAAGGGATGGACATGGTCAGAAACAATGCTCAGGTAGGCCGTGGCATTTAAACGATGCCCAATTGGCACTAAGGGGCCTAAAGTGTGCCAAGAAAACATCCCCCACACCATTACACCACCAGCCTGCACAGTGGTAACAAGGCATGATGGATCCATGTTCTCATTCTGTTTACGCCAAATTCTGACTCTACCATCTGAATGTCTTCAACTGTCCAATTTTGGTGAGCTCGTGCAAATTGTAGCCTCTTTTTCCTATTTGTAGTGGAGATGAGTGGTACCCGGTGGGGTCTTCTGCTGTTGTAGCCCATCCGCCTCAAGGTTGTGCGTGTTGTGGCTTCACAAATGCTTTGCTGCATACCTCGGTTGTAACGAGTGGTTATTTCAGTCAAAGTTGCTCTTCTATCAGCTTGAATCAGTCGGCCCATTCCCCTCTGACCTCTAGCATCAACAAGGCATTTTCGCCCACAGGACTGCCACATACTGGATGTTTTTCCCTTTTCACACCATTCTTTGTAAACCCTAGAAATGGTTTTGCATGAAAATCCCAGTAACTGAGCATTTGTGAAATACTCAGACCGGCCCGTCTGGCACCAACAACCATGCCACGCTCAAAATTGCTTAAATCACCTTTCTTTCCCATTCTGACATTCAGTTTGGAGTTCAGGAGATTGTCTTGACCAGGACCACACCCCTAAATACATTGAAGCAACTGCCATGTGATTGGTTGATTAGATAATTGCATTAATGAGAAATTGAACAGGTGTTCCTAATAATCCTTTAGGTGAGTGTATAGCCTATCAGTGAATTATTCACTCAACTGATTTGTTCAAAAACACTGATCCATTTAGTGAACGTGACTGTCTTCATGATTTGTTCAGGAGCAAAATATTTATTTTAGTAACTAAACAAGTGACTGCCTTTATTAGCAAGTCAATGAATCATTTGCTCAGCTGATTCATTTAGAAATTCAGATTCTTTCAGAAACGCCATTAGTACTGAATGTTGTTCCGAGTTTTACAGCAGTTACTACACTGGCTTTGGTTTACTTTCTGCAGTATTTAGGCAACTGTCAATGTTGTGTCTAAAATGCAAGTTACTCAACATTAACTTAATGAATGACACATTTGTGAATGCCACATAGTGGAACAGATCATCCATGTAGATTGCATCACTTGTATTTGCTTTTGATGTGACACTTGCGTCCGATGTTATTGACCTTTGTTTTTGTATATTCTTTTCTTGTAATACTGCTGTAATGGTTCTCATATTGTACATCTGACTTGTTATGAAAGGCACAGGCAAAATGCTTTTCTGTCAAATGTTGATAGTTCAAAATTAATAAATGAGTCACACCTGGGAATCGAGGTTTCATCAAATTTCACTTAAAGAGGCAACATCTATTAGCACCTCACACTTTAGCAGGCAGAATTTTAAACAAACAACGTGCTCCATTAAACAAGTTAATGCTTTTACGGTTCAAACATTCAATTTTACTGCGTATACCAGCGCAACCTCTTTTGAGAGCGATGGCACCATAGTTTATCGAGCACCTCTCAACCACAAACACAGGTAAACAAAAACACAATGGCACTCCAACCAAAGGGCCCTGTGTACAGCTGACCCTCTCTTGGTCCTCACTGTAGCATGTTCTGTTTACAATGAGCCGTAAAAGCAACAAATGATGCTAAATTGGGCACAAATGGATCTGGATTGTACTAAAAAGTTGAATGTGGACCTCTTACACTATAGTGCTGCTGCCATTACAGCAACAGGGAGACAAAGTTAACAAAGTCTGACATTTTAATTTAATTTAAAAATTTAAAATAACATACTTCAAATATTTCAATAGTGGTCTCAAACCTTTGGACCTCTTAGTGTTTTACTGTGATCTTACGTTTAATGCACCTGAAACAAAATTCCCAACTTTAAAACTTGGAATCTAGATTAATGCCACTGCAAAGCACCTTTTGACAACATCACCAATAATGTTGATTGAATAGTGATGATGACTGTCATAAAGGCTACGGTTGTCTGATCAAGTTACTGCATTCCAACTAACGACGACAACTGCAGGGAAAAAAAGAATTGACGATAGCTAATTAGCAAATCCATAATGTTTCCCTCCTTTTAAGCATCTCCCTCGAGGGTGTTTTGAATCATTATGCAAATGATGTTGTCAAATGTCAATTAGTGCAGGAAGAAACTCTCATGATTTATTATTTTCAAGAGTACTTTTGCAGAGGGAAACTTCTCCCACTAGTCATCAAAGGAAATGAAAGATGAGATATATGTGTGGGACGAGCGCATGCACGCGAGTGTCTCTCTCACACACTGCGGGGAGCGAAAACCTTCATTTGTAGGCAAAGGACAAGGGAACGCTTAAGTGGTCCACTCGGGGGCCGCACCAAACAGACCTTTGACATACGCCATTGTTTCAATTGGCAAGGGTTTAAACACAAGGACTCTACATTTTCGGCTTTTTTTAATTCGTTGCAGATGTTGCAATTAATGTCACAGACAAAAGATACTTTTTTGATGTGCCGTAATTACGAACAAGGACATAAACGCATCAGGAGAGCTTCTGTTTGACAGTTGAAGGATCCTCTTAATTTTTGTGTTTTTTGTTCCCTGACGTGTTTCGTTGGCTTGACAAGAGTTTCGCTTCCAAAACTATTCACGGCCCCTGGTGAAGGGCATTTCTTAGCAGCAGTGCAATTACCTAATAAATCAACCAATAAAAGACAATGTCAGGTGTCAATTAGGTTTTATAATTGAATAATTATTGGGTAAAGAGAGTCAAGGTAGGGTGATTAAGGCAGTGGTTCGCCAAATGTCAAAAAGCAATTGAAATGAATTACACAACTCTAAAACGACTCCCACGATTAGCTAGCAATAAAGCCTTGCTCCGTTTACTTTGTTTAGCAAAGCTTTCCTCTTTGGTTTTTCTCCCTGAACTCTTGCACTTTCTCTGCTCAGTCTCATCACTCAAAGGCTCTGGCTTTTGCAAAGTGGAGTTTAAAGGTTTCATTGCAATGCCTTAATTAACCAAGGCGTCTGTGCCCATAAACAGAGTTAAAGACTACATTATTATTGAGGAATACGGTCAGTTCATTTTGTAATGCACCTGCAACCATTTTAGTGCTATGATTCGCAATATTGTGACAACACATGGGCTTGATCTACTGTAAAATGCATGTTATAGATCGCCCTAATTGAGGGCTGCTTGGAGATTATCTGAAAAAAGTACAGGGCTTCTTTTTCAAAACCCAATTAGAGATCACATCAGGGTTGTTAGGTGAATTATTTATTCATTATCCAGAGGTGCATTTAATGGGGCAAACTCATTTAGATGCTCATTATCAATCTTGGCAACAGATCATATTATTTGGACGTTTTGATCTTTCTGAAGCACAACCGTGTACAGAATGAAGGTGGAGCTCTATGAAAAAACACCAACAACATGCCAGATCCTGCCTTTGATTAAACATTGAGGATTGGCCTCTTGCAGAGAACAGAGTCATTGACGGTTCAGCAGACTTTCTTTGGACTTGGCTCCAGGGGCGTGGCTACATGTGGGCAGTATATATATATATATATATATATATATATATGTGTGTGTGTATATATATATATATATATATATATATATATATATATATATATATATATATATATATATATATATATATATATGTATGTATGTATGTATATATGTATATGTATAAAAAATATGTGTGTGTGTATTCACAGTTTAAAAGTTTACATTGACAGTTTAAAAATGACATTATAGACAACTAATCGTACTCCAACTTCAGATTTGTACCGAAAAAGAAAATACACCACAAAAGGAAACTTTAAAATTGGGGTTATGAGTGGATTTTGATTGGCAGCATATGCTAAACATCAAGGTTGGAATTAATAAGAACATGCTGATTCATGTTTGTCATAGATCTGTTAAGTCTAGAGGGATAGGGTCCATGCATAAACCGTGTCCCATTTTGATAAGAAGTACAAGAACAGAATGAATATATAAATGAGAGGTTTGCTTTCCAGACGCGCGTCTTCATGGGTAATCTAGCTATATTTTCTTCATATTTGCATAACAAGGCATTACAATGTCACTTTTAAGAGCTTACCCACATGCATGTGTTAAAAGTTTTACATGAAACATAAAATGCTCAAAGTAAGATATTTCTAAGTGGTGTCTCTGAGAGAGTTAGCACTACTTTTAGTGATATTCAGGACTAGATTGGCTACGTGTATGCTGTCATCTTAGTCTGTTATTCCTCTATATCTGTAAATAAGCATAATTATACGACTGTGATCAATTTTCATTCGAAAAACTATGGTAATGTGAAAATGAAATTTTCATAGAATTAATTATGCTACAGGTGAAGAGTAAAGTATACAAAATGTGAATAATATTTTTTTGTGATTGTGATTTTTTGCTTGTGGTAGTTGGTTTACACAACCCATTTTAGTTTCATAATTTGATGCATTTCCAATTTAAACTGGACGGTTAACATAAGGCTTGATTTTATTCACCAGGAATCTGAAAGTTTTAAACTTTTTGATTTTGATCTTGATTTTGATCACATGCTTTCAAGGTGACTAGTGCACTATATTCCAATTCTTCTGAAGCCATTTGATAGCTTTGTGTAATAAACACAAATAACTCATCTGCTGCAGCTCTCAAATCAACTATGGTGACTTATAGTGAAATGTGGTGATTAGTTCACACCGCACCGACAATCGCAGACAAACGCAGAAAACCACCAGATTACAGCATGTCACAGACATTGCATGACCTGACAAGTGCTGATTCAACATTTTCAATAGGTGAATACCAGCTTCGAGAGACGCAGACAGGAGTAACACACTGATCCGACAAAACCCAAGGAAGTGTCTGTTTCCGTCTGTCAGTACACTGTGAACTGGCCTTATGTTGACTTGTATCTAGGAAGTTTAACTGTCGTCCATGAGATGAAGAATACCAACTCTAACTATAACCAATTAAACCAAACTAGATCTTTATTACTGTATGTCTTTCATTTCACTGAAAAACTTTTCAAGATAGCTTTTAATGAGAGCTCCTCTCTTCCTCCTTTCCATTCGGTGTGTGCCGTTAGTGAGCTCTATCAAGTGGTATAAATCTTTAATTTTCGAGATCAGCATTAATGGCCGAAACAGCCTAAGATCTCGGCTCGGCTTCTGCCTTTCATCCTCTCCGCTGGTGGAATTCCGCAGGGGGCTGCGCTCAATCGTTTGCTCCCCTAAGTACACAAAATTAGCTGCTTATCTGTTGATCTCCGTACATGATCCCTATGAAATCCTTTCTGTGTGTCCAAGGCTACAGCCTTCACAAGAGCCTGTAGGACCCTCCTTGGACTCTGTTTCTCTTGTGCTCGTCCTCTCTCTCGCTCTCTCACTCTATTTCGCTTTCGTGGCCCACAGAGGGGAAACTAAGCCTAATTAAATTGCTCTCAAAGACAATGAGGACCAGGCTTCTACCTCTTATGCCTCCCCTGTCACTTCCAGGGGCTTCAGGCAGACCTTAAGCCCTGGTCTTTTACCAAGCTGCTTGGAGGGATTTCACAAAAATTGAATTGTCATTCACATCCGTTTGCCTTAGCGTAATACATTCCGATGCCAGTAAACGGGTGTGCGGAATGTGCTAGAGAAAGTTAGAGGCTTCCGGGTAGTTTACGGCTGAGTTAAGTTGTTTGCTACATCTTTGAGGTCCGGTTCAATACCATTCCAGATCTTTCGGAGCCCCATCCCAGCATCTGCTCTTCCACAAATGGGCTCCTTAATCTCGCAGTATTTGGCCCCGTTAATGAGCGCCGGCTGTGGAATTAAGCTTTCCTCTGCCCGTTAATGCTGTCTGCGAGAGCCCGAGAGTGACTGTAGGCCTCGTTAGTGCTGCTTGCTCACTATTGATTGTGCCGGGCCACTAGGGGCTCCCTACCTGCAGTTGACTTTGTACTTCTCCAGGAGTTGTAAGGGCCTGCCGAACAACAGGGACTACGCACATCTCAAACAAGGTCTATGAAAAGCCTATCAATTAGGCTTTGAAGGTCAAGCAAACTCTCTCTGTGCCTCCTTCTGCAGTTCTGTCTTTTTCTTTCTCACTCTCTCTCTCTCTCTCTCTCTCTCTCTCTCTCTCTCGCTCTCCCCTGGCTTGACTTGCTCATCTTGAGCTGGCACTATCTCCAATGCTCTCTCACTTGCATCGCTCTCTCCAAAATACATCTGAAGACTCCATTCAATTAAATATCTCTCGGCTCCAGCTGCTCCCTAAGTGAAAGGTCAAGCAAGTCCAGGAGGCTAAAAGAGAAAGGCTTGGCTTCTTCTGAAAGCTCCCCTCCCTTATTCCCTCCACCTCCCAACAAAGCCTCCCCCAAGCCTGGGCTCTCTCTTAATGATCCCCACTGGTCAATCCCTAACTAGCGATGACAGTTCCCCCCAGAAGCACCACTGTGGATGGGAGCCGATCGATCAGTTGGAGCGAAAAAAATACACATAATGATAACCCGCAGACATAATGTCAAGCCCTTGTGCTGTCCCAATTGGTTGACATTCAGGTGGATAGAGGGGAGGGCCAAGTGCCGAGACATCAAAAGAGAGGTGCAGCGGTGCGCTTCTCTACGCCAAGTGAGGTCTGTTAACCCCTCTCTCGCATGACCTCTAATTACCCGAGAAGTGCCCTGAGGGAGTGTAAATGGGATGGCCATCAACTTGGAGTGACCCGCATGCCGTCGCCTTCAAAACAAACACCAGTAATACTCATTACTAGAGCAGTAATCCAGCTATACAGGTCTAGTAACAGGGTGGACTTTGTCCTTTTGTGAAGTGGTAACCATTTAGTGGTTCGCAAACTTTTCAGGCCTAGTAACACCTCTGACTAAATGAGATGATACTAGTTCCACCAAGTCAAAACCGTCTTCCCCAGGGGTTGAATTGGTCTGCTTGTCACTCCAATTCATCCATACTATGCTCCAGAGCAGTGTTTGATCCAAAAAGTGCTATATATAGGCTACTGTAAGTAAATTTGAAGTGAACTGAAATCTATATGAAAATCCATAGCATTTTATTGTGTTATATTTTATTATATATTTTCATTTTATACTTTTACACTTATACTATACTTTTACTATACTTTATACTTACACCTAGTTTTGTTCACCCTATTTGCAAAATGTATTTCTCTCTTTTCAGAAAATCTTCTTGAACACATGCTTACGGACTTTGACTGTATTACAATATTATTATTATTTTCATATTGTTATTACTGCTAAAACAATGTCTTTAAAACTGAGCATCTAATATGTTTTAAGAGCAAACCGAATATCTGTCATTCACCTCAGTTTTTGCTCATGTCTTTCAGCATGCAGACTGTGATCAGTGTATAAAGCTCAAAACCTTACCCATTTCTATCTGGCATTGTGGAAGAACGTTATGCATTAGAGCAGGGCAATTTAGCTCTGGTCCAGAAAGGGCAGTGTCATGTAAAGTTTAGCTCTAACTCTAATTAAACATGCCAGCCTATAATTTTCAAGAAATTTTAAAGGCCTTGACTAGCTCATTCAGGTGTGTTTGATTGCAGTTGGAGATCAACTCCTTTCAGGAGTCAAACAAAGACGTTTAGAGTCATAAGAAATACTACAATTATATAAATATTTCAACTACAATAACACATGGAAAAACAAAACTGCATGCATTTTTTAGTATGGAAAACATTGTCATGTCACATACCGCTGCTGTTACCACATTTTGAAAATCACAGATCTTGAAATAGTTAGGGTGACGTTTCTTTGATTGCCTCTAAAAACAAGGTATTAAATTGCACTTCTTAATCCAAAGCTGAATAATGACGTACATAGCATGAGTGAATGTCTTCATGTTCACCTCAGAGGGAAAGACTGCCTTTTCACATTCAAACTTTGAAAACAAATGGCTCCAGTGGGACCAGGCATCCGTACGGGTTCGTCTTACCGTGCGATGCTTTGGCAATCTATTTCCCCCTTTAATTGCGAGCAGACAAGTGGAACCATACATCTGCTCTATGCCGCTCAACCCAATACATAAGCGCCATTGATCAGTCTGGCTTAAAAAGTGGTGCCACTTTCCAATCCCTCACTGAAAGCAGGGGAGGCACTATCAGAGGAGTTGATATGATACACCAACTCCTGCCTGCCACCCCCTCTCCATTTCAGATTAAATTCAGGGTGTCTCATTTTGGATGGGCGGCGGACAGACGGCCTGACTCCAGCACTAGATGAGAAAGTGTTGGGCTGGGCCACCACCACCCCCCTGCCCCGAAGTCCCATCAATAGCCACTGGAATGGCAGCCAAGCCACTGTAACACAGGACGCCTGTCGCTTGTATGCTGATTAGAACAGAGCAGAGGGAGAGAAAGTGGCAAGGAGACTCTTGATCAGTACCTGTCTCTGTCTCTCTTATTCTGTCTGTCTCTCTCTAGCTCTCTAAACGCTAGGACAGACTGGTGGGTGATCGTATTTCCAATCCTATCAATACTATCTTACCTCGGTCCCTGCTTCCCCCAGTGGTTTCATAACCTTGTGGTACACGGCGTCCCCTTAATTAGCGCCATTGTCTCTAGACAAATGAAAGTGGCTATTTTTTAATGACAGTGATTTAAATGGATTGCTACCCAAAAGTGTGAATTCTGTGATCATTTTCTCAACCTCATGTCATTCCAAACTCATATTTTATTATTGCCTAACAGGATGCACAAAACCTAAAAAGGACATAGTCGCATCAAATTTGGCAACATAACACTCAGCTAACAACAAACCTTATTGGTTATCGCACACCAAACATCATGACATTTGAGTTTTGTTTTGCCATATTTGATTTAGCTTTATGTCCTTTTTTTTTAGTTTTAAATGTTGAAATGTTACTGTAGAACTTTCATACAGTAATATGGACTAAAACAGAACAGAAATCATCAGTGTTGGGAAAAGTTACTTTTAAAACTAATGCATTACAATATTTCGTTACTCCCTAAAAAAAGTGACTAATTGCATTACTTTTTATGGAAAGTAATGCGTTATGTTACTTTTGCCTTACTTTTTCACATCTGGGCTTGATTGATTGTTTTTTAATAACAATTATTTTTTTTCTGTTTTTGGCAAATGTAAAGGCCCTTTTACACCAAAGGTGAAATGAATAAGCCTCAGACTGAAGGAAATAAAAAATCATGCCTCTACAGTAGAGGGTGCAAAAGTAATTCCTTACTTTACTACAGTAGTTACTTGGAAAAAGTAATCTGATTACGTAACTCGTGTTACTTGTAATGCGTTACGCCCAACACTGGAAATCATTCAGATTTGCAATGACACAAGGGTGATTAAATGATGCCAGAACTTTAATTTTTGAGTGAAACTCTTTAATTGCACTTTTTAAATGTATTTGCCTCAAATCTGAAGTTGTAGGTCTTCAGACATTGCTTCAAATATTAGTTCTGCTCACAAGAGAACCAGTTCTGACTCTCTTCCAACGCTGTGACAGATTTGTTGTCAGTTGCATTTTCCACCTTAGGCAAGTGTCAACCAACATATTAAAGTTAAAAAATATTGAAGTAGAGGGGCTCGTTTATTTTCCTAAATTCATCTCGTGCAGGAAAATAAATGGAGCATGACAAGTTAAGGCCATCGGATATTAAGTACATAATGATTGTGATATTCAGCTTGTATCAGTTACAGTAAACTGCAAAAGTGCTGTGTAAGTTATGACAAAAATCGGATTCCTCAATCAATCTTCTTTGTCCCTCATCGATCCGAGGGTCATACTTTCCCTTGTGTCAAAAACAAAACAAATGTTGCAGTGCTCTATGATTTCTCATTAAGTCCATGTCTCCAATGGTCTCCAATGGTCTGCAGACACTCCCACAAATCAATAGCTCGGGGTCTCTATGAATTGCTATTGTGATGATGAGGAATTGATCTTTCCTCTTATGGGAATGTTTTATGTGACAGAGAGACTGGTCACATATTCAAATATCACAAGCAGCACATGATTTCAGTAAACACCGAATCTATTACTGGATTTAAATTTCCCATGTCCTATGGAGAAAAAGAAATGGTATACTTTTGTAGAAGTGTATCAATTTACTGAATAGGTCAGCTACTGTTACTGAAGCAATCGAAACTCATTGCTTGCTCAGTATTGCATGGTTTTCATGTTATGAGTAATTTCAGTCCAATCCAACTCGGGAAAGTTCAGACCAGCTAGTGTATTACAAGCCTGTGACAAACTTCCACCAACCGTCAAACTTAAGAAACCGAAATGGCGTATTTCCAGGATTTCTACAGGTGCAGCACTCAAAGTCAGACATTTCCTTTGGCTCGACACTCTTCGCTTGATTTCTGAAAAAGTCCCTGCTTGCTCCCTTTGATTGAACTCAATGGGATTACAACAGAGTTAATCGCTTCTGGGTTTGTCCACTTATTACCATGTGAACTCCCCCTCGGCGCCCCATTGTTTTCCGCCCTTCCATAAAGATTACCTTGAGCGTGGTTTGGAATTGCTCTATTGTCTCCGTCAGAGTGTGGGAGCTTAATGAAAGCGGAGTGGCAGACTTCACAATGGAGACGGCTGCCGTGGTGAGAGGTGGCCGTATGCTCATTAATGAAAGCTCCGCGACTGTCTTTAAAAATAGAATTGCTGGTTGGCCTCAGATTGAGCTATTAGGGACTTGTGATTGTATGTAAAGCCCCCCCTCCATCCTCAAACATACCCTCAAACACCTACCAGCAGGAAACGGAGAAAAAGGCACCACAGGCCACCTGCAAAGTAACCCAAATGAGGGAGCTAGACTTTTTATTTGTGTCTACTTTACAGTAGATGAGTAGCTAATTGCTTCTATTATACTGTGAAATTAGAATGGTTTAACATTGTAAATGGTCACACAGTTGCTACTTGTTACAAAAGACATTTTTCAAGTTAACTTAATATAGTATTTTTGTTTAATGCATATTGTAATTTTAGATATTTCTGCATGTACATGACAAAAATCATATTAATCATATTCATATTAATCATATTCATAAATCTAGTAATGTTTATTCATAGAACGTTTGTACAAGAACGCAACAGCTTCACAAAAACGTGCCGAGACAATGGGCGACAAAAGACTACTGAAACACGGTGGTATAAATACTGTACACAGGGAAATTAGGGGCTAATGAGGAACAGGTGTGAACAATGAATCACTATGAAAACTAATGAGGATACCTAGAAATATACAAGGAAACTACAGAAACAATAAAAATAGGAACTAAACACAGGAAGTGAACCTCTGGAACAAGAGGAACAGAAAATACACTTCACAATAAAAGTCCATATGACAAAACCAAGGAACATATAATACAAAAATCAGTGAAAACTCTCGCTATAATCAGTGAAGCTGAATGATTATCTAATTTACATAATTTCTACACCTTGTTGATTATAGTAAGAGCATTCACATTGAACAAAGTGTAATGTAAATTGAAACGTTTGACACAACAGTACATCCACATAGAATGCTGTAAAATACATCTTTTACAATGCGTTTTTTTTGTTTTTGTTTTGGCTTTAGTTAAGCAGCCCTACTGGACTTTGAGATTGACAGTCACTGTTGAAGATCATTGATATAAATAATTGCACAAGGTAATGTTAATAATATTGCTTGAACCGGACGCATCAGTTGAAAACAGTGATACATATGGGATCACTTTAAGCTAGTAAACTGGTTCACTATGAGGTGAGTGTCCTCCAAAAATGAAAGGTCAGTCAGTTTAAGTGCGGCATAATGAGACATTCCAACATGCAACTTTTGAAAAGGTGTTCATTAACTAGAGCGTTTTTAATGCAGCCCCTTGAGTAAGCCCATGAAGTAAAAAGGTCTTTGTTTATTGATGATGTGTTATTTTCACCATCATAATGAAAGCATACTTGTGAAGAGAAGACCCTTAAAATAAGAATATTTTAAATTACTTTTATTTTAAAATCAAACATTACAGTTGATTTCCCTACTGGCCATTGAGATCATGGAGACAATAAAGCTTAGTGGCAGACAGTGTTGGGTGTAACGCGTTACAAAGTAACGCGTTACTGTAATAATATTACTTTTTTCAAGTAACGAGTAAAGTAAGGGATTACAATTGCAAAAACAGTAATTAGATTACTGTTACTTCCCCGTAAGCAGGCTGCGTTACTGCGTTATACTGCGAGACTGTCTCGCGACGTGAGCCGTGACTCGTGAGTGACAATGACATGAGCGCCGCGAAGTCAGTGGTAAACACTATGGCAAGCGATCGCGTTCAAAAGTCTTTAAACGAAACGCGTTAATTTTGAGGCGTCAACACGCACCGTTTGTCCGTGTTCAGACGTCATGTTTATTCATGAACGATGTCGTAATGGTAAACTGTATGCACGTGCAAACATCAGACGTTATATTTGTTCATGAGGGATAATGCATTGGTACGTTGTGAGTGATGTCAGTCTTATGTCATGATTTGTCATGCCTTTTAAAGTTATTCGTTTAACGTTCTTTCCCAAGGTAGAAAAGTCAACAGCTCTTAGAATGGGTCTTTTATTTTAGCAAACTGCCAAAAAACCTTTTCAGACTGTGTGCAGCTGAACCAAGAAAAGTTTAAGATTGCATGGAGCTGAAAAGCATGAATGGCAGAAGAAAAAGACTGCAATTAAAATAACAAAACAAGAGAAAATTATTTTAATGCAAGCAATAAAAAACTGCACACATCAGCTGTGGAATAAAAGAAAAGAAATGCATGATCAACTAGATTAAGGCATACTCCTCTCTGTCCACCACCCCCAAAGGTTTCACAAAGTTATTCTTGCCACTGTAACTTATGGCTTCCTAAAGACAGGTTTATGGGTAAATAAATGAATAATAATAAAAAATATATACCAGGGCTCAACATTTAAGCCTTTTCATTTGTCCTTCGGTCGGTCATTCACTTGTCCGAGTAAAAACATTTGTTAGAACAGGAAAAAAATGTGATTTTTTTTTATGTGTGTTGTAAATATAATTTATTCTGAATCAGTATTCTCATCAGTTCAGTCAGCTTTAACATATATAAATGTATATATTTATGATATTTTAACCTTTATAAAGGGCATTTTTCCCTAATCGTTTGCCTCATCTTTCATTTAAAATTCTTAAATTTGATCAATAAATTACAATAGAATAATAAGATGCTAAAGGGCTGTTACCAATCAAAGCATTTAATAATGTAATGAGATTATTTAAAATATTTTTTGAATATACAAATAAGAAATATTATTTATGCATAGAAATATTTATAAACCGCCAGTAGGAGGCGGCAGGCGACCATCTTAATGAGTGAATCATTGATGCAATGTGCATAAAGTTAAAATACCGAAACTAATAAAACAAATTTTAAAAAAGAATGTTTCATTTGATTCAATTTTAGATGATGGAATATGCAGAAAGAATAGAAGCAGAAAGGTCTATTGCTTTATAGCGTATTCATTTCGTGCATCATGTTTTTGAAAAGTAACTAGTAAAGTAACTAGTAAAGTAACTAATTACTTTTGAAAATAAGTAATCAGTAAAGTAACTGGATTACTTTCTTGGAGAAGTAATCAGTAATCAGTAACTAATTACTTTTTCCAAGTAACTTGACCAACACTGGTGGCAGACAGCGTCTCTGTACTATCTGCCATAGCAATAATACTTGAATTTATATATATATTTTATTTGTCTTTTTATTAATATTTAAGATGTTATTAATTGTATTTTAATAATTAATGTTTATATATATATCTAAACTGCTTAAATATTGTTAATTTATTTTTACTCATTTAAGAAATGCTACAGAAAATATGGCAGTCACTTATTGCTGAATAAATAAAACGAAAATAAGTAAAGCAATAAATGACAAATATAATTAATATTTAATGGTGTATATACAGCATATATATATCAGTCATAACAAAATTTTGTTATATTCTAATATATATATATATATATATATATATATATATATATATATATATATATATATATATATATATATATATTAGAATATAACAAATTTTTTTTATTAATGTGTCATTATTTTTACCATCATATTACCATCCATGGACTTTAATAATAAGATACTAATAAATATAAATATTTTCATACAAATTTAAATTGTGTGCTGTCTTTACGTATGCTTTAGAAAAAGACTTTCATAAAAATACGTAAATACAATTAATATTTAATTCAATTTAGTCCTGAATTTATTTTTGTATCTTTTCCTTTATTTATTATTTTCTGTATTTATTTGTATTATATTTTGCCTCTTTATGAGCAGCCAGACATTTGAATGAATTTATTATTTATTTATTTATTTTATCTAGACATTTTTTATCCAAAAAAAAAAAAAAAAGATAATTTTATTTGATCTTTATTCAAATAAAGTTTGAATTAAACTTTATTAAAAGTTGATTGTTGATACTGGTGCAAACCCCAAATCTGCCAAATCTTAGATCTATAAATGATAGCCATTGTGTCATAAACAGTCTGTGCAGGAGCTACTGAGAAGGTCAGGCTGTTGTTTTGAGTAATTAACCATCCAACAGTCTTTCAACAGGAACTGTCATCTGGGCTTTATGTTCAGTTCGCTTGAGGTGGAGGAAACCAGCCTGCTCTCCCAGTGAACCTCTCCTATACGTTCAGTGCCAAGAAAAGGTCAGGTTTACTTCTTGCTGAAACCTTTCGTGGTCTTTTTGCTTTGCCACCAGGAAGGGCGTTTGGTGAGGGACTGTCAAAACTGTTAGGGTCTTTGAAGAGAGAAAGGTGTGCAACCTTTAGTGTCCCTCGACTGAGGAGCGTTGCCCTCTGCACCCAAACATCACCTTAAAGGCCATATATTCTGTTTACTCCCCTGTATCCTTTAGTTCTTTCTCCCAGGGTTTAAAGAGCAGCTCTCTGACTTGAATAACTATCACCTCATTGAACTGGGAACTGTGTCGGGCTACAAGCTACATGTCAAAGGATAGTTTGAGGGGGTAATCAAAAACTTAATGAATGATCAAGAAAGCCATAATTTTGGTCTGCTTCTAAAGGAGCAGTGACAAATTCAACTCTTTAAAGATATTTAGCAGTCTATTTGGAAACATGACAGCTTGATATATTTCGGAAATGTCCTGTAACAAAGGATACTGGTTGTGATTTGGTGTGGCCTAACTGACATATAAATGTCACAAGAGTCCAAAAAGGAATCAGAGATGATGTGTAAATAATATTAATATTATGTATAATAATTAGAAGTGTTTTGCATGATTTTATCCACAAGTTTTTAATTTCCACAAGTTATTAATTACCATCAGCTGCCAGCGTATCGCCAAAACTCACTCAAATGGGACACGTTTAAAGCGATAGCCTCTTCACCATAAAACATGAATGAATATCCAGGGTGGCCTCAGCTTCGAACAATACCCCAGGCCAATGCCTTCGGCGAAACGTTTCTACGGTTCATTTCTGTACAACAACCCTCCAGCCAAGAGCCGTTCTCTTTTCAAGTGTGCAACACAAAGTGGAAATGTTGAATACAGAAAGGAAGGAGGACTGCACAACCACAGATATGTGAATCAAAGACATGTTGGCATCAGGGGAAGGGAATACACTCACCTTAATCAAGACAAGTAACCATATTTTATTTATCAGCTATTTATTATTGAGTATATATCATCCATAAAAAATTTACAGAGTATTGCCTGCTTCTTTCTTCGCCCTAAGTTAGGTCTCAGTGCACAATAGCTACAGGGTATTCTCGTAGTGGTTTTTTTTTTCTTCTTCTTTTTCTTTTCTTTTTTACAAGTATCACTGCTAACATTAACTCAAAACTTTTCTAAACTACCTCAGGAGTTTATGTTCCATAATTCTAACATAAATTCTTCAAGATTAAAAACAGGCCGTCATGCATTAGTGGCAGTTCTGGGACACTTGGTGTCCTGTGTGAGATAAAACATGACCAAAGAGAATTTTCTTATTTTTAAAGTCTTCTAGTACTGCTTTCTTCGTTAAGAGTGCAAGGGGACTCGGGTTCAAATTGTCTATTAAAAAAACCTATATAAATAGCCAAATAATGTTTAGATTATTTGTGTGTGTGTCTGTCTGAGATTTTAATGATCAAAGATTTTTGTTCCATTCATTCATTCATTCATTCATTCATTCATTCGTTCATTCATTCATTCATTCATTCATTCATTCATAATTTGGAAATTGCATTCTAAATCCAGTTGGCTGAATAATCCAAGGGGGCCCATGCCAATTTTGTTCAAATTAAATGTGATTTTCAGTACAATTAGCTATTAAATTGGCAAATGAAATCTTGACAGATGGTCAAGGTCTTCTCAATACAGCCTCATGCCATTCATTTTAAATAAGGTATGTACACATTGAAGTCAAATCACCCAAATTAACATTTTGATTTAAGTTTGTGTGTTCTAGGTCAAGTCAGTCTGACACTGACAGCATGCAAAGTCGACAAAGACCCCTTAAAAACTAGAGCAAATGAACAAACTGCTCAGTTGGCCAGCCAAGCTGTCTGAGAGACATTTTAATTAAAACTGTGACATTGTATCAAAAAAGCAGGAATCTAATCATGATGAAATAAGTATAATGTAATTATCACTCAGGTTATAAATAGCTTTAATTTTATGCTTTGCAAAAAAAAAAAAAAAAGCAGTTGGAATGGCACCCGTATGTTTACAGAACTTTGCGCCACCTTCAGTTAGTGCCAAGAGACAGAAGCCAGATCCAGTTTCTCCTCTACAGTCTCATGTCTGTCCATTCATCCATCAAACCTTTCTCACTCCCTTTCTCCAATGGAACAGCTCCTCTAGGGTGTCTAAGGCCTTGGCGGATGGGACTATAGGTTTCCTTGAGTGAGTAAATTTGTGTACATGTGATTTTATTTGTAATTTTAGTAAATGTCCAGTTGTTTTACTGCTAATTCAGGGTTTCTCTGAAAAATCTAATCTGGTTAGAATATACGAGATTGTGGAATTGTATTATATTTTTCACAACCCTTCTCCTACTTTATTTGAACTTTTGTTTGAATTAAAGAACTAAAGCTAAATTTACATTGCCTAGTTTATTATTTATTTTGACCTATTTGCCAACTTTCTATGTAAAATTACAGTTGGTGGTTCAAGTACTGCTGGTTTTACTTCCAATATATAAGGAATGATGTTCGCTAGGAAAGTCCCATCACAGACTACCCAGAATAATCACTTGTAGAAGAAGCTTCAGGTATGATCTTCATCTTAATTTTATTAAAGATGGATAGGTGGGTGGGTGGATGGATGGATGGATGGGTGGGTGGACGGGTGGATGGATGGATGGACGGGTGGATGGATGGATGGATGGATGGATGGATGGATGCATGGATGCATGGATGGATGCATGGATGGATAGCACTACTACCTGATGGTCTATGTGGCATTAGGTCACCCAGTACCATAAGAAACTTACGTCCTATGTTAATAATTGTAATTCAAACATTGATTTGAAAACGTATCCTACCCAAACAGTGCTTAAGAAGACACACAGAGGCACCACCTGCTCTAAATAGTGTAGACAAACTCTATTACCTTCCATTAAACACACCGAGGCAGATGGTTGAAGCCTCACACATCAGGTGAGAATGTTTGTCTGAGAAGCTCAAACGAATGCCTAAGCAGACCAAGAACAAGAACAAGAATTTCTGCGATTTGGCTGATTTACAGCAATCGCATGCCACCCAGACAAAACAAAGGAATAGCAGACTAACAGAGGAGTGTGAGAGGAAAGAGAACACAGGGCATTAATGACTGGCCTGCTGAAGAAGGAGAACAGGAGAAAGAAGAATTCCTGATGAGGAGTCACTAGTGGCACAGGTGCACGAGGTGAGAATAAGAACCGTACTGCGTCTAATGATCAGGAGGGATCCTTGAAGTGGTCCTTGGGGAACTGTACTACACATGGAAGAAGATTCATATAATGAAAGAAGCCGTGGTATTAGAACGAGGGGGAGATACAGTAGCGAAGGTATGGTTAGATCTTTGTGGAAGGGTTACCTGAAAGACAAGGTTTTGAAAGACGCCCATAAGCGCCGCCTTAATTTATATGCAAATATATTTCAGGCTAGTTTCCCTTTAAACCAATGAACCATATGGTAGAAATTTGTAAAGGCATAAAGGCCTGAGTTTGTTCAAATTCAGCTTTAAACTTTCGGTTTAAACTGTTACTTTATTTGAAGGGATTTCTGGGACGAATTCACTTAGTTTCACCACACTATTACAATGTGAAAAACTGCCTTTAATGATGTGTTATCAAAAATGTCTTACTTCTCATCTAAGTTGTAATTACAAATTTGTTACGTTCAAGTGTTTTTAGTCAGAAAGAATAGGAATCGTGGAGGTTCATTCTTGCCTATTTCTTGAGAAAATCTTATTAAAGCCAGTATGCATAGACGATTTTTAGCCAAAATGAGGTGAAGTAGTGCAGCAGTCTAATTAATTGTTATTCTTCTTGGCACAAACACATTTCTTTTCTAATTAAATTGCTTTATTATAAATTCCACCTTATTTAGCATCTAAGTTAATTTAATTGTGCACAACATGATCAGCATGATTAAACAAAGTGCAGATTTTTTCAAGAAATAAATGGCTTTGTAATATTTTTTTAGAAACGTAATAACTTGATGCCTTAGAAAATACTTTATTTTCAGTTGGCTTTGTTGTTTTGGTAGATAAAATCCAATTCCTCTCTACATTTCTTTCCCTCTGGTTCAATATCCAGTTTAGTTAAAGTAAAATGGTTGTGAGCGCCATTTCACTTTTACCATAATGCATGTCCACAGATTCTGTGTTGAATTACATTAGCACTACTATAAAGGAAGCATTGCCGAATGACCCATAAACCCAAATTAATGTCCAGGGAAAGTAAAGGGGTCATAATATTGAGCTCCCTCTCCCATTCTTTCCTTTTAGTGGACTAAATGGAAGAAAGTCTTCATTATAAGCGTCAAACATGTGTTAACCTTAAAGCATAAATGACCTCAGCCTATCAATAGAAGAGCTTGTATCTCATGTTGGGTCATGCACCATGTAGTCATAAAATAGGAGGATGAAATGGCCATTAGAAAGCCGTTTTATTGATGGAGTCTTTCTACTGCTAACTATTGTGTTACTTAGCGAAAAGGACTGAAGTTTTCATACAGCAGCGTCAACCTCTAAAGACTTATTTACTTGTGTTTTGTGTTCTGTCGGCTCCTCGTTTATTTGGTATTGATGCCGTCGCGTTAATTTCCTCTGCAGTGACATTCTGATAGGAGCAGAACAGATGGAAATACGGGATTGTCCCAGCAAAATTCATCATGAAAAATGCATCCGACACCTGTGTAATTTGCCTAATCATCTTTTCCTAATAAGCTCCCTCCATTAATTATGCACGACTTCCACAATGCAATCAAGATAAAAGTAAATCTGATGACTTAATACCCTTCAAAATAATTGGTTCAGCCAACCCCCCCTCCCCTCCCCAATCCCCCTTCCCACCATACTCCCCCTTTCCCATCATGCCCCATCTCTGGGACAGCTTCTCTTTTGATTCTCTTTCCTTTACCTCTCCTGGACATTAATTGGGATTAGGGATCGTAAAACACGTAGTCTGGAGTGTGCAGCGTGTCAGGATATGCATGACAGGAGTTAGGCCGGCAAGATGTCTGAGGGCAGGAAGTTCACCCGCTGTGGACTAAGGGATTCAAAAACAGTTTTCTCCACTTCCTTTAACCCACCCCCCACCTCCCGAGTCCTCCCCGTCTGCTCCGGCTCGCTGTCTCGTTGCAGTTAACAGATGCAGGTGCAGATGAACGTGCATCAGGAGGCAGCTGCGAGGGCCTGTCGGTGGGGCTTTGGAAACCTAATGAGAGTCAACCTTTGCGAACTTGCTGTCTTGCCGTGCGTCCCACCTGTCACTTTGTTACAGCCTGCGTGTGCCTTGAATTTAGCGGGCTAAATGAGCGGGAAAAGGAGGCTGGCATTGCCTCACGCTGAGGCTTAAATCTAAAGATGGGGTGCCAAGCGTTGATCCTAAGCAGAAAAGCTGGTAGAGTACAAATAAACAATATAGTCTGTTTAAACGGCACAATTCCGCTAACAGTTTGCACCACTTTTGCATACTATATTTCAGCGCAAAAACACTTTTTCACAAATCACCCACAGTTTAAGGGCCCTTGTGTGCACCAAACAAGCAGATCTGCTTTAAGGAGGAGGAGTTTCTGACACATGTACCAAACTGTGATGGGCAACATAGCTCCTATGACGAGAAAAAAACTGTTAGCTTGAGCATTCTGTCCTTTTTAGGGTCGGATTTGACATCACATCCTGTTTTTGGTTCAATTAGAAGTCTTTGGTCTGTGTTGCGTTCATATGTCAGTCAAATCGCAGCAAAGCACTCACCTTTTCAGGGGTCTCAGTCCACTTGTTTGGTGCGCACCAGGTTCACACTTATTCAAATGAACCGCACTAGCAGAGCAATCGCACCAGAGTTCGTTTTGATCAAACCAAACCTGCCAAGTGTGAAAACACCCTAAGATCCATCACAAAATATATACGTCACAATTTAGTTTTGTATAGGTTTGGTCTTAAAAATGAGCCAGTACTAAACGTATCGTTTTCTTTTTTGGTCCGGACGAAAAGAACCAAGATAACCGAACTAAGTGTGAACACACACCGTTGTGGTTGCAGTAAGTAAAGACCAAATGATAAAGAAGAGCTTTGCTAAATTCATTTCGAAAACAATGCAGACAACATAAACTTTGCTATTAGCTGCCACAAGTGAATTCTTCCCATAGCCTTTTAAAACCCTTTTCCAATTGTGTCATTATAGACAAATACGCATTTTGTGTGAATCCTGATCTCATGAATTTATAGTCTATGAGATCTCTGTCTTCAAGCGCATCTCAGACCTTTGGCTGGCAGCAAGTCTATTCTTTTCTGCGCTATTGCTAATCCATGGCAAAATTAAATCGCTGCTACTTTTAAGATATCTGAACAAAGCCCACAATTTCTGATACCCCAGTGTTCCACCTTTGATCAGCTGCCTTACTCCTGGCGAGAGGCTGTAGTTAATGGGAGTTAATGTTTCTCTCGGCCGCGCTACCCACGGAGTGCTGCGTTAAGCCCACATCAATGATGATTACAAGTGCGTTTGTGGAGGTGTGCTTTAGAGCAATAGTGCTCTTTGCATTGAACTGGCTGTAGCAGTATGGTGCTATCTTTTCATGTGCTCAGAGTTGCTTTGAAATGCACAGAATGGCCTGTGTTGTTTACGGTGATGTGCAGTTGCTAAACTAAAATTTTAAAGTGATATTTACTTAACTAAATTTTTCATTAACGTGATAACAGTTCATATTTTTTCACAGCTTTTCCAATAACATGCCTTTTTTTCAACAAGTAGCATACAAGGCTGTTTTGTTCAAGGATAGTTGCACACTTAGCTTTACTGCTAAGCTAACAGTAAAGCAAGCTGTTTTTAGCTTTTTCTTTACTATATATGTATTAACATATAGATGTAGCTAACTAATTATATTATAATTAGTTGGATTGTAGTTCAAATTATGAGAAGCTTGCAGCCTGAAAGCTACAGTTTCAAATTAGCTTCTGCAACACTGGATGCTTTCTTGCAATTATCCTGAGGCCAAGCGAGGTGACGTTATTTTTCTGTGGAAATCGATGTAGTTAAACAACAAAGACGTGTGTGCGGAGGAACTAAATGTTAACGCTGGTGCGTGAGACGTTGATTAAATGAAGAAAAGGGAAAAAATAGACCTGATCAATACTGAAAACAGAGCAAGTGACGAGATGCAAAAACGATACTGCATCGCAATTCGACTTGAGATAAGTGGCCGTAAGAGGCTTTCAAATTAACGTCTACATTTCGAGATATTAGCGAGTGAGATGCCACCCTCCACCTGCAACACCTCCATCCCACAATGCCTTGTTTTCCAGCCCAAACACTCGCACTGTAACACCTGCACAGAGGCATTGATGCACCGATGCACTGAGTAGCTGTTTATAGGAGCTTTTACATCATTAATTTGGAGACTGCTGAAGTGTTAATCAATGCCGCTGCCATAGTAACAGAACAAACAGCGAGTCCTGAATCCCCCGCTAATTGTGCTTTATTGTTTCAGACAGAGCCGGCAGAGCAAAGGGGACTTCAGTTTGACGTCTGCTCATAAAGACAATGTTCTCATTTTAGCCTGATGTCTCTCCATCAAACTTAGTCGGGGCGTTGTTTCCATTAACCACTAGCAACACCTCACCACCGGAGAATGTTTTAATCAATTATGGTCTGACTCACTCACAGCTTATACAGAGACACCAAGCGCATTTATGCCTTCCTTTTGAAACTCTCACCGTGAGTGCACTTGTCCCAGTTTGGATGTTAGATTTTAAGAATTGTACATGCATTAGGATAGCATACAGTATGTATAATCAGGTTAATCATGGCCAATTATGGTTTCAGATTAAGTGCAGTGAAGATTTGCGCATAGAATGCTCTGAAAGCTTTGTTTGTGTCTTCCACTTATGGCCATTATGTGAGCCGGTTGCTTTGAGGGAATATAAAAATTGCAAACCAGCTGTTAAAAAACGCGTCTTGGTTGAACTGCAAAGATCAATAGAAAGTTTTAATGGATTTTATGTGGGTAATGATAGAGGAGGTTAAAAGGCTAGGGCATGGGTTAATGGTACTATCAGGACATAGACCAAGTTAAGTGCAAAGGAAAGGTCTACCACCAGAGGTTAATTAACCTTTTTAAACCCCAAGGTGTCGGAACACACATACATATTGAATAGAAGCTGCCACAAAAAGTCTGTAGGTCACAGCAAATACATTTTGCAAGTTACAATTAAAACATCATCAGACCACTCCACATCTCGATTTAGGAGCCATTTATGAGGCGAAAACTCAGAAGGCAATTTATTACAGTCAAAAGCTATCTGAACAGAGGGCAGTGGGGTTACCAGATATATAATTTGAGGCAATGGCACATGGTGTAAAGAGACAGGAAGGCCAATGATGCAAGCCCATAAGCAGCCGCTCTTTATTTTTTACCTTTTCATTTGCACAAAGTTTAGTTAATGAAAGATTAGGGTGGGGGGAATCCTCCTACTGGTTAGCAGTTTATTCAGTTCCTTAAAATAAATATTGTATATTATGCACTATTAACATCCATTGATGATCAAACTGGTTTTTGCTGTTTTGGGGATGAAAAAAAAAAACTCTTTAATGGATTGTCTTTATATGCTGTCAATATGACAAAATGGTGTTACTTCATATTGATATTGTAGTTTTCATTATTTCATTTTTAATCATTTTGTTGTGTTTTTGTAATAGTTTTTGACAAGTTTTAGTTTATTTATTATAGCACTTCAGAATTATTTTAAGTTATTTTAGAACTTAAACTTGTTGCCTTGGTAACTAGCTGAATTAAGATATAAGATAATAAAATATATATATATATATATTATTTCAATAATGAAATTACTATTTTTGTTTTAGTTAATTAATGAAAATAACCCTGCCTCGTTTGCTTTTTAAATGCCTTTTCTTGGTCTTAATGTGAAAGATTCATTGCATGTTATTCCAAATACAACATATTTGTCTTCATAATTTTTTTATTAATTTTAAATGTTAATATTAAATTGTAACGTCCCCTCTGGACGATCAATTTCTATGGATAAAATGTTTTAAAATTATAGAAAGTTTTGCATTTTGTTTTCTTGTTGAATATTTGAGTATATTTGTGTTTACCTCGGAAATATGGCTCATTACGGAAATGTATATACAACAAGTCAGATGGAAAATTAACTTCTCAAGTTATCAATCCTTTGAACCTTCGCACAAGCATTAAAAAGTTATTGAGAACTCTCTGGTAAATATTTGTTTGATCTAAGAAATAAACCTTTCTCTGAAAAGCTTTAATTAGTTGGATTGCCTCAGAAGCTTTTTAATGATGTGAAGGCACAAGATGGTTACCGAAAGTTATTGCTCATGAGTTTCACTTACACTCCAGCATTAGTAACAAGAGGTAAAACATCCCCCGTGACCGAGAAGCACAAACCATGATAGACGTAAGACTGATTCGTGGTAAATAGCATATGGAGAACCCTGCTGGTGACTTCCACTGTGACTGATCAAAAACTTTCTACAATCCGGCGCACATATCCTTCCATTCCCTTAGTGACTGGTATCCCTGCCAGCGCCTCCATTTTGGAGTTTGGAGTTCCCCAAGGCCAGCTTGTCCCAAAGGGACCACAAGAAGGAGGCAAGTTTTTGCGCATTTCTTCCTTGCACGGATACTTTGCATCTAACACGGATGGTAGGTTGAAAGTGGGTGCGAAGAATCATGAAACTCATGAAGCTGATATTTCCCTATCCTCTCCCGCAGTATTCCCTTTTCCGTCCTTTCCCAAGAGCCTGTCAATCCACACCCAAAACAAAGACAACAAAGGAATCCCCACTGGAACCAGGCCATCCTCAGAAGCACAGCGTAGAAGATACTCTCAACGTCCATGATGTAATGAACGAGCAAGGTTTTCCCCCTCCCAAAAAACTCTTTGCTGCTTTCCTACTTCGCTCTTTTTTGGATATGCCTCCTTTTTTTTAACTTCATGGTGAACGTTTTTTCTGCATATTCAGTGTGAGCCCGGAGTTTGCGACTCGCACCCACTCTTCTGCGATGAGCGCTATTCCCAAGGTGCGCTCTTTCCAAGTAATTGCCCTGTTTTTCCGAATGCACTGGAACCGGTGCCACACTGATGCTGTGCTTTAATTTGTGGGTAAATAGGCTTTCTGCTGAGTTTAAAAGCACGGCACCCATTGGGGGAATTGGTTGTGGGGGGGATTCTGGAAGGTGAATCATTAGATGAAGGAGGCAACTTGTTTCTGGGCATGCATCGAGGAAGTTGAGCAAGTTGATAATACAGCAAACTCTAGCGCTGAGGATAACTGAGATGACCTCGCACATCACACGCTCATCGCGGTTCGCCTACTGAGTGCTACTGCCAATCAACAAAAACATCCTGAGCTGCTGGATTCTGGTAAACAGCTGAGCTGCTACAGGCAAAACTAACTCACCACGAATTAAGACGGCAGAGTCGAGCAGCATTAATGGGGATACAGATTATTCAAAAGCAACACATGCTGTTTTATTCAGGTTTTGGGGGAGTTCAGGGGATGCAGGCACATGCACATAAATTAAATATGCAAAAAGTACATATCCTACAAAAATATTTAAACAATTTAAGCATGTTTGTAGTGTTTCAGCTCTAGAAAATCATATATTTTTAATGTAATGTTTATCAAAAAACAAACAAACAAACAAAATTACAGTACCTTATTAATCCTAATAATTAGGATATACTTCATTATTATATTATTAATACATATACAATGTATGTAATATATTACTTTTATTTATTTTTTATTATTATATTAAAAAATATTTGTGGACTTACATTTGTTTTTACATGTAATATATTTACTTTAATTTGCCAAAGTACTACACTTCCCACACATGGGCAGTATTTTAATTACATGTATTTGAAATACGTATTTAATTACTTTTGGGTATTTTGTAATTTGTATTTTCATTAAAGGAGAACTCCGGTCAATTTTAACATTGAGCTCATTTTTTTGTACATTTGGAGTGCTGTCAATACAGAGAACAACGACAAAAATCGGTGTTGCCTACACCGTGTTATCCTCTTTTTAAAATTTGCACCCTGTTGACTTCAATGGGGCAAGTTTTAAACCTGCTTTTAGCCTCTTAACATCCTTGATGTGTCATTACAAGTGCACAGGTCATGTGAGTGATTCCTTTAGAGTGAACACGGTGAATCTGACTGCAGTAGATGTGAAAGATATGAATAAAAATGATGTTTATTCAGCCAGCGCACATACCTGTATTTACATCCTGTTTTCGGTCGAAGTCCATAGTAATCGATTGTCGAGTTCACGCGCATGATCATAGGTACTAAACCAATGCGCGTGAACTCGACAATCGATTAATAAATGAAATGTAATTTGTAATTAAATACTTTGAGAGACTGTAATTTGTATTTAAAATAGGCTACTTAAAATACTTATTTAAATATATAGTTTTATTTCGCATATATTAACTTTCATCACCAGGCTTAACAGGACCATAGACATATGAAATACGAATAGGACTACCATCAAAGTTTAAGAAAATCACGTGACGTGACTCATCCTATTGACCCTGTTCCAATTTCCGGGTTTCTCAGAAGTGGAAGGCGTCATAGTTGGGTAAACTTCTACAGCAGTGAATTAGAGACTACATTAAATATATTTTTTGTGTTCCCATCTGCTCAAATAACAAAAGAAAAACGGCACAACAGTGTTTTCACAAAGTTTTGTTGTATAATACAAATATATTGTTAGGCGTAATGGTCTTTTATTATGACAGTATGTGGCAACATGAAAGCGCATCTGCACAAAAATGAAATTATGATATCCTATACTCTTACGTGTATCTAACTCCACAGTTACTCTCGCACTTCAAAAGACTGTAAATTTTGTTTGTATATTTGTATTTTCAAATTACAAATTATTTGTATTTTATTTTCACAGCAATATTTTGTATTTTATTTAAATACATTTGATGAGTAAGTATGTGTAAGTATACTTTTTGATGTATTTGTGCCCATCTCTGACACGTCCCAGCCAAAAAACAATATAAAATAAAAATGAAAGAAATATTTGATTCTTCATGCTCCCTCCCAACCAATCTTTCACAGTCTGAGCCTGATGAATCTTGACATTGTCATCCTGAAATATGGCCATGATGTGCCTTTCTACATGGTTGTTTAAGAAATGAAAAGCTACACACTCCATCAATTAGGGTTAGAAGAGCTGATGCCAAACATATAATGCTAGAAACATAATAATCACTGCAATCATTTTTTTGGCTGGGCAGTGTATGTTGTTAAGGACTGTTAATTAAATGTCAAAAGAGTGATTGAAAATAGCAATGAAAAGAAGTTGTTACCAGTAAACTTTTACTTATACATTAAAGAAATAAAAGTGTTGGCTTGATAAACCCTTTACATATGAGTTAAACTAACCAGTGTGAGACTGTTTCTCAGAAGTTTGTCTTGAGAAGTCGCTAATAGGTTGTTTTTGACATTTCCAAGAGTCTATTTGCATTGTCAAGTCACACTTGAAGTTGGATGAATCTTAATAATTAAAACAGACATATTAGGAACAGAAGATTTCTAATAATATGTTCAAATGAAACAGGCGACATGAGCTCACCAGACCCTCTTTGCAGTTAATCACTTTGAAATAAAAGACAAAACATCTCCAGAGAATAAACCAATTATAACGAGATAAAAGGCAGCTAAAAATAAGGTTGCAATGAAAAGAATGTGATGCCTCTTGTTTGTTCACTATGACTTGCACTGCTGGAGCAGCTTTGACTCAAATGGGATCCCAGAGGTCTGGGTACTGGTTAAACACATGCAGTGACAACCCAAGCATAACTCGAAACATTCTCTCTGTCCCACAGGTAAAACGCGGCGTGGACATTTAGTGTCACACGAGTTTAACTTTAGATGCGTCTCCAGCGAAAGCGTGACAGCCGGCCCTCCGTGCACAGAGCAAACTTTTACGCTCTAATTTCCATTCCCAAAAGTGGACGCCTGAGAACAAATGCAACGGTGATGGACGTTCACAAATGACAAACACAACGCTACCTGGAGCGCACGCGTGCAAAACGTGAAAATTCAATAGGTGAGCCTCTCGACGTAATGCTTGATGGTTGAATGACAGCTTTCAAGAGAGTTAGTGTCCCCCATCGTCAATTAGGAGCAAACCTCATTGACACGCATAAAACCCTGGCATCCTGTGCTTGCGGTAATTGCAGGCATGACAGTTTATCATTATCCATGAAAACCGCTGGGTTTTGCAAGCGGCACTTTTTTTTTTTTTTTTCTTTTTTCAATTGTCCTCCTCGAATGGAGAGTCACTCCACTTTTTTTTGTGTCTATTTGTTTCCATGTGATTATTTTTTCCCCAGGGCCAAACAGTCATTTTACTTTAATGAGCTCACCATTTTCAAACATGCCGAAACGGCGACAAGTATGGAGAGTCGGGTTGCGGGGGCCGATTGAGAACTTTAATCAAGGCAACCAATAGGCAGTTACGACAAATTGCTTTTGAAAATCCTCTGCACTCTTTCAATTTGTTTGCCTTGTTAACCCCCTTCGATTCTCTGTTGATGTGTTTTCAGCTTTGTCCATGGCTTCATTTTCTTTTCAGCGCTTAATCTATCATTTTAAGCCAGAGTATGCACACTTTAAAGGTATGGTTTTAAGGTCAAATGAAAATGAAAGTTTAGGGTTGATTCAGATGATTTTGAAGCTTACATCCCAGACGCGTACCAGATGTGGGCCGACACTATGTTGCTGTCTGGGATGGCTTGTTTACGTATTTCCTCTCTTGAGTGGACTTATTAAAGGCCTCATTAAAAAATGAAATAAATTAAGTATTAGGGGGCGTGGTACTCTCATTATAGAGTGCATTTGATTGGACTGTAATTTGTAGTGCAAGATGAGTCATCCATATTTTGGTCTGTATTTTCGGTAACACTTTATTTTATGGTGACGTAGTTGCACGTTACTACATGTACTTACTATAATAGTAGTAATAGTAAATTATGCATAATTACAAGTAACTAAACCTAAACGAAGACCTAACCCTGTAACTCTATAGTACATGTAGTTTTTGTAGTACATAGTAATTAATATTATGCTCACTACTGTACAATGTGACTATCACCTTAAAATAAAGTGTAACCATTTTTTTCAGTTTGAGAGATACTGTAAATTTTAAATATAAATATAGTGAATTTGGTTTACGTTTAGGACTTAGCATGTTAGCATGGGCAATGTTAATCTCATCAATAAAATGAATGACAAAAAAGTAATTAAGTTTTTTTTATCATCAATAATGAAGACAAGAGGAAAAGGGCACATCAAGGTGAGAAAAAATCTAAAATATTGACCAAAATGTTAATAGAAAAAAATAACATAGTATGACATAGTAACATAGTATTAGCCATAGCAAAAAAAAAAAAAAAAAAAAAAATATATATATATTTTAGCATTATACTATTATAGTAATATTCTGAATGAGCTTTTATTTTATATTTTCAGTTTCCATATTATAAAATTAATATGGAAACTGAAAATATAAAATACAAGCTCATTCAATATATATATATATATATATATATATATATATATATATATATATATATATATATATATATATATAATATTATTTTTATTTTTATTTTTTTTCTGTTTATCTTTATTTCAGTTTTACATTAACAACATTTCAAATTTTAATATAAAAAAATCTTATTTTTTTTTAATATACTTTTAAATAATTTTGAGTAGTTTTAGTTAATGATGGCAACACTGGGTTGTTTTTATTAAACACTGATATATGTTTAAATTAATATTTAACATGTTTGAATGTCATTTACTAAAATTAGCCGTTTTAGTCCAAGTAAAAAAAATTAAACTAATAACGACTAAAACAAAAAATTGCAAATTGCATTTAGCTGACCTCCAAGTCAATAGATCTGGAGCAAAAG
Source organism: Squalius cephalus (assembly GCF_949319135.1). Classification (NCBI taxonomy): domain Eukaryota; kingdom Metazoa; phylum Chordata; class Actinopteri; order Cypriniformes; family Leuciscidae; genus Squalius; species Squalius cephalus. The sequence continues at coordinate 45,566,268 of NC_137125.1, forward strand.
CCCCCAAACTGATTCCATGAGGTCTGTAATATCACTAGATAAACAGCCTGAAACAGCCTCTAATGCCCTCGGTGTATCACAAATCCCCGTAATTAAGACTAACGAGAACAATCATGTACTTCAGCAGCAAACAGTGTGTTCATGAAGCCACTTAACGTCCGGTCCCACAGCCGGCATCATTTGTTCAAAATCAAAAGTCCCTTTCCTTGCTCTTATCACAACTGTTAAATAAGGATATTGACCTGCAAATTCCTCAAAAGGCTTCGGCATCACGAGGCCCCGAACGCTATTTGCTGTGATGGGTCCGTGTTTGTTTTTGTCAAAGTGATTCGATATGTTTTGCAGTTGCAGCATAGTTTCTTATGACATCTCTAAGCTTAGGGTTACCTCTCTCTTTTGCTTCTGAATAATTCATGAACAGAAATCCAATACTATTGAGTTGGAGTGAGAGGGACTCAAAAAAAAAAAAAGTTGAATTACAAAACATTGCATTCTTTCATCTCGTGAAGTTTTGCGAGGAGCAAGGGTCAATTAAGAGTCCTCTGGCTACGGTGAGTATGAATAATGCACCACAGGGCTGAAAAACCTTGGGAGACTTGCTTTACTTGTGTAGATTATTGACGCTCCTACCGCTTTTTTCCCCCCTCCTCTCTCCTCAGGTGAAAAAGGACCCTTTGTCTATGGTGTCTCTGACTGTTCATGCCTCAATAGCCTGGAGGCAAAATGGGCCTAATTTGCACAGGTCTATTTTGGGGCCAATTATTATAATACCAAATGTTCTGGAAACACAATAAAATTGAAAACAATAAAGAGCAGAGCCGCCAATATTGTCATACATTTTACATTTTAATGAAGCTCTCATTAAAGATGTATTTTATCAGTTTGGCGATTCACATTGCTTCACCTTTTTCAGTCTTGTAAGATTTAATAGCTTATACATGCGTATAATACACATTTATAGGTGATCTGATACAAAGCTATGTGAAAATATACACCAGAATTAATGTGTTTCACTTAATAGTTTTTAGTTGTAACAGAAGAGTTGCTCCTGACATTGATGTCTCAGGTATGTTCACAAAGAGCTTTCGGTTCGCAGAGAAAACATAACTCAAGGGCACGGTCTCATCTGGCACTTATGTTATGGGGAACATTGCACACTAAGTGTTGTCGTATTAAAGAGCATATTGAGTTGTGTAGGCTAATATAAATACACTGTGTCCTGCATGGCCTTACTGGGGTAGTTCACCTCAAACTACTATTAGTTGTGTCCACTTACAATCAAAACAAAAGGTGCTTTTGAAAAATTGTTTTGGACCCCATTGACTTTCATTGAATAGACAAAAACACGGAAGAAAGAAAATCATTCTGGTTAGGAACAACATGAGGGTGAGTAAAGGCATATTCACACCAAGAACGATAACTATACGCGTTCACACCAGCGGACGATATCGTTCTGTTTACTATAAGCGTGCACCGCTGTTACGTCATCTGCCGCTCGCGCTCTTGAAGCAGAATGGATTCTGATTGGCTGTCGTTGTTTTTATCGTTCATCAGCTGAAAAAAATATATATTCTGAAAGCGATTCCAACGATATTGTTTCTCTGTGCTGTTATCGTTATAGTTGTAGTTGTATTGTGAACTCTCATTCTTTTATATTTAGAACGACATTTAGAACTTATCGTTATCGTTATATATTTATCGTCCTTGGTGTGAACAGATGACAGATTAATAATTTCGGGGTGAACTATCCCTTTAACCCTCTGAAGCATGCAAAATAAAACTTTTTTCTTCCAAACAATCATCATTACTGATGTTTTGGTTTCCCTTTGGTTAATTTTTTGGAAACTAAATCATAACATTCATGTAACTTTTTTTTATTATTATTTTTATAAGCAAAAACAAATGTTCCAGGAACCAAACAGTGCTGGGAAATCTTGTCATATTCACACAAAAAAGAAGGAAAAAAAAAATATAGAAATATGGGAAAGGGTCAAAAGTAATTGCCTATATGATGGTTTGGATGTACTGTAACATCACATCCTGAATGATTAAAATGCCTTTTTGTGCAATACACAACAACTCTAAATCGTCTAATTTTAATGTCCAAATTATGCTTTATACCAGCTCAATGCTTTATTTGTTCTTAATGCAAGAGGACTGTAATGGTCATATATTATACAGCAGGTTGCTGCGCAATCTGTCATGTTGGTCAGAGGCTGGAAACCTTCAGATAGCCACACAGGCAACACTAGATGTCAGTGTTCTCGCTGATGTCGAGCTGCAAGCTTTTTGTTTGTGGGAAGAGGAAGGAGAAGCATATACAGTAGTTTGAGAAGTTGATGTTGCACTTTACAACTTGCGGGTCCTAATGGATTTCCTTATATTAGAGGGACTGTCTATAAGGAGTTGGGGGCTATTACTGTGCCAAGCCTGATCACGGGGCATCACTTTCATCTTGCCAACACTCTTGTATAATTAGCAGAAATTTGCTGAGATGTGTTTTCTCCTCCCTTCATTTCCTAAGATGAATCATCAGGAGTATAGACTAAACTCCCTTTCTTAACTCCTAAGATGCAGAAGTTAAATGTAAAATTAATGGTTCGTCTTATTTAGAAGATAAATTTAGTTTTTTTTTTCAGCTTTGAAGCTGTTGGATTCACCTAACATGCCTCAGACACTTCTGAAGGCGCATAAGTTTGAGGTTTGACAGTCTGTTTAGCATCATAATTACATAAGTACTTTTCTCATGTGTGCTCCTTCTTGTTTTTAATGATCGTAAACAAACTTAGCATGAATAATCTATCCACTCACACAAGTTTTAATCTTGGGGTGTAAAACATGCCTGTGGTCAGACAATAATAATAAGATTTTTTTCAGGGTCATTCAATAAAATTGTGTGCCTTTTTTAAAGAAAGTACATTTCTATGTAAACTGACAGATAACAAATGACAAATGACAATACAAAGTGTTTTTTATAGAATTTGATGCTGGCAATTTGATTGTTTCCTTAGTGACAAACCTCAAAAAAAAAAAAAAAAAATTATATATATATATATATATATATATATATATATATATATATATATATATATAAATTTATTATATATAAAAAATATTGTTTCTGTATTAGTAAGTGATTATATATGTATTTATGCATGTATGTGTGTGTGTGTGTGTGTGTGTGTGTGTGTGTAATATATATAGGCTATATATATATTTAGGCCTATATATAATTATAATAAATGTATTTAGCCATATGTCATCTCGGAGAAAGACAAATATTATTAATTATTATTATTTATTTGTTTGTTGACGTCAGCTTTTCTACTTTTAAATAAATATAATTGGTTTACAGTATATTCTTATGACGCCCTTTTCGTGAAATGACCCCAGTGCTGTATCTACTAAACGTATTGATGACGTCACGGAGGACGGCTCAGTTTCGATGTTTGGGAGAACCAATCAGAGCGCAGTAAAACCCGGAACTTCAGAGAGCGTAAGAAAGAGCGCCTGTATTCAATTTGAAAAGCAAGAGCAACATCAGGTATGAAATGTTTTTATGTTTACATAATCTATATCGTTTAAGAAACGTTACGGATTTCCTTTGAATGGCGACTTTATTATGAAGTCATATATTGTACAGTATTAGTTTCAGCCTCAAAGACACATGAAAACAGAAGTGTACTTCTATATTTCAGCCATGCTAACAAGTGTTTCTTTTTTTGAGTAGTTCATGCGTGTCATATTTAATATGGAATATTGTGTCAGTCGCGAGCGGTGACTTTAAGGAAAAACAGATGTTCAAAATATACACAAACGCCAGTTTGAACGCCAGTTTGAACGCATTACAAAGGCAGTCTTTGTAATGCGTTCAAACTGGCGTTTGTGTATATTTTGAACATCTGTTTTTATAATAGTTATCCAAAGTCGAAAGTGAGAGTTTTGTTTTAACAAACAGATTAAAGAAACATCACACATGACATGAAGAGTTTTGCTATTCATAGTGTCAATGGGAATTTCATTGTTAATCAACTAGATTCTAACTAACCTACTTCTTTATTTAACCCTCAGGTTCTGTTTGGGAACCTTGGGACCCTTAAATCTAAGTATGTTTAAAGTGTGTTTGTTTTCATATAGGCTACTTAATTCGGTTACACTTTACAACAAGGTTCGATTAGTTAACATTAGATAATGCATTAAAAAAACATGAACTAACAATGAGCAATACAATAATCTTTGTTAATGCTTAGTAAAACAAAAAAAAAATACAACTGTTCATTGTTAGTTCATGTCCATATGATCAGATAGGCCTACAATCTTTGATTCTAATAATGTAGTAGTTGTACATTTAAATTAACATTAACTAAGATTAATAAATGATTTAGGAGTATTTTTCATTGCTAGTAATGTAGTTAACTAATGATAACAAATGGAACCTTATTGTAAAGTGTTACTCTTAATTAAAAAAAAAAAAAGGCCGCTGGTAATTTTATTAGCTAATCGTTTGCGAGCTGATTATAAACACAATTTCTCAATGAGACACATCATATTTCATACAATTCATTAAAAAAACATCTCAGAATAAATGTAGACTGTACTGTAGTACGTTGCTGTGGCAAAAACCCAAAGAAATATACAATAAAAACAAATCCAGCTAGTTAATAAGGTCTATTTGGACTTTTTTTGTTGGTGTCAAACTGAACCCAAATGTAAATAATTTTTCTATATTCAGGGATCCCACATTAAAAAAAACCCCTAGAAATATCAGTTAAACTTCCCTGACCTGCAAACATCATGGAAATGAGTAAAATCTTAAGTCATGCAAAAAGTCATGATAATTTGTCCCTCAAATTTGATAGGTGGATTAGAATGTTGTGGTGATGGGGATCCAGGAACATGTTGTACTTGGTGAAATCATCTACACCATATCTTAACATAACCTTCAGAGCAGTAAAATTGAGTGGGAATGTTTGGATGCGCTCCAGCTCCACTCCTGGGAGTTCTGAAGACGTTACACCGCTTCATTTACAGATGTTACCCAACACCTTTATATTTAGATGCAAGTGTGTTAAGAAAACAAGAGTTTGTCTGTGTAATTCTCCGTTTGTAAGCATATATAATCATTAAAGGGTTAGTTCACCCAAAAATTACTCACCCTCATGTTGTTCCACCCCCCTAATACTTTCATTCATCTTCGCAACACAAATTAAGATATTTTTGATGAAATCTGAGAGCTGGCTCACTGCTAGGTTATCGATATCAGCCAGCCCAGAAAAGTTAGTAAAGACATTGTTAAAATAGTCCAAGTGACTAAAGTTTATCAAGCGACGAGAATACTTTTTGTGCGAAAAACAAACAAAAATAACGATTGATTTTCTTCTGTGTGGGCCTCTTGAGTGAGTTCACGTAGTGTAACAAGCGCAGCGCTTCTGGGTTGTACGTCAGAACGTAAGCTCACTATTGGCCGACGCTGGTCATGTGTGTGATGCTGGCCAATAGTGAGCCTACGTTCTGACCTATAACCCAGAAGCGCTGTGCTGTTACACTACGTGAACTCACTCAGAGGCCCACACAGAAGAAAATCAATCGTTATTTTTGTTTGTTTTTCGCACAAAAAGTATTCTCGTCGCTTGATAAACTTAAGGTTGAGCCATCGTAGTCACTTGGACTATTTTAATGATGTCTTTACTAACTTTTCTGGGATGACAGATATCGATTACCTAGCAGGCTATAAAGGAGTGAGTGAACGAAAGTCTTACGGGGTTGGAACAACATGAGGGTGAGTAATTACTGACAGAATTTTCCTTTTTGGGTGAACTAACCCTTTAATACAGTATAAGCACTGAGTTATGCAAACAAACCCCGCTGGTTGCTACATATTTAGTCTTTTTAACTAGGTACTCCTGACCCCAGTCCTCCTTTTCCTGGCTTTTAATTGGCTTCACTGGGCCTAAAATGCTGCAATATTTCTCGAAATTGACTGCTTATTTGAGTGTCGAGAGTGATGCAATTTACAGTAAGTTGCTGGTAAAAATGGACCATGGCTTCAGATGCAGCACTTAGCAGAGGCTTCATGGGGCACGCGTAACTTCAGGGGATGCATTTCACGTTTGCTGAGTTTTTATGGAGGTTTTGTACAAACAAGAAGACCGGCGCATGGCATATGGGATGGGATTTTTTTCTTTCTTGATGCTTTCGCTCCTCATGGATGCTCATATGCACACCGGTTCGTGTGCCCTCTCGGTCTTTTCGGGTTGATCGGGCTTGCCTTGTTTACAGTGTGTTATAGAAGGGCTGACGCCAGCCTCCCTCGGGAGAGAACAAGGGTTAATTGCTGTTAAAGTGTTGGTCTCGTTCCTCTTTCTGGCCCTGACGCTCCATTAGAGCTGACACTAATGAGGCAGTGCAGAGAGGACACCCCGGAGTCCAGGGACAACACCACCGGCTGGGGGAGGGAGCCATGATGGAGAGACTTTACTTAGCTGAGAGAGAGAGAGCACATACTAAGTCATAGATCAAGAGTGTGTGTTGTTGAGGATGTGTGTAGGCTTGGCTTCCCTTAATTGGTGGCTTACCCTCTGCATATGTTGTTTGTTTGTCATTAAGAATTCACAGGGGAAAGAATCGCTGGTCGTCCCTTATACTTGGTCTTTGCAGCCAATGGCGTTCACTTGGTTATATTACCGTATTATTGACTGTAATTTACAAATGTCAAAATATGGATTTTCAATGCCCTAATCGTATAAATAATGAAATTGCCTAAATGTTTTTTTAAAAAAGTGCTTTATAAATAATTGATCATTGAGCTCAACAAAATATATATGGCTGATTGGCTGCAATAATTTATTAAAATATATATTTAAAATTTAAAATGATATTATTTTAATTGGTTGTTTTTATCAATAAGTACTTTACAGAATTAAGTAAATTATATACAAATATAATAACAATTATTACAGGTTATAATTATATTATTAAAAATAAATATATTTAAACTTTGTTATTTTATTATTTATCTAAATATTAAATATAAAATGTAATATTTAATTTATTATTATATTAAATAATTTAATATAATAAATATAATCATTTAATTAATAATGTAATAGCACAAAAAGTTATTTTTCCATATATATATATATATATATATATATATATATATATATATATATATATATATATATATATATACAGTGTGTGTGTGTGTGTGTGTGTGTGTTTATATATGTATATATTATAATGTATATATATTTCTAATCAAATTATTAGACTAATTATTTAAAAAAAACGTATATAAGCAAACCCAATAAAATATAAAAGGCTGAAATAATTTAACAAATTAAAACAAGTAATAAAATAAGTTGATTATAACTGCAAATTATTTATATTATTTATTTCATTTTCTGCCATTAAATTGCTATATTGGTCAACCAGTCATTTTAATGGCTTGATTTTCTGCATTGTAGGTAGTTACACTGATCTGGAGTCAGCATCTTCAACCGGTCGGCCATGAGTTATGCTCCGAGTCCATTCACCCCCATGGGCAGCCGCAACATTCAGGAGCAGCGGGACCGCTGGGAGAGGAAGAGGAGCCGCACAGCCCGTGAGCTAGTCCACAGCGAACAAAGATACTGTGAACAGCTGGATCTAGTCGTCACGGTTAGTCTCTCTACAGGCCCAACATTACACACACGCCCATGGGCTGAATTAGCCATTCTTTTATCAAACAATACGCTGATGGAGAAACACTTGTCAGGGTTGGATTCGGTCATCCTTGAGAGAAGCAACAGAATAATGCCTTCGTTGCAATGTGTTGAACATTAGAATATCCTAATTAATACAAATCTGAAATTCTAATTATCTTGGAGAGCTTTATTCACAGTTTCAACAGCACAAGGTTTTCTATTTATTGAGTGCTCCTTGACACCATCGCAGGGCTATTCTTTTGAAATTCATGGTTTATAACCTGTTCAAGGCTTTTTATTTTGCGGCTAATTGGTTTTACCTTTAAGATCACTGAGCTTTCAAAGCCTTTTCTGTGCGTATTATGTAGATTATATTGGGTGTAACCACAAATATACACTTGAATCTCACTCATACCGGTTGTTTATAACATAATAATTGCCGTTTGGAAAGCTAACATACTGAACTGGCACATCCGCCTCGTTGTTTTATAATGCCGCCTTCTAATTAAACGGCCGACCATCAAAACTTGAGAAAGCGCACGTTCTCCTTCACGTCGTCTCCCACCTCTAGTGAAGTTGCGTTAGATATGCAGCTCATATTAAGCCGTTGGAGGTAATTGAGATGTCATTGCTGCAAAATGCTCGGCTCTCCACAGATTTGTTCTCGCTTTGTCTCAAGGGTATGCGACGAGAGGTGACACTCTCGGTAAGATGAAGAGTCATGTACGAGTGGCGTCTGAAAATTTAATTTTCTCTCCCTCCTGTCTCTTTCTTTTTCTCCAGTACTTTGTGGAGATCTTGAAGGCCAAAGGAACCCTCAGGCAGGACATTAGAGAAAGCATCTTCAGTTCAATTAAATCCATTCATTTAATAAACCAGTAAGTATCCTTTAAATAATTAAGCGAATATTCGCGCTCAGGGGAGAGAGACGGCTGAGGGTGGCTGGCTTTGATACCGTTTAAAAAGGACGAGAGGGTAGGGTAGTATTAATTGGGGTCTAACAAGAATCAAGTTTGAGAACTTGGAGATTGCCTGGTGTGCCTTATCTTATGTTATTCTGTTTAATTGGATTGCGAATCGATGCGGATGCTGGATTTAGGCTTACAGCTGCACTTTCTCCTGTGTATTTCACGTTATCCGCCATGGTTGCCATCATTGGTGATGGCTGCCTATTCGTAATGGCCACTGTTTGTGTCTTCCAAGCTTTATGTGTTGATAAAAATAAGCTTTTGCGTTTTGCTCATGCATTTTTAATGAAAATGTACATTATCATGCGCTCATTACTGACTCACAGTCTTTCCACCTGGCTTTAACACTACTGTATCAGGCTGCTCAATACAAGATTTCAAGTCAACATGAAACACCATTCGCAACCCATTTTTATTTTGCAATCTGATCAGAATTTGAAAAGTTGATGGGTTGGAGGGGAATAGGGTTGTCACAATACCAAAATTTCAGTAGTTTTAATTTACTTTTTGTGCTTATTCACATGTCAAATGCTTTTATTCAAAGCAGTTCAATGCGTTTGTATTTTTAGGATCAAACCCAATGCCTTGGGCAATTTTGTGATTTTTCGATACCAAAAAATGCTTTTGAATTAAGTCAAAATAATATTAAATAATATTTTATTGATATGATTCAATAAAAATATTAACAAATTGAATTAACAATGGTTTGTAGCCTTCACGTTTTTAAGTAATTAAACAGTAATAGCCAGTAAATAATTAAGAACAGTTAAAAAATATATTAAAAAAATGTTGTGGGGGGGATCAGTATGCATGGATTAGGTCTGTTGGGCTGCGTTTAGATTTAATATTTTAATACAAATCCTTTTTGTTTTTGTCTGACTCGTTTACGTTCTCTTAGGACATGCCAGCATCAATACCAAGAAATGCATTTGACCGTGAGTCAGTGTTGTTAAAGTGAAGTAAAACTGTTAAAATTTGTTTTTGGAAGTTACTAAAGCTGAAATAAAATAAATAATAACTGAATATAAGTATTTTTATTATATAAAAATAAAAACGTAACACAAATTACAATGTGAAAAATTACAAATGTTTTAACAAAAATTTATCTGAAATATTACAAATTACCGTTCTGAGTGGGTCGAAGAGTACAGTCAAAGAAACGACAACAACAATAAAAACGTAATTCTAAATGTTTTTCTGATGCAAGACTTTTATTTTGAAATGCGTGCCTGAGTGCTCTTGACTCTTCTGTCAGACGCAGTTTAGGTAAAGAGTGCCTGAGAAAAACGCCTTGTCCGGATTCAGTGTCTGCTGTCAGATGAACCGAGGGAGACGTTATTTTTATAAAAACGTTATTTTTGCAAATTGCTACGAAATAAAAAGTCTCACACTTCAGAAAAACGAACTCAAGGTGCACACTCTTTTATTGCGCATGGAAATGTGGAGGTGCGAATGCAGAGTATATCACTTCACTATATAACTAGTTTCTGTAACTTTTTCCCAAAATTCCACTTTATTTTCACTTTTGTGCTATTTTCTATATTTTTGATGACTGTGATGCTTCATACCAACATACTGACTCTATATTATTATCAAAAACTAGTTTAGGACTGCTGTTTAATAGCCTTACTTTATAATATTATAGTGTTTAATCATCAGTGTTAGTGATAGTCTTACAATTTACATGTATGTTAAGTAAAGTGTGTGTGTGTGTGTGTGTGTGTCTGTGTGTCAGTCATTTTTGAGAGATAAATTTGCTAGGTTCAAATTCATAAAAATGTGGGTCGCAGCTTAATGACCATGGGAAAATATGGGTACCACGGCCAAACCAAGTGAGAGAAACTGATTAAAATAATACTAAATAAAATTGCCATGAGCGCTTGCAGAGCACGAATGCAAATAAGCAAATTATACTGACATGTTTTTAAATTTGAGATAACTTTGAACTAAAGTATCGGTACTTTTGACTATAGGGCAGGGGTGGGGAAAATGTGAGATATTTGTGATGAGAGCTGAAAATAAGTAATTTCTTAGTCATAGATATTGTCTGAAATAATAGCAAGATTGTACATTTTAAGGAAATAGTGAACTTTAATTTCATCATGACTTTAATAACATCTTTATATTTCACCAGTGGTGAAGTGATCATGCTAAGTTGAGCCGTGACTCTTCCGCATACAGACGATTAGACACCCTGCTTGAGGGGCCTTTATGACAGCATGAGCAAATGAAAAGCCAGAGCTGCAGAAGATGAAATAATACATCAGAAAAACTGGCCTTAAGAGCAGTCGGCATTGATCTTCCCATGCGGGATGGGCAGACTAACAACAAATTAACTCACAGGTGTCAAGAAGCCTGTTCTTGTTCATTTTATCTGAGGCTATCTATGGCACAGAGCTCTTGTGAAGCGTTTGGTGTTTTGATGTACCACGTTTGAAAGCAACAAGCAAAAGCAGAAGCCCTCTCCACTAATGTCCAATAGCCTGCGAGCGAACAAGCTTCTAGCCTTATTAACGCCTTTAAGCCTGTATTAGAGAGATCATCGCTTCTTAGTGCAGGTGAAACAGTGTTTGATATATTTAACAACCTGATCAATCTCAGAGAATTTGCCTGACAAGCTCAGAGAGACGTTTCCCAACAGGAGAAACATAGTGAAGGATATTTCATTAGTCTCGAATTGGCCGAAGTTCTCGTAAGAATTACTGCCCCGTGGTTTCGTTGTGTGCATATTTTGAATTACTAAACGACTGGAAGGGGAACTACTGACTGCCTTCGAGGGCTTCATCCAGGCCTCGTTGATCGAGAATCATAAAATTGTCTGAATAATGAATCTCCGTGGGTCCCCGAGGCTCCCATCAATGCCTGATTGACGGGCCTCTCTACAAACAGTGGCTGAATGAAGATGGAGGACTGAATTTTAGAGCCCGATGTATTGGATAAATCGGTGCTTGGTTACCATATATCATCATTAGAATCGGTTATTGAAGTGCCGGGTGAAGCGTAATGGCAGTCTCTCAATTTAGATCTGTGAACAGACAGCAGTGGCTGACTGATTAAAACGAATAAAGTGCTCGCGTACTCCAAAACCACATCGTTATCAGGAAGCTTCTTCAGATGCGTGTTGATATCTGCGCTTGCTGCTGAAGGTTATTTCAATCCTTAACTGAAATCATCACTTTTTTTTTATCTTTGACTAGTTGTAACACTGAAAAATAGAGAACCAGGGCAGAAGGTGAGCCGTAGATTGTTTGTTTTTGTCATGCACAATATGCGTTTTACAGCATATGAATTTGAACCATATTAGATTTTACTCTTAATGAAATAGTTCAGCCAAAAAGTGCAATCCTTGCAATGGATTTAATTGCAATGTCTTTCAAAATTCATTTGACTTTCTTTATTCTGTGCAATGAAAAAGGATATATTTAGCAAGCTGTCCAAGCTGCTCTTTTCCATACAGTAAAAGTGAATGGTGATGGCTACCACTTTCATAGCAACTGTTCCTCACACACAGCTGTTGTACCATTATCCACTTTCATTGTATGGAAAAGAGCAGCTTTAACATTTTTCAAAACTTCTCCTTTTGCGTTAAACAGGAGAAAGCAAGTCATACGGGTTTGGAATGACATGAGGGTGATTTAAATTCTGTTTATTTTTATATTTTTAACACATTTTAGACTTTTAGCAGAATTTAATTTTGCATTTCTGATGTATTATTTCAAATAATTGTAAGTTTTCTTATGGTTTTTGAGATATTTGGAGTAATTATATAACATAAGGACAATACAACCCAACGTTTCCCAGTTTTCAATAAAAGCGTTCAAAATGATGGTTGCCTCAAAGGCGGCGTTAATACGATGACATCTTAAGAAATCTAAAAATGTCTGTCAGCTATATTTAAGCCTAAAAGAATAGGATGCAGTTTGTTTGAAGTTCATTCTTTGTACATGATATGATACTCTTGGGTCGGTAAAGAACAAGCAAGCAAGCAAACAGACAAACAAACAAAACTTGAATATATTGTCATGCCGCTGCCATTCATCAGAATTATGCCTGTTTATCTGATGAGGGGAATAAGGCAATAGTGGGAACAACCCAATTATCCCAGAATGCACCGTAACAGTGATCACCAACTTGAAAGTGCTGTCACTTAAGTAGCACTGAATCAAAAACGTATTTGAGAGATAAATATTCTGAACGAGTGCATCTTGGGGGTTTCTTAATGACAGTAAATGTGGTGTGGAAAGAGATCAAATAGTCTCCGAAATGAAGGAAGAGGGTCCTTGTCACTATCGAGGGAAGGAGGGGGGTCTCCCAACAAACTGAACGATGCTTTTGGGTCCTGTACGGATTCGTGTTTTTACGAGTGTTTGTGTTCCTGCTAACTATTCATAGGCGATAATTAGTATTCCTCGGTTCTCGTTTCCCACAAATGAAGCCACATAGACCTCCATTGTTTGGTTGAGTCCGTGCCCGACCCAGATGTCGCAACCGCTAAGCATTAATGTAGATTAACGTGACGCAGGAGGAATGCTAATGTTATCTTTGTCATCTTCCTGACGGCTGGAGAATTTAATTGCCCTAAAAAAGAGCATAAAAAATGTAAGTCATAATTTCATATTTATCATAATAGCCTCTGGCTGTGAGGAGGAAAAAGGAAACACTACTTTTCCCGCCCTTTGCCCTCGTTAGAACTCTCTCGGTTGCTCCGGCATCTCCTGATTATGAACAGAGGCTACCTTGGCTAGCAACTTCATTAAAATCTATTTAAATCAACTTCAACCGCAAAATGCTCCTTCTTCCAGCATGTAAAAAACGTAAAGTCTCAGGGAACATCATTAGAGAGAGTGTGTGCGTGTATCCGTACCTGTATTTCTGTTTGGTCTAAGCTGTATGTGTGTGTGATATCTACCTCGCCTAGTTTGGATAATAAGCTCCCTCACAAGTGTCAACACCCTCACCCTTGAATTATACCCATGTCACCCTAATGTGCCTGACAGCCAGAGCACCAACTCTTCCATTCCTCTTGAACGCCTTGTTTTGTTCCTGGTTTCGCAATGGGTGCGTTCCCGCTACAAAGCACCACACGCTTGCCCTTGGGCGCTAGCCCCTGCACCCTTGTCTCAAATAAGTATGTCACCCACAGGGAGGGGCCCTTGGATGACACCACACAAATCTGACTAAAAACGCTTCCTTTCGCAAATACTTCTGCCTCTGAACTAACCCCCCTCATTATTTGTGACAAGAAATGCCTTGATTTCCAAAACAGTATCAGGGTTATCATTGCGTTTGGAGTGCGATGGCAAGACTGCAGTGCAGAGTAGGATAACATTCTTATGTATTTATTGAGTTAACAGGACTTAATTGTTAATGCGACACAATTTTAAAGTATGCTTTTAAGTGTGTTTTTATATGTATTTGGCAGGCAAAATAATTAGATGAATCATTTTAAAATGAATAAAACAAGTGATTTTTCACCATTTAAGGCAAATCATATTTTCAATTCTTCTTTTTGTTTTTAACAGGACCCTACTCACTCATCTAGAACTGGGGAGGTTTGGCATCGGGTTTGAGGAGTTCTGCACTCACCTGCAGTTGTACAGTACTTACGTTGACAACATCCAGACGGCTAAAAAAGTCCTCATGGTAAGTTAAAGTTCAGTGTTTACTCTTTAAGTTGCTCTTTATGTTGTATGGCCTGAGTAATACCTGCTTGAACATAGCCATAGATTAGTTATTATTCACTGAGTATTAACATTTCTCTGTGTCATTTTCCTCTTTCTGCATTGCTCTTTAAAGGTAGTCTAATTATTATTCCACCTGCTATGAAAGTTACTCAATCAAATGGTCATTTGTATTGGCTTTTCCTGAGTGAATGTGTTCTTTTACCTGGATAGAGGTCATCTCCTTACACTAAAGACGGTGGCTATGTCTATCAATATGAAATCATGAATATGTATTCATTATAGATCTATGGTAATGCATAGGATTGACAGTATGTCATGCTCCACTTCTAATTAGTCCAAACCTATTAAGTCTTGTACAACTCCTCATCTCTGGCACCTTTTTTCACCGCACCATATTGTTCGGCTCAACCTTGTGGGGGAAAAAAAAAGAAGAGAAGACACTATGTCGGGTCAGTAACTCAAAGATCACCATTCAAAATGATTGACGTTTGGAACGGTGAAAAAAAAATGGAGTCACCTACCTGATTAAGGCTTTAGGATGACACTCTGTGCAAACAGATCTCTCCCAGGCAAAGCCCAGCGGTACCATTAGGTCCAACACTACCATCTCATTACGCCTGACTTAAGTGGGCAGCCTCCATCAGTCGGCCGGTAAAAAGTGCGATGGGGAATCTCTCTCTTTGCTAATTAGCTCCTCCCTCGGCAAGGCACCTGTACCCAAGTGTACGGATGACTGATTCCTTGTTAGACCAAATCAGTTAGCGGTTAAAGAATCATCGGAGCGCCAGGCTAGTGCTAACTTCTGTATTCTGTGTGCTTACGGTGAACCGAGGGGGCATTTTTTTTCCCGTACCATGCCAGTAATTGCGTCTGATACCGAATATATGTTTGCAGAAAGGTCGTTTCGAGTGTTAGCCCTGCAGCAAAGCTCTTCCAAGCCTCGTCTAGCCACACGCTGCTTTTATTTAGCTGGGGGAAGCTTGGAGCCTCACAGATATTAATGTCTTAATTAAGAGGAGGAATACGTCTGTGGCCAATTGACCGATTCCCATTGATTGCAGACTGAGCTGTTTAAGTTAGCATCGATTACTCCGCCAGGCCTACATGGCTGTAATTGCTGGAACATTGGCTGGCTGGCATGTTCACCATGTCACAAACATGGCTAGTCTGTTCCTCAAGATCCACGTTCTTTAGTTAAAATAGCAACAACAAAAAAAAGTTTTTCAACCAAGGAGCCTTTTACATCCCCAAATAGTTTATTTATTTCATTGTGGCATTTTTAATCCACTCTTTTTGTCCCATTTTTAACCTTGACCGATAGTTCGGCACAATAATAATATGAGTAAATATGTAATAATGAGATCTTTTAAAGTTTATTTATTTTAAGGATACATGGTATACTATACGAGTTAGTGACTGATGTTAGACATTTATTAATTTACTGGTGTCAGTCGGTGTCGGAGCCTTATTTACATTACTGTTCAAATGTTTATGGTTTGTAAAGGCCCAAGAACGATAACTATAGAGATAACTATATTAGCATCCACAACAGTGGATGATATCTTTGTGTTTATTATAAGTGGGGCGCACTGCAGTTTTGTCGTCTGCCGCTTTAAATGCTCGCGCTCTGAAAGCAGGATGGATTCTGATTGGCTGTTGATGTTTTTCTAATTTATCAGCTGGAAAAAATCATTCTGAAAGTGATTCCAATGATATCGTTGCTCTGTGAGCAATATTGTTATAGTTGTGGTGTAGACTCTGACATTTTTTAGAACTACATCTTTATCGTTATTATCATTATAGTTATTTTCCTTGGTGTGAACGGGTCTAAAGATTGTTTTTGAAATGAGTCTCTTATTCTCACTTATGCTTACAAATTAAACAACTCTTTTCTATTTTAAATTTTTTTTATTAAATGTAATTTATTCCTGTAATGACAAAGCAGAATTTTTAGCATCATTACGTCTTCACGCATGATCCGTCGCAAATCATTTAAATATGGAGATTTGGTGCTCAACAAACATTTCTTATTATTATCAATATTGAAAACAGTTTAATATTACTGCTTAATATTTTTGTGAAAACCTTGTTACTTTTTTCCAGGATTCTTTGATGAATAGAAAGTTGTCCATGCTGAATAAAAGTATTAATTTCTTTAAAAAAAAAAAAAAAAAATCTGACCCCAAACTTTATACCTTTGTCTTGATTTAATGCTCACTTAAAGTAACTCTTTAAAAACATACTGTTTTTTAGGGGTTTGTTTATAAAAAAATATATTTTGTATAATTTAAGCTTTAATATTAAAAGTATTCTTTTTTTATTGTTTTGATGACTTTCCTATTATTTTAAAATGTGGAAAGCTTTCTGGCAATTTAAAATGACAGGATTCGTTCTAAGATTTTTATTTTTTTTTGGCTGGCCTAAATAAAGAATTCCTCTCACAGCACGTCCAACATGTTGTGATTTAATGTTAGTGTGTTTCTCAGAGGGAGACCCCAGCTGCCTCGGCCATAAATGCTAGCCGAGCAGGTGTTGTTCGCGGTGTGGGCCGTTTGAAGATGATGGATTGTTTTGTGTACTTGATATGTTTATTTATTTACTTAGCACACAAACCTAGCACCGACCCATGCTTTTCTCAGAGAGAAGCACGATTCAAAACATATTTTACATATTGAAGTGATATTTTGCTATGCTAATTCAGACTCTGTCTGTCATTAGCCTGACATTGTATGTGTGGATGTATATTAAATAATGAAACCAGGGTTGCTTCTATTCAGAAGACAGCTTGTGATAAGAGACAACAGAGATGTCTCGTTGTGCATGAGTGAGATTCAGTCACAAGCGAGACTGAATACACAATTCAATAGACATCACGCCACATGCATCATCGACAGAGGTGAAAATGTTGGTGGGAGGTAAACAGTATTATCGCTTGTATTATCACATGTGCTCTACTGTTGTATCAAGTTGTTTTCATGGAAGCAGATCTTTGATTCATGGTTCATTTCCTTCTCAGGTTCAAGTGAAGAAAAGCAAAGCCTTCAGACGGTTTAAAAAGCTCCAGGAGTCGAGGCCCGAGTTCAATCAGCAGAAACTTGAGGACTTGCTTCTGCTTCCTCTTCAGCGCATCCAGCAGTAAGTTGTCAAGCTCACGTGTGACAGTATTGGAACTTTAATGGTTATCCTTTATCAGTTTATCAGGGGTTCGTTTTGTTTATCGGCTATCTTTTAACGTTGGGTATTTTTATAGTGCATGCTCATTTACATTTAGATCACATTTGCTTCATCTAATGCTCACTTAAAGTTAATACTTATGTAAAAACATTAAAACTTTAAGAACACTGTATGAAGTGTAAGCAAATCTCAAAATTAATATTCATTTTGATAATATTGTGATGCTGAAATTCACTTGATTTTTAGTTTTAATTGTTTTCATTTATTTATACCTTTAACTTTTGCTCCTATCTAATGCTCATTTAAAGTTTAAAATTTAAGTTTAAGTTAATATTTTAATGAATTAAATGTACTCTTTAGCAAATCTCAAAATGAATATCTATTTTTCATACTATGCATTATAATGTTGTGATGCATAAATTCACTTGTTGCTCTAAAAAATTATGTATTTTAATTTAATCATACAACATATTTGATCTTTTATACAATTTTAATTGGTTATCGGTCATAAGATGAAAATAATTATCAGCTTATCATTATGGGCCAGGATTTTTTATAAAGGTGCATGATCCCTGGCTAAAATGAAAATCAAGTTTTTGCACATCTGTGGATGTTTTTAAAGTAGGCTGAATCCCAAGAAAGTGTAACCAGTTTTTCTGTGGTCCTCTCAAAAGACTGATGCTTGAGTTTGGTGGTAGGGACTACAAGTTTGTGCAAAACTTGATTATTTATTTATACTTATTACAGCATACTTATTTACCCATGTGCTGTGGTGGTCGTGCAGAAATGGCACGCCTACAGATGTTTTGAATTCGATTTTTGATTTAATGGACTCCTCAACCACTTATTGCAATTGACGTGCAAAGTTTTCTTTTAATCTCATTAAATGTCAGAGTACCTCAGCCATTGAATTTTCAAGTAAACGAGATGGATTGGTCAGCGGATGTTTTTTTTTTGTGTATTTAAAGTTTAAACCATCTGCTTCGGCGAGGAGATTATTGGATCGACAGCATCAACGGATTGAAATGCAGTCAGTTCTTGATGGGAATGTAAAGCGTTTTGGTTATGCATCAGTATCTTCTGACACAGGCCAGTCTACTTCACAGTCTTCTGCTCAGCTGTCAAATCACTCTACAACTTCACATTTTGTTGATCATGCTATGTGGGTTTTCTTTAAAGAAGGATTTTGGGAATCATTTGATGGCATGATAACAGAAAGCTGTCACCACCGGGTTATGGTTTTCATGCTTGAATTCTCCAACCGTATTTCTTTGCTTTGGAGGAGTCAGTGCACGGCGCATACCGAGCCTCTCAATGACAGACGTAATTATTGTTTGATGTCGTGCTCACACCTGCTTTCAGACTGTCCAAGAACTGTCAAAATCCCTTTTGTTAAGGCGCCGAATTTGTTGGCTGTAATTTCATGCGGTCGTGGTCTCAGCCGTTAATTAGTGTAACAAGGTGCGAAATGAACTAGAACATGCTTAAGAACCAGCGGAAATTACATGGCATTTCTTTATCAAGCTGCTCGAGTCCATCTTAATTAGGCTTTTATGTCACTCCTACTTATTAAATGTAGTTTCCAACATGAAAGAAGACAAACGCAATGTCATTTTTGCAATGACGATAATTATGTCTTTATATTTATTCTTTATTAGAACATTTCCTCCGCTTGCGCCCACCTGTCGTGGTTTTCATTCAGTGGTTTCATCATATGCAAAATGACAGAATTCTGTTCTGATCTATTTGAGGTGATTTGATCACAAGACAGTCTCCTGGTTTTAGCAGGAATCTCTTTTGACCACTTTTTATTGTCAAGTTTTTCTTTTTTCTAGACTACACATCACTTACTATCAGTGACAGTGTGTTGCTGCATGATAAAGTACAAAAAGATTGAGATGTGAAGCATTTCAAATATTTAAGCACTATTGATTTTGTGCACCAAATCGGCATATTTGAATGGTTTCTGAAAGGCCCACTGAAGTGCCTTGGAACGCACAACTTTGTATTATGCATTGACGTAATTTCCACTGAAACAGGAAGCTAAGGCTGGACATATTGAATGGCTCCTCCCCCTTTTCAAATAGCCAATAGCGTTTAGTTTACCTCCTTGACAGCAACATCGAAGCAAATCCGAGGTCTGATGATACGTTGGATTCAATAGTAGAGGTGTGAATAAAATTCTAGCCATTTCATTCTTAACCAATGTACATAAACGGAATAAAAATCGAGCGTTTAAGCAACCGAACTCACATCTCCAACCCATATTGCTCCATAACGTGTCAACGGTTGCTTTGGCCAGGTGGTATTTATAGCATAGGGGGCGGGATGCTTTAGATTCTAGAGAGCATTTGATTGGACAGAAGATGTGATGAGAAGCTGAAGTCCGTTGAAAAACAAATGATCCATTTTAGCGGAAGTGAGAGACTGTAAATTTTGAATGCTTATATCTCCTAAATGCGAATGTTGTCATTGTTTTGAAACGCACCAGCTTCTTCATAACCTCAAGGCTAACATATTCATACTGAAAGCTAAAAAACTTACATTTTGATTTCAAGGGGCCTTGAAGGATCATGTGACCCTGAAGACTGGAGAAATTGCTTGTGAAAATTCGTCTTTGCCATCAGGAATAAATAACTTTTTTTCTGTGTCGCATAACGTAAAATTTGAAAATAAGAAAAGAAGTGCGAATCATTCTGCTCTTTTGAAAAAATCGAAAACAGTTATTCTAATAATATTTCACAATACTATTGTTATACTGTATAATTGATCAAATAAATACAGCCTTTTAGGACATTTCAAACTCTTGTTTTAGCACAGTAGATGATGACAGGAAAATAGGCTGTCCTATGCTGTCCTGTTACTACCAATGCGACGTTGTCACATGCATTTTCGACTTCATTTGTATGATTGGATCACATAACATTTTGTACTCCATTTATACCTGTGTTGAGCAGTTATCACTTGTTATCAGATCACCCAAAACCAATGTCCACACGATGTACGTGTGAACGGGGTCACAAGATGCCAATCTTTAGAAACAAGTATTTTCTAGCCTTTTTTTTTTTTTTTTACGTGCAGCAAACCACAGGACTCGGTGCTAAATACGGCCTCTGAGCTTTTTGCCGCACCCTGAGTTTTCTCCACCCAGTTATCACACAGATATCCTCTAATTTCCCTCGGAGCTGCCGAGCGCTGACATCTCAATCAGCATGTTCAAAGACGCCCTTGATCTGATCTCATCCTCTCAGGCCCTGATCACTGTGTTTCCCATTGTCCCCCCATCGATTCTGCCTCTCCGCTCTCGGAAAGCGAGGACACACGGGGGGCGCATAATTGTATGATGATCTTAAGTGGCACGGCAGAAGAGCTCCATTCTCGGAGAGTGCAGATAATCAGGAGTACCGCCTCTAACGGGGACTCAGGAGGAAATTGTTGTCACTTATTCGGCTGGAGGATGATGGATGGCGAGGCTGGCTGTGTGTGGATCATGGTGGCTACTTAAGACATGGAGCAGGACTGTTGGGAGGGAGGATAAAATCACTCCTATTATTAAACGCCATTCACTGCAGCTGCCGAGAAGAGATTCACGTCGTGTCCTCTGTCTCCCTCTCGTCTCAACTCTTCATCCCTTCTCTGGTCTTCCTGACTACAGATGGACATTTTGGTCAATTTGTCAAGTGTTAGACAAATAAATAAAAGTTATAGTTAATGAGTAACTAAAGATTCTGGCTGATATCAATAGTTTCCATGATAATAATTTCCATGATATGGGTGTTATTAAAACTTTTATTTTAAACGGTAAAGTGAATTTATTTTACTGTATAAAAAAAATGTGTATTTATCTGTTTATCCATCCATCTGTCTGTCTGTCTATTCAGCGTTCTGTCTATCGGTCTGTCTGCCTGTCCATCATACTATCTATCGCTCTATCTGTCTCTCTATTTAGCGTTTTGTCTATCGGTCTGTCTGTCTATCAATCTGTCTGTCCATCATTCTATCTATCGATCTGTCTGTCTGTCCATCATTCTTTCTGTCTATCTATCCATCTGTCTGTCTGTCTGTCTATTAAGAATTCTATCTATCTGTCTGTCTGTCCATCGTTCTGTCTGTCTGTCTATTTAGCTTTATG
This sequence comes from Squalius cephalus, assembly GCF_949319135.1. Taxonomy (NCBI): domain Eukaryota; kingdom Metazoa; phylum Chordata; class Actinopteri; order Cypriniformes; family Leuciscidae; genus Squalius; species Squalius cephalus. The sequence goes on from NC_137125.1 coordinate 45,587,911, forward strand.
TCTATCGGTCTTTCTGTCTGTCCATCGTTCTGTTTATTGGTATGTCAATCTGTCCATGGTTGATCTATATATAAATCTGTTGTTCTATCCATTATTGTTCTATCTATATTTCTATCTGCCTATCTGTAAGCTGTCTGTCTTCAAGTTTATTTTTTACTTTATTCATAATTTTCAAAGAAGGATTGTCAATTGTGCTTTTCTAGTTAAAAATGACAAATTCATTTCTTAGAATTTCTGTTCATTTTAATTCTACTTCCTTAGATTGACATTCCAATTCTGCCTCCGGATTGCTACTTCAAATCAAATTCAATCCAAATTCAGGAAATACATCTATTTAAAAAGCTATTTAAAATTCATAAGTTGTTGTTTAATGCATCATACCATCATGCACCATTATAAATTACATTGTGACCAATTACAAACAAAATATTCGGATCATGTGAAATATTCCTGACCATGATGTTGATTGTGTTTAGCAGTAGTTCTAAGTGATTTTAACCTTATAGGACTAAAATGGGCGTGTTTTTAACACACTTGTACAGCTTTATAATGGATTTGAACGTCCTCAACATCCACATAGCGAAGTGCAATATAAGAGGTTAATCCTTCATTCTGTGGTGGAATTCGTCGCTTGGAGCGGGTCAAAAGGTCATGGCTGTGTCTCTTTTACATGCAGAGAGCCTCAAAAAGCGGAGGAGGACTCGTGTTAATGGAGCTGAGCCATTATGTAGCCGATAGTGTCAGGGCTGTTATATGGGCCTGTGCTTACACAGCAGATGGGTTCAATTCAGTCGGTGCTTCAAACACAACATAATGAGGAGTTCAGGAGGTTTTCTCGCCGTTTGTGTTTGTTTGCAAAGGTGTTGATTGAACTCATTTAAAACCAGCTTTATAGTGCTGTCCTCCTAATCGCAGTTTCTTTGCTGTTGAGACGTTGCTTTTACATGGAAGTTGAGAGGTCACATCCTCCATATCTATGGTTTAGTCTTAAGACAAGACCTCGGGCAAACTCACCTCCTCTCTTCTTTTGATCTGTTCAAATGGGTAATGTTAAAGCTCACTTGTTTCGATTCAGCCTGAGACTTGAAGGACTAGGACGAGCACTACATGATTCTTCAGTCTTTTAAAAGCACTTTTTATTTAATATATTTACTCTCAGAACTGGTATCGATCCCCTAAATATAACATTACCCTCATCTCGTCGTCCTTGATATGTTGACCTCAGGTAGTGATTGCCTGCCACAATGCTCTGCTCTCAAGCAGAGAAGACTTATTGAAATTCTTGGAGGCTTCCAGACAATCTACTTTATGTCTTGGCTTTTGTTAATTAGGTTCAGGCACTTGGAAAGAGTCAAAGTGTGGTGAAAAACTTGTAAAACTCTTCTCAAAGTGCTTGTCATATATTTAGCTGTGGTGTTATATACATCTAGGCTTGTTATTTTGTTCATTAAGATTATTGTTTGAATGCTTACGTTTTCGAGAGTGCATACCGATTCATAGGGAAATGTTTTAATATCCAATTAGCCGATTGGAGTCCAATTAGCAGCTTTAATATACTGAAAATCATTACATTTGCATTGGATACAATTAATTTGACTTGTTTGGAGATTGCTATTTCAAGAATACTATAATAACTAAGTATTATTATGATTGATTAACTAATTTAAATGGATAGTTCATGCAGAAATGAAATTCCTGGTATTATTTGTTCACCCTCATGTTTTTCCTAAAGTTTTTTGGTCTACACAAATGTTCAAATCAAATATTGTTTTGGACCCCATTGAGTTTCATTAGATGGACAAAGAAAGTTCTATTTAAAATTGAGGAAAGTTACAGGTTTCACAAGAGCTTGAGTAAATTATGACATAATTTTCACTGTCCCTTTAACTCCATGCAATCAAAACCAAAGTTACGTGATTTGCATCCCATCTAAATAATTTTTTTTTTAAAAATCTGCATACGTTCTCAGTGTACTGGGAAAACAATATGCATTTTGTTATCGTTTGTGTTATAATTTAATTGCTGAAGCTGGCGACATCTTGGGTTCTTCATAGCTGATGTGTTCATACGTCTGCAGTTATTAAAGAGTAGTAATTATGCAACATCCACCGCCGTGTTCAATAACCCGTGCAGGAGCCTGACAGTGGCTGTTGTCTCTTAATTAGGAATATGAATCCTTAATGCACGTATTTAAAGGCAAATAATTAGACAGATATTTCCTCCCTCTCTTCTCCTGCGCGTATACGAGCTGACCCGACATATCGGCTGCTGCGGGGGGGCTGGAGGAAGAGAATGAAAACACGACGCTTGTTTCATTTGCATATTACAAAGGAATTAGCGAGGCAAGGCGTCCGCGCCGGTAACTAGGCCAGCGACGCTTTCTAGCGCGCCTCTTCATTATAATATCTGAACTGTTATAAATACGGTTCAGATTACGTTATTGTCTCGTTATCTTCTCTTTGCTTTGCGCGCTAATGACTGGGACAGGGCAGCTAAACGAGCAAGTTCCGTTTACATTATTTGGAATGTGCTTTAATAATGCTCATTAGGCCGTTCCCTTTTTTGTTACTCTGCCGCTTTAATTAGATTTCTTGCCCCCCCACTCCCCTAATAAGGGCATTTCGTGGCTGATAATGCCTGTAATGTATTTGTTACTACAAGATGAGACAAGAAGAAAAAGAAGTGAGATTATTTCTCTTTTTAAGTGCCTTTTAATAGAAGAGGCTTAATTGGGGCTTGTTTGGTTTCCTCTTCCCTTTCATTTCTAATGAGCAATTCGCTACTGCTCTAGTTTTCCCCGTGTTCTGAAAGCCTGTTTAGTTAGGTTTCGTTTAGGCTGTTTGTAGGCTAACTAAATATGGAGCAAAGGTTGTTTTTTCTTTTTCGGAAGTTTTGCGGATAACTCTTCCAGAATTTAATAAAATTTTAATTTAATATTTATTTATTTTTGACTAAGGCATCATTATTACTAGATTTTTTTAAAACCAAAAATTTTTTTTTTTTTTTTTTTTTTTTTTTGTTGTTGTTATATTATTATACATTTTTAAGCACTCACAAAAAAGCAACAACTCACCAACACCTTAGCAACCCACAACATCTTAGAATTGTGTTTGGGTTGCACATGTTTAAAAATCGTATGTTTTTTTTTTTTTTTTTTGTCTTTTTAACATAAAGTCGAGAGATGTATAATGCAGGATGGATTTAAAAGGTCTGTTAGGTGTGCATATGTACAACCCTCTGTGCCGTGGTTCAACCTGTAATCTGTGAGCATTTCACTGTCCTGGCACCCATACTGTATGTCTGCTTTAACCGTTGCGTTCGGGTCTTGACCTGATATAAGGAGCAGGGAGAATGGAGAGCGAGACACTCACAGACAGAAATCAATGGCAGCTGTCAATGAAATCCAAGGACGTCGTACCCCCCGAACTAATAGATTAAGCGAGCACCCATTTGGCAGAAGTACTTTTTAGATGGTAATGGAGCATCTGACATATTAGCAGTGATGGACCATGCATTATCTCTTTCTGATTCTTTTTTTTTTTTTTTTTTTAGGTTTTATGTTACTTTTAACCAGAAACCCATTGGCCAGGTTATAATGGTGTTTTATCAGACAATATTAGCAATATTCGACAATATGTTGTTATTTTTTGGAAAACCGATTGTAGCATTGATTATTAATTGATTTGTTGTTAGTGTTTAATTTAATTTTATTGTAATTTATTTTGACAAAATAGTATAGCGTTTTAATATCGGCCATGTATCAGTTATTGGCCATTATTTAAGTTGTTGTCGGTTGTTATCGCAGAATAAACCCCGACAAGGTGATCAGGACCCTGAAACGAAGCGGAGGAATATTGATCTGAGTCTAAATATTTTATTAGCTGTTTAAACGCAAAGCTTCCGCGGAGAAAGCTGTTGCTAGCAAGAGGCAAGTTCAAATTAGATGTACATTTAAGGGATACTGTACATTCATACCACTTACACTGCATTTCACTACATAAATAATTATGGGGATAAGAGATATTGATTTGAGATAAAACTGTTTTAAAATCGTCCTGTTTGCAAAACAATCCTCTAAAAATGGCAGCAGCTGCCTTTGTATGAAACAAGAGAGAGTCTGTGATACCGGATGACATAATTAAATAACTGCACACAAAATATTGATCTGAGTTTAATATTTTATTAGCACACCGAACGCAAAACTTCCATGAGGAAAACCTAACTTCAGTTACCCGGATGAGCCTGTGTTATCAGTTTTTACTTGTTGTTATCGAGGAATAACATACCTGTGGATGGCGCGATTGACCAATCAGAATCAAGTATTCCACATAAAAAAATAAAAAAATTATTTATTATTATAAAAATGTAATACATTTATTATAGTAATAATAATCCTTTTTGGCTTGTTGGTATCAGTCAGAATATTAATCCTTAATTAATTAATTAATTAATTAAAGGGATAGTTCGGCCAAAAATGATATTTAACCCATGATTTACTCACCCTCAAGCCGTTCGAGATCCATATGTCCATCATTTTTCAGACGAACACATTTTCAGTTATTTTAGAAAATGTCTTAGATCTTTCAGTGGTTATAATGTGAAGCTATGGGGTCCACCTCCTTCAAGTCCCAAAATGTACATGCATCCTTCACAAAAGTAATCCATCCGGCTCCAGGGGGATAAACAAAGGCCTTCTGAGGGTAAACCGTGCGGTTTTGTCGTAAAAATATACATATTTAAAACTTTATAATCGAAAATAACTGGCTTCCGGTAGCGGTCGACGCGCGTTCACGGAGATGGATGCTGGCGTAGGACGTAGCGTAGGAAGCGCCGTGAGACACTTTCTAAAATAACTGAAAATGTGTTCATCTGAAAAATGATTGACATATGCATCTCGAACGGCTTGAGGGTGAGTAAATCATGGGTTTAATATCATTTTTGGCCGAACTATCCCTTTAAACTATGTAATGGATCATGTACAGTCAGTGTCCCATTATCTTAAAAAATATATAGATTTATCTACATTATTTATATTTTAACTTAAACTACATACAAATTCAAACTTTGAGTTTAGCAGTCATTCCTTTAAATCTTTAATATATTTCATAAGAACGGGGATCTAAAATGAAATCAAATGAGGACATTTAATGCTTGCATACAGGAAATTACCATATATAATAGTTGAATAAATGAGCATGCACATGCTGGGATTTTTCAGCTTCAACTTTTAATTCCAGAAGCTTTGCAGGATGTCCCACAAGCCCTGCTGTGAATAAATACACATCCTGTACTCAAACTGACTGTTTTGCCTGAAACTGTTTATCAAATCACCTCTGAACTCCTGAGAGGAAGGGAGGGCCGAAAAGGAGGAGTCAGAAGACCCCACATCAGACGTTTCCTCCTCTCTCTCTCTTTGGCCTTGTACTCTCAGCCCTCTTAAAATCTCTCGACAGAAGTGGAGTTTAAAGGATGTGCTCTTCTACCCCCCTCTGTGGTTGTCACGGGTGATGGGTGACACGGGCGTCTTGGCGCCTGCCACCACTGTTTACATAATTTCAACATGGCCGCAGGGAAAAAGAGACTTCGGCTGCAACGATCTTCTCTTCGAGCTCCTCCAATTAGAAAGGCCCCTGCTCCGCCGCTTAGCACGGCTCTCGGGGAACGGGAATATTCCAGCTTAACTTTTCAGCCCGCGGGGATCGGCTGGCTGAGTCACCAAAGAAAGATGCCACGGTGGAGTTGAGAGGACGTTTAAGACAGACTAAAGATGCCCCAGTTTATCTGACAACATCTAAAATGTTGGACGTGAAGTGGAAATGGTGGTGCCGGAAATGTTGAGAATGTTTTGTGAGCACCGAACTGTATTTTTAAAGTATCAAGTCTTGTTGTAAACAATTTTTGGTTGAAGTAATATTGTATCAAAATTGAAAGTCACCCAGGCCACATGAGCCATTGGATAATCCAATAACCCATTTTCCATGATACAATCAATTCCCTATAATAGTTCTGCCATACTTTTTTTATCCTAGTTGAAAACATTTATATAAAATAATCATTGTACATAACGATGTGATGCCTACATTTATTTCATTTTAAAACTTTTAGAATTATTATAAGTATAATCATAATATACTATATTATAATTATTTCTAGTGTTCTATTTGTATTGCTTTTATTTATTTATTTATTTATTTGTTTTAATATATAGAATAGAATGTTAATATCAGTCCATAACATGAAAATAATCATTGGCTGTGTATTTGCCAGAATTTTATTTAGTTTTAATATCACATTACAGAAGTAAAATGGGTCAAGAACAGTTTCACATTGACTTTTATCATCTCATATCCATTTCCTTTCTTGGATGTTTTGTTATCTGAATACAGTTGATCAAGCTTCTAGCATTAAATAAGAAGTCGTTCTCATTACAGTTAATGACTGCGTATGATATTTAGTTTCATGGTATTTGCCGAAATGCATATTTGATTGCTACATTAATTGCCTGCATACACCTGTGTAATGCTAATGCGCTCCCTCCAAAAGTTTTCAAGTTCCACTGCAATCAAAGTACAGAAAACTGTAGAGAATTGTATTCCCAATTGTGACGATACCACAGAGTCGAACTTTTTCTGAGAGCCTTCTCATTTGAAAGAGGCCTTTGATGTCTCTAGTCGCTGGAGTTCTGCTTAAGTGAACTGTAATCTCTAGCATTAAGACTCGCTCTATCTTTATCTCCATCCCTGAAACAGCCAAATGAATTACCACCAAATTTACTCCCCTCTCAATTTGGCCCTCACCTTGCGATACGGGGGTCATTTCCTTAATGGGGCCCTTGATTTTTGCCCAGCCATTTATAACCTTTTTGTGTCATCAGCGGACGATAGCACGATAATCAATATTTCATTTTTTTTCTGAACAGAGGGGAATGTGAAGTTTGACCCCGTGCACTTGTTTGTGTGAACCGGATGGATGGAATTGCATTTTCATTTTCTGTTTTTCAGTCTCTATTTTTGCTCCCTCCTTCAAATCCTTTCCTCATCCCTTTGTGCCGCTAAAATAGCACAAAATCAGTTCCGCCGCATTGTCTGAGGAAGCAGAAATACGGCACATTAGTGTAATTTTGTTGACTGAATGGCTCTTTATTCCTTCTCAAAAAGAAAAGCCTTTTTTCCTAAACGTGTCTTAATGCGAGTAATGTCATCTTACGATGACAGCGCTTGTCCGACCTCCTTACCCTGACACGCCGAGATCGGTTTTCTCTCGCGCTTTAAGGGTGTATTTATAGAAACATTGCAATAAGCCTGTGCCGTGTTTTGTTTATTTGTTGCTTTTTTAGGTACAAGCATTTCTTGAGGGACTTGACAGAGAACACCGGTCCAGACAACCCGGAGTTTCAGCAGCTTTCAAGTAAGAGGCACCGCCGTCTCGCAATTCGACAAACACTCTCTTATCCTGTTAGCGCTCTGTGACAAAAATGTTGATGGGTTTAGCCTGTCTAGATTTTTTTTCTTTTTCATTATCTGTTTATTGTCAGGATCTGTATCAAGCTGCGGAATCACATTCACCCAAAGTCACACTTGTTATGCTTGTCAAATTTGCTTTCCACTCTAGTTTGTCACTTACAGAGCAACCTAAAAAGAGATCACTCAACATGTTTGTGATGATGAGGTGCTTTGCGGAGATAAGCATTGCGGAGGATACCATGGCCTGTTGAAGAAGGTGCAAATGCTGAAATCGTTTCATACGGTGCCAAAACAAACCTGCGTCTTAAAGGGGAAAAAAAGTTTTTTAAGCTGGCAGCCGAAAAGACAGCCTCCCTTGTCTTTGTTAGGGTGACAAAGAACAACTCTGGGCCCCTGTTGTAGCGCTCACGTGTTGTTATTGTCACCGGGTGGCTTTGCTCTCAGAGGATGAAAGTACAGCGAAGCTTAACGTGAGTCTAAATTCTCGATGTGGATTTTGACATAATTAATAGGGACCAGATCAGAGGATATCAACCATGCAAAATATAAATAAATAAAATCTCTGGCATCAACAGAAGCCCCGATAATGACTCATTTCTATCGTCAAATAAACAGCAAATCCGACTTAAGAGCCAGTGTACACAAGGAATTATTTATGTGTATCAATTAAAATCTCATTGGTTGCTTGCTGCTTTTGCTTACAAATTAAAACAGCCCGTGAGTCTAAGATGAAGGTACATATCCAGATTTGGCCCTCCATTGCCTCTTCCTCTTCTCATTAGAGCTGCTTTTTAAGCTCACTAGCTCTTTCTTGGGGGGGGGGGGGAGCGAGAGAGAGAGCAATAGAAAAAAGTTTTCTCAATCAGCCTAGGCATATTGTAAAGGGAATTATTTAAAAACAACCCCAGACAAATTATATTGTATCTGATTAAGCAAACTAGCTGTGAAACTCACAAGAGGCTTTGTTGTTGTTTTCTTTTTGCGTGTCGATTTATTTTTTATTTTTATGATTTCCTGTTTTCTCCACAAGCTCCACTGTTTTAATTATTATAATTGTGGCGTTCGTCAATCATGTGCGTTTTGGTATGCCATCTTCTGCATTTCCCTACAGCCAAGTATCCTGAACTTTTTTGCGGAGCCTGTCAAAGGTTAATTAATAAAAGTTACCACTCGAGAACTCCTCGGACCGAGTTCTGTTTAAACATACTGAATGTCTAAAATGAAAAGACAGAGAGAAAGTATTCGTAGAATGTGGAATGAGAAAGTATTAATAATGCATCAGCCGTAGCTCTGTTGAAACACAATTACAGAGATGGTTTTCTTAAAAGGGAAGGACTGAGAGACATACAGAGAGGGCCCAGTCATCTCTAAACAGTCACTTTGTTTGGTTTTGCTTGTAGTTGTTCTAAAGATAAGCAACTCAATTAGGCTGTGATTATTTTACTATGAGGCAAACGCCCCGAGCGCTCTGTTCATTGTCTGAATTGTTTGAGTCAATAAGACCAAAGCTGGGTTTAAAATTAGTATCCATCTGCTTGTTTGTTTCTTTTTTCTTCTTAATGAGTTGATGATGTCTACATTAGTTAATGAATTGCTGGCATGGTAACTGGCTAAATGTTTTCAGTTGCAAACTAAAAAAGTATGATTTTCAACTCTGAAAACGAGTTCACTCTGCATTATTTAGATCACGTTTTGATGCTTTTATGTTGCACAGCTTGCTTCCAATAAACCAATGAACCGCAGAAATCTGTTTTATTCAGAAGCCATGTTTATCAGACAGACAAGAATACAAAAGTTCCAGATGAAATATGTAGTCCTTGTGCTTTTTATGGCCAGCTTTACATCCTATGGCAAGGTCTTCACCTAATCAGTGCTATTTGGATGTGTTAATGTACCCTCATCTTTCTCCAGGGGTTAATGGTGAAATCAAACATTGTGTGGAGGCCAAAAACAAACTTGTAATTATCATATGCAATATTGGAATCTGCATAATTCATGAACGCCTATGGGTTTGCACTTATTAGTGTCATGCTGTTAGATTACTTGTATGATGCTCCTAATAAGTTCAAAATTGCATAAATAGGTCAGGCTCGTGAATTATGTGAACTTTATAATTATTTTGTGAAACCATTTTAAATTCCACAGATGTTATGTTGATAAATTATTTAACACTCTCAAATAAAGTATTGCAAAAAAGGTTTCTTGTTGCATAGATTATTGTTTACAATAAATCATAAATTTGCATCATAGGGATGCACAATATATCGGCCACCATATCGGTATCTGCATCGATATATGTTCATTTTTAATGTTATCGTGATCAGCCCAATAAGAAAAAATTTGCCTGATATATTAAAGTCGATAAATAATGGATTATTTCCTTCAGTTGCGCACTCTTCACCATGGTTTTAAATTACTTGAAATATGTTTGGAATCAAAAAGGAAAATACAGTTAAGTGCAACATTTCTGTCATATAGGCTACTTAAAATTATAATGAAAACATTCATATAATTGTGTGCTAATTGACACGGATTTAATTACTTATTTGATGAAAATTTGGATTTAGATTTGTCGGCCAATGTATCGGTTGTCGGCTTTTGAATATAAAGATTTATTGGTTATCGGTATCAGACAAAATTGTCATATCGGTGCATCCCTATTGCATCTTATGCATGCCATTAGGATAAACATAAAATTATGCATTTGAGCATGTGGAGTCCATAATGCATTTGTAAACGTACACTAGAAGTAATACCAAATAGACACAAGACTGAAGTTTTAAATTGTGGTTTAAAGGCACCGGATAGCGTGAGAGCTGCAACATGCAACAGCCAATAAGTTAGCACCAAGTAAGTAAAATAGGAGAGTAATGTATTGCAAAATGGAAGTGTTTCATTTTTTGAATCAGTGCAAAAATGGCTGCAAGCCCTTCTTCCATGTTGTTTTTTGAGAATATGAATGATCTAATAATTGAGGCACCTAATCTGTGATTAGTCATGTAAAGTGTTTACCAACATGATCGAAAACTTTAAACTATGTCTTTAAATGTATGCAGTGTGACAAGCTTCAGTCTTGTAGTGTGTGCTTGGCATAACGACAAATTTTTGTGTTGCATAGTTCATTGTGCTGTTGGAGTTTGGTTATGTCCATTCAGTCCCTTCCACTGTTTCATGCTGCGTGCCCTCTTTCTGCAGAGGCAGTGAAGGTCGTCTCAGAGGTCGCCCAGCGGATCCAGGACAACGCTCGCAGCCATGAGAACCACCTGCAGCTGCGCAGAGTCCAAAAACAGCTCAAGGGCCGAAAGACCAGAATCCTGACTCCAGGTTAGTGTCTGTGATCTTCCATTCTTTTTATCTCCCAGAGAACCGTGGAGAGCCAGAGAGTTAAGCGGATGAAGGAGGTCAGGTGGAAGAGTGTGGAAAAGTAGTCTTGTTTAAAAGAGACCCAGCTGTTTGCCCATAATCAATAGAGGCGATTTTGTTTTCGCCCGGCACAATCGTAGTCTCCGACGAGAGAATTAACTGAATTTATCGACAAGTTCTTGCTGCTAATTGGTAATGGAGGGGAAGTGTGCCTTAAGTCAGTTCTTTCCATCTTTCTTCTCTTGTGCTACTTGTGGAGTGGAGGTCCTTTCTTCCTTCTTATTTATCCCAAGGGAGAATGCCCACGTGTGAAACAAAAGAGAAGGAGATGGAGAAGGAAGAGAGAGAGAGAAAGAGAGAGAGAGAGAAAAAGACAGAGAGGGCCTTGTCGTGAATGCCTTGGCCTGCCAATCTCCCCCAGGACCAATTAGCGCCTCTCCTCATCTTGTGGGCCGGTAGATAAAAAGGAAGCTGGGAGAAAGGGAGCGAGAGAGAGAGTGTGTGTGTGTACAAAGGTGGTTGGGAGGCTGGCGATGAATACCCAACGAGCACTGGGCTCATTTCACACAGCGCCGGATGTAGGAAGAGTGTTAAAAAAAAACCTCTCATCCTGTTTTTCCAGGACTCTAGAATTCTACCGAGGTCCTTTCTCTTGTCCAATAAGGATTCTTTTCTTCCATTCGCACTTTTTCTGACTTCAGAAGGCCGAACCGAGCCAGGCCATCCCAGCTTATCTCACCCAACCCCTCCGTTTCCTCAGATGTGCCCTAACGAAAGTGATGCTTGACAGATGAGAGGCTTCGGAGCCCCTGAACAATATTAAGTGGCCGGCTTGGAGATAAGGGCAGTGTAATTCTCAGACGCAAAGCTTGAATCAATGGGACATTGATACGGCAGACAGTCTGTCTGTTTCCTTGGAGTCCTCAGCAGGACGTTGCCGCCACCACCACAGCTTTCCGAAGTTCAAGCCGAAACTCAGGCCTACAGAGAAAGACGAAAGTGAAAGATGAGACCATTCCATGCCCTTTGGATGCAACTGCTTTTTTTTCCTTCTAGGTCTATTAAGTGCAAACCTTTTATAGCAGAAACAAACTCTAAGCGAGTATGACAATGCAAATGCTTGGCCAATGGATTGTAAACAGCTGTCCAGTTGTACATTCTTCACTCTGGTTCATTCTTAGCTACTGAAAAGGGGCATTCAGACAATATTCAGACTGCCTGTAAAAATCAGTTTTTTTTTTGCATATCCAGATTTTATCTAGGTGGGTTTTTGAAAGTCTGGAAAGCAAAAAACAAAACAAAAAAAGCACATGAAATCTGACATTTAGAGGTGGTTTAAAATGCGATTCCAGTCCGATTTTTACAGCTGTGTCTTAGTCTGGACGCTCTGGCTGCTCAATCAGATTTCAAATAGTCTTTTGCATCACTGTTTCACCGGTCAAAACCGGTGACGGAAATGTCAGAAGTATTCCTTCATACATTCATGTATCTGTACCAGTCTCCTCACTGAGTTTTTCTTGTGCAACGGAGGAGTGCTGCACCACGACTCAACGTTTATTTGGAGAGCGAGATGATGGAGACCTCCATTTTTGTCATGCATCTGTTTTGAAAGCCTTGTCACGTCCAAAGCAACCCATTCAGATAGGTTGGTTATGTCCGGTCACACAAATCTTATTTCACTTGCCATTAATAGTGCGGACAGTCTACCTGAAAAGAAATCCGATTTGCTTGCAGTCTGAACATAGCTTCAGATATCTGTGCCAGATATTTTAATCCAGATGTGTTATTGTTCAGGTAACTTGTGTTGCTCCACCATGACAGTTGTTGAATTAAAAGAGAAAACTAATGGGGCAATTAACACCATTTTGGAATTACTGTAATTATGAGATTCCAACTTGGAAAGAGGGCCCACATGGAACATACAACTCGCAATTACAATGTTCAGATTTGACATCTCTTAATTACAGTGAATGAACCATAACCATAAAAGACAGTTTACCCCTGCTTGCGGCAATGAAACTGACAATGTGTGATTGTGGAGCTTGCGTTGGTAGAAGTGCTGCATTCATGTACCTACAATGAGTATGTTTCGGGCCTTAAAGTCACAATTCTTCATACAATTGTGTAACCCGAATCTGAACAAAACTTTAAAGAGGGCTCCTGGACTTTGAATACTGTAGATGAACACCTGAATCCTCTTTTTAACTGACATAAAAGGTTAACCTATCCAACAAAGCCTTCTTAAAATTAACAATGATCTGACTTGCCATTCCATCACTTTCAAATCCAGGCATGCTTTTATGTCTCTGGGTCTTTGGCTTGGTCACATCAGGAGTACCCCTTACGCTTTGTAGTGCAACCTTTAGCACCCTGCAAACCACTAGGTCCTTTGTAGTTGGGCAGAGGTGTACTTTGACAGGGAAAGTTGAAAGCGTTCAACATGAAGAGGGGGATCTCCAAGTTCCTGCTCTTTGAACTGAGCCGATGAAGCCTTCCTTGGATATGTCAGTCCAAACCAGGGATGGGAATGTGAGGATGAGGCGAACAGATTGACATTAAACAGAAGCAGAGTCCTTTACCATTTTACCCACGGACAACTTGATGTTTTTGGCACTGGCTGTCTTGTATTTGTGTTTGTACACTTGTTAGCATTGTGTAGGCCTATGTGCAACTGAACACATTAGGCATTACTGTCCTGTGTAATCCAGATAGAGCTTGGCCATGTAAATGCATGTATCCAATTTAAATAAGCCAAGGAAACCATTAAATCCAATCTGCACATGTCGCCTGAGAGTATCACAGGATGTATCCTGGTTGTTGCCTCATATTAAACCTGTGGCATTTTTAAAAAGAGCTTTGACCCCTACTTGACCCCTCTGCTAATCATAGAGTGCTTGTCTGTCGCTCAGAGCATCCATTTTGAGCTCCGCGCTCTTGCTATCGCCGGAGCGGCAATCACAAGGTTCACTGGGGCAATTAAGGAATCAGTAGCAGGAATGAAATTTCATCTTATCTATCCAAATGTCAGCATCTAATTTAGTTTCCATCATGCAACTGCCAATCACTGAGAAGGGAGACGCTGGTTGTGTTACCGTCTCAAGTCATGTAAACCTATAAAAAAAACCGTACATTTTTTTTTTTTTACTTTTTTATGCAAACAATAGGGAAGTCCTTCATCCATTTCTCTGTTATCTCTTCTCATTGTAGGGAGGTGGTACATTCGGGAAGGCTGGCTTAAGACAGTGCCCACTAAAGGCACGGAGGCAAAGCCCAAGATGTTTTACCTGTTCTCTGACATCCTGCTCCAGGCCAAACCATGCAGTCCCTTACATCCTACCCACGGGGATAAGTTTGTTTGTCAGCAAGTCTACCCGTTGAAGGAGTGCACGGTGGACAAAGTCTTCGGCCACACCAAGAGCCAGGGAGGCCTTATCAGTGTAAGTTGAAACAGTTTGCAATATATTAGAAATGCTGTTTAATATTATTACAATTCAGTTGAAATTAGTGAAGAATTCAATTATGATCTGAATCTTGGTCATGATTCAGTTCACATATTTTGGTATGATAAGATATTCTTAAAGGTAATGACAAAACTAAAGATGGATGACCATTGGACAAACAGCTAGCTCCACCCAAACTCACGTCATTGGTTGAGCCAATGTTGATGTAATGTTGTGAAATTAATCTTGTGACTGTTTTCTGGGAAATCACCCAACTGTTGGCTCACTTATGGTTGTCTCTTCATATCAAGGGATTGGATAAAGTATTTTAGCATATATAAAAAATAGTACACACTTCACCTTTAGAACACAAATTGAATATTTCATCTCCTGCTTCATTGAACGTGTCCACGCCAGATGTAAACTGGGGATTTAGGTGAACTGAAAATGAACGAATGCACAGTACACTGGGTATTATTGTAGAAATTATAATTGATTTTTAGATTCTGTAATCGATGCATTAAATTTTCATTGGCAGATCAATGCATCATTACAACCCCAACCCCTTTTTTTCTTTGGGGAAAATCTGAGGACTATTACACACTTTTATCCATTAAAATTCCTCATAGGCACTCTTCAGATCCATCAAATATATTTGAACCGTATGTCCCTCCCCACGCTTATTGTTCTCAGAACGACTTGATCTGCAAGTTAGCAAAAATGATCAATTTATCATTCTTCTTCTTGCACTAATTACTCGAGTTCCTCATAAGGCTTCAAGTTTTAATGTCTCCACATGGCTTGATCTCTTTCCAGGTCTCTGTGCTGCCGCTGGGTGACAAATTATGTCTAAGCGATCTCCGCACTCTCATGAAACATTCAGACGAATGTATCGCACACCGCAAAGGCATTTATTCAACACGGTTTAGTTTAAGTGCCTAAACCCATCAACACACAGAAGTGGATGTTTCTTAAGGATTTCGTTTTGTTATTTTGGTTATAAAATACCATAAATCTGAGAACTAACAAACTAACTAATATACACACTGTAAATTTATAATACATCTACTCGTTAACTACATAAATGCAACTTAAAGATGTAGTATAAAAGGTTTTTGGGGGCGATGCCGCCAGATGTAGTATGCTATCTTGTCACAGTTATGTTTTTTCTGCGTGGAATAGACATAAAGAGGATCTTCTGAGCCACCCGCCCTGAAGAACTGTGGGAAGGCGCTCGCATCACTCCATCAGATTAGATCACAGATCCATCTCTTCCGCTCGGCCGCTGAATGCATCTTCCTGAAACCCTGTTAGTGCTTCACACTTCTCTCCTCTCCTGCGGCCGTGGCTGCATATTATCTAATGGCTAGAAATGGCATTTCATTAGCCTGTTATCCCACAGAGGCCTCAAATGCATACTCAATAGCATTAGGTGTAATTTCTCATAAGGACACATTATTGATCCCAGTTCCACCCGCCTCCCACCTGGACCGAAGGGGAAAGAGGCTGTCAGCACTCTCTGGCCCCTCCCCAGCCGGGCCGTGAAGAATTAAAGCAAAATTAAATTTGACAGCTGGAAATGCCATGGCAATCTATATGCAAAGTTTGAAAGTAGTAGTAGTAGAGGAAAATGTGCTATGAAAATTTTGGCTCTCTCTCCCCTATCCATTTGTCTAGATGAGAGAGTGTTTGTATACGGATAATTTCTTCCCTCCTTTTCTCTTTCTCTCGCATTTCCCATCTTCACGTCCCCCTCCCTTTTCGTCTCTCCATCTTCCTCTCACGGCTCCCCGTCTTTCTTCCTCCACCTCCTTGAATATTATTTTGCATCCATGACCGATTCCCTTTGATGTATAAATAATCAAGTGAAATTATGTGCGTCGAAGAGGCTCCGTGCTCCGCCGTTCGTATTATACAAAGTAATTTCTACCTAAGAGGGTCAGATTTCCTGACAAATCCCTAATTACCGCATCGCAATAGAAGTGGAATCTATTTGTGCATAAATCAGGCCACCCGTCCCCCCGTGCGGCGGACCCCTAATATCGCGCTTCGCTTTGCCTCGCTCACTGAACTCGGTAATTAGATAATACTTTTGATGATGGTACATTTGAAATCTTAATCTGTTTAATACCTAATGAGAAACAAGCGCGCCAGCCCCCCGCCTCCTTAAAATACAACCGGAACGTCATTACTTTTTACCAGGTGTCCATTAAAGACCTGGCTCTTCTCATCATTACGATTCCATTCCCAGTCGTAATAAAGATTAGGCCTGATTATTGAGATGCTGTCGGTAACTGCTGCCATTTTCTCCACTTCGCCGGCCTCAGGTAAATGTGAAAGGTCATTTAATATTTTCAAGGCCCCAATTATAATCCACTCTAATAGGTCCCCATTGTAATTATTCCGAGGATAAAGCCTCTGCCTTTGTTTGGGGTTGGATGGTTCCCGTTGTCTTGTTTGACATGTGTAATCTAGCAGTAAAGTCTCCTCAGTGCGGATGAGTGATGGTAATTGCTGTTGACTCAAGGATGAGCCATCTGACGGGAGGCGGAGAACGTGGGCCGAGCTCAGAAAACTTGTCCTCGAAGTGCAGATTGTGCCAAATTAGCAGCTGAGAGCATCAACTGGCACATCTGTGCATCTTCGGGCTCGAGTGGAGAACGTGTCGCTTCCTCTGCATCTCGTTTTTGTGCCTGATGACCTATTTTGCATCAGATTGATACCAAATTTTCGACTTAAATGTTATTGACGATGCTTTTTAATGTTCTGTGAGGTGGATTAAATGCTCTCACTCTGTGTTGTGCGTTTTGACACACTCAAGTGTCTTAAAATTCATCTTAAGGACAATTAAGCCCTTAAAATGACTAATTGTTGCTGTACCTCCTCTACTTCTGCAGGCTATATGTAGGGAGAACTGTGAAGTCAGTACTATGAATCATAAGATCACAAACGGTTGAGATTTCGAGACCGTGGTCAATGTAAACAATGGTGGCAACGTCAACAAGCTAGTTCATGGACGCCCTCTAGTGATCCAATGTAATTATGCACACAACATGTTGGATTCATATGCTTTTGTAAAAACGTTTACACCATTTTCAAGAAAAGTTTCAATTGAATGATTCAGTAAAGTAAAAAGTAATATTTTCCATACCTAAAATGAATGTGAGCACATTCGAAAAAAGAAAAATATAGTAACTTTTGCTTTTTAATATATTAATCAATTGCAGTTTTAATTTATTTCTGAATAAGTAACTGATATGAGCATCATACATTGACCCTATGCCTAAGAACAAATGTTTGATCAGTAGACTTCTTAAATTGATACCACCAAAATGTCTACATATTTTTCTTTTAGTGTCCATCACCAGTTCTCTCAATCTCTTCCTCTAAATCTGAATGTTTTCTCTGTTTCCTTTCTTCTAGTTGACCTTCGCCAGGGCCAAACTGCTCCTAATGTCCGATGATCAGGGGGACATTAATGATTGGTACCGTAGTCTCTGCATGGCTATTGGGTGAGTATGTCTCTCCACATAAGGATGCTCAAAATTCACCCCCTAAAAAAACGAAACTTTCTAGGTTACAATTCCAAATCTCTGTCCACTGTATCACTCCACCCAGGTTTTGAAGTTAAAGGATCGACGCAGCTCATAATCGTCAGCCTTTTACACTGTACTCAGTGTTAGCATAACATCAGTGCCCTTCACTTTCACAGGATCTGAGGGCAGGGCGAGAGTTGGCATGGGGCGAGCTCCTCACAGGGGAACAGTCACAACTCTCAAAGCTAAGCTAATTAGTTTAGCACTCTGTCTGAGTGATTGGGAGGGACAAACTGTCACCTCATGCCATCTTCAGAGTGGGGAGCTCCTCGGGTGTGGCCCGCCCAACCTACAGGCCCAGGGGAGCACAATTAGAGCCCGAGCTGGACAGGTTGTGGTGGCTGAGGTCAGAGGTGATTGGTATGAAAAAAGAAAGATGTGCCAGTCACTGTCCTACTTGTGGACTACCAATGTGGATCCAGTACTTTTTTTTTTTTTTTTTTTTTTTTTTTAAACATCAACCAGCATTATTATTCTGATGATTGTTCATTTTTGCAAAGAAACTTAAACATTAAAAAAATGTATGAAAACATTTTAAAATTCTAATAACTTTATTTACATGCTTATCATACATTTTGTCCATTTTATTTTTCTATTTTGTATAGACTTTTTTTCTTCATTATCAAGACTATTTTTGTACCTTGACATTTTTCACTTTGTGCCGCAAAAGATATCGAAGTTATTATTTTTTTTAATTCAGAAATTAAAAGTGTGGTTATCATAGAAGAGGTTCAAGTCATTGCATTTCTGAATAAATATATAATTCATATGAGTGTCATACACCGACCCGTATGAGCAAGTGACAGACGTTTGATCAGTATAAATACTTTTTGACCTAAATTTTCTCCCCTTTAGGTCCAATTACTAAAACATAGTTTGTTTTCATAACCGTTTTCCATCTTCTCTCTGACCCATATTATTAAGCGGGTCATTTATTTATTTTTTTTATGCTTTGCTGCACTTATTTATGACGTCCTCAGATCCAATAAACTTTTAACTGCTCCATACTTCAACATGTTTAATAAAAAATGGTTCACAAACCTGAAATATGTCACGAAAACTGTTAAAGTTAAAAGGTTTTAAAAAAACAGGGATCGTTAAAAATATTAACTTGAGTTGATATGCAGAGCAGTAGGTGCTACACAAGGCCTGGAACTGAAAGTCATTATTAAAATATGTAATTTTTAGTACTCTTTAGTACCTCCTTTTTTAATTACATTCACATTTGACACAAGCCATGTCACCGATCCGTGTCACGTGACTTACAGTTGCCTTTCTGATTCTGTATTCGTTCCCCTCCGTGATTATCTGTAATGCAAATATAATCGTTTCCTTTCATGAAACGCTATCAGATTCCCATTATTGATACGGCATTATGTTATTGCTATTGCTTGTGGTTGGGAAATACAATCCTTGAGCTTATTTTCAGTTGTTGCATACCAGTAATCTTAATGCCACTGATTATTGACTTGGAGCAAGACCGCAAACATATCGAGGCCCTTAAAACGATCCGAAACTTAAGAGCATCATTCCCTCCAATTTCCTTCGCACAGAAGTATGGACAGAAATCAACATATCGCTAATTCAGAGTGCAAATAAGTCAGGAAAAGTATAATACATCTTCCATCAGAGTGGTTTTAATTGTAGTAAACAAATATTGTTATAAGAAATGAACATGGTTTAAGCTTCACCCACACAAACGGATCACTACTAGTTGTTGGCCAAGGGACTCAATCAGTTGGCCAATCGATGGTTTCGATGACACGAGGTGAAGGTGCCTGGAGCCTTATGACAAAACTGAGCGTCTCTCATCGAGGCAGATCCGCTCGACTTTATGGTCAGATTGATGTCTCCTATACTCCAATGCAAACCACATACTTCCCTTTCATGACACCAGAAAAAAAATCACACACAAATATCCTGTGCTATAGACACGGTGTCTCCTGTGTTGGATCAAAAGGAATTGATCAATGTATTTGAACATTTTGAGTTCTCCTGCTTCTGATTTAGTTACTTTTTCCCCATTTCACACATTTTTGTGTCACTTTCTTAACCGTAAAATGCGTATGTGAGTGTAAATTATCATTAAAATGTATTTTGAAGTATATTATTGATTCGTAAAAGATTATTTAAAGTGGGTCCACAAGTCTAATAATATGATCAATGTATGATTTTTTTTCTTATTTTAAAGAACATTTTTAAATGATCTTTATCCTACTGTTTGATATTATTCATAATTCATATTATTCATATTCATATTATTCATTGAGACCTAGTGAAAATGCATCTTTTTATTATTATTATTATTATTAGTTAAAATATATATAATCTATAGATATTGAAATATGAACAAGGTGTTTTTTATTTCTTGTTTAAATTCTCAATCACCTACTTTTTAGTTTATCTTTCTTTGTTTCACACATTTTTATGGTACTTTCTTAACAAAAAATAACCATGTGTGTCTAAATTATCATTTAAATGTATTTTTATTGATTATTATTTTATACTGTAATTTTAGACCCGCAATGTGGGACATTTTAGTATTAATTATATATTAATTATATATACTGTATATTAATTTATTTATATTGGGGGGTCACAAAATTACACATTGTCACATCAGAAATTGCTAAGAATACAAATATCACATTCAAATACAGCTATGGTAATGTCTTTGTCAATTTTAAAGTGGTAGTTAATACTTTATGGATTTCATCGCAAAACCGCAGGCGTGAGCTGGAAGGTTTTTTTTTTTTATGCAAGGTACAAGTTGTACAAACGTACTACATGTCTCAGTGTAACGAGAGCCGGAGTCTGGAGAACGGAGAAGTGGTCTGAGTTTATCATCTGTATTAAAATGTCAAAATTAGCATCAGATATGACATGAAAGTGAAGCTAATGATGTAGTCATTTCATACTCCTGATTCCTGTTTAAATGACTGATCTTAATGTCTTCCCTGGCTCAGTTGATGACTGATGGTCTTGTTTTCCATCTCAGGCAGCTGAAGTCAAAGAATACAGTGGTGCACAAGAGAGACGAGCTGTGTAGGAAGCCAATCAGATCCAAACCAGACTGTCAGAACACTCCAGAACTCCAAACACGTGGAATAAAAAGGATCATGGTCGGTCGTTGCTTCGTGTTTAATTATATTTATTGTTAAAATGAACTAGTAATTTGATTATAGAAATGGTATCCTAAAGTCTGAGACCATAATTTTTTTTATTTAATATTTTTATATTATATTATATAAATTTGTATTTATTTAAATTGTTTAAGATCCTAAAATGTTCTATTTCCTGGTTTAAATTGGATTTTAAATCCCAGATTTTCACTGTTCATAATCTAATTAAAATCTGGAGATAGAAAAAAAGTTTTAAGATTAGAAAAATAAAAGTTTTTTAAGTAAATGAGGGTGAATTTTTTAAAAAACTTTTTTTAATTTATTTAAAAAAATATATATAATTAAAAATGTA
Source organism: Squalius cephalus (assembly GCF_949319135.1). Lineage (NCBI taxonomy): Eukaryota > Metazoa > Chordata > Actinopteri > Cypriniformes > Leuciscidae > Squalius > Squalius cephalus. Next base: position 45,609,247 of record NC_137125.1, read on the forward strand.
TAATAAAAAATGCTATAATTAGGTCACATCAAATTTCTGAAATTCATTTCAAAATATTTTTTTATTCAAATTATCTTTATAATATTATATAATTTATTTATTTTATACTGTATATGTTTTCACATTACATGTACTTAATCTTTTGTTGTTTGTCTCCTCCAGATGTTGGATGAAGAGGTTAGGGGGTACAGCGAGGGTCACAGTTCCATCCCTTCAACAGGGGAGAGCGGCCACAGCGCCACCAAGAGGCTGAAGCCTAATGAAGCTCCTGCTGCAAAGTAAGTTTTAATGCATCATGTTACCAGACTCTGACTTAACCAACACTTTCCCATCTCTATCATCTCAACCGGCCCATTATTTACCCAACATTTGTAATACAGAGAGTCTGACTCTGAAGAAAAAGTATTTTTATGTTGTGTGGATATGAAATATGTACCTGCAATGGAAATTTCAATAGCATAATAACACTGGTATTGTTAATGCAGACCACAGGAGTCTTCTGGATCAAGCTGTGTCATTCTGTGAGGAGGTTCTGAAAGAGCTGAAAGATCTGCCCACAGACGGAAGGTGATTTAGGGTGAATGTAATGCAATGCACATCAACTACATACTGCTGCATTTTTTTCCATATGCCAAAGTATATGGTGCAATGCAGGGTTATTGATTTTAAGCATGTTTACTGTTCACTTTTTAAAGATTTTTATACTGTGATGTCTTATCAAGTGTAATTCAGTGCATAAATACTTACAGATAATGGCCAAAATAAAAAACAAAACAAAAAAAAACAAGCAATATGTATAGTAACAGAATATTTATCCAGTCACAGACTTTGATGAAATATCATTATAATGCAAAACAAATTCAATTATGCTGTTACCATTTATTATAAAATTTTACTATAATTTGCTGCAATAAGTCTTGGTTTGCATGAGATTTTGATCTGTTATACACTGGAACAAAAGGGGGAACTGCTTTTATATATATTGTATATTGCTTTAATTATGATGATACTCTGCCTTTCTTAATGCAAATATATACAGTTTTTTTGTATTCTTGTGTTAATCAAACTTTTACTGTCAGATCCATTTAGGAGTTTATTTGTTACTGAACTCTGTTACACTGTTCAATATTATATTTTGCATGTGAATTAATAAAAGCTCAGTGATTTTCTCTAAATATTGACATAAGTACTATTAAACTAACAACTTCAACACTGTTAACTGATCATGTGGTCAACACTGCCCTCTTCTGGAATATTGCTGATCGCTCAAGTCTCACATCCATTTAACTTGGTTTGTTTTGAGAAATTCAAGCCTGTTGTGAGAGTCGATTAGTCAGTAGAGGGTTATTATCAGAAGACAGGTATATTTTGGTTATATATTAGGTCTCTAAGTAATTTTTTACTATATTTTGTTAATAATCATTAGCTTGTTTCCTACAGTCATGAAAAACTGAATTTTTTTCTTATTTCCTTGTAATGGGAAAGTAATATAAATTTCGAATAGTGAAGTGATTATACATTTTTCTAGTTCTCATATGAAATATGAAAGTTCATTTGGCCACATGGTGGCAGTGCACTGCTTTTTTTTTGTAATTTCATAAAGTGGGCCACAGAATGCAGATTGTGTTGAGTAGAGCTGACCCTCTTTAGACTTATATGAAATTACTGATATTAGATAAGAAATTCATGCATTATTTTCTCCTTCATTTTTGCGTTTATCATCACTGCACGCTAACCAGGTTATGAGGTAGAGTCCATTTACGGTTTCAGAACAAGCCTTTGGAGCTCTCGATAGAGGCTGATGCAACAACATCTAATTTCTGAAACTGCCAGGCATTTACCCGGTTGCATACTTGGCACAATTTTCGCAATTTGCTCCTCATCTTTTCACTTTTGCTCGATGCCGATGCCAGATTCTTTGCTGAATGCTCTCTCTCCTGCCTTACATTCTGTTGACAGGTGGTTGTGGATTCAGAAATACCATTCATGGTCACTGTGTTTTTGATGGATTGTGACTGGGTTACAAAAGACTGAGACCACAATGAAATTCTGTGATTCATCATTTAAAAGTCTGAAAATAATCAGGAAAAAAACAGAACAGAAATTTCACTCAAATTATGCTGATCATATAATTTATAAAGAAAACATTTGTATTAAATTTGAAGATAGATAGATAGATAAAATGATTCAACAATGATAGATAGATAAAACTATTCAACAATGATAGATAGATAGATAGATAGATAGATAGAATGATTGAACAATGATAGATGGATGGATGGATGGATGGATGGATGGATAGATAGATAGATAAAACGATTCAACAATAATAGATAGAGCGATTCAACGATGAGAGATGGATGGATAGATAGATTGAACGATTGAACAATGATAGATAGATAGATAGATAGATAGATAGATAGATAGATAGATAGAATGATTCAACGATGATAGATAGATGGATGGATAGAACGATTCAAAAATGATAGATAGATTGAACAATAGATAGATAGATAGATAGATAGATAGATATATTGAACGATAGATAGATTGAACTATAGATAGATTGAACGATAGATAGATGGATAGATAGAATGATTGAACAATGTTAGATTGATATATAGATAGATGTATAGATCGATATGTTATCTTTGTTGGTACTGATCAGATATGCTTCTATTCTGCATTGCTAAGAAGAATGTTTTTTATAAGTAATGAAATGTTTCCCTGCACTTTTGGGATGGACGAATGGATGGAAAAGACATGTCCAGAGAAAGCATCATGTACTTTTAGAGAAAGAACAGAAGCAGAAGGAAATGAGCTTCCTCGGTCTATGGCTTACCTTTAGACTATGAGCAGTAAATCAGGCCTTATCTGAGTCTCTGGCACGCTTCTCCTGGAGCCCTGCCCTGTTTAATTACTCCGTAACTGGAGTTGAAATGGGACGGGATGGCTAATGGTGAGGCCTTTGAGGGCTCGGTGACCTCAATGCTTATGGAGCTTGGTGACACAATTTGGGATCTGTTCCTGCAAGTCTGTGTATGTCCATATTAAGTGCGGTACATTTCATTTCTAATATACAGTCGATACGAATGCTTCTAAATGCTTTGTAACTATTAATTCATGGCATCTGATGCCAATTGTTAAATGGAATCTCTACAGCAAGTTATATCTTGGGACTTGAGTAATATTATGGATAATTTTTACTTTGCTTATGAACCAGTAAGAAACCACCCAGCGAAGGCTTGGCAACAGTTTAAAATCCACTTTGCATGACTGCACCATGTCAACAAGTTTTGTCCTGGCAAGACTCTCACAAAATCTAGCAAATATGTATAGTTTGGAATTCAGGTCAGTCTGTAAGTAATTTTGCAGGTGTCTTTTCTGATATTATTATAGACATGGTGACAAAGTTTTTTTTTTTTTTTTTTTTTCCCGAAAGTCAAGAACCAGATCTGTCTGTGTTTTTCTGTGCTTCTGAAATCAAAGCAACAAAGTGTCCCTCAGTTTGTGGGTTATATTTTATTTAAGCAATACGCCCCTTGAAGCCTTGTTTTACAGTGCATTTAGAACAGCTAAGGGGCGTTGTTAGGCACAGCGCGGAGCGGAGTTCCTAAAACCCCCTTAAATCCACTGTAAAACACGGCTTCAAGGGGCGTATTGCTTTTTTAAAACGGTTACTCCATAAAAATTAATTTTAATATTTATTTTATTCATAAAATAAACACCAGCAACAAAAAAATATAACGTTATAACCATAGACTGTAAAAAAATATGGATGTAGTGTCCGAGACGTCACCCGTAGGTTTCTGAAAACCGTTTTTGAAGCCTAAAGTGGGCGTGGCCAACCGTCGCCATCTTGGTAGCGCGTCACTACCGAATTTATTTATTTTTACAGTCAGACAATTAGCTGAGGTAACGTAGCGGCTAACAAACAGCAGACAAACGGCTAATGATGACTAATGACCACTGCAGCAGGAATCCACCTGTCACTCAAAAGTGGACACTCATAATTATGCAGAACTTTAAGGCTTAATATAATGTAAATGGATGAGTTATAAAAAAAATCACCCCCTTCACAGTTGTCATGAAGGGAAAAATGAGCTATATAGACCAAAGCCACTTTTTGCACCAGGCTGTAAATGTGTTTTTTTCTGCTGTAAAGTTGGGTATTTTAACATGGGGGAGATACAGATTTGACTCACTTCTGCACCCAGCCTCAAGCGGCCAGTCGATGAATTGCCATTGAATTCACTTCCTTGTTGGTTTCAAGAGAGAGCCGCTTGGTTATAACACATTTATTCCTCCGCCAAGCAAATGTAGTTCCAAAGAGGTTGCTAAGCAACACATGCAGCAACAAAGAATCACAAACGTCAGTTGCGCAGTAATACTAATGTAATGCGGTCACAGGTGTATGTTTGTTGAGTAATTTACAACGGCTTCGAACGCGGCTCAACCAATCAGAATCAAGCACTGGAACTATCCGTTTTATGATATTGTAATAGAGACCTTGTTGTAGCTTGTGATGTGCTCTGGCTCATGTACCTGCACTTAAGGAGGAGATTTAAGCATGAATGTTTATTACTCAAGCAGTCCAGGGCTTCCTTGCGGTGTCCAAGAAATGTAGGAAGCAAAATGTGTTTGGAAGAGGTTTAGTGGCCAAATCACAATCTTCCAAAACATCTAGAAATCTGATGCTTTGTGTGTACAGTCTCAAATAAGTGCTGTATTTACATGCACTTCACTTGAAATCTCAGCCTTTAATCTTGGCATTGGTGGATCATTTGTCCTGTTTATGCCGTTTGTACAGTGCATGACCGCTCAATGGATGTTGTTTGGTTGGAACTTGCATCTTACCTTAAATCAACATCAACTGAAAGAGTGGCTGAATGGTGTGCAGTTTCATTCTGGTGTACATTATTGTCAAACACAGTCATCGGTCTCTTGTTTCTGTTTTGGAAATGGTGCATTAACCGACTAATACACAAGGCCCTGGCAGAACAACGAGCGCTGTTGACCCTGACAATCCCTCTGCTTTTGGAGCATTTCATGCGCGAGGACTGATGCATTAAACACTAGCGTGCTTACCATTCTTTTCCCGTGAAATGTGCCTGAGGATCTCCGTGGTGGTTTTAAGACTATTTAGTATCGTCTTAGAGAGATGTTTGGCTTTTCAGACCGAATCTTACATTACAGTTTGAGCGCACGTGAAGAAACAAGGGGCAGACTGTCTGGCGCTGTTTACTTGTTGCATGCGAGCAAAGTCATTTTTTCTTGACTTGAAACTGTTTTTTATTTCTTCTTTTACATGTTCAAAACCTTCGAGTTCTCACAGTTTAAATTTTATTTCTCATAGGGATTCATTCATTGCACATAGGTTTCTTGTTTTGTTTGACATTGCTTTGATTTGATTTGATTTGTTTTTGTGATTTTTGTCTCGTTTTGCTTTGTTTTTGTTTGTTTGTTTGTTTGTTTTTGCATTACTTTGATTCGCTATGTTTTGATTTGTTTTTGCTTTTGTTCTGCTTTGTTTTGTTTTTGTTTTTATGATTTTCTTTATTTTTTGTTGTTTTGTTTTGCTTTACTTTGATTTGCTATGCTATGCTTTGATTTATTTTTGTTTTTCTTTGGTTTTGTTTTGCTTTGTTTTTGTGATTTTGTTTTGTTTTTCTTTTCTTTGGTTTGCTATGCTTTAATTTGTTCTTTGTTTTTATTTGCTATGCTTCAATTTGTCTTGCTTTGTTTTAATTTTGTTTGCATGTTAAAGTTAATTATCTACATCATGGCAGGTATATATATATATACATTTATTTATTATTATTATTATTATTTATTTATTTATTTATTTATTTTGAAAAGTCATGTTTCTGTTACTTTATTTTATTTTGTCATTTCTTCTTGCCTAGGGGACATTTTATGTACAAGTGGCACAGCCTACCCCACTATCCTGTACATTGTTTGTACTGAAGAAAGGAAACTTGGATCTTCACACACTATACTAACTCAACCCTTGTCTCCCCTTTTGTATCTCTATCCTAGTTTTCAAATCCTCAATCCAGATGTGTGATATTTCGGCTGGATTTTTTGTTTTACACTATCAGACAGTATATCTGGTTTGTTACTTAGTCCATATGGATGGGTCACCCACCATCGGCTTCTCATTTAACCTAATTTATTCATGTCAAAGGAACATTTTGTTTCTGTCTCAGTTAATCTCTATTAATAACCCAGTCCTAAGCAAAGCAGCCATCAATCTGATCAGATCTGCAGCCAAAAGCAACGCCATTCATCTTAGACTCAATGCACACCCCTCATACTGGCCCCTTTTGTAAATATCTGAGGATGCAATGTTGTAGTTACAAAACCAAAACTGCTCATCTGTTGTCATGGCAGCAAAATGAGTTGAGTTTATGGATACTCATGTCGGGTGATTTGGGATTTGACCCGATTGGCCCTTTGGTCCTATGTTATTGTATGCATGACATTGCATACAATACATGTATCTCCCTGTGAAAAGCTTTAGGTTGTATATACAGGTAAGATTATAAAATAATTTCAGCTCAAATCAATATTTATGGTGAGAAGCTGCATAATATACAGCCTGACAAACAATCAAAGTTGTTGTGTCATTAACCACCTAGCAACCATCCAGGACACCCTAGCAACCGCCCAGAACTAACATTTTCTTTAGAAAATGTAAAAATCCAGTTCAATGTATTTATTGTATGCAATGCACACTATTCTTTTTTTGCTGTATTTGATCATTTTACTTTTTAACATGCAAACGCTTTCCCATAAGTGCTTATTAACTGTTTGTCTAAATATTGAGGTCATAGCTGCAACTGTCAGCTTAAACCCAGTGTCTAGCCTTCTTCCACATGATCATCGCAGTTGACCTTTACAGCAAGCCTGTGATGAACACTGTGATACAGATATCCCACAATGCATCGCTGGAGCATCAAAGATTCAAAAGTAGGTCAAGAGTAAGTTATAGATCATAGCAAGTATATTGAGGTCATATCTTCAAAGGTATATTTAAAGGTTTTATTGTGTTTATTTGTTTACCCGACAGCTATCAAAATATGATGATATTTACTTTGTAGCATTCAGCCCCGTTCTATTCATAATGGCAAAACTCAGTTGCATAATTTTGACTTATAGCGAATGCTAAATGTTGAAAATACTTGAGATGATAGGCTAAATATAACCAGTGTATAATAGTACTGTATGTGTAGGCCTTGACCCATTTGATATGTAAAACTAACACACCTCCTGTAACATTTACTTTTCCAAGAATTCTTTTTAGTTTAGTATGGCTTACGTTTTGCGTCATTGCAAAGCTAAATGTATACAGAAACTTTTATATCAGTATCTGGAGCTCCTTTGCTCTGAATTCCACAGTTACACAATAATCTGGGTAAATCTGCCAAAGAATAAAAAAAAAAATTCAGCATGACATTTACAGTAGGTATAAAAATATATACTATACCACTGTATAAAAATATACCCATTATATGGTTAAAGATCAGCCTTGAATTATTAAATGGTTAGCATGGTGAATTATATTTTTTAAACCATAATTTGTTAAATTGGCTGGATGCAAAAGGAAGAAAAATATTGTCATTGTTTTTCAATATTGTGTGGACTTTTTGTCTTTTTAAGGCTCTGAGGAAGGACAATATGCAGCGCAACTTTACAAAGTATATTTTTCCCCTTTAAATGGACATTGCCTTCATACAGTAAATGCCACATATCATCTGTGAGGGAGACGGGGAGGATTGTTCTCAGCCGAAGTCTGTAGGGAGTTCTGTTTGGAGACAGGTTTGATGAATAGCACTCAAAAATAGGTTATGATAGCAAAATATCCTGCTTTTGTGATACAGCAGATAAACATGGTTTTATACGTCAAACTCTGGATGGTTTTAGTTGGACTATTGCATTGCTTCTGATGCTTTAGGCAGCGAATCATTTGAAATGGAGCCAGTAAGGAGCAAAAATGGTCTAGAATGGCATTGAAACCCTATTCAGATATTGCAAGACCCGTCATTCCCATGTTTTGTTGTGTAGTTAGTGTCTCAAAAACATCAATTGAGTCATGTGGTTTGTGAAGCAGAGTTGGCTGGTTATGTCAGCGCATGTTGCACGTCTGTATTTTTGTCTTGAGTGTGGTCATTTTGTGGTAATGACTGGAGTTTGTGGGGTTTTTTTGTTTTTTTTTACAAAACTATTGCAACTGTTGTGCAACCAAATGCGTATTATAGGAATGAACTGAATCAATACTCCTTCACCTAACTGTGTTCGATAAGCTTCATAATTATATGATATTATGAATTATTAGGGCGCTAACACACTATTCAATCTATTCCTCTTCATAATCGCTTTTCTTCGCTGTCACTTCCTAACTTTTTTGGACAAGTATTCTGTGTGAGAACGGTTATATAATGTTGAAAGTAACATCTCACTTTCAGTTCTAACCCCTCATGCTATTTTTTACAAATATTTGTAATGGCATACGGCCTGTTTTTCTTCAAGATTAAGCGAGCAAGATTAGCATTCACGTTTGTTTGTGTGGGCCGACTTTTGGGAGTGTATTGTTTGGGTATGAGTTGGTTTTTGTGGCTTCTGTTCAAATACAGGCTTTATTGAGTGATTTTGTGACTGTGGTTTGAGTTGTTATTTTTGGGTGTAACAAAAAATGGCAATAAGCTCAAATACATTTGTCGATTTTTACGCTTCATTTATCTTTATAAAATTACACCGTAATGATTTAAATAATATAAAATACCATCCTGAAAAATATTGACTATTGCATCCATTTGCTTTTATATTTTCTCTTTTTAGCAGTAACCTTTTTGATTCCTTATTCCGAGAGAAAAAATAGAGGCGTGACATTTGGGCCAAATGGATTTTTTTGTGCATTACAGCGCTGCTCTGTATGAAAAGCAGGTGCACATGATCTTTGAATTCAATCTCACAGGTCATTGTGTGCCAGCCTGTTAATACATTGGCAATGGAATTGGTATCCACCCCATAAAATTGCATTCACTGACAGAATGTTAAAAGAAAAAACTGTTAAAGTGGGCAAAACAGGTATTATATCTTACAATTTGGATTGAAAATAAGTGCTTTTAAGAGATTGCCATCATAGTGACAAGAGCAACAATATAAAATATTTAACATCTGTTCTCAAGCTTAGTTTGAGAACAGATATATGTTAAATGTTCTATATTGTCATACTTATTCAGCAATTGCTTATGCTAATGCTATTAAAGCATTGTTTACCAATGAGTAAATTAGCATTTACTGAATTAGCTAGTTAAGTCTGGCCAAGTTTCCGCTGCTAAACATATTTAAGTTGAGATTACATGATAATTTTAAGTTCAATTCATGAATAAGCTTATATTTCAATTAAAATGTATATGTACAAAATACAAATCTGGTAGTTCTGCTTACTTAAATTGTGAATTTCTTAACTTGAAAAAAAAAAAAGGAGTTTTGCCAACTGATTCGGATTTACAGTGTTCTTTTAAAATTGTCAAATCATGCAGCTTGTTGAGGAGCAATTACGATTTCCAACTGTCGGACAATAAAAAAGGTGAAAAATTCTTGCAATGAAGGAGGGACCGAGCCACATCAGATAACAAAAACAACACTGCCAAGAACCACCCCCAATTTCTTACTTCTGCAGTTATAATAATATGTAATATAGCCTACATAACATGGGCACTGTAATGTATACTTACACCATTCTTCATTTTAAGTTTGCATCTTTTATTATTGCAGGGCTTTGGTTTGAACTTTAGCTTGTTCCATTACATCAGTGTTTTCTGACCCTTCAAGATCAAGTGTTGCTGTAAATAATAATTTTCTCTTTTATTCTGGAGTGTGTATGGATGACACTGGGAACTGATAACTGTTTCAATGCTGGCTTTCTTTAGAAAAGTGCTATTGCTAACGAAATAAAATACAGAAGTAAGGAGCATCAAGGAAGCATAATATTTATACTAGCCAGCCTAGATATGAAATGGACTTGTCAGTGGGAACTGGTCAGCTGGAAAATGTAAGAAATATTGCTTCTTCTATGGAGAGAGCAATTCCATCTATGGCATATTAGCCTGTTGCTATGAGACGCAGCCTTTGAGAAATCAGTGTGTGACAGAAAGCCTATTTTAAATATGTTGCCTAAATATAAACAGCCTTCTGTCCTCCCGCTTAACTCAGGCCCAGTATTTGTCTTTCATTTCTAGTAGTGAATTGCTTTTTAATTCCCTCATCTTATGTTTGTTGTCGAGTGGCGTCAGTTTGGCCCTGTACGTTTTGAAAACCTTGATCCTTCTTTCTCATTTTTGCTTGTTTTGAGTAGCCGATGATAGTAACCCATTCTTTCCTGATCTAATCAAATTCCAGAGGGAATGCACAGGATATATACAGTCAAACTGTGCACATATTAATTCCCCTCAGTGAGGGAATTGCTCTGTTCCCTATAAGACACAATGGAAAGCAAAAACTCTCAAATGTAGAGAAATATTGATTTTTGGGAGGGAAGAATGATTCCAGCTCCCGGCTAGATGAAAATGAAGTCATAGATCAGTCGAAGGGTTTCTCTCAAAAGCAATGAGAGAGCTCAAAAAGCCAATGAAGAATATAGCAAGCGTTCGTCCTCCCTCTCCTTCACTTTCATGCCGTATTTTGGCCTCCCGAGCTTCACTGTCTACATGGATTAGTTTGAAAAATATCCGCAGAGTTAAAATGCCTCTGCTACTATGAATTGCCATTTATCCTCACAGATATGTTCAATTTAGAGGGGTGCTTTCAAGTTCTGGCCAAACCAAACGAAAGCCTCAGACATTCTCTTGAGAGCTTCCTCACCTAGAAATACTTCAGCTATTCTTCTGAAGTCTGATGCTGATGAACTGGATTTACATGTTTAGCACATTAGCCTTAATTTCCTTCATTTTCAACTGAAATCGAGCTGATGTTATCAGTAATTCTAAAGCAGTATCTACTAATGATCTCACCTTCACTTCTTTGTTCACCTCTTGATTCAGATTAGTAACTTTTATAGCATTAAAATGAATTAGTAACCTCTTGTTAGTCTAATCAAAAACAGGCTACATCATGCTGTAGTGTGTAGTTTGTTTACTAAGAACTGGAAACTGACGCTTCAATTCGCACGGTCTCACCAAAATTGGACAATAGAAGATTGGAAAAACGTTGCCTGGTCTGATGAGTCTCGATTTCTGCTGTGACATTCAGATCCTGCCTTGTATCAACGGTTCAGGCTGCTGCTGGTGGTGTGATGCTTTGTGGGATATTTTCTTGGCACACTTTGGGTCGCTTAGTACCAATTGAGCATCATTTGAATTCCAGAGCCTACCTGAGTATTGTTTCTGACCATCTTCTGATGGCTACTTCCAGTAGGGTAATGCACCATGTCACAAAGCTTAAAGCATCTCAAACTGTTTTTTTGAAAATGACAAATTAAAAATAAGGCCTCCACAGTCCTCAGATCTCAATAGAGCACTTTTGGGAAATAGTGGAACTGGAGTTTCGCATCATGGATGTGCATCTGACAAATCTGCAGCAGCTGTGTGATGTTATCAGTAAGTAGTTGGCTATATTTCATACTGAATATAACTAAAATGTACAAATTCATCCCTGTACATTAGTGGCTGTCAAAATGAAATGCTAGTGTTGCAGCACCAAATTTCATAGATTTAACAAGATGTCCTGTTCAAATAGCAAACAATTATAATCCCAAACAGGTCACCATTTCCCATGTCCTGTATGTGCACTCTTGAAGACAAACAGCAAAACTTTGCTTTGAGAGGTTTCCAGGCTGACCTCAGCTGACTGGCCTTTAGTGGTTTTCTTTCACAAATGTAGATCTGAAAAGAATCAAGTGTACCAGATTCAGCTATAATCCACTTTGATTAATGCTCCACGGAAAGAACACAAGAAAAAGTATCTGGCAATCAAGGCCCTACACCTCATTTCTCATATTAAAAAAAAGAGATTGCTTTAGAAAAATATAGAAGGAAGGAAAACAATGTACAGCATGCATGATAATCTGATTTTGCGTTTTCATAAGATCAGGTATGTTTCAACATTTTGCCCATGTGATTTAGTCAACATCTCATTTTCTTCTGTATCACACATATAAAACACAATGTGAGATGTTTCTGAGTGTTGTTTTTTTTCGTCTGTCTGCAGTTCCCATCATGAATCTAATGATGCAACAACAGCCTCTAATCACACATCCAGGCTTTGGTATCACTGATTATTCTGCTAGTTTAATAGCTCTTGATAAGTGATCCACTTGGCCTTGCATTGCTCTTTCAGACATTCAACAAACAGCAGCAGTATTAACTCAAATGCAATTAATATGCATTTGTTTCTCGACCCATCAGATTGGCTTGTTGATTGCCAAACCTCTGTTTGAGATAATGTGGCAGATATGCTTTAAACTGCATTCGCCTGGTGAATGTTTATTATGTGTGCGTCATTATGTGTGGGACCAGCAGCTTATATAACAATCCCACATACACTCAATCAGTGAAGGTCCAAACAACACCCACAGACCTCACAATTAGTGCAGCTATTTGTTATTTCTGAAGAGATGCTTGCATTCACACTTCAATAGTTATGCTTCAAACCACATGTTTTGTGCATACACACACACACACACACACACACACAGTCATGGTCAAAGGTTTACATGTTAACATATTACATTTTACATATGTATGTATTTATGTATATATAGTGTGCGTGTGCGTGTAGTGGCCAAAAGTGATATCTTTGAAAATTTATATTCATGAAAATGTATATCTTCACCCTTTATTCAAATATTAGAAAAAAAAAAAAGTGAAATATTGCGTAGTTGTGCTTGGAGTGCACAGATTTTTTATTTTATTTGTGATAACACAATAATAAAACATTTTTGGCAAGGCTGTCACACAAAGAAATTATGAACACATGCAAAAAAATAACTGATTATGTTTTAGTCAATGTATGCTTTTTTCCTGTTTTTATATGCATTATTTTGCATAGTAAAATAAAACCTGTAGCTGTAGTTTGCGTTTTTTTGCTAAATACTTTTGTCAGATAACTATCTTAACCAAGTTTAGTGTTTTATTCTTCCCTCATTGTTAAAATATAATATATATATAAAATATTTCCCTCGTATTTTTTATGGTTTAAAGAAGGGTCATTAAAAACAAATATCTCCTCCAGACATCAAGTTTGGCCACTAATATACAGAATATACATACTAAAACCCCTTTTAGGCCATATCTTTTGACTTTTTTTTTTTTTTTTTATTAAATCCATTATTCATATTTTATAAAACACTAATTATTTGGTAAACCTACATGCATAATAATTTAAAACTGATTTATGTATCATTTTTAATGTTTATAGTGTATTAGTTTATAGCATAATGGTTTTCTAATATCTCATACAAGAACAGAATGTTGGTGAATCTTTGTAAACAAATAGAACCATTAATCAAATGCAAAAACATGGCAACAAAGAGCAACCCCTTCCACACACACACTCAGAGCCTGCGATGTTTTGGCTCCAGCTGTGGCTTGCGTCAGCGTGACGTCACGATCCTCATAATGCTCGAGCTGCGCAACATTGGAGAGGCAGTGCTACAAACCCATGCGAGTCTGACGAACACCTGCGCGAGATCAACACGGGTATAAAGGATGCACCAGTCCCTTCTTACTTTCGGTCTCCAGTGTGTTTTTTAAAGCGTGCCAGTCAGTCAGAGTGACTGAAATGTGGAGCGTGCGTTGAACTGGATAGGGGCGTTTGAGTTTCATTCCTTTGAGATCTGGACGCGTTTCTGCGAAAAATAATGAATGACATAAAAGTTGCAGTTCTTGGATCCGATGGTGTGGGGAAATCAGGTAAATTTATCATTTGTATTTAATTAAATGCTTAATTTATCATCTTCATTAAATAGACTTGTTTCGTTTTTTTATCAATGTAAAAAAAAAATATTGTTGTTTTTATGCAATGCAAGTTTGAATTTGTTTTACAAAAATATGTAAAATGTTTTTATATACACATATATATATACACAAACACACATACTGTACATGTGCATATGTGTGTGTTTTGTATGTTTCATCTTTTGTACTCCTCTTCACATCCACAGCACTTATTGTTCGATTTTTAACCAGGCGATTCATTGGAGAGTATGCATCATCATCAGGTATGTGTGATACTGTTTTCAGATTGCATTTTTTCCTATTGTTTATGGGGGTGCATTTGGTTTGGAGAAGTGTACAGAACATAAGAGGTATAGGCTGGAATCTTTTTTGCGTCTGATGTGATCTGTTCTTGCCTTTACAGAATGCATTTACAGAAAGCGCATGTCTATTGATGGAAGACAGCTCAATCTTGAACTTTATGACCCCTGTTCTCAGGTATGTGGACATCTAACTGTAACTAGCTGGAGTAATCCAGGCAAAAACCAATAGTGTGCTACTGCATATTCCAGTGACATAACAGATCTTTCTTTAAGATCACTTAACCTTTGCCTGTTTGAACAGGTAGACTGAATTTCATTGTAAGCTAAGAAAAACATTGTATGGATTGTAATGTATCGCCTCATCTTGTACACTTTACTAGTCTTGACTTTTCCCAGAGACATGGCATCATCAAAAACTTTTAGTATGTATCCTGTAGAAAGCAAGTGTTGTCTTCCTTGCATTAATGCGTATTGCAGAGGGTTTTGCTGCTTATGAAATCTTTCCACAAGCTCCAGACAAAACCAGCAGCATATAATACACCAAACAGCTCTGCTCACTGTACGCTTATATTATTCTTTGGAAATAAACCTTATATAACCACACAAGAGTGATTTAATATGAGAGGAAGCTTTGTCCTCTTGAGCTTTATATATATCTATATTATTAATGTGGTAAAAAATGAGGTAAATACAGTCTAGGAGGAAGACTGTGTTTTCCTCTTTGATAAAATCCAATTATTTAATCAGTCTGGTTGCCCATTATGTGATTGGATGCCATCTGTGCATCTTGGGGGTCCAGTCGATTATCCTGTTTTTCCTCACACAATCCCATTTTGTGTAATCAGTGATGTTTAGTTAGTTAAATGAATATTGCTGTTGTAAATAGTTTTACACAAAATGTTAGTAAGTGGGTTTTCCACACTAAAATCAAGTATACCAGTGAAGTCTTGTGGTTATACTACTGAAATAGTGAGTATTTTAACGTTTACAGATTGGCCCTGTTCACTTTCATGAACTCCAGTACTCCAGATTTTTGCATTTAAACTTTAGTGGTAATGTTCCTTTAAATACATAATGCATGTGTGTATTTTTTGCAGCCGTGCGAGGGGAAATCCACTCTCAATGAGCAGATCCACTGGGCTGATGGTTTCGTGGTCATTTACGACATCAGCGATCGTTCCTCCTTCCTCACGGCCAAAGCCATAGTGCACCTGATCCGAGAGCTTCACCTGGGTGGGACTAAAAGGTAACGGTTCTCTAAGTTCACAACAACATCCTCTGGCAGCAGAAGATGTGCCTATTTCTGTCCATATACTGTATGATTGTTGCTCTTATGTGGGTGTATAATTCACCAGCTTGGGTTTGCATTGAGGAGGATTGTTGAATTGACTATGTGGGTGGTGTTGATGGGTGGATGAGCTGGTGACTCAATGAAAAATATCTATTTTTAGTTTATCCTTGGCTATTGAGAATTTTTCAGTGATGAAGTAGATGCACTGGACAACTCACTTTATAACAGAAATGGGTGGAATACTGAATGGGCTTGTGTTTTCAATTAAGATGTGTTCAATTCATAATTCAGGTTGAATCGTTTTTTCGTCATTTAAATGAATTGCGATTTTAGACTTTTCCTGCTTTTTCTTTTACTTTGGTTATAGTGAATTAATTTAAGAAGAGCTAAACGCATGGAGAAACATCAGCCAATCAAATTAAACTTCTCTTAAAGTCAGCATGAAACAGAAGTTGCGATAGTCTTTTCTTCCCTATTGTGACATATATATCCGAGTGAAACGGCTTATCGAACAAGAAACAATGTTGGGCGCGACTTGATTTTGTCCTTCAGGAATTGATTGGATCGTTGGATGATTGTGGTTTGCTATTGGTCGATCTCATGTGAGTGACAGGTTGTCCCGCCCTCGCGCCGGTAAACACATCATCAGAGAAGAGAAGAGATCTCACTGCAACAGGGAGGGGAGGTTTATTTTAATTAAAGATTATGAGGGCGCATGAATAAAAAATAAAAATAAAAAAAATAAAAAGATGTGCATGGATAAATCACTTATAATAACACTGCAATATTCCATAATAAAATAAATAAGAATTATCAATTTTGATTTCATGGTGACTCGTCTAATTAAAAGAAAAATGATGTTGTGTTCTGAATTTGGTGGCTTTTTAAGAGAAATTTAAACATCCCATATGCAAGTGTAGTTGATAAAGTTGGCAAACTGTAGCGGACAATGAAACATCCTAAGTATTGTTGTTACTCCTCTGACCCCAGGGACACGGACTCTGTGATCTTCCTGGTTGGAAATAAGCAGGACTTGTGCCACATGCGTGAGGTGGACCGGGAGGAAGGCCAGAGGCTGGCGTCAGAGGGCCGATGCCAGTTTTACGAGCTGTCCGCTGCGGAGCACTACCAGGAAGTGGTGCTCATGTTCTCAAAGATCGTGCGCAATGCCAGTCTGGGAGGCAAAGCCAAGGAGCGCCGCCGTCGCCCCAGCGGATCAAAGTCCATGGCCAAACTCATCAACAACGTCTTCGGAAAACGGCGGAAATCTGTTTAAGAACGAACTTGGACAATTGTTGCAGGACTGAGAGATGAGATGCATCAAACTTGTTTAGATAGTTCCTCACCGCTTATTGTCTTGGCCACACAGTCATTACCGGGTGCATCTCACAAAACACATCTAGAACATGGACACATTTTACCCTAAAGTCAAACTAAAACAAATTGTTTCCTTGCTTAAAGAAAATGAAGCCTGATAATTGTGATTTTTGCATTGCAACAATATTTTCATGACAATTAAGCACAATTACCTCATAAATTCTCATTACCGTAATTTCTCATTGTGGTAATGAGAAAATGTGCTGAGTTGTCACAAAATAAATCGTCACAATGCAAAACATTTAAAATAGGCTTAATTTTATTTATGCAAAATATAATAACCTATTTTTTTACGTCTGTGTACATTTGCACATCTCTGTTCTTTGCCTTAAATGTTTCTTTAATCACTTCTTTTGATGTTTAAGCAGCAGATTAAAAAAAAAAAAAAAACACTAACTCTGAAGTTGTGAAATATTGTTAGCTTGCTATGTAGTTATTGATAAAATGTTTAATGTATGATGCCAGCAATGACTGACTAATGGTGTAGTTTATGGATTTTGAAATCTCTTTAAATTCATGAAAAATATAAACATCTGTGCATCAAAATGATGTGACCGCACTGACCAAGCATCTTTTCATCTTCTAGGAATTCACATCTAAATGTATTTGTTTCCACAAAATTGGGAAACAACTGACCTATGTCCAGAGCATAAGTGATAGGTATGCAGTATTGAATACTTTAGCAAACATGCTCACCAGAAATAACATTATCTTGAATGTTGTGCAACTGATTTGCTTCAGGTAGCAAGTTTGCATGTTACAGTCAGGAGATAATGTAGAACAGACTCCGATTTTGGAAAGGCATCAAAAAAATAAGGGATGAGTCACTATTTTTTCTAATTTGTACTACAAATTACCAGATACATAGTACATGCAGTATTGTGCAAAATACAAATTACTTTCAATGTCCTAAATAACATGTGTATAGTATGCACTATGTAGCCTACTATTTACTAATACTATTAAAAGTGTTTAAAAAGTAAACAGATGCTATTAAAGATCAATTGATGTTGCTTGTGGTTCATTCCTCCTCACACTGGCGATGGAAGGTCAAGTCGGATGCATTGCATTGTGGGATCCAGTATTCTATGCAGTGTGCTTTGGTTGCGTACTATGGTATGTTTGTCAAAAGGTGGTTATTCCACGCACACAAAAATGTTGCATATTGTACACTGAAAACACTCTACAGAAACATACAGGTAGTAGGCTACTATTAAGACATACTACAAAATACAATGTGATGAGTATGATGTAGTGCATACTATGTATTCTATTGGTTGTTAATTAAGTAAAAACCAGCCAGAACAACCGCATATCAACATCCTGTCATCACACAACATGATTTTTCTACAGAAAAAAAAATATTTCAAGCATTGTTCTGAAGGTACCATTACAAAAAAGAAATTTATTCAAGTGTGCTGTTAGTTTACATCTTTTAAACAAAAAAAAAAAGTATACTTTCAGTCTACTTTTTATGTACTTCTCAGAAATATCCCTAAAATTACACTAAAGTATACTTGACTTATAGCTCATTTATTAGTATATGAAAATACACTTTGAAGTAAACTCAGTAAATTGCGACAAGTACAAGAACTTCTGTCAATATAAGTATTTAACTAGTAAATTATCAGCATACAAATAAGTTCACTTCTATAGTTGCAGTACGAAAAACGTAGTTGTAAACTAGTTGTGTACACAGTTTACTACTGTTACACATAAAAGTATACTTTATACACTAAAAAGAGGGCCATTTTAGCTCCAAGTACACATACAAGTATACTACAAGTACATAGATATTAATATACTTGCTACTTAAAGTATACTTAAAAAATATACTTGGCATTTACTTAAGTATACTTAATAAAATAACCTTGAAGTATACTTATTTTTGTAAGGGCTATTTGAGCAAACAGATGAGACAAATTCTCATTCTTTTGGCAACCGACAAGGCAAAAGAAAAGCTATCATGCTTTTTCGTTGACCTTTCGGACGTCTGGCCAACATCCAACAAGACAGTTTCCTACATCAGCAGGTAATGCTGCGTAATATTTAAGTCAGGATAAGTGTGGATTGGGTCTCTGTAGTTTTCATACCTGCAGGAGCTAGCGAAGACGAGAAACCTCTATCAACATAAGGGAGAGGAGCAGATGGCTGTTTGTGCAGCATCGATTCAAAGGGAGATATGAAACACAAAGTTTTTGCTTATGAGGGTCTTGTCATCACGTATTGATTCCTGGATAAACACTCAAACAGCTAAACGTGCTGGGAATTTCACTTTTAAGTCATGCTTTGTGAACTCCCCCGTCGTCTAACTAATATGCCTAAACATGTATTTTTCGCTTACCGTTATAGGTAGGACGGAATTTGTTGTTACAGTTTGCATTACACTTGTGGTGTTTTAAAAGAAGTGTGTAAGTTTAGCACCTCTAGTGATGACAAATGGAATTGCAATCTGTTTGTTTGAGTGGCTCAGTTGGGCCCAACATAATAACATTGGCAATGGCGCGAGTTGGGATGAGGCAGCCTGTTTGTCCAAACAAAGGAGGATAGGTTTGACAGCCGTCTTTATTTTCATTATTCTGTTTGCTGAAGCTAGTTGAACAGAAATACATGACTTTAAGTCAGCATGAAACAAGTTTTATTGTTTTATTTTATTTTTAGTGAAATGGCTTCTCGAACAAGAAAAAAAATTAATTTTGTCCATCGGGAATTGATTGGAATCGTTGTTGTTTGCTATTACTGTGATCTTATGCAAGTGACAGATTGTCCCGTCCTCATGCCGAAAAACTTTATCAAGTGTGAAGGGGGAGTTATTTTGATTAAAGATTACGATGACAAAAAAAATAATGTACATGCAATGTAACTGCAAAATTCCATAAAAATATGAATTGTCAGTTTTGATACAGAACGTTGGCCTCTGTCACCATCTGTGGTTAAAACGTAAATTGCAATTTACTTGTGGAGTTGTTATTTTACATCAGTCTGAATCTGGTATTTTGTGTTCTTGCTCAGTAATGGAATTATGTTAAACAGCTTGCACACATTTCATGTTTGAATTTAGTGATAGGGTTAGGACTATGATTTTAATCATCTTAACAGTTACATGATAAGAGTGGCATCAACCCACCAGCATTTTTCTGTTATTCAAGCATCACTTAGTTTTAGCTATGGGGATTAAAAATAGCTAGTTAGTCATCTTAATACAATGTTAGTTGTACAGTCAACAGGGTAAAAAGAAAACGAACGTGCTGTCATACCTCAGACTTATCCTCCCACCTTAAGCTCTTTAAATTTGGTCACGAGACATAATGAATAATATTGTTTACCACGCCCTGTTCTCATATCATCATTCACCCAGTAAAGAGGCACTGAAAGCATCTGGTGCAGGCGGAGTGGATGGGTGGTGTGTGTTTACTTGTGCAAACTTGTGGAAGGACGAGCAGCAGAAGAGAGGTGTTGCTGGAAGGAAAGCAAGCAACCGGTTCCGAGAGATTTGCTGTCCAAACCACACATGTGAACTTGTGCGTGACCCCTCTTCAGGTGTTCTTGGCAAACACTGAATTTTCAGCGATCTCAACACCTGACCAAAGCAAAGAGCCCGGCCCGGCCCGGCACGCAAAATTACCTAAACCCCAACAGACCGTGTACCATCAGATGGAAATACTGTCTTTTATCTTCACAGGGAACGACACACACGTTGAGCAGGTGTGCTGAAGACTGATTCTCACACTGCTTATAAATCAATCATCATATTTATATATTAATAAACTGTATACTGTAAGTAATTAATTCTGCAAGTGACAGTGTTCAATAACAGGGCTGTTAACGATGTCAAGTCAGCAGTAATCAGCTGGTCATGTGATCTCAAAATGGCTGCCACCATGAGGAGACCTACTTCATGTAAAAATAAAGCAGCTTTTATTAGGCTACAGATATGACTGGAGTCTTCATCTCATGTTAGTGTACAACGTTTTGAAAAAATGTTTTAAGTACCATTCATTTCGATTTAGTTCATCTATGTAATCTCCCATTTAACACATAAAATTTTCAGCATTCTCAGTTGTTGATTAGCTAACACATGGGTTGTGGATAAAATATGGACCTGTATATAGACTGGGGTAAGTAACATTTGTTACACAAACGTGTGTGTGTGTGTGCGTGTGTGTGTGTGCGCACGCGTGTGTGTGTGTGTGTGTGTGTGTGTGTGTGTGTGTGCGCACACGTGTGTGTGTGTGTGTGTGTGTGTGTGTGTGTGTGAAAAAAAAAATTGGTTTCGAATTTATACTCAGAAATTGCTAGTATTAGCACACATAATTATAAAGACACCGCAAGTAAAACATTGAATTAAGCATGGAATTGTGAAGTAGAAAGACTGAAATAGTATTTTTTGTAAAACATACTTCAATAATCTCTTGTAAAACCTACTTCAATAGGTTTAATTTACTACTTTTTTACAGTGCATATTTGTGATACATGCTCTATGCTCAGTAATCATGCAGATGTAATCAGTCACTCATTAGTGTGTACACAAGCCATGCTAATGAACGCTAGGACTGATTAGCTATTAATTAACAGCACATCCGCTGGAATTCAGACTGAGATGAGTTGGCCGTGGGAATTCGTACACTGCTAAATTGCTTATGTTAAGAGAGACACGAAATTGTATTTTTATTTCCACCGTCACTGCACCTTGCGTGTGTTCTCTTACAAAAATAACACGTTGCCTGAGAAGGAGATGGAGAGAAAGTGCCATGCACACCATAAACCATAATAGCTGAAAGCTAATTCATAGCTGGGCCAAGGGATTATTTTGCAGCAGCAGGCTGGAATCTCTTTGATGAGGCCAGCAGAATAAAAGCCTAACATATGGATCTGATTAGCACAGGCGAAAATGATTCTTTGATTCATTTCTGCACGAGGACCCAGTGCTTGTGATACTGATGTTATAGTGTTATGTTTTTAAATGCATCCCAATCTGTCTATCAGCTAAGTCTGGATGAATAGGGCAACAGATTTTGGCTTTCACATCAAAAAGATTGGACTTCGTTGTAAACTTTTATTGACCCACATTTAGTGCATTAATACACGTGAGCCACGTTCATGCGTGTTGTATTAGTGGCACGTGAAGCTGATATATGTTAAGTTCAGTGGGAGGGTGATTTGTTTAAGACACATTATCACGTTAGCGCACATGTATGGAACGCAAAGTGGAGACGGGGATATGCGCTTTCTACGTGCTCAGATGACAATAGGAAGATGGAAAGCTTGGTGGGGAATACACAAGGAGAGATTACAGATTCTTTAACTGTAGTGCTGTTAAATTTATAGCGTAATGACGCTATAAGTTCACATACTGGCTTTACATGGTTTCTAGCTGGTAGAAACTAGGATCTTCGCCTGTTTCAAACTTGTTTAGTTGGTTGTTCATCTACTACATTACCTGAAAGTAGGGCATGTGGGCCCAAGAGGTCAAGGTTAAAAAGTTGGCCTATGTGTGCATACTATTGCCCTAAAAATTAGGACAATTAAAAATGTATTTAATATTACAACGTAGTTCTAAAATGTATCTTTATTTTGACTTGCTCTATCACAGCAGTGGCTTGAAAAGTTTGCACACTTGTTTATTTACAGACCCATAAAACCATCATACATCTTATGCCACTCAGGTTTAAATGTAACCTTGGACTTGCCCCACCAGCTGCGTTTAAACTACCGCACTGACGGGAACCAAGCACAGAGATGGCACAGATAGCCAATCGCAACTGGAGCGTACTGCTACAGCCACACATCCAGACTGCAGGTATGTGTGCTGAGATAAGGAGCAGTGGCACTCGCTGGCCCGTTCCAGCAACCCGGCTCAGGTATGCTGGGAATGTAGCAGAGAGTAACAGAATAAAGACAGGCAGCCTGTAGATCTGAGCTGAGGCTTCACTGAAGGCCATTGGTGGAGGAACTGAGACGTTCTTGATTTTTGTCTCTTAAATAAATCCATGAAGGTAAAGGAGTTTAGATAAACCAAACATGTAAGATGGGTTATGTAAGTGTGTGTTGAAGGGCCAAAGAGTTATTGGAGCTAAAGTGTGAGCAGTCCTATCCAATTCTGCCATTCCTGCCAAGTCTCCTTCAGGACACAAAGTTTACTTTCAGGAGACCTTGTGGGACTCCATTCTTCTCCAGGCCCCGAGCATAGCGAAGCGGAGGGAGGAAACAGTGCAGAGATTATAGCAACCCATCAAAAAAAAATATTCTGCTCCATTCCAATGCGAAAATGAGCAAGCAATAATAGCTGATAATAGCAGTGTTATGCCTGAGAGTATCAGTTATTTTGCTACTATTCCACATTAATGAAACAACAGACAATTTTATGTTGTGAAATGAATAAGAATTTGAATCTGATAATTGGAGGAATAGACTACATTTGTTTTATCTTGGATTAAACAAATATGTGAAATATGTCTGGTTGCATAATGGTATTTACTGAAAGAAATCTGGAGACTGGTTTTGGCTCCTCAAAGCTTTGGTTTGTTCCTGTTACAAATTTCCCTCCTTCCTTGTATATGCGCAGGAGAACAAATCATTTATGTAATAGTCCTCATTACTCATGTCTTCATCTCTTTTTACACACAAGATAGCTGTAATTGAGAGATAAGGGATCATGTACAAAACAGTTACACAGCTAATCACCAAATAAATACAAACTTGGAAATTACATTGATTTGAGTTGAAATGAAAGATTTGCCTGTAAATGATCTTAAAGCTTCCTATAAGAAAAAATTGTCCGCTTCAATGTACAAAAACAATCAGCCAAGCAAAATGGCGTAAAATGCAACAACATTACAGCAATATTAATACTGAAATCGTCTGATGATGTTGCGCTAACATTGATAATAACTGAGACACAAAATGGCGGCAGTTTAACAATGAGTTCAGGGGTAGGCAAGGCCTTGAAGGATCCTTCTGTTGTATCCTTTCACATTTCACTGCATTTGAAGGAGCCTTCAAATTGGGACAGCCTTTGTCGCGCAGCGGTGACTGATTCGGCCTTCGAATGAGGCCTTCAAAGGATGCAGCCTGGTTTGTCGGATCTACGCACTAGCGCAGGTTAAAACCTCATACTTTAATACTATTTATAGTACCCAAGTTAATAAAACAGGCTGTGTGACTACGAGGAATGATTACATCAAAATGTTCGTCCGTATGCAAGTTCGAGGGACTTTATTTAAATTAAATATACACCTGTTTAGCTATTATACACCTGTATAGCTAACCCCTGGACCAATCAGAATTAAGTATTCCAAAGAACCGCGCAAAGACGCGCACCATTGGCTCTAAAATAAATCATGTTACTCGGGATGTCATTCGTCGACACTTTGTCTGTCCTGCAGAGGGTTAAGTACTGGTTTTGAAAGTGTGGCTAAATAAGTGTCCAACTGTTTGGACCATTGTATGTGTATCTGTGGGTCAATGGTTGTTTATACTCTCCTCTTAAAGTTGGCCTACTAACATACAGACAGATTTAAACTACTGATTTAGGTTATGTTATTAATCAGCTCCTCCTAGCATTCATCAAATCTATCACACATGATAGCATTATCTTTGATAAACGAAATCAAGGCATATTCATTTCAAAGTGATCAGTAGTTATATTTTTCATACTTCATCTACACTTTTGAGAGGTAAAATCACTGTTGGCAGTGTTTTGAACACTTAAGGGCACTTAGAAAGAACATGTATGGCCGACTTCCATTTTGTCTGAATGCCAGTGACATCCTAAGTGCACTTCTGGCATTACCGAACAACTTCTCTGATCCTGACCACTTACACGTTTCATTGTCTGTTAAATGCTTAAGTGGAACATAAGTTTAGAAATTAGTGTCTGGCACCTCTGATAGAAGGGGGGGGGGGGGGGGGGGGATATTATCATGAAGAGATGATTTTTAGCTTTTTTTTTTTCCTAGGCATATTTTTGTCTATTTCAGAAGATTCACCTCCAGTATGTTATGTATTTGTGCAATGTATTAGTTCATTACACTCTTAAATACTCTTAAAAAACGTTGGCTTTTGCCATCTATGGTTACATGAAGAACCTTTGACATCCATGCAACCTTTTTATTGCACTAAAGGTTCTCAGTCATGGAAAAAGGTTCTTTATATTATTCAAATGTTCTTCACACTAAGAAGAAAATGGTTCTTTTAAGTACTGTTCACTGAAAGGTTCTTTTGGGAACCCAAAATGGTTATTCTATGCACTGTAAAATAAATGATATGATCACTAAATGTTTTTACATTGCTTTAACCCATCAAAATAAGTTAAGCAATTTAATGTAATTTAAGTTGAAATAACTTAAACATTCAAGTTGATTGTACTTAAAAATTTAAGGCAGCAACGAAAACCCCATTTTGGAAGCTTTACTTTCAAGATTGCGGCTTGAGCTAGAAATGTACTTGCAGTTATTGTGGGGTTTTCTTGGATTTCTTCTAGTTTTCATGGTCTATAGCTCAGCATTGACGTGTATTCTCAGCTGTCGGTTTAATTGTGGATAAGTGTGTCATGACCAAAGCACTACTCTTTATAGTTAAGACCCTTTTGACACATACTGCTGGAAAGAAATGAGTCATTGGTCGGATTACATTTTCTAGTGGTGTAATTTTCCAAATTGCCTTTGACCCCAACTATAATCAACATTTAAAAAAAAAAAAAAAATCAGACTTATAAGTATGAAAGGATTTTACCAGTGTGTGACATTTCTTAGCTCCATTTTCAGACCAGCTTGGCATACATGCCGTGTTGTTGTATATAAGACTCATTCAATCAAAGTACAGACTTGTCAGCCCTAATCAGGCATTTTTATTGGTTTCTTCAGAATTCAGCTAACAGTTCATGGGTCTCTTACTAAAACCGGTGATCTCATCACAGAGAACTGATAAATGTGACATGCTTTAACCTGATTATTTTTTTTAAGTGCAGTTTCTGCATACCTAGCCGTCATAAAACTGAAAAAATACTGGACGTAAGGAAAGTTTTAGATTATTTGATATTCTAAAAACATGATTATGCTTAAGTGAGTTAAAGTTCAGTCAAAGTAAGATTACTAGTATGAGACTATGGTATCACAAAAGTTTGATTGTAACTTGTAAGGTGCTGGTATGATGGATGAGATGAAAGACAGTATTTTTTTAATAAAAGTCAACATTTTTGTCCAACTTATTTGAGCCTGCATGGAAGTGTCCAAACAATTCCCTTCAAATCCCATGCAACATGTTAGCACCGTAGATTCCTCTAATCTCCGGCCAGTATGTGAAGCAGGAGTGTGCGCACCTGGGCTAGGTGTGGGTAGCCCTCATTCTGTGATTTTGATACTGGGACAGTGTGTTGTTTCTTGTTTGACCTTCATAGGCTGGTTCATTAATTCAGTATGCAGTACAGAGACAGACACTAGTCTGGGACTGAGAAGATGCTCTATCCTCATCTCTTCTGTTTCAGTTCATTTCTCTTCAGCAGTTTGAGGTCTAAAAATTAGAAGAATGTTTGCTCCGTGTAAAATATTCAAAGAGCTTTTGGAATAATTTGTTAATATGTGTTTGAATGGAACATAAAGAGTCACCAAAAACATGTAGGAGAATGTCAACTGTGCATCTTTTTAGTAAATCAGATTTCTTTGGTGTGGCATTTGAAACTAGGTACATTATAATGCACTTTAATGCAATAATATTTTTTTAAATTATGCTTTTTTCCCACTATGAGAAATCCATAGATTACTTCATTTATCAAAATTGACAACTACTATATATATATATATATATATATATATATATATATATATATATATATATATATGTGAGCTTATTTTTATTTTCTTATATTTAAATAGGAAAACTAGACACTAAACATTTTAAAAAGACCTACCTACACATACAATATACAGTGCGCATGTACAATATAATATGTAATACAATATACAGTGGTGAAGTAGCGCCCTCATGTGGAAAGGGAAAGATTGTTTGAGAGAAAGGAAGTGAAATGGAATTCAGTATGAAATTATTTTAAATATATGCTTATTTACGTAACAGCACCAAAATAAATGTTCATTAACAATATATAAAATAACTGTAACTGTTGAATAAATGATGCAAACAATAAACATTTAAAATAAAATAATGTGTTCAAATGTGCTGCTTTAGGCCTACTTAACTATTAATATCGTATTAATAATATTACATGCTAAATTAAGTGCTAAAAGTGTTTTAAGATAACGTTCGGCGTTAACATTTATGCAAAACGGTGTTGTTTAAAGGTTTTTATATACTTTTAAGTATACTTTTTCTTTATTGATTATTTATTTATTTTAATGGTTTCTTTACATGTTTTCGGTTTCCTAATTTTTATCCTTTGTTTTCGTGCTGACACTAATCATCTGCCATATTTAAAAAAAAAAAAAATTATTCTCTTGGCGTTGAGTAATTTTTGTGCCATGTCTCTGTTATTCTAAGCAATAATAGTTCATAATAATGCAAACTATCAAAAAATGACGCACAAGACGCGAACTGTACAGTACACATCTTACGTGACGCGACGCAACATAAACACCGCTTTGCTAATTGGTTGTTCCAGTTTTGCAGCGTCGCGCGTTTCCAAAGTGCACGAAATGTGAGTCACGTTGCTTTGCATATTACAATGATTCCAGGAAGCTTTTTTAGGTCGGCTGTTTCCTCCTGCACCTACGCCACCTTGTTTACCTTGCTCTTTCAGACGAACTTAGTCTATTAAAACGTTTCTTAAAGGATTCAGCTGTACTGAGGTTTATGTAGGATCATGAGTTTCTTGTACCTGAAAGGTGTTGTGTTTTTCACCTTCATACCTGTAGTGCTGAATCTCAAACTTATGGATAATGGGCTCTCTCTGAACTGTACACAAGAGGTAAGATAATGCAAAAAGATCACCAGATACCATAAAACGTTTAATAGGCCTATGTTTAATAGTCTCTATGTGTTTATTTAGACATCTGATATTTGGCTTTTTGGGGGTTTGAAGTTTTAGACTCATATTTGTGTCATCCATTGTTGTTTTTTTCTCTTTCTCTCTTCAGGAAGTACAATGTAACGCAGAGTTTAGTAAGTGCTTGTCTTTTTACTCTCATTGGAAATGTTTTATTATTATTATTATTCATATTTTGGATTATATATATATATATTAACTCATGGTTTTAATAATTTTGCCCCCACAGATAATTGCATGTATAAAGAATGGCTCACTCCTTCAGATTTTACTCCCAGCGGCCCTGATGATTTAAAAGTGTATGTTGATGTGAGAAGAAATATGAAAGATGATTGGGAGCCAGTGATTGTGGCAGAATGGAAAGCAAAAGATGACGGTGGGTCACTTGTTGTAGGCGGTGTCTGAGTTTTCAGATTAGATTACATTATCATTAGATATGTTTGTTACATTATGTGAATATGAAGAAATCCATTTCAATTCCTTGCCATAGTAAAACAAATTTAAAGCAAAGGGACACTTAAATTGAATGTTTAAACCTATATTTTAGTTTATTAAAAGCTATGATAACGCTAAAACTTTACAATAAGGTCCCATTATACCATTACTTAATACATTAACTAACATTAATTAACAATGGACAATGCATTTGTTACAGCATTTATTAATCTTTGGTCATTTTAGTTAATAAAAATACAACTGTTCATTGTTAGTTCAGGTCCATGAAAAATGTTAATAGATAAAACATTTATTTTAATAATATATTAATAAATGTTGAACTTAACATTTAACTGTGATTAAAAAATATTGTTCTTTGTTATTTTATGTTAACTAATGTTAGTAATCTTAACAAATGGAACCTTATTGTAAAGTGTTATAACATTTTTAAACAGCCATATTTCATGGTTTTTAAAAAGGATCTTTATTTTCATTTTGTCTTTTCAGTAGGTATTTATAGATTGTAGTCATCAAGTTTATTAATCGTTTTTTCTTTTCTTTGTTTGCAGGAAGCATAATCCATTTGAGAGGAACAGAGCTTAGTGTGATGAAATCATCCACCAATGAACGTCTGTGTGTTCATTTCAATTTCCTGCAGAAATTTAAGTCCATGAGAAGTGATGCCGGTGAAAAGGCAAGACGATTGATCGATTGATTGAATTATTATTTTTTTTTCACAGATACTGATATATTATCTATTCTATTTTAGTGGTCTTTTTCTCTGGATAAAGTTGTGGTAGATCCAGGCAGTAAATATGAAGTGACTGTCTCCAATCTTCCCAAGCCAAATTTACAACACACTAGTTACAATGTTTACCGAACAGTTGATGTTCCAGGTAAGTGCTAAATTAAACAAAATTCCTTGCTCAAATCTACATTACAGTTTATATTCAGCTTCAATCTGTAACCACAGGTTGTGACGATCCTTTGATGCGAACGACCAAAATCTGTTTTGAGAGAGGTGAGAGAAGAACTTATTTATAACTGGTTTACCTTAATCAAATAGATAATACACATAGAAACCACCTTAGTTCAGTATTAAAGTATGCATGCGCATCTAAAAAAATGAGATGTTTCTCTTAGGGGAAACATGGCAACCCAATATTACTGTGGGGAGGACTACAGGTCTAAATGGCGAGGATATTCTGTATGTTGCGTTTAATCCTGGACAGAATGCAGACAAATACAACGTTTTTGTGAAGTGCAGTAGGGACCACGTAACGAAGACTCTTTTATGTAATGTAAGACATTTTATCTATGGATATTTAAATATATGTAAAAGAACAAGGCTGACTATTTTAACTCTTTTAGGAGAGCAAGACGTTAATAAATGTGACATATGGCCTGGAGAACTGGCCACGCACATGCTGCAATTTCGATGTTCAGGTGTGTAGGCCTAAACGTGCGCTAAATTAATGAATGAAGTAATATCATTCTTATATGCAAGGATCTTGATATAAATATTGTTCTTTTCCTATTTAGATCCAGCCATATTTTCGGAAGTGTGCCAACGACTGTCGTCGAATAAACCATAGTTGTAACATATGTGCCCCTGGTGTGTATGGAACGATTTCACTTTTTGAACTAGTAAGAAAAAAATACAGTAACACGTATAATGCCTCTTTAATCATTTTATGTATGTTCCTTAGTAACACCAAGCCCTCCCGAGAACAACTCAGGACTTTGGATTATTTGTGTTGGATTATGCCTCCTAATTTGTGGCATTGTTGTTTTTGCCATTTATTTGCGCCGCAGGAAACCAGGTAAGCAGTGACATGTTGATGTTTATCATGTGTGTCACAACACTGGCAGTAACTTCCTGTGGCTGTAACTTCCTGTGGTTAGCCACATAAGCAGTGCTAGGAGGACTGAAACAATAAATCTTATATGCAGTAAATGATAATTTTCAAGGTTTATCCGTGTTTCTAATTTTCAAAATGTATTTTAATACAGATGCAGAACAGAAACACCTGAAAAAAACACCTGTAGAACCGCCAGTTCTACCCGGCCCACGATCCATATTGATCATCTACTCCAGAGATCACCCTCTTTACACAGACATAGTCCTGAAGCTTTGCGCCTTCCTGCGGGCTAAATGCGGCACTGAGGTTGTGCTGGACCTACTTGACGCGACTTGGCTTGGCACCATTGGCCGGCTGCAGTGGATTGAGCAAAAAAAGCGACACATCGACCAGACGTCAAACAAGATCTTGGTCCTCTGCTCCCGAGGAGTGCAAGCCAAGTGGGGGGCGATCTGCGGAGAGCCTAGAGTCCTCCTCCGGGAGGATGTGTGCTCGCCGATCGGTGATATGCTGACTCTCGCCCTTCAGCTGATTACACCTGATATGCAGCGTCCGGCTTCCTACGGGAAGTATTTGGTGGCTTACTTTGAAGATGTATGCAGCGAAGGCGATGTGCCGTCTTTGTTTGACATTGCGGTCAAATACAAGCTGATGAAGCATTTCGAGGAGCTTTACTTCCGTATCCTGGATGTGGAGAAGTATCAGCAAGGGACGGTGCACTGTATCGAGGGTATTGGAAAAGAAGAGTACTTCAAATGCCCCTCGGGCGAAGCCTTGAGGAATGCGATCGAAGCATTCCAGGTGCACCAAATGAAGAATCCGGACTGGTTTGAGAAAGAGTGCGTGACTAGCGAGGAGGATGTGAGAGGAGAAACAGATGCACTTTTTGAGGTGCCCATGCCGCCAATATATGAATTAGTGCCGGTGTATAACAACGGACTCCCAATCCTTGTAAAAGAGGTGGACATCCATCAAGACACACAGAGCGTTTGCACCGTAATTCCCCAAATTCATGAGAATCCTGAAGAGTCGCCCATAATGATTATTAATCCTAGAGTCCAGCCACATAACAGCGAAGTACTTTCATATTATCCGGCAATAGAAAGTCCTCTTGAAATACCCAGTATGACACCAGTGGACCCACAAATCCACCCATATCTCCTTGCCGAACCAGTACCATTGGAAACCTCACATCCTCCTATTGCGTTTCCAATGGGAGAATTTTCAGATAATTATCTGAAGGACAGCAGATTGCGCTTTTTAGTAGCACCTCCACCCTCGATGGAGGACAGCTTCCATTTATATGGAGAGATGGACATGTCCCAGCCAATGGAGATGGAGGAAAGTGAAATGGAGGGAGCTTCTGAGACGAGACCATCACGAGGGTCCGATCAGGGATACGGTTCCAGGTATTCCACAGTGAGAGAAGACCCCAAGATTAAGGAAGACCTAGCCAAGTTACAAATGGAACTTTTCCTGAAAAGCCCCATCTCTTCCAGTTTCTGCAACAAAACAATGGAGATCTGAATTTCTTCAGTGTCTTTTGGCTGTTTTCTGATTTGATGTGTGCCGTGGTGTGCTTGAAAGTTCTTGAACTGTCTATGGTTGGTCGTCACTCCTAAAACATTTGAACGGAAGGACAATAGGAAATAGACTAGATGGATAATGAGTTCAGTTATCAGCCGTTTTATAAATGTTTCATCAATAACAAATTGAAGACACGAACACAAAGGTGTGATAAGTTCACTTTTACTGTGGAGCAGAACAAGTACCTTGTTAAACAGCATGATATAGAACAGCACACCACATGATTAAGGATATGTTTAGCTACTGAACACAAGTCTAAGTCATTTGGTTGGGCTTGCAATGATACATTTGTCCTGTTTTTCATATTAATTGCTCAGACGAAATGTTTTGTTGTATTATATTGCACTAGAGTTACTTTTTTAATAGTTTATTCCAGTTTAACAGCTATAACCATCTACTATGGAAGTTTGTGTATACTTTTAAATGAGTAGATGTCTTTGGTAATCTTCTGTTGTGTGCTTTTTACTATAATTTAGATAAAGAATAACTTTATTTGCTTCAAATTTCATCCGACTTTGGACCTCAAATTACTTTTTAACCAATTTAACTAGGATACTTCCAGACCCTTGCAGCTGTTACAGTGCAAATAATGTCTTATGTAAACATAACAGTAACTTAACTTGCAAAATAAAGCCCTTGCAAGAAAATCCTCTGTAAAACATTGTGGATCAATAGAGAGAGGTGGGGTTGGAAGTCGATTTCCTTGTCAAAAAAGGTTATGTAATATGTACATACTCTAAAACCTGTAGTTTAAAAAACATGCGTAGTATGCAGTGGTATATATTTGTCAGGTTAAATACTGCACAATGAGGCACAAAAAAACCCATAATGCACTTTCGGCCTGCATATTTAACACATTTAGCTCACCCTGTACCCCAATCCTCAAAGCACAAGAGTAATAATATGTTAGAATAAGGATGCACAATTGTTATTAATTACATGTTACACTAGAATATAAAATACTCTGCTGTTTTAACTAAAAGTGACAGGACAAGTTTTCTTACTGTTCAGCCAAACTGTTGATAATTCACCCTAAAATGAGTATTATGTGACAAATATAATTACTCACCCTCAGGTCACTCTAAACCTGCATCCATTTCTTTCTTCAGAAGATATTTAGAAAAAAAAAAAAAAAAACCCAACATTGTTTTGGACCCCATTGTCTTCCATTATATGCACAAAAACAAAATATTTGTTCAAAATATATATTTTTTGTGTTCCACAGAAGAAAGTAAGTCTTGCAGGTTTGAAATGACATGAGGGTGAGTAAATTATTATTTTTGTGTGAACTGTCCATTTAAGGTGGAAAATTTGACTGAGATTTGGCTTTGACATATTTGTTCAGGTTTCTGGTGTAATTCTTAGTGTAACTAAAGAGCTTTGAAATATACATACACAGATGCACTGCATGTAGATTAATTATATAGGATTGTGTCCTCTCGCAATCTGTCCATCAGCGCTATCACAATTGTATTGGTTGGTCCAAATGTTAATTGTGAAAATCATACCTCATTTACTGGCATGAATAAAATAGCATCTGGAATTGAGCAGATAAACCAACTGGTTCATGATTTCAAACATGAGGTTCTGTAAAGAGGTAGCCTTGTAAAAACTTATGATGGCAATATGGCTGGTTGGGAGCGGCAATGGAGTTTGGTCATTAAAGATGGATTACAGTTCTCCTCATAGATTCTATGCTTAGCCTATTAACATTAAGGAACATCACGAATTTGTATCATACACCGTTCGGCAGTTTCCAGTCCAAAGTACCATTGCCACTGACACAGTATTTCAAATAGGAAAGGACTACATCACATTCACAATTTGAAGTGTACACCAAGCCTAACAAGTCACAAGGCATATTTACACTTTTGATAAGTGCATTTAGGAACATCTCTTGACAAGGTGTCTGAAAACACTATAAACATCTATCTACATTATAGCCTACTAAATTGAGGACATTTTTACATAGAAAATAAATTATACAACATTGCACTTATAACATTTCCTCAGTTGAATAGTCCTCACGTAATTAAAGTGCCTCACAAAACAAGTGCAAATCAAAGATTCTCGTATCATCAAATAAGCACTGGTTTACAGTCACATCCCAATACATTAAGTATATACTTGCAGAGGTCACAGGTGGGAATGTTTTTCATTGGCACGTTGAGTGGTTTGGTTGTAGCACCTGTTGAGAGTGGAGGAGAAGGGATAGTACACCCAAAAATGAACATTTTGTCATCATTTACTCACCCTCAAGTTGTTCCAAACCTGTATGAGTTTCTTTCTTCTGTTGAACACAAAAAAATGATATTTTAAAGAATGTTGGCATTACAGTGGACAGTAGTCAATGGCCAATGTCAACTTAAACTGTTTGATTACCAACATCATCTTTTGTGTTCAACAGAAGAAAGAAACTCATACAGGTGTGGAACAACATGAGAGTGATTAAATGACAACATTTACATTTTTGGGTGAACTATCCCTTTAAGGAGAGGTACTGCGGGCATAAATGTGGATTTAGGTTGGATTTGTCTTTTTGATTTGGCAAAATTTTCCCAAAACATCTAAAATACTAGCTAACATGTTTATAAACATATTTTTATTTTATAGGCCTATCATCTATACAATGTAAATAATGTACGATCAGTTAGCTGTTTTTGGGAATGTCTGACACAAATGGCATTTTGCATGTAAGCAAAACAAAATATTTCCGGATTTGTACAGAATCCTACTTTTGCTTCCTATATGATATTGTAATTGTCAGTGTTTTTTTTTTTTTTTTAATTTTGTAAAATAAACAGACAAAAGAGTCAGACAATGAACAACCACTGAGTTAATACACCTTAAAACTGTTTCTATGTTTAGTTTCACTTGTTAGGCCTATATTTTGCACACCTGTGTAAATGTAATAAGGTGACGAGTAACGTTAATTTGCATATTCATCAAAAACGTAAGGGGCGAGTGAGCGAATTATTCCGTTACCTGCAGGGAGCAGATTTGTTAAAGGATTTTTTTCTCAGTAATTTTCGTCACAATTAGAAAATATTTATTTATTATTTATTTGATTTTTAATTATAAAATAAACTGATAAACAGCGACAGTAGTTTTATCTATTTTATCGCTCGCCGCTGACTGTTGCTATGGTTACTTCCGTTAGCGAGAGCGTATTTGCTAGTATTTTGTGGTTACTGTACTGTTAAGCCACCTCATAATTGCACTTTTACAAAAAGGTAAAGTACACTTTATTTATTGGTCAATTTTTATTTAATTTTAAATATTAAGAAAGGACGTTAGCACCTGCAGTTACCTCCCCTTAAAAGGGCTGATGCACACTGTTGTAGGACGTGGCCTCCGGTGAGCGTTAGTCCTTAATGAGCATCTACGACTGAGTATTGACAGCCAGCGTGTTCACATAACCGTGGGGACACATGTCGTTTTCGGAAACGCAATGGGAGAACTGGGCTGTGTTACCCCCACGTCCACGTGCAAACCTCCGGACACCTCGTAAGGACACGCACTGCTCAACCAGCTCCAGGCACTTACACCCCAGGAAGAAGATGTTCTTGAACATGAAAACCGATATGGGCATTTTGTAAACAAAGACGAGGAAACATCTGACCACCAAGAGCGGTGCGTTGAGCAGAACGCCGGTGAAGAACCTCGCCCAAATCCAGCGACAGTTCATCTCCGAGGCCGTCAACTCGTAAAGCCAAATAACCGGAACGCCCAATGCGATGAAATACACGGATATGACCGTGTACCTAAGGTATATGTTGGCGATTTCGTTTTTAAGGACCAGTTCCACCAGAGTGAAGCTGTCCAGGATGTCTAAGCAGGTGCTCATGAAGGAGCCTTGGGAGTGAAAGCGCGTGGCACCGTTAGGGTCTTCAATGATGGAGTTGATGAGGCAGTAAAGCAAAGGCGCGCAGAGCAACATGGTTATTTTGAACCCAGTGACGCCAAATGGCACCTTCAGGGCAATAAGATCCAGGATGGACGTTTCCAGAACGAGCACCACTTTCGGGGTGGACGCGATCACGTAGATGAGCCATGCTAAGTACGCGAAGGTGAACTCTCCGAGGTTGCACCCGAAGATGGAGCTCTTCTGGTGGAAACCACAGGCTCGTTCTCGCTTACTCCTGGCGTTTTTCATGAAGAAGATCGCCCATCCCGATATAACCACCAAATCCGTGGCTATCCACGAGCACCAGTATAGATCCGTGAAGACGATGAGGTAGAAATCCAACATGCCTCCTTGCAGAACGAGCACGAGGAAGCACAAGATCTTATAAAACAGGTTCTTCTTAGACCTCTGCACGAACAGAGGGGTGGACTGCATGAATTCGCTCGATGTCATGGTGTAAGACTGAGGCTGAGCGGTGGCAGAGGAGACCAGGGGCTGGGAGCTGCCCTCCTCGAGGTTGGCACTGCCGCTGGTGGTCTGCGTGTCTCTCCTGGACGCGACGCTTCGGATGAACAGCAGCTGTCCGTTTTCTGGTGCTGAGGAGACAGGTGAGTCGGGCTGGGAGATGTCTTTTATGATTTCAGCAGTCATTGTAATTCATTCCTTCTCCTCCCGACTTGTTTTGGCTGTGCTAGTGTAATGATAGCCGTTCAAGGGGGGCAGAGGAAGAAATCCCGTTATGGAATTCCGTTGGATTGGAGTGCATTTACCCAATCCCTCCAAATAAAAACTGATAAATTATGAACTCAAGTCAATGAATAAAATGACGCTGAAGTTCATTGAAAACACGAATTAATTTTTAAACATCATATCCACGTTAAAAATTATAGTAGCCTACTGCATTTAATTTTATTTTAAAGATTGTGAAAGAATGGTTGGGAGGGAGCATGAAGAATAATTTTCACACATTTCACTCTGAGTCCAGACCTTAAATTCATTGAAAGTCTTTGGGATTTGCTGGAGTAGAATTTATATTGTGCTTGACTCTTGCATTGTCAATACAAGATCTTGACCTAAAATTGATGCACCTCTTGATGAAATGTATTAAGGTGCAAGATGTATTAATTGTCATTTTTATCATTTCAAGTACTTTTTTGCTAATGCACAATATACTTGGTGAAAACATGGTGAAACAATATTTCATTAAAATTAAAACGTTAATAATGCTGATAATCTATGAAAAAGGGGCATTCCCTGAATAAACATTATTTTGATTTGATTTGTTTTGGAAAAGATAATGTAGATAAAGTAAGGATAATGTTGATGATATATTATGCTTTTTCACAAAGCAGCTTCCATAAAAATGCTAAATAAATCAAATGCAAATGGCCTCTCCAAAGCGGTTCTTTTATAACAGTCACATTTGTCTGATGATGTGATGTGCATTCAAGCATGATCACTCACAGAAGCCTGATGTAGGACATCAGAAGCCTAGTATGAATTTTATCATTTATCCATTATTTATCTGAGTTATTAATGTAGGAGAGTCAGAGCATTGTTTCATGTTAAAAAAATGCTGTAGCTTTAGTTAAATTATGTATAGGGCATAGGCTGTATTCTTATTGCAGATTTCCTTTGAAAATTAAAGCTACAGTCCATAATTTGTTTGGGTTAAAAATTATCCAAAATAAATTTTTGAGCAAGTACATAACCAGCCAGTGTTCAAAACTATCTGCTTGCCTTAGCTCAATTCAAAACGGTAAGCTTATAATAATGTTTTTAATTCCAGTGGTACTGGTAGATTTCCACAGGAAATTCTACCATGTCTTTGCATCATTACATCACATCTGTACACATACAGAAAGTGTCTCGGCTAGTAGGCTATATTGCGTGTGAGGATGTTGGAGGTGGAGATTTATAGCCTTTTCTCACTCATTTGATGCTGGATCCAGAAAGGTTCAAACAACAATCACAAGTGACAATTGGAGATTCACCCGTTGTAAAATGTGTGTGGCTACAGAAAAAAAGAGACCAAGCAACCGGGCCCATGCGAAAACAAGGATAAATATCAGAAGGTCATTAAATGTAGTTAACATTAACAATTTGAGAACAAAGTATAATTTGCACGGTTTGACGTGATATGATAAGCGATCGTTAGATTTAATAAGCGCGATTTACTGCAATGCTTTTTTCCCCTTGGTCAGAACAAAAGTGGATGTTACTTACTTATTCAGATGACATTTTCCAGTGAAAATTCTTATGTTGGTCATACTTCCAAAAAGTAGAATCTGTGATTGTGAATGACAGTATCCACACCGGCGCGGTGACTGACAGCCGCACATTCTCCTCAAAACATTGGATTCATCCGCGCTGTGCCGTGTCGAGGCACAACCCACGTAAAGCTGATAATTCCGTGAATAACAGCAATTGCAGATTTCGAACAGAGATGGCGATAAAGAGGAAAAACTACGGACTGCAGCTTTAAGTTAAGATTTAAACCATCTGTTCCTAAAAGGTTGTTTTCGGTATATCCTTAATTTGCCAAAAATAACACCATTTTAGTATATACTTAAGACCAGAACGAAGACAACTTTTTTTTAACCCATATTCAACTTTCAATAAGCCCAGAGCATAACTGCTAAATTACATACCGTGATAGCAGTCTAGTCTCATTTACCAAACACCACCTGAGTTTAACTACCGTACAAACCATCAGTGATACAATTCAAATAAAAATCCACAGAAAAAGAATACTTTGATAATAAACTTTAATTTCAAGTTACATTGGATGGTTCTGAACCATAGAAAACAAGCACATTTCTGTATAAACATATGCATATCAACCAAGTTCGACAAGAACCGAATAACAATTAGGTGTTTGTGGTTTGACTACTGCCAGCTGAGCTTAATATGCAATACTCACTGAAGCAAAACAGATTTACAATTAATAGACAGTTAAACTGATGAACATTCAGCTTCGTATTTGAATGCATTTAAGTCGGCATTTGGGAGTCCAGATTCACAAAATTTCGGCACACTCAGTTCATAGGGACTTCCCATGGGATACCACAGCTAATTAGGTACAGCTTAATAACAGGTACAAAAAAAACCTCAGTGGATAATTTAATAGAGGGAAACAAAAGG
The DNA here is from genome assembly GCF_949319135.1 of Squalius cephalus. Taxonomy (NCBI): domain Eukaryota; kingdom Metazoa; phylum Chordata; class Actinopteri; order Cypriniformes; family Leuciscidae; genus Squalius; species Squalius cephalus. Next base: position 45,648,109 of record NC_137125.1, read on the forward strand.
ACATTACATAAGGATAAATGTTACGAGTTGTCCGCGTGAACGTTGACGAGTGCATTTGTGAAATCCAGGAAGCTCACCGCCACCACCACCTCCCACCCATTCAGAATCAGTGCATGAGAAGAGAGATATTTCAAAAATATCAGAAGCATTAACAGCCACCAGTTAGTGAAGTCATACACCGTTGCTGTATCCTCACAGTCAATGATAAACATGTCAAACCCACACCCGAGATAAACTCAGGCAAGGTTCGTGAGCTATATCTTTCCAATTTCATATATAACTTAGTGTCCTTTCTTGCAATTTTTTAAATTACTTTTGTTTTTGCTCTTTATACTTATTCTAGTACATTAACCAGACATGAACAGACTCACAGAATGGAGAAGGCTTTCTAGAAAATATTTTAGCACAAGAGCTATTTTTTTGTCTTTTGACGTGTGTTTTATATTCATTTATTGTATTTGAAATGAATTCATTGTTTTTAATGGCCTGCTGAAAGGCACTGCCACAACACAGGGGAAAAAAGACGCTACTGCCCATCAGTCACACAAGACAGTCCTGTCTAGTTTCTAACAGGGATAGAAGTAGAGTAAATTGGGACGAGGGTTAGTAGGAGGGAGTTAGCGAAGGATGGAGGGAGCCCTGCTATAGGTACAGCTCATAGTAATCGTCCAGCTCTTCGTGGAACAAGTCCCACTCATCTTCGGAGTCGGTGACGTCATCGTCGGTTCCGGCAGCCAGAAGCATGAGGAGCATCTCGCTGAGCTCGAACGTCACCATCTCCTCGTCTTCGTTGTCGAAGGAGTCGCTGTTCTCCCGCTCGTCAAAAAGATCCCAGAGTGGCGTCCGTCTGGAGCTCTGCAAATACAGATTTCAATAATGCGAATTTGTTGCACGTCATTAAGTAAATTCGATATGCTTTTAGCCAAGCCGAAATGAAAGTTGCAGTTTGGCATTAACATCGAGACAAAATAACCCTTAGACTTCAGTAGAAGCTTTACCCGGTTTCTTCCATTGGAGCCAGTCTGTCTCCTCTGGGGTTGAGGCTCTTCCAGACGGCCATCAGGAAAAGCATGTTTGTAAAAGCAGTTGGCTCCAAACGGACAGGTCCCACGGCCTTCATCGAAATATCGGCAAGATTTACTCCTGGGTGCGAATATGAATAAAACTAATTAGCTAAACAAATGGATCACAAAACCCCACAGAACTGCAATGTTTTTTAAAACAATGCTTCAGGCTTAAAATGACACATCAGCCAAAAATTACAATTCTGTCATTTACTCACTTTAATGTTACCCTCAACTAAAGGACTTCAAAAATGGCACTTCATTGCCATTTAACACCACTGAAGCCAAACGCTTCTTGGATTGATCATGGATTGGGATTGGGAGGAACTATTATTTAAAGCAGGAAACTTGTATCAGAAATGTAAAATTCAGAAGCATGTACCCCATGCCATCCTTGTACTTCTGAATGAGTTGCTGCTTCTCATCCTTGTCCTCCACCCAGTATTCGCTTGGTATGACAAAGTTCGATGTGATTCGACACTCTGGGCAGGACCTGACGGAGAACATATTCATTTAACATAAATTTGATTCTCCCTTTTACACTAGTACTGATCTTTAAAAGAAGAGGTGGACAATTACAATTAGCGATAATAACCGTAAAATTACAAAAGATTTAAGATCACCTCCCTAGAATCCTATTCAACTTAATACACGTTTAATTATCTTAAGGACGGTCTTACTTTATGATTTTGCTCTCGAACTGCTTGGCGCTCCGCCATTTCCTGATGCACTTGAGGCAGTAGCAGTGGCTGCAGTTGGAGAGGATGCCAAAGCGCCGTTCGCTGGGGTTGGTTTTCTCGAACACCACCTCCATGCACACGCCACACATCATGTCCTTACTACGCTGGATGGCAAATGAGATTTCCATGTCCTTCTCGTGAGCCTCGATGCAGGCCTGCCGTTAACAGAAGGAGAGTTTACTATAAAATCTCAGAAAACAAAAACAGAATGTCAATCCACTACTCACCTTGATGTGTTGCGAGCGCTGGGAAGTGTCTGAAGGGTGTAGAACCTGTAGGCCACACATGTCGCACACGTCTCCGTGGAGGTAGGCGCAGTTGAGGCCGTAGCGACATTCGCCAACGGCGGCGTACGGGCAAAGCTGTTTCTTCATTTCTTTGTTAGCTTGATCTTTCTCATATTCCTCTTCGATGAGAGGACCAGGCCCCTCAAACAGCACTGGTTCAGCTGCAGGAGGAACAAAAAAGGAATGATTTTAAGGTTTAGCAACCAAGTTCCTGAGATAGGAATAGGAAAACAACAACGTATAGCCGGTGTGGGTCGAAGAAACCTTTAGTCAACCTAAAGACCAGTTTTGTATTGTGGTCTATCACAGCACCTGCTTGCCTGAATGTAAGAGTTTTGGCTGCCACCCAAAGACTAGGAAAGAAACAGCACTGTTCCTTCAGCTCTTTGCTGATGAAGCCACTCTTTATGATGAATGTAAGTGGGTTTGGGCCAGCAAGAACAAGAGAGCGCACTGGTGGAGCACAGCCTGAGATCGGCTGTGTGTGCCGGGTCAGTCCAAGCTTAGCAAGGGGCTGAGTATTCATGCTGCATCATAAAACAGCTAGTTCTGTTTGTATGAGCTGCATCATAAAATGGCGATAAATGCACACCTTTGGCCACTGGCCTGCAGTGGGGCTAAAGGGCTACATTACTGCATGGCAGTGTTATTTTAGTATCATTTATATACTATTACAGTATATATTTATACTTTGAATCGACTTTTATTCGTATATTTTTAGTCATTTTGTTATGTGCTTTTGTCATTTTTAGTAGTTTTGTATTTTAAATAGTTCTATTCAGCTTTAATTTATTATTTCAGTTTGAGTCATTTTAGCACTTCAACATATTTTATTTCAGTTAAAGGTTGTCTAAGCGATCCCGGGAGACGTTTCTTCTTGTTGACATTCGAATTATTGTCAAACAAAACGGAGGCTGGCTAGACCCTCCCTCCTCCTCATCCCGTCTCCTCCCTCCTCCCCTCCCTTCCGGCATAAAGGAAAGTCAAAATAGTCACTACAAAGTTAAGTTTTACTGATACTTCATTCAATGTGTAATGTCGCCAAGTTAGATAAATGCTTTTATATATTGCAGAACAGAATGCAGAAAAAGAGAAAAATTATCTTAAAATCGTTTTGCCACCTGAGGTTATAAATAGCTCCCATACAAGGACGCAATGATAGCAAGATAACGTTAGCTTCGCGTTTCCCAGTGAGCATAAACAACGGCGGCGTTGTAAACCAATTTAGTCAAAGTTGTCAATAGCCTATAAATGAACATTCAAATTCACGACAAACAGTGGATGAAAACAACCCTTAACTTACACAAATTGTCGCCCTAACGTTACTGTGAATTTGCTTGATCGCTGCTAGAAACATAACGTAGGCTACATGTTGTATTCACCAAAGTTAACGCTGACTGCATAAATCTAGCTAATTACATCCTTGTGTTGGTTTGGCGAACATGAACGTCAGTTTAGAAAGAAAAGTGAATTTAACGTTACCTGTTCTGCAAAAACAGAGCAACTGAATGTCGGATAGTAGCTAATCCCTTCTGCCGGCGGAGGTCTCGCCACATTTCAAAGGTTTTTCCGATGTAAATTCGGGACTTCGCACGTTCCTTATCCTTGTCCCTCTTGCAAGTTGTTCTGTTCATCGGAACGTCGTCTCTTTGGTCGTGTGTCGGCCATAATTCAAACTTCCCTCTTCATCTCTCTCCTCCACACACCCACCTCATGTGCACGCGCACTAACCCCGCAAACGCGCAAACCCCACCCTCCAACACTTCTTGTCGGTGATTGGCTGGAGCTCTGTTTGTTATGTTTCGTGGTGCGGGTGAGCACAGTTTGTTTTTGTTGCCGTTTGTGGAGCCTGTGGTGTCTACAGAGACCGCGTTTTTTTACAGTGTGTTCAGGGGACAGGCAGCTAGCGGATAGTGAGGAGATGTTTGCTGTATGTGACAAAAAATGTTTTGGCCTGACATCGCTTAGACAACCTTTAATATCCAAGGCAAGATTTAAAAAAAAAAATCCCCCAAAGTTTCAGCTTTTTTTTTTTTCAATTGAAGAAAACAATTTTTAGTTTTAATTATTGATATGATGCAATCAGTGAAATTATTATTTATAAATGCAACTATTTATTGAACAATGGCATTTTTTAAATCATGTTGCAGATCCTTTACCACAGTTTTTAGGATTAGTGATTTTACCATGGTTAAGTTGGCTTCGCATCGTGCGTCAGCACAGCATTCCTTGGCGTTCCTCCCAAGGTCATGGGTTCCATACCCAGTCAATGCACAATGCTGATAAAATGTGTATCTTGAATGTACTCGCTTTGGATAAAAGTGCTTGCCAGGCATGCAAGTGTAAATACCATGGTAAAAATCAATTGGTAACACTTTAAAATAAGGTTAAATTTGTTAGTAAAAGTTAATGCATTCTGTATCATAAACAATACTTTTACAGTATTTGTTAATCTTGGTTGATGTTAATTTCAACACACTAATACATTTAACCTCCAAACAGTACAAGTTAACATTAGTTCCTACTTTATTAACAAATAGGACTTATATCAACAATAGTACATCTACAAATTAAACTAGATTAATAAATACTGTACAATTGCGGTTCATTGTTATTTAATGAAATGTGGATCTGAACCTGCTAAGTTTTACAAATCAATTATTGTATTATTTACAAAACCGTATTGAAAAGTATCTACTTGAAGCCTAATCTGATTGTCAAAGAATCAGATTAAGAGAATCCAGATACACTTTGTCTAATTTATTTTCCAGGAAGCGAGATTCGGATCCTGTGGTTCATGTATACAGAAATGAAGAAGCTTGCCACAGTGATAGCATTATTATTACAAACCAAGGCATTCATCAAGCAAACTAATATAAAAGCATTATTGTAAAATTAAAAACTTTTATATTGTACACCGAATGCTTTGCTTATTATCTGCTGGCACTGTGTTTTCACAGATTGTCTTGGCAGTAACAACTGAACATCTTTCCCTGCTACACTCACCCCTCCCACAGTAGGGCTGCCCTGGCACGAACTCGGCAGCATTGACCCAGTCCACTGCCCCCGAGCCTTGGGGCTTCTCCTGGGCGTCGCTCGTGCCACCTGGCCCATCAGAAACGGGATCAGGAGTGCCAGCAAGGGGAGCAGCGGTCAGCGGCACCGACGGCTTAGAACTAGGGACTTCGTCTTGCTTGGCAGGTTTGGTATGTTCATACCTGGGGCACAATGCAAATTTAATGAAAATACAATAATGCGTAGACTGGTACTCTAGGTAAGCCATGCAGTGCAATGAAAATGCACCCCTCGACCCAAGTAGTGTATCTGAAGTGAGAGCTTCTAGAAATTTGTTTTGCAAAACTTGCTCTCTGTGGTTTGTAATTGTTAGGAAGTGTTATTACAGTTTTACTAGTATTAATACCCAAGTGAGTGTTGGGGAATTAAACCTTAAATTAAAAATGTAATCAGATAAAGTATTCAGACAGGCTTTAGCACATTATAATCATTAAGCAGCTAGTTTTTTTTTTTAGATGATATTATGATATTGAGATGATAAGATGATATGGTCACAAACTTGACGTTTGTGTGGTTACCATGGTGAGTACATGTCTTGTTCACACTTATAATGCAGCAGTGAGCCACTTACAGAAATGATTCATTTAAAGATGTAACATTTGTGAGTGGGTTTGACAGTGTCTACAGCATGTTAATTAAAACACCATGGCTACAAATTTCAAAACTAAAAACAAAATGTAAGGGGGGAAAAAAAACTAGGTAATCTAGTCAGCCTTACTAATTGTTACCCATCCTTATTAGTGTACAAGTACAGATTTTAATATAGTGTTGTTGGGTTGTTTGCATCTTAAGTCATTTACATTTATGCATTTGGCAGACGCTTTTATCCAAAGCGACTTACATTGCATTTCAAGGTACACATTTACATTCTTATCGGTTCTTATCAGTTCAAGTCATGTTTCAGACAATATAATTGTTTGTAAGGAAGAGCTTAGTTTTCACATGCAATGATTGTTATAGATAGATAGTTTGTTTTCACATGCAATGATTGTTATAGATAGATAGATAGATAGATAGATAGATAGATAGATAGATAGATAGATAGATAGATAGATAGATAGATAGATAGATTAAATAACTGTACAACAAAAATGACTATACCATTTATAAGTAAAAAAAAAAAGAGAAAACCACATTATTTTAAAAACAGTTTAATGTGATGGAATCAAAGCATATTATTATTTACAATAGCTAACAAGCCTGATCACAGTGTCATATCATATAGTTTAGCATCTGACCTTTATTTGTCTCATTCATTATTCCCCGACAAAACACGCTTCAATGCTTTCCTTAAGCATCCAGAGACCCCTCCATCCTCAAACCTCTTGGGTCGTTCAGCCCTATTCTAGCCCGGTTTGTGCGCGTGTGTCGGCCTATATATGTGGGGGTGGGGGTCGCATAAATAAACGACACAGCGGTGGAAGCACAAGTGGCTACATGAACCGAATGAACCTGACGGCGGTAGCAGCAGAAGGGGAGAGAGAGAGAGAGAGAGAGAGAGAGAGAGAGAGAGAGAGAGAGAGAGAGAGAGAGAGAGAGAGAGAGAGAGAGAGAGAGAGAGAGAGAGAGAGAGAGAGAGAGAGAGAGAGAGAGAGAGAGAGAGAGAGAGAGAGAGAGAGAGAGAGAGAGAGAGAGAGAGAGATATGCATGTTAACACACTAGGGTTATGTAATTGCCATGCAGTGTGCATTGCGCTGCTCTATTTGGGCCCCAGATTGGTGGAGGTGGTGGGGGGGAGGGCACATGGAAGGAGAAAGCCAAGAGACAGAGATAGACACAAAGCAGCAAAGAGAATCCATCCATAATGAAGCATACATTGAGGCCCTTTCTACGCACACTTAATGAAAGCTGGACACCCACCCTCCCTCGGAATAAACACAGGAACAATAATGCGGTAAACCCCATATGGGGACAAAAGCATCACTGCGCCTCCCCAAGATAATCTCAACGCTGACAATACAACTCTGTCAGACATCAATCTAGATTCTAGACATCAGATATTTAAGCTCAAGACCCTGAAACCACAGGAAACAGTCCTCTCAAGGAGAGCTCTCGGTCAGATGTAATGCTGTCATAGAACAGCCTCGGCAGACAAAGACATTCCCATAGTGCCATAGTGGGGGCAGCAGTTACTATGGGGATACACTTGACTGCAGACAGATATGAGACAAACATTGTCTGCACTGTCTGGCTCGCAGGCTAATTTTTACACTTCTTCGGGCACCTTTGCACTGCATTGGCCAAAGGTGGTCTGTTTATATGCACTTGTTGCCATTTATATACCTTTAGATGGCAAGTGCACTCTAAAAGAAATGGCCTACAGACAGACCATTTGCATTTGTGTAGCATTAGTGTTGGCTTTTATATATCTATAGATAGCATGACTGCAACACAAATGCAAATGGTCCGTTTGTAGGCCATTTTTTTATCTTTAGATATATAAACGCCATCATTAATGCAAAACAAATGCTTTAAATGCAAACACAACTTGCCCTTTAAGAGCTACTTTTACACACCATCTCCTAAAGACACAGTTCAGGGAAAAATGAAAATTCTCTCATGGCAAGGACAAAAAAAAAAAAGCTCTTTAAAAAAATGTTTGTGTTCCACAGCAAAACGAATCTCGTAGAGGTATAGGAATGAATAAATTATCAAAGAATATTAATTTTGGGTGAACTCCCCTTTAAGGAAGTGACAAACTCAACAACTTGTTTACAGAAAATTCTGCTTCTCGGATGTCACGGACATCTAACGAAGCAACACACAACACTTCTCAGAAGCCTTCCTTACCTCTAATACATTTAAACACACTCATGTGTTACAGATCCTGAACACAGAAATGCAGATTACATTACCTCTGAAGTTATGTAACATCTGCCCAGATCTTGTCGTGAAAGTGAGCGGTTGTTTTGTTCAGCACATTTTGAGGATCTACTCAAATGCAATACTTTGCATCATTATATCTCTTACCTGCAACGGTCCCCAAAAGCACAGGATCCCTTTTGAAAGAACTTGCAGATCATGGTTGGCTTGCAGCTACTGAGGTCGTGTAAATATCGACAGTTGTCGCCCTCTTTGCAAAGGCCGTGCATGAAATACCTATAAATGAAGATGTTTTTTAAGACTGGTCAAAAAACTAGAGCCATATGACAACACTCACACAGACTCCACTTTAGGCTTTTACACATCTGAAGGCACTAACAAAGGCTGATATACAACATAAAATAATCAATATGTCATGACAATAAGCAACGGATACTAAATAATATGACTAAGATGCAAGATGCACAGCCCACGTCTTTTACTGAATAATAAACAGCATGACCCAAATAACCCTTCGTATTTGACAACAGTGCTAATGTAAACACTAACGTTACATATTACTCGTGTTTGAAACCTCTCTTGCATTTGATGCCATTAGATTTGTTGGTTAAAAAATAGGTTATTTTGTACAGTCATGACTAGACTAGAATAAAGCCTGACAAGTGAATTCATATACATAAATCATCAAAGCTGACACTGACACATTGGCTGCTGTCCAGACGGTTAAACTCAAGGATTTTGATGGCTTCCTTGGAAACTCTTTACTGTCAAACTGACTGCCATATGTGGTTGATGCAGTGCCGTGTTGTTTTTTCACAAACACGGATGTTTCATAGATAAACACACACAGAGAGAGAGAGGAAGAAAGGACCGCAAATAGCAACCGCTGTCGGACTGATCGCTGATCGGTGTGCTACAACAACAAACACACACTCATCCAGTTCAGCACAAAGACAGCGGCGCTATCCGATGCCTCAACATCGACACACACACAGGCGTTTTGCGTTTTATATTTGTGACCGTTAAATGTTGAAATAACCGCGTTCCTCGGCGGATCTCCACTAACCTGCAGGGTACGTGCTTCGTCCAGCCTCCGATAACTGCTGGAGCCGCTGTTGACGCTGCCGCTGCCTCCGCCATTGCTGTTTATGTTGAAGCCCCAGCACCCGGATCTTCCGGAGAGCGGCCGCTCTGCGCTCGGACATTTTCGGAAAACCGAAGGCGCCTTATGTGATCGAGTGTTTTCGGAATACAAAAGCCGCATCTCAATCGGGTGTTTTCGGAAAAACGAAGACATGGCACGAGTCAGGTGCTATTCTAAAAACATTCCAACTCGTGGCTGTAACTAATAAAAGGTAGGATGACCCCCCTACCCTGTGTGTGTGTAATCTCCAGGCTAATAAGTCAGATATCACTATAAAATCATATCATCTATTGCTTAGGTAACCACTGATTGATTTTTCCAATGGCTTTGAAAAGCAGGCAGAATTAGACATTACTTCCCCTTGTTTTTATGTCAATCAACCAGTCACCACTCCCGCTTAAAACTGAGATAGAGAGTTTAAAGCCCATAACACTGCCTAGTTACCGAATATTACACACCTCAAACAAAGCTAAGAGGAAGAAAGGAGAAATAGCAGACAGATAATGTAAGCCTAATGTGAATTCTTGCTGGGAATTCTTGAAAATAATCTTTTTTCCCCAAAGCAAATCGACAAATACAGTCATTTGTTTGGAATTTTGTCTTTTAATAAGTCATTTTATTCCTTATTGAACATACTGTGTATTGACCATCACTAAGGGGAACTGTGCACATATTCTTTGTAACATTTGCTCTGTTATTGTGTCTTCGCTCATGGTAACTAATAATCATGTGCTGTTTTGTTTTTAGAACATGACGAGACTGAGGTGGTGGTTATGCTTTATAAGCAGCTGCTTGAGAAGGTCTCTTGAGAAGTCAATTATGAATCACAGCTGGATTCTTGTACTTTTTCTGTTGCAGGCATCTACCTGACTGCCAGGAATGGGGTAGAGTTTGGGGTGCTGATGATAATGGAGACAAACATGTGCCGCACGGCTTGCGCTCAGATAACCGCAATGAATTTGAGAGTAGCGAGGATTTGTCTCTGATTATTTTGGAGGTTTCAGCTCAGGGATTATTGTTGTTCGTCAAAATGACTATGGTCAGTTCAACTCAGATACGGTAAGACAACTTACCATGTGTGTCAATCTTTTTGGTATAATTAATGCTCAAAATCTTAGAATACACGGAAACACTTAGAAATCAGAAAAACAGCGAGCTCTAGTAATATTAGCAAAATAGCACAATGCTCATGAAAAATCCGTATTCATATTTAATCTGCAGTCTGGTTGCAGTGCCATTGAGACAAAGGGCCCTATTTTAACGATCTGAAACGCAAGTATCAAGCGCGAAACGCAAGTAACTTTGTGGGCGGGTCTCGACGCAAATCTAAAATGGGTTGGTCTGAAGTAGCTTCATTATTCATAGGTGTGGTTTGGACGTAACGTGAAATAAACCAATCAGAGCGACATCTCATTTTCCCTTTAAGAGCAGGCGCGCTTGTTCCATGGCGGATTGCTATTATAACGGTGGATTTGCCAGGCGCACGCCAGGAGCGGTTCACAGCCGAGGAGACCAACGTTCTCGTCAGGGCCGTAAAAGACAGAGAAGTGACATTGGGGATGGGAGAAACCCACCCAAATTAGCTTCGGTTAAACAGGCGTATAAAAATTTGGGTAAATGTGTTATGCCTATTTTTTCACATCTTCATGGACACAACAATGATTTCCCTCGTGTGTTAATATTTTTCCTTGTAATAATGTATGATTTGCAAAAATGAAAACTGCTGCGTCTGTGTGTAGATGAGAGAAGCAAAGTGTATGCGTGTTGTGCACACGCTACATTGATTATGGCCAAGCATGCACCCTTAAAATAGCATATGAATAACATGCGCAACGCACCACTGACTTTAGACTAGGTTTTTCCTGGTCAGTGGCGGAATTGTTTTCTAAACCTGCAAAATAGCATCAGGGAACATTTGCGCCGGAACACGCCTCCTCTTTTGCAAAATAGGAATGATACATGCATTGGTGTACAAAGTCAATTGCTCTGGGTGCAAGATAGGGCCCAAAGACTTATAATAACCAGCTGCACTGTGCGCGGGATGCCTGGGATTGTATTCCTGCAATGTCGCCCTTGGAAAGTGCCAGATGAAAGGACTGTCACGGAAATCAGGTTGGCCAAAACCTTACAATAACTACTTTGTGCTTCAGAAAATAAAACATTAATCTGTTGAATTATACTGAAATTAAATTATTCTTAAAATAATAGCATATATCAATTTGAAATGTGAAGATACTCAAGGTTTATTTATATACAGTTGCATTATAGTTGTACAGCGAAACTATACAATACTGCATAATATTGATATATAACTGTTCTGTACACCATTTTATTTATCATTGCAGGTGGATTCTACCAAAATCTAAAAGATGCCTGAGCAATGATCATAATTTATTTTGGAGATATGAGATAAATTATTCAACTTCTTTTTTGTTATTTAGTCCATTTATAAAAAAGTGCATAATCATGACATGTCAGATGTAAGACAGTGAGGAAAGTTGTTTCTTGTAAGACAGTGGTGAGGAAAGTCCCTCCACCCTTCCCTTTTACACCTGACCTAGCTCTGTCACCGCAAAAAAACAAACAAAGGCTGGTTATTTTTCTCGCCTGAAATCATCATTGTGACTCATTGTCAATCAGTATATGTATACACAGTATATGAAAAAGATACGATAGAACAGAAATTAGAGAGGACTGACTGAAAGTGTTGCAACTTTTAGATCCATCTCTTCACTGTACTGTTTGTCTTTCACTCTATTGTGAAATGGTAATAAGCACAACTCAGAGATACCGTGCAGTTCGTGTCGTGCATTAGCTCTAGGCTACCTTTTTTTACTTCCAGTACTTAGCTTCTTGTGTAATGCAGTTAAACAGGTAACAGTACTGCCATTAAATATTACATTTTCCTTCATTTTTGCAAGCATATGTGATTATTGCACTCTTTTACCCAAATAAGGTTTTTCCTCTGGGCATTTAGGGAAGTTCAGTGTTGTGCATTTAGAGAAGTTGAAGTACTTAGAAAATGCCATTGTGTATTTTTTTTTTATGTGGTTAATACCATGTGCAAGAGTGTCTTTATAAAGCCATATAATAATGCGCACAGCAGAGATCAAGCTGTAAATGGACAGGAGGAAAATCATAAATTTCTTTATTGACTAATTTTCACATTTCATATCAAAGGTAAATGACCATTTATTCATTTGTTTTTTGTCAAAGCAGATGTTTAATAGTCATTTAATATTTTAGTGGTGTTATATGTAAAAATAAGTACATTTCGAAAACAAGGAAATTGTCAAATATTTTATTATATTATTGCATTTATTTTTATTATGTACATTTTTAAAAATATTTTATACTTAATAATTATATTTTATTCTATTATATTATTGTGTGTGTGTGTTTGTGTGTGTACATTCAGTTACACATCTAACAAAATAAATCTATGCAAATTTCATTAATCCATGAATATTATTTAAAATGTAACGCATATAAATATTTTTATTTTCACAGGATGTCTTCCGCCGTCTGGCCTGTTGTTATCTCATATCTCTTAGTTCTCCCGTTTAAAGCACATGGTGAACATTTCGAATATTGTTCCACTGAACACACAAAAGATCTTTCCAATAATAATCTAACAAGGATACCATCACATTTATCAAACAACATAGAGTACTTAGATGTGTCGCACAACAACATCTCCAGCATTGTTCATGGTGACCTGTCTGGTTTAACCCAGCTCTGCTTTCTGAAAATCACACACTGTGGACTTCAACACATCTCCCCTGATGCCTTCAGCAGCAACTCTGAAATCAAAGTTCTGAACATCTCCTACAACCATCTGACCAGCATTCCAAATTTGTATTTGCCCCAGCTAAGGATCCTAGACCTTTCCAGAAATCCATATCCCAACTATGGGCTTCCACACTCATTTGGTAACTTAAATTACCTTTCCATCCTTTCGATTGGTAGTCCAGTTGCTACTTCTGTTAAAGTGAAAGACTTTGTTCCTCTTCAAAACATCCGTTTGAAAAAAATCATATTTGGAGATAGAACGGAATTGAGAAACTATGAAAAGGGCGTTTTTTCGCAACTCAAATCATTACAGGAAGTCATTCTGAAAGTGACTTTTTGTCAACGTTTTGACATTTTCAAAGACATGATTGTAGATTTTGACCAAACCCAAACTAAAAAAATTCAGCTCATTAAGTTATTTCCGGACCAGTGTAGCATAATGACTGACCCATTTGATGCTTTTAAAGATTTGCGTGTCCTCAGTAACTTAGGCATTGTGGACACCTGGATAAACAGCTCTGTGATGGTCAAACTGTTCAAAAATGTTTGGAAATCATCTTTTGAGGAAATTGCGTTTTTAAACATCACATACAATGAGGACACTCCTGATGGCTTCCAGCTACCGAAGCAGAATCACACCATGAATCTACGAGCGTTCGTACTCGATGGTGTGCATCACCATCAGTACCGCTACCCCACTATTAACACAAGCGTGGAACTAATCAACCAACTAACCTACCTGAAATTCTCTGGTACTGGAATGAATATTCTACCATGTAATCTAATTTCAGCCATAAAGTCACTACAAGTCTTGGACCTGTCAAACAACCTCTTGGATGACAGCGGCTTCTGGTGGAGTGGCTGTTCATCACACAAAGTGTTTCCAGCCTTGAGGAAACTCTCGCTAAGCCATAACCGTTTCAACGACCTCGCCGAGATTGCCAATAACGTCAACGATATGAAGTTCTTAGAGTCTCTTGACTTGAGTTTCAACTCTATTTCCATAGGCAAGCCGTGTTTTTGGCCGTCCCACCTGACTGAACTGAGTCTCAGCCACAACAATCTAGGAGATCATGTGTTTCGCTTCTTATCACCACACTTCCAGAAGATAGACCTCTCGAAAACAGGCTTAAGTGTCATTCCTTTAAATAGTATATCATTGCTTCCCCGACTAACACACCTCTATTTGAGCTTTAACAGCATACAGGTCATCCCGGCAGATTTTCGGTCTCCTGCGTTAGTAAGCCTGCGCATTGACCAGAACGCAATTACTTTTATTAGCCAGAAAACAATGGAAGGTCTTCCCAAGCTGAAGACTTTAAAAGCCGACCACAATCCATTTAGCTGTGATTGCGATTCCTTTTGGTTCATGACGGAGTTGAATAAGTCACTTCTCCTAGATTGGCCACTGGGTTACGCTTGCAGCACCCCACCATCGCTTTCCGGAAGGCGTTTGGGGACGTATGAGTACGGGTGGCTGTCCTGTCAACCGGGCTTGCAGGCTGCTGTGGTTCTGCCGGTGTTATTTGTGGTAGGAGCTGCTCTGGCCGTCACTGTTTATGCTTGTGATGGTGTTTGGTACACAAAAATGCTTTGGGTGTGGATACGAATGAAGAGGAGAGGCTCCAAGAGGGCTAATCGATTGCTCAATGCTACCTTCCGCTACCATGCCTTCATTTCCTACAGCCAACATGACTCAGTCTGGGTAGGCTCTCAGCTGGTACCTGCATTAGAAAGGTCAGGCCTGTCTCTTTGCGTCCATGAGAGAGATTTTGAACCTGGGAAGTGGATTGTGGACAATATAATCCAGTGTGTGGAGGACAGCTACAAGAGCCTCTTCATCCTGTCCAAAAACTTTGTGCAAAGCGAATGGTGCAACTATGAACTGTTCTTCGCCCAGCACAGGGCCATCAGCGTGAATGATGACTCGCTGGTCTTCGTTCTTTTGGAGCCCATACCGACAGACTCTCTGCCCAAGAAATTTCTAAAGTTAAGAACGCTGCTAAGGCAGAAAACATACTTGGAGTGGCCCGCAGATGAACGCAAGCAGCGAGTATTTTGGTGTAATCTCAGAGCTATTCTGCAGACCGTGGACCAGAGTAAGATTTTAAAGGACGTGGCCACAGACATTGCTGACATATGTCCTCTGCTGCCTGTTAAAGAATGAAGATCTGTTTGTCTGAATAAATGTGTGATTTTTAAAAAGAACCTTAATTCACTGTCTTTTAATGAACCTATAGGGCAGAACAAAATCTCTATTATTCCATTTATCGTTTGGATATTTTCATTTCTTTTTAAACTATTAATGTGTTCTCTTTTTAGACTCGGATAGCCACTCCAGATAATGTGTACCACATGAAACGTATTCTTCTAAAAGTCTTGGCCTGTGTCTCCACCTACTGTTGAACTTCAGAAATGGTACAGACTTGTATTTTTAAGGACAATGATTTGCAAGTTTTTAATACTAATCCTTTAAATGTGGACTGAACTAAATATTTCACCATTAATTATATATATATATATATATATATATATATATATATATATATATATATATATATATATATATATATATATATATATATTGGTAATGTATATATTTACACAGTTATTATTATTTGTATTATTATTTGGGGGTTTTGAATAGTTTTATGTATAGTCAGTGTATGCACATATAACTGACAATTTTGAAACAACAATTCATAAAACCACAAAAGTGTGCAATGCTTTTTATTTGCAAACAAATATTGCAATTAATAAATGTTGCAAATGTATACAATTTTAAACACGTGCGATTTTGCTCTGACAAAGCAGCAACTTATCCAGTAAAACAATTATGAAACAGTTCATGAAACAAGAAAGGTGTGAAAGGTAATGCATAAATATGAATCCATTTTATTTACAAACAAATATTGCAATGTTCTTCACATGTGACAACTTGCTCCAATAAAGCAGCAGAGTTAAACAGTAAAACTGAAACATCAATTCATTAAAAAAACAACAACAACAACAACAGTAAAAGCATAATAGGTCATGTAAAAATATATATTATTACTATTATTTTTTTTTCCCCTGCAAACATTACAATTAATACATTTTGCAAATGAATACTATTTAAAACAGATCACAGTTTGCTCCAATAAAAAATGTGACCTAACATTTCTACAAAATAATACCGTTGAGAACAGAATTCAGCTTTCAAAATATAGTCAGAGAATGTCTCTGATATTAGTTCTCTAAACATTGCCGCTATCTTTATGTATGCCGCTATCTTTATGTAGCACACTACATTACCCACAAAAGCAAAGGTCCATCATCAACTGCGCATGCGCTGAAAAGTCACAACTTGATGCCCCCCCTCCTCCCTATTTCAATGTAAGATGGTGGTTAGGAGGCACTACCGCTCAACAGAGAGGCTGTAAGAAACAAGGCTTGGTGTTTTCGCATCAAATCACACAGGAGCAGTGACAAGCCACCCGGGAAATTATATTGCGACCTGTTCTGCTAGACCTGGGTCGTTCAGATAGATTTTATTTGCTGTGAATCAATCTGTACAGATAGACAGGGTGAGTATCCCACTAAGGCCTCTCTTGTCCACCGCCTCCACATTCAGCTGCTTTCCTCTCTCAATTCACCTCTTAATAACACATCTCATCCCTCTTTCTCCCTCAAACGTCCATTTCTTGTGGAAATTCCTGTCTTTTTGTGTGCTTGACAGACTAACGTTAGTCGTCTAGTTAGCCGAGTAAGTTAAGTTAGCCCCTAGCCGCACCGTTTGACCGGCTTTTAATAAAATACACGAAAATTAATTCTCGCTTCGTCAAACACTGACTTATTTTTTGTTATGCATACTTTGAGACAGTATATAGTATACGCACACTGGTTTTGGTGTATATTTCGCCTTTTGAATAACTTCAATAGGTATTAGCTTAGCTGGCATACTTCAATGCATTAACAAGGAAACAGAATTAAATTCTGTGTATGATTATGTACTTTTACATAGAGGGGATTTCCTTGTTATTTGAGTAGGAAGTTGCTGTTCCTTCTCCATGCAACATCAGTTTACAGATGTGATGCCAAATACGATGACTTTGATTGCTCTGTCACTGCAGGTCATTTCTATATATTTTTTGTCCACACCCTTCATTATTGTGGGTGACGCGTGTTTCATTATGCAGACCACTCACTGACAGGAGGTGATTGCTACTGGTTTTTATTGACCAAATGCACCTTTACTTTCCGCAAACAATCAATCATATGAGTCTCTCAAAAGAGGATATTTTTGTGTTTGGTGACAGCATCATGTTCCCGGACTCTGTAGTTACTGTGTTGAGTGTGCACTATTAATCCTGTTTTGTCAGCAGTGGGCCTTTTGAGCTTACTATGTGCTTTTTGTCTTTCAGCTGTAAGCCTATTTTTTTAAGAAATAGACAAGCCAGAAATGAATACGCAGTCATGTTTTTCCAAACCCGTATTACTAATTGTTGTTCTTTTGTGCAACACAAAATGAGATGTTAGGCAGAATGAGCAGCACTTTGGTTGGAAAGAAATGGAAAGAAAGATGCAATCAAAGTGATTGGTGGCGGAGACTGTCTGACTGGTTTGAGAGCAGAAAGTCATGCAGGTTTGGATCAACGTGAGAATTAGTAAACGATGGCAGAATTGTCATTTTTGGGTGAACTTTTTCCTTAAACACTTTGGTTTTGAATTTGACACAGTAGGTTTGCCAGTCACATTAATTAAGTCATGTATTACATTTACATTTATTCGTTTAGCAGATGCTTTTATCCAAATGAGGAATAGCAGCAATTCATCTTAAAGAGGCAATAAACACGAGAAGTGCTTGTACTACAAATTTCAGATTCAGACATCAGTTTAGAACAGCGATCTCAGGAGTAAAGGTCCATTCACACCAAGAACGATAACGATATAGTTCTAGAAAATCGTTCTTAATATAAAGGAATAGCAAAAGCCACAAATATATAACGATACTGGCACAGAGGGATATTGTTGGAATCACTTTCAGAACAATTTCTTTTTCCAGCTGGTGAACGATAAAAACATTGACAGCCAATCAGAATCCATCCTGCTTTCATATCTCAAGCATTTAAAGTGACCAAAGACAAAACTGCAGCATGCGCTTTGAATAAACAGAACAATATCCGATAAATAAATAATCCGCTTGTGTGGATTCTAATAGTAATCATAGGTGTCATTCTTGGTGTAAACAGGTCAAAAAGGAGAGGTTAGCTTGGAATGTGCTTCTTTGGGAGCAGGTTTTAAGTGGACAGGGATGTCTAGGCCCAGTTCCAGCGCACTGTCCGGCAAGCATTGTTTGTGCCAGACACAATGTTTGTGAGACACTTTTCTGGCAAGGATTACTGCTGCTAAATGATCACATTCTGAATGGACTTCTGCCTTGGTGTTCAGTTGCTTAGAAATTAAGCTCTTCGTCTTTATAG
This sequence comes from Squalius cephalus, assembly GCF_949319135.1. NCBI lineage: Eukaryota > Metazoa > Chordata > Actinopteri > Cypriniformes > Leuciscidae > Squalius > Squalius cephalus. Next base: position 45,666,496 of record NC_137125.1, read on the forward strand.
TTGGTTGAAAAAGTTGCACCTTTACATTCAGTCCGAACGGGTCTGCCACAATCCTGGCAGTACAGGAAAAAGCCTTCTTTTAACATCAGCTTTAGTAAGATCTGAAACAATTAAAGCTGTTTTGTCCTGAGCTGTGGGCCATCTCAGATATGTTACAAAAAAATGGATGAACCCTTTGTCTCATAAAGTGTTTTATTTTATTGTTTTTTTTTTTTGTTGTGCTTTTATTCTGTCTGCCCAGAATAGCTATTTGTGGTACAGACACATCTTTCATTCCTTGCCGATGCTTGTCCATCTGCTCATGAAGAGCAGCACACAAATGGACACGACTCCCACTCTGATGATAATTTCAGCTACGCTCTTCTATGACGTCAGCTGAAACAACTGTCCATCTCTTCACTAAGCTTGTCGGCGTACTACATTTGTCCTCGTAAAAGGCATGTTTTTGAGCCTTTTATTTTATTTATTACAAATTCATCATAATGTTGTAAATTGAGTCCGACAGTCTGTCTTTATGTATAGCAGTGTTGTATACTGTGTAGTTGAGTTAAATTAGTTTGTTGTTGTGTGTTAGGAATCGGATTCTTAATTGAAATCATTTTCTACTAGAATAGATGTAACTGCATGTTCACCACCTTTCAGTTTTCAGACCATCGATTTGACTGCCACATTAAATTAACTGTATATTTCAGAAACACTTTTAAAACGGTACCAAAGGCTTTCTAAGTCAGTCTTCAAAGCTTTTTTGTGTGTTGAAACCTGCAGTTTTGCACAGTTGTTATTTTCATCCTTTGTGTGGTTAGTAGTGCTCTGTTGTAAAATGGCCTTAAGATGTCTGTTGTGAAACCCTTCGATTTCTTTCTAGACGCCACGGTGTTCCTGAGATTTGCACTATTTACGTAGTTTCAAATGTTGGCTTTCTATTAAAGGTTCTGGCAAAAGTTTTCTGAATTATTTTGACCATCAAAAATGCATGCTTATAGCTATTACTAATAGTGAGCGATCAGAAACGTTTACTTCTCAGGGTCTCAGGCAACAAATAATGGAATTCATTTGTTTTTTATGCTTTGAAGAAGTGTGCCGGAGAGTCTCAGTAAGGTGTGGAGAAAATCAGAAAGCCTGATGGGCCTGCAATTAGCAGTTTGAATGTTTTCTCAAGGATTCAGTATGCTTTGAAGAAAGATCATTCCACATCGACCCCTACACAGAGGATTGAGGGCCCTTCAGGTCGTCCTTTCAGTGTTCAGCTCTCACGGCACACTTGGTTAATGTATATACGAAAACATCTACCATCGCCAAAACTCAAACATTGTAGGCTTAGATCATTGTTTGTCCCTACGATTTCCCAGTACCTTGCAAACATGTTTGTTAGTCTGTCTGCTTAGAAGAGATTTGTGGGTAATTCTGGCCTCTTTGGTGGTCAACAGTTATAATAAGTCTTGATTTCTGTTCAACTTAATCCAGTTTGGTATGCATTCACACTTAGTTTACAATCAGAATTGGCACTCTTTTACGTGTTTTTTTTTTTGTTTGTTTTTTTGTTTTTTTACTGTTCAAAGGTCAATTGTGACTTTTTCTTTGAGTTTCCTTCCATATTATGCATCTTTCTTTCACAGAATGTGCATGTGATGTTGAATGCCACAAGGGATCAAACCCCCGTCCAGCTTGAGTGTGTCTTTTGGGGTTTGTAAGCATTGTGATGAAATCAGATCCCTTTTTTTATGGGAGTGATGGTTAAATATTTATGCATCATTCCCAGCAGGGGCCAGCGGAAAGCTTTCATTACTCGCAGCTGATATCCGCCTCTACTGGGAAGGAATCCCGACCTCACTGACAGTGGGAATTCCTTCTTCCACACAGTTCTGAGTATAGCAAAAAAAAAAAAAAAACTCTTACACAGTTTCTAATTCCATATCGGCACGTTAAGGAGATGGTGCGCTTCATTTTCGCCACCCCCTTCCCACTACGCTAGCTGGGGTGTGACTGTGTGGATCCCAGGAAGTGCTGATTACCCTACATGTAGCTCACACCGCCCTCTGCGTTCAATCAGCATTTCCCTTTTAAAGGGAGATTCAAGGGGCTGACTCCTCCTGCTGTACTCTGCCTTCCCAGGATGGGATATATTTAGAATGCTCCCCTCCCATCAACTCACACCCACCCACTGACTCCTCTTCACACTCCTGGTGCTTCCGCTATTGACGGAGTGACCTTAAAGACTCCATGAAATCAAAATTGGGGTTTTGTTGGCTTTTAGTCTGTGTCTGGTAGTTATGAGGCTATATATACATGCACTACTGTTCAAAAGTTTGGGGTTAAGATGTTTTTTGTTTCGTTTTTGAAAGAAGTCTTGTCAGTTGGGCAACGTGGTGGTGGACGCACCAGTGTGACCTCTAACAAAATTTAGTCAGTAGTAGGAAAGTTGCAAAATGCATGGAGCCCTGACTATAGTTTGTAAGTTTAACATGCCATAGATGAGTCTCTGCATGGAAGCTTCATATTCCGGTTTGTTTGTTTATGAACACAAGGCTGTCCTGTATTTGTTCACATTTGGGAGCTTCATTCAGACCATTGTTTGATAAATGAACCTCATAGGGAAGTGCCTCCAGGGAACAGAAGTGTCTCGGACAAACTGCTGTATTTGTGCTTGTCCATGTTGTTAATACATAGGAGTTTAAGTACTACAGCGGAAACAAAGACTCCAAACTAGAATGTGACAACAAATTTTGGCCAAAAGAAAACTGATTGCCACTAAAAATGAGCTTGAACCAATCCCCCCTTTCTTTGGCACACTAGGACGCCAACATTAATTTTCATTACTGTTTAAAATGAAGATGCTAGCAGTCACATAACACCACAGAGACATTAAATTGGTTTTCAACCAATGCATCCTATGTTCAGCGAACCTTGTCATGTGCCCACGGATCTGTGTTCCATACGAGGATCCAAAACCTCATTTTCAGTAATTGCTGAATCTGCACCTACACAGTTAGACTACCAGTCCACTGGGTGATCCCTAGGGGATACATATACTTGTTTATGAAACTGTTGCAATTGTTTGTGTGGGTGTTTGTGCTTGTCGATTCCAATTATGCCTTCAATTCCTCTCATGACTGAAGTTTTAAACTCCTCCCACGCACGCAGACACACTCTTACTAGTAGCAGAATCATTATTGGCTTTCTGATGCAACCACTGGTGTGCTTTGAGACTATTTGAAGGATATGAGCCTAATTCTGTCTTGCTGCTTAAGATTAGGCCTACACGCTGTTGGAAGGAAATATGATTTTTGTAGATACTGGCTGCATTTCTAAATCTAGAAGCTTCATTTGTTTGAAACTTTTTGGCCCATAATGGACAATTTTTATTTTATTTTATTAATTAAACGTATTGAAGCGTAACTAGAATGTAAATTCATATTAAATACATTTTTTACATTGAAATATTATTTTTAAAAATGTTAAACTTCAATTTTGTTTTTCTCCTCAGCTCTGCCTCTGTACTGTGAGAACACCCCGCTTCTTTTCTCTGTGCCGTGCCATAGGATGTCCCGCAGCCCTGAGGTGAAGGAGGACCCCATGGAGTGCCCACTGTGCATGGAACCATTGGAGATTGATGACGTCAATTTCTTCCCCTGCACCTGCGGCTACCAGATCTGCCGCTTTTGCTGGCATCGCATACGCACAGACGAGAACGGCCTCTGTCCGGCCTGCAGAAAGGTAACAAATAAGTCGAGAAACCATTCATTTGTTTCTGAGAAATTGCTCCATTGGGGAGCTCAAGGAGATGAGATGTTTTAATGGCTAGCATTCAGCATCCCAGGGAACTTTGCTGGATTAATTCACGCTCCTGTTGTTGCCTCAGGTTCTGCGTGATTTTATCGGTGCTGTACAGCTGTGTGGAGGGAACATGTGCAGCACAACAGGCCTCCAGTGCTCCAGTGCTTGTATTCTTTCTCTAAACACTAAAACCAGTCCCTGTAGTGGCCAGTTTACTGCAGCTCCTTAACCTTAATGTGCTTAATGCACATTATTATATCCTTGTTTATTGCAGCATATATCATGCAATATCATCATCATCATTCCAGTGGGTGATCTTAAAGAGAACTCCAGGGTGTCCGCTGATCCTTAATCTGTGGCATATTAAAACATCTTAAATTTGCACTTCAAAATTAAACACTGAATTCTTGAATACCTCATTGCATGCATTGTATTTCTATTTATTGATATGCATTGATATATTGTTACTTTGTGAAAACCTTAGCATTTCTTTTAGATTTTAAACTTAAGATTTAAGACATTTTATTATGCATTGTATTTATTTTATTTTTCATGCCATGAATCTAGCCTTTGATTCTGATATGACAATAAAATAAATAAATTTTAATAAAAAAAAAAAAAAAAAAATTCTGTCTTAACCTAATTTAGTGAAACAAGATCCATCTTCTAGAATTAAGTCATCTTACGTCTAGCATCTTATGTTTGGTTCAGCCCTATCCAGAAGACCCTGCGGTGTACAAACCTCTCTCTCAAGAGGAACTTCAGAGGATAAAGAACGAGAAGAAGCAGAAGCAGAATGAGCGGAAGCAGAAGATCACAGAGAACCGCAAGCATCTCTCCAGTGTGCGAGTCGTCCAGAGAAACCTGGTTTTTGTGGTGGGCCTTTCACAGAGACTCGCCGACCCCGAGGTGATTCAGCAAAACTCAATGCTTTCTGACCTCTGTGTAACTAATGTCGTTCACACTCAATGTAAACGATTCAGGAAGTCCATATTCAAACAACAAAGCTTAATATTCATCTTGGTGGTTTTTTGTAGTGAGCTCTCAAAATTCACCCACATATGGTTTCCGTGTTTAATAAAAGTTTCACTGCAAGCAAGATATAGAAAGGTACACGTTTTTGCATTTTCTCTTCTGTGTCCTATCAAGGTCTTATCTGTTTAAGTGTTGAAAAATGAAGGTTAATGAGCATTTCTCCTATCTGCTGAAACAAGACTTTCGTGAGTGGATGAAAAGAACATAAAGGACTTTTTGAGTTCACATCCTTCTGTGTAAAAAGACCCATCTGATTCACAGGATTTATAATCTGGATCTGACTCTCACTCTAATCTAGTAGTTACTAGTGGTCAACCGAGAAAGGTTGCCGATATCTTGGAGAGCAGGCAGATCATACTATTCGATGTAAAGATGGTAAATGACACTAGCACAACTATTTTTATTATTAGATTTATATTAATTTGACATAATTGCTAAAATAGTTTGATAATTTCTATTAAAAAAAGACCTCTAGATTTATACAATAGCAAATTATTGATTTTGTAGTCCTATTATTGCACTTTCAAATATAAAGAAATTGTTAAAAACATTAATAAAAAGCAAACAACAATAATCTGGTAAATGGTGCGCTCTGGGAATCAACACTAATTTTACATGCAGTACACAGTGTATATAATGTTTAAATGCCTGTTTTCTGAATTCAGAAAGCATTTGCCTTTCTATTATTAAAGAACTGAGGGAACAAAGACAGTAACCTAATGAAGACTGAGAATTGTAACTCCTTTGTGCTCAGGTACTGGGTTCTCAGCGCTGTTAAAATAAAAATAAAAATAAAAAAGAAAAGTCCTGCTTACGTCATGTATTGGCTGATTCTGATTATCTGAAATATCGGCCGATATCTCAGCCATGTCTATATATATATATATATATATATATATATATATATATATATATATATATATATATATATATATATATATATATATAGTCTGACCGCTCGTAGTTGCCTGTGTCAACAAGTTAAAATGTGCATTGTGGCATCACTCTCACTTTATACTTTGTCAGATATGAAACAATTATATATTTTAGTGCTTCCAAAGCATCTTTGCCGTGGTAAAGCATACCTATTACCTATTATTATGGCTGTTCTCTTGATATGTTGTGCAGGATTGCTTCCATGTAGCTGCAAGAAAATCCTTGAAGATGTGAAGATTTGATTTTAATGCCACATATCATCAAATGGAAATAAAACATGAGATTAAATGTTTTCCTGGGAAAATGGGAGAAAGCTAGCTGCCCACTAGCTGCACTTAGCCTTCATTACCAGCCCACGAAAAACAGCTTTCACTCTCTTTTTGCTTTCTTCTCTCTGACACTTTCTCTCCCTCTTTGCCATCACAGCTAACGTCATGTACCCTGAATAGCTCTCAGCAGAGAACAAGTTATTCAGTGAGAGAGAGTGAGAACATGCCTTCTAATTCTGGTCCAAATGATATTAGGAGCACAAAGCTTAAAAAAAACAAAACATCAAATCTATGTTAGTGACTGTTTATCAGAGGTCTTTAAATTATAGGATTTGCCTTAATTTTCTTTCTGTACCAATCGTCCCTTTAACATATCAGTCTTTGTGCTTTTGTTTATTTCACACTGAGGGTGTGAAAAAGAACAAAAAACAGAAAGCGAGTGAAGCTGCTTTGCGTGAACAAAGACCGCAAAGAAACATCCGGACTGCTTTCACAGTTCAAGAGTGACCAGAATCTCAAAAGCACCATGCCATCGAGGCGAAGCCCTCCGCCAATGAGCTGTCAGTCACCCGCTGCTAGAGACCTACTTGTGTGCCACACTTTGTTTCCAGTGTTGATTTGGCTGAACATTGTGGACATCCTGTTGATAGTGTTTAGGTCGTCGGTTCTCAATACAGTATGTCATTCACACAAATCCTGTTTTTATCTTGTCCTCAAAAAGCTTTGTGTAAAATGGTTTACTTATGTAAGGTTTTATAAGTAGAAATGATATTTGTTGGTGTAAGAAATGTGGTTTAAATTGTTAAATGATATTTGCCACAGTGCTGATGGTGTATATTGAGTTCCTAACCTAGATTTCATATGGCCTTCTCTTGTAATAAATGTTGATTGAGTCATATCCTTCCGATGAATCATGATAATCAGGTGTGCTCTATCCCTGTGTGACTCCACTAAACAAACTGCATTTGCTTATGCTGTTGATGATCTGCAAACAGCAATCAGGGCTCTATAAATATATAATTGATGTCTGATTGCAGGTTTTAAAAAGGCCGGAGTACTTCGGGAAGTTTGGAAAGATCCACAAAGTGGTCATCAATAACAGCACTTCTTATGCTGGCTCACAGGTGAGCTTCGCTTTCTTTTCGGTCAATCTCTTGCCTGCTCAAATATTTTGCATAATGAACAATCTGCCATTTGTCCTTTTTTTTTTTTTTTTTTTTTTTACTTCAGCAAATAAATACTGCTTTGTTTTGCTGATTTTGTTTTATCCTAATTTCTCTGTTTTATCTGATTTAATCATCTAATATGTTTGGATGTTTGTCCCCAGGGTCCTAGCGCCAGTGCCTACGTCACTTACATTCGATCAGAAGATGCCCTCAGAGCTATACAATGTGTTAACAATGTTGTAGTAGACGGCAGAACACTTAAGGTAAACTTAATGACAAAAATAGTCCAATATTATGAAAAGCAATATACTTTCAGTTAGGGCTGGGTGTTGAAACAAATTTGCTTGCTATTCTATTCGATATCGATTAATTGGGTCCCATCAGGTACAGCATGTGGCAAATTTCCTCAAGGAAAAATATCTCTCAACTAATGCTGTAAGTTATACAGGGAATCACTGTAAAATTACATCACTGTAATATTAAAGGTTAAAATTAACAGATTTGTGTGGTACCAGCTGTTTTTTGACATCTTTTGGCATATATTTAGATACAGTATACACCCGTTTTTTGTTTTTGTTTTTTCATGTAGGCTTCTTTAGGTACAACAAAATACTGCAGTTATTTTCTAAAAAGCATGCAGTGTCCCAAACCAGACTGCATGTATCTTCACGAGCTGGGAGACGAAGCTGCTAGCTTCACAAAAGAAGAAATGCAGGTAACGTTGCAGCCTCCTGCAACCTGTTTACTGACGTCGACAAACTTGCATATGAACTCTTAACATTTGACATTGCAGGCTGGAAAACATCAGGAATATGAACAGAAACTCTTACAGGACCTGTACAAAACAAACCCCAACTTCCTGCAGAACTCGGCTGGGGAGAAAACAAAGGGCAAATCAGGCACATCACAGAGGTTTGTACTCAATTGTACCTTTCCCAGCAGGTCCAATAAAAAAAAAAAAAAAAGTTATTAACTTATATATTTATTTATTCAGAAATAACACGCATTGACGTGGGAATTATTTCATATTTTTCATTTATTTTATTCTAAAATATTCTAAATATTCTAAAAAGAATTATATGTGTTCAAACTTTAAATATTTGAATTATTATTATTATTATTATTATTATTATTATTTAAATAAATTGAATTCATTATAATCTAGTCATCTAAAGTTTATATATTGCATGAAGTAGAAGTAGCATCTCAGCTTTGTTGTTAATCTTGCATTTGTATCATGACCCCCAGTTCCAACAGTAACAACAAAGAGGCGTGGCCTTCGTTACAAACCATAGGGAAGATGCCCAATGGGCTTCCAGAACACCATGAGACCCCACCCCTAGATGGCGGCTCAGACTCTGAAAACATGACTCCAGACGGTCTGGACACAGAGCTGGGCCTTGGCTCCATCGCTGGCCTGCCTCCCTTCACTTCAAATTGTGACCCTGTCAGGTAGCCAGCCTGTGAACTTCTGCCCTGTGCCTTATTCTGTCAGCCTTTTCCTTTGCTGAACATTTCATCATCTTATTCTCAAAGACTTAAGGGCGCCAAGGTCATAGTGTTCAAGACATCGTTGGATGGTAGAACAATCACTAAATAACCTACTCTAGAAAGAGAAAATGTAAAAAAATAAAAAATAAATAAAAACCAATATGCTGAATTCCACAAAAACATTTTCAAAATGAAAAGACAAAATTAAGCATTCAATTTGTTTGTAAAATTACAAAAATGTAGTCTTTTTTTTTTTTTTTTTTTTTTTTTTTACATTTACATGACAATTAAGAATGTTTTTCTTCCAAACATCTTAAAGGGTTAGTTCACCCAAAAATGAAAATTCTGTCATTAATTACTCGCCCTCATGTTGTTCCAAACCTGTAAGACTTTCTTGCATCTTCGGGAACACAAATTAAGATATTTTTATGAAATCTGAGAGATTTCTGTCCCTCCATTGACAGTCTACGCAACTACCACTTTGAGCTTTTGTTTATGTTCGCTGATCAATTTAAATGTGAATAAAAGCCTAAATTCTGTTTGTCAGAATGTAATTGATTCTCATGTTTTTATTATTTTCCTGCAGCCCGAGTAACAAATCTTCAGATTGCTTCAGCATAAGTAACGGAGAAATATCACAAGTAAGTTCATGATTGCATGTTCTTTCTTTACCTTTGAGAATGGCTAGCTGTACACCTATATAATGTTATCTGAATCACTTTTCTTTTATTAGGAAGACTAATGTTTTAACATCATGAGTTTTTTTTTTCCCCTTACTAAACTCTTCAGATTTCTGGCAACCACTCCCCATCGCCCCCTCCTGGCCTGACCAAGCCGTCTTTAGTGGTGCCTATTTGTGTAGCAGGACTGACAGTACGGTCGCCTTTCGAAGGAGCAGCAGCCGAGTCACAATCGCTCTTTTCAGACAACAGCAACTTTCGGCACCCCAATCCCATCCCCAGTGGCCTGCCCAGCTTTTCCAATTCCCTTCACAGCAACTCCGATTGGCCCACTGCCCCAGAACCACAGAGCCTCTTCACATCAGGTACCTGGACCCGTTTAGACTTACTCATTCACATGAAAGAGAAAAAATGAAATGTACACTTATTTGTCTTCATTCTGACAGAAACCATACCAGTGTCGTCCTCTACGGACTGGCAAGCGGCTTTCGGTTTCGGCTCTTCGACCAAGCAGCAGGATGACGACCTAGGCTTTGACCCCTTTGACGTCACCCGTAAGGCACTGGCTGACCTCATAGAGAATGAGCTCTCAGTGCAGGATAAAGCCTCCTTGCCCCTGACCACCACAATGTCAGGGCCAGTCTTCCCCCACGGGCCTTTACTCGGCCCTCTACACAACACCCCCTCCATGAAAAGCGCCCTTCAGCCTCCTACGTCCTCACACTTTGCCCCAAACTCCAGCCTGCCCTCTCGGGGCTTCTCCCAGCTCCCACACCGCACCGTCTACAACTCCTTCAGCTTTCCCGGCCAGACGCAGACCTCTCGCCACAGTTGGATGGGCATGCACATGCGCAATAACCTCCAACACTTGAATCACACCGGGGCTCCTTCTGCTGCCCAGCATAGCAGCTTTTTGGACTTGAACTTGGCGCCACAACAGCAACATCATCATCACAGTACGGGGCTTGGAGGTATCCATATGACAGGTGAGTGTAAACTAGTGTTGGGATCTGTGTGTGTGTGCATATCCGTTGCATATCTTTTGTGCTCATTGTTAATCTAATAACAAAAAGAAAATCACTCACTGCTCTTGACTGGTTGAGCCCTGCTGGAGCAGCTCTAAGTATTCGCTGTGCTATTAAATTAAATTTAAAATGTGATATAATACAATATGAACAGTGAAAGTAACAGTAGCTCAATACTGTTTACAATACAATACATTTTAACTGGCATTAATTAGGTGTGAAAATATGTATTTGCTAAGCTAACTAATTTAATTTGTACTCTTTTAGTTCCTTTACCCAATATTTAAAAAAAAAAAAAAAAAATACAATGAAAGTACAGGTTTTCGGCAAGTACTCAAAATAAAATAAAAAAATAAAATCAGTATAACTCATTCTGGAAAAAGTAGTATTGGTACATCCATAATAAATACATAAATAAATAAATAAATAATATAATATAATTTATATAAAATTTAAAAAAATGTGATAATGTTTTACCATATGGTAAAAATATACCATATGTGACCCTGATTCATGGGTCAAAATTATCGTAAAATTTCCTTTATGCCAAATATCATTAGGATATTAAGTAAAGATCATGTTCCCTGAAGATATTTTGTACATTTCCTACCGTAAATATATAAAACATTTATTTTTGTGAGTGAATGCTGCACTATCGCGAACATAAATGGACAACTTTAAAGGCGATTTTTCTCAATGTTTAGATTTGTTTGCACCCTCAGATTCCAGATTTTTAAATAGATAACAAATCATACATCAATGGAAAGCTTATGTCAATTTTGTGGTCCAAATTTAGGTTTTGTGGTCCAGGGTCACATATTGCATACATGCAAACTGCCCTCTTATGTTTGCATTATGGGTATCTCTGTCATTGCAAACTCAGCCACTGGTGGGCAGTGTAGTACTATTTTCCCATCATTCAGCCATGTACATCATCAGAGAAGATTCTAGTGATTGCCAAGGGCTCTCTTATGGAATGAAACCTCATGATTTATAGCAGTGAGATCAGTGTCACATTTAGTGCTGATACAAATTGTAGAGCATGTAATCATCATCATCATCCCCTGAGGACATCTTCATGACAGGGCTGCAGTGTGCATAATGCATGATGGGCCTGCCCACTTCCTTTCTTACCTTTAGCATTTTAGGTATGTTTCTGTGGTTTACGGGGTGAACTTCTAAATCTGGTAAGTGCTTTTATTTAGAGTAGCCAGTCTAGCCAGGTTCATTCAGTTTGACTTGAAAAGACTGAAAACATGAACTATGTGCCTAAACTTATACAAAGACTAATGTTTACAAAGATTATTTTTTGTTTCTCTGATGTGAGAACAGCCCGTAACTCAAGAAAATATCAAATACCGGTATTATCTGTCTGAGGAGAAGGTACTCAGACAGGGGGAAGAGGCTACAGTTTGACATTTCATTCAAGCCATTACCTGAACCTTTCAGCTAGGAGCAAATATCATAAAACACGTCATTCAGTCTGATACCATAACAACATGGACAAGTAAATGTTGGGACAGATTAAAGATGCATTTATGATGATGTATAAAAAGCAGTATTTATTAGGCACACAAATAACGCATCTTAGTTGCATTAAAGTGAAAACTAAAACTTCTAATTTCAAAACTTGCTGAACAGCAGCATTTAACTACAAATAATCAGCTCTGAAATCAGGTCTTGTAGCTACACCTAAAGAATCTGAGCTACTGTCATGCAACTGAAAAATGCATTTAAGTCAGTAGCGTCAGTTAGTTACTCCCCAACCCCATCCTGAATTGATCTTTCAGGAATTCAGTTCATTTAAATAAAGCGTTTCCTTGCGGTCTAGCTGTAGGGCTTTTTATGGGAAACAATCTAATCTGCTGACACTGCTGTGGAAGTGTAGCATTTGTTAACATGCTGCTTGTTTCTCAGCATGCCTCTACTTTTTGAAGATTAGATTAACTTGTATTTCAGTTGGTGCAAAAAGAAGGGATGGGAAATTGGATGTGACCTCAAGGTTTCATTATTCGTAGAAACGATGAATAACTAGCATGACTACTGGCTTCCTTTCAGACTCTATTGTGCTGTGCAGCGTATTTTGTTTGTTTCTTCAATCCATGAGTCTCCGTGAGAGAAATGGTCTTCCCTGTTTGAAATGGTGTCCTCCAGAGGATGCAGCTTGCCCAGGACCTGGGAGGAGAACATTGCATTATTTACGAAGAAAAGTCGAGATACCAAAATAGGCTGGAGGGCCAACCCATGCAGTCTCATTAGAAGTGTGTTTGAGAGTGTGAGAGAGAGATTTCTGCTACATGGAAAATGTAGATTTAGATGTAATTGAACACCACTGATGCAAGCAAATGATAAATGAGGAAAAATAAGCTAATTGGTTGACTATAAAGTGTTTTGCTGATGCTACTATAATTCTGATTAATGTATTTAATTTGCGTTGTCGAAATTATAATGTATATAGAATTACCGAAGATTAATATTTAATTTTATTTACTTTAAACTTTTTCCAAAAATAACTCAAAACAGATAAGACATGTAACTCTTTTTAATAATCCAAGTTGACGTGATTATCAGCCAATGCTACTAAATGTCAGCTTGGTGTTTGTGTGTGTGTGCGTGTTTTAGTTTCATAATGTGAAACTGTTTTTGTGATGGTGCTAAAATTGGGTGCATTTAGGCTGCAATTATTTGATCAAAATACAATAACATTTCTATTTGAATATAATGTATATAATTATCAGAAATCAGCCTATTTGCTGCTCAAGATTTTTTTTTTTTTGTATCATCAATGTAATATTTTTTTGGAAACAGTAATACAAATTTTTAAAGGGTTCTTTGAGAAAGTTTAAAAGAAAAACATTTGAAATAGAAATCTTTAATATTCATAAATATCACTTTTGATTAATGCACCTTGTGGAATAAAGGAATTAAAATAACTTGAAACTTTTATGTAGTGTATATAAAACATTTTTAATTGAATTTCCAGCCAAAATAACTAATGCATATGTTACAGTGGAGATTTGTGTGCTTTTAATGTTTTATTAACATACCCTAGCCTATCTGATATATTGTTCATCATCGCAAAGCAAACCTTCACTGAAAAACACCTACTTTACAATCTTTACAGCCCCTCAAAAGAAATGAGGTTCCTTCAAGTTGCTGCTATGATTCTGAGTTTAGCTTTTGTCCCATCCACATAAATAAAACATGATGACACTTGTTTATCTGAGTATGCAAATGGAAACATGGGTGATTGTGTTAATGCCTGACACACTTGGCTAGACGAGCATTTTCCAATCAGAAGGAAGAACTGTGGAGAGGTTTAAAAAGAGCACCTAATTCACCTTATTCAACACCTTGTTCATCTTATCTCCTTCAGATGTGTTTCATTAAAGCCCAGTCCTCTTCAAATGTTGATATTGAGTGTATCATATTGGCTCGTTCTCACACTTGACTTGACTAGGTTTGGCTGTATCGACTACAGAACCAATTCAGCGTTTCCCAAGTGAGCGTGTCACGTCCTCTGTGTTTGAGGCTTGATCATTGTTAATTTGGTTATCGGTCACTGGGAAATCACCTACTGTAATATAATGAAATTTTTGTCATTTGTGTTGTGTGCAGGACATATTTAGCTGTAATAAATAAACTCGAAAGGCAAATGGAGAATCAATGGAGAAACATCCTTTTTGCATTCAAATGATGTAGTTACTACATCTACCAGCAGGGCTAACTGGCCCATGCTAACCAGCTTAACCTTGACCCCTTGGTTGAGACCCATTATGTCTGGTTTTAACTGACTAATGGAGTAATAAACGCATAGCTGACTTTGCAGCATCCATAGGTTGACCCCTGCCCACGCTCAGAGGGGGAGCTCCGTCTGCTCCTTAAATTCCCACATTGCAAAGTAATGAAATGACAAGCATGACCTGTTTGACAGAATCAGTGCTGCTGGTGTCTATGCCGGGTTCACCTCTATTGTCTGAAGACCATTCAACAGCAGGCTGTCCCAGTAGACCAGGGTTCACCAATCTCGGTCCTGGAGGGCCGCTGTCCTGCAGAGTTTAGCTCCAACCAGCTCCAACACACCTGTTTGAAAGTTTCTAGTATGCCTAATGAGACCTTGATTAGCTGGTTCAGGTGTGTTTAATTGGGGTTGGAGCTAAATTCTGCAGGACAGCGGCCCTCCAGGACCGAGATTGGTGAACCCTGCAGTAGACCATTGAAAAAAAAATCTATAATTTAAAAAATATATATGATAGCAATATCTTTATGTATCAGGATTAATGAAAATCAGAATCTACTTTCAAGTTTTCCTAAAAGGTTTATTTATTTTCCTCAAATTATTTCTACCAATTGTCCCAAAAAAATGTAAAAAATGAAATAGCCAAATACTGTGGTTGTTCAAAATGTTAAATGCTAAAAAGTATAATGCAGTTAAAAATTATCTGAAAATGATTGACTAAATAAACAGATCAATTTAGATATTTGAATTTCATTTTTCTTTATTTTTAATTTTATGAATTCACTAATACAATAAATGAAATGCTTATTTATAATATTTAACTACGTTTATTTCTAATAAAACATTTTATTGCCATTTTGTAATTCCTTGCAGAGATTTGGAAATTTGAGGGATGCAAACAAACAGGACAGTTTTAAAGAACTTCCCAAACTTCTCATTCTTGCGCAACCTTCTGGAATGCTTGATTCTGATTCCCAGCATATTATTGACCGTTGTCCCAGACAGTCAATTTTCTTTTTTTTTGCTGGGCCTAGTTTCACATATTGAATCACTATTAAACTCAGATTAATAACAATGAATTTTATATATATAAGACAACCTCATAATGTTATTTTTATGGTCAAGTTTTCACCTCTTTATATATTGTGCTTGTATGTATTTAGAAGCAAGGTGCTCAGAAGTTTGCTGAGTCTTAAGTCAAGCTCAGAGGCTAAAGGCTTTTTTTTTTTCCTGCCAGGGTTATCTCATTCACTCCATTCCCCTGTCTTTGCAATTCTTCCTTGTTTGTCCCTCTCGCTTCTCTCTCTTTCTCTCCGTTCCCCCCTTCATCATCTTTGCTGCTTGGTTTCTCTGTCCCTGTGGGCAGAAGCAAACCTTAGGAGAATACTGGCCTGATTAAAGAAGAAAAGGTTTATTTTGGCTTGGGTCCAGCTGAAAGAAGCTCTGCGTTATTGAAGCCGCACGTCTCTCCTCCAGTGTGACACACAGAAATAAATGAGAAACTAATTGAATAATAACGGGACTGTAAAGAGCTTTATAATGATTGTTCCTCCATTAGAAAGGGCTGGTAGACTCAGAAGGGAGCCAAATATCACCTGCTGTTTTTGCTGAATCAAGTATAAATCACTATTACAGTAATGGCTATTAATACACTGTCCAGCTTTGATTAATGCTGTTTTTTTTTTTATTCTATATCTAATGAAATGCAAAAGAATTCAATTAAATTGTGTTTTTATTTGGGCTGTCAATTGATCGCCAGTCATTATATGGCAAATAATTAATCCGATTATTTATTTGATTTTGATTGCGTCATATTAAGTCATTTTCACGGTTTTAATTTTGTTCTAAACATAGTCCTATTTTACTGTTGCGCTCCTTTTGGCTGTTTTTGAGTTTGTTTTTCCCAATTTGCTTTAAAATGAATCACCGAATAACACAACTAGCAGCACTTGTTTTTGTGTTGTACAAGTTGAAACTGATAATTGCTTTTTCTTTCTCCATCTTCTCTTCATCTCTCCTGTTGTCCCCCAATCTCTTCTTTTCTGGTGCATTTGTGCGCACGGGCGTTTGGATACCCCACCGGCACCCTCCCGAACAGAAAACAGCACCTCGGTAGAAAGTCTAAATGTGAAGGAGTGGCAGGACGGGCTCAGAGCGCTTTTACCCAACATCAACATCAACTTTGGTGGACTGCCCAGCTCCTCCTCATCTTCGTCTTCATCATCCTCCTCCTCCTCTAGCGTGAACCACCCAGGCGGCATCTCTCACAGCCTTAGCTGGGACGGCACAGCCAGCTGGATGGACCCCGCCATCATCACAGGTACAGCCTGCATTACCTTCACAAAAAAAATGTTGCCTTGTAAAATGCTTGTTAATAATTGTTTCCTTCCCTTTTGCACCAGTCATTCTCTTTTCACAAAGGAAAAGTTACACATTCATTTTGCTTGCTTAGTTAAATCTAGCTATAATCTATTATGTACACAAAAATACTAATGTTAAATATTAACATTGGAATATATTTCATTCATTATTATTCATGATTTAACATTACTAATTAAAATTAATGTGATAATATTGGCAATTTGTTTTTCAATCTTTACTGACGTTGTGTGAGAATAACACAGATGTGTTAGATTCTGACGGTATTAAAACCACAAAACACATTTGTGAAGCAAATTTACCTGACGACCTCGGGAAAAACTAGGCTCGTTCAAATTGTGCCTTTGGGAGCTAAAATGAATAATGCATTTAGGCCTTTTAAACATTTATAAGTAACCTTTTCACTAAAAATGTCAGAGATGTAAAGCCATTTTAAGGGCCACAGAAGAGGGCACACATTTCAGATCAGTTCGATCTCCTGCACTTTCAGGCGGTCTAAAGCATCCATGTGGACTAAATCAGATATCACACAGAAAAACACCAACAATTAATATCCAAAGTGGTTAAATAAACAATGTACATTTATAGTGTTCTTTTTTTATCGTTCAAGCAACATTTTCATCTACTGTTTTAAACTGATTTATGCAGCTAAATTTCTAATCAATACTTCAAGCAAAGTTTTGCCATTTTCCTCTCCCGGGTTGAAGGGAAATAGCAACGTTGTATCTGTTGCTCCCTAAGGTCGAAGTTGCAATCTGTATGGATGTCACGGATGTTGTCTGGGTGCTCTCAGCGGCTGCCTGCAGCATCCATCATCCACAGGGGGTTTAGAATTAATAGCTCACAGCAGGCTGGCATGTTTTAAGTGGTGCAAAAGCACCCCAAAACGGCCTGTTTCCTTATGTAATTAATCCCATTATGGCGAATGATTTAAAAATGTCCTCAATAATGTCGCCTACGTGATAAATGGATTCCTACGTAGCATCAACTGTAGAACGATGGATTTGTTGACTGCAAGCAAACTCTTGCTCAGTCCTGTTTAGCACAGTATGCGGTTGTGTGTAAAGTGATTTATTTCTGGCAGTGGATATTGACGATTTATGCTTTCATAACTTTGTTTGTATCACTTTCAGTGTAATGATACTCAATTTATTTGTCCGAATTTCTTCATTCATTAATACATAAAAAATGTGATTGACATGTATAATGACTTGAATACACTTCTGTGACTGATCAAGTTTTAAAATTTTGATTTATTTTCCCTGTGTTATAAATAAGTAAATAAAAAGTCAGGGTGTCCTTATATCGAAATAAAGCTTAATTTAAAGGATGAAATAAATAAAAATATGCAGTGAAGCAATTTTGTTAAAGTGTTGTTAGTTTTATAAGTCATAAAGATGATTTTGTAGATTATATTGTAGAGAGGACTCTTGCAGACCCTCTTGAATGTTTGTCAAGCATATTAATCTCCTAAAACATCAGACTATTTGACCTTTTTAATAACGGCAAGATTAGTTCAGATTGTAAAATGCAGTGCGAGTCATGGTATTTATGAATAAAATAATGATTAAAAACAAGAAAATGAGATTTGCATTCAACATTTAACATTTATATTCATCATACATGTATTGAAAGAAATGTTGTTACTTTTTACTTGAATGTTTTGCAAAAAACATATGGAGCCAACATTTCTACAAAAAATCTTAAATATGTTGACCCTTTTTTTTCCTATCACTTTTTCCCTTTCAGGTATCCCAGCATCCTCAGGCAACAGTCTGGACTCTCTGCAGGATGATAACCCCCCCCACTGGCTCAAATCCTTGCAGGCGCTCACAGAGATGGATGTCCCTTCCGGCTCCACAGTGCCCCCTCAGCCCCCACACAATGGCCCCTTCGGAGCCCAGTTCCCCCACAGAGCCGGCTGGACCCCTTATCCAACCACAGCCACGGCCAACCCCGCCACCCAGTTCCACTCTCCTCCCCCAGGATTCCAGAACGCCTTCAGAGCCTCAGCTCAGGCCTCCACAGATCTGCTACAGAGTGCCGGCATGGACCGCCATTAGAACTGTGAAATCCGAAGAACCGCCGACAAACACGGCAGATAAATCCATACAAAGCTATTAACAAAATAACAAGATTGTATTGTTTTCCCTCTTCACCTTTTGCTCATTTTTGTCCCTTTTCCTTGATTTGTGTTTCCCTTTGGTTCAGTCTTTCTTTTTCCTTGTTGCCCTAGTGCTCTTTTCCAGCTTTCCCAATTCAAACGGCCACACAAACAAGCCAGTTGTCGCATCAAAGCATAACAAAAAGGTTTTCAAAAGGTAAACTAACTCCTTAGTAATACGTAACATTAACGTCAGTCCATAATTTTTGGAACTCTACCCTTTAAATAAAAAAAGGCATCATCAATGATGTGTTTTCTAGAAATTCCATTGGAACCAAATGGAAAGAATCAAACGAAAAGTGTCTTGATTTTGAAGTAAGAGTCTGCCTTCAAAGCTAAACCAAAAAGAACAGCACCTGTTCATCCATCTGCACAACAGAGATACTTCCTGTGAGAGTCCTTAAAGCCATGCCGCTAAGCAATCAAGTAGATTTCCAAAATCAAAACAGGGCTTCAATTTATGTTTGATCAAAAGGGTTCTTGACTTCCATTATTCTGACGGATCAAAGGCATAATGAAGGCCAAGCAAAAAGCACTTTTACCGAGGATCTTTGGCCTTTAACTTTGTTCTACCTTTCTGCGCCCTTGTTAAAAGGGAGATGCATTTTAGGGGTCATAAATGTGGTGCCCGCTCTCAACGCGGCATTTAGCTGTAGATGGATGCAGGCCTTTGCCTTTGACCCATCCGCCAGATCGCCTGGTTGGTCAGGGGGTCTTCCGCTTTAGATCGCAACAGATCGTTAACCTCTGTATCAGAGGGCGGCACGTTGCGAAATTAAGTGGAATGGAGAGCTGGGTAACACCGACCCCTTTCAAGCGCAGGGCTCGTGTAGCACACGGGACGCCACCGTGTGGTGTTTCTCATAGCTGCCTCGACGTACGTGGCCTAATCAGTGTTTACGCTCCGACTATGCTCCCTGAAGAAACTTGAAGGTGTGCGAGGTGCACAGAGTTTTAGGAAATAGATCTAGAGTCCGAGTGAAACGACGTTTTTAAGTGTGAATGCGTGGCGTGAAACTTCCCTCTGAACGACAGAGCGGAAAACTTGCGATTGGTGGGTGTGTGGAGAAAATAATCAGGGTTCAAGGGCTTTCCAGTGGAGAGAAATTCATAAGGGTGATAATGTTGATGTGATTATGCCGATTGTGACTGTTGCAGTTACTTTGCACGTTTCCCCCCCCTCCCCTCACAAAAAGCGATAAAAGGGAAAGCTGGGATAGTGGCTCTATTGGGCATCTGAGGTTCTGGCAATACACAGGGGTCTCGTCCGGGACCGTTAACGCTGTTTGTCACCCCACCCCCCCCCCCCCATTACCCTGTCAGTTTTCTTTTAATGGTCTTAATCCTGTGTCAGCTGTGTAGGTTCTTGCCGACCGTTTGGTATTCAACAGTATTCAAGAGGAATGGATAAATTAAATCTCGACGACAATGACGAAACCAGTAAAGTTTAACTTTGGGTTTTACACAGTGCTAAAATGTAAGAAAAATTAAGAGCTGGAGGAAATTGTACCTCTCTACAGGTCTGGAGGAAAATAAAAACTAAATCTTAAATAAAAGTGTCGAAGTGATCTTTTTCTCTCTTTTTTTTTCCCTGACAACCTTTAGCTTTCTTTCCTCGAGCTCTCTGAGACGTGATGAAAGGCGGCGATGGGCTCTGTCGCACCTTCTCGCTCTGCCCCGCAAGTGCTTGGACACATCCTCCTCATTTGCGTCAGTGCTTGTCTGCGATTGCTCCTTTGAGGGATCAGGTCCGGAAGAGGGTTTTTGGCACTTCGCTTCATTTATTTGATTTTTTTTTTTCCTTTAGTGTGGGTGTCAATACCAACCTCCAGTACGCAAGCCTTCAAATACGTTCGAAGCGGCCCAATTAACTTTATCTCAGTAAAGAGGCAGCAGCTCCTAGATAATGTCAAGAGTGCATTAGGCGTTTGAAGCGAGCTTACCGAGTGCTCTGCTTTCAAACGCTCAGCAGAGCCGCTCTGTCATGCTCTCGTGCCTAAATTACTGCAGTGCTGATCTAATTGGCAGTGGAAGTTGCCAACAAATATGCAATACTGAAACTGCAGCGACTGGGCATGTGTCTTCTCCAGGTCCTCAGTTATAATTACCCAAATAAGTAATGTATTCATACATAGCATGGTTGAGTCAATCTATATGTATAATAGACTGAATGATTGAGTGGCTTATTTCCGTTCTATCACCTTAAGATGATTTGCATATGTATAACAGCGTTATTTAATGGTGTAATTAGTTCAATGAGGCAGGATCTGAAAGCACTCTAGTCTATACCAGTGGTTCTCTAATCATTTTAGTTTAAATAAAGCTATTTATTTATTTATTTTGAAAATTTAGCATTTTTTAATTATTGCCTCAACTTTGAATACCTTCAGGGGATGGTTTTGAAGACCTAACGAGTTCCGTAACAATACGCCAATATGTTTGTAAAACAGCATTTTATGACAAAATTCAAAATGGTCGATATGAGAAATTTGGGTATCATTTGACTCGACACGCTGCACTGAATCTAAAGAGACCCGTTTCATCATTTAATTTTTTTGGCCAAACAATTCAGAAGTTATAAGCCAGGCTGTTGCAGAAAATAAGAACTTGTTCTTAAATGACTTACCTGGTTAATTAAAGGATAATAATAAAAATCTATTTTTCATATCTCCTAACCACTAGGTGGCACTGTGCCAAAACTGTGCAAGTGCCCTCAGGTCAAGGTTGTCATAACACACACCAAGTTTAGTTAGAATAAGCTAAAGCGTTGTGGAGATATACCCTCACGTCCGTTTTGGAGTGGTCTTTGTCGAATATGTTCACGCATTATTCGATTATTTGACGAATCGACTTGAATTCCATAGCTTTTTGTCAGCATGTTCTGAAGATGATCTGGTTCAATGTTCTGTGAAAATCAGAGCAACAGTCTAGGAGTTTGAAAAAGCAGTTTTTTCAGAAAAATCTAAATGGCTGGATAATTTTTATGATGGAAAATGACGTCATACGGTGTAATCGAATCGGCTTGAGCCAGGGATCAGGAAAAAAGATTTTGTTTCCTGCGCTATTAGCTTAAACGTGAGTACAACTTAGAACGGTTAAGAGGGATTGAGTTAGATACTCTAAAATTTGCTATGGTGAGAGTTCAGACTGTCCTCTATCTGTGTGCCATATTTCATAACTTTCCCACAAGCGGTTCTATGGGCTGCCATAGATTTAAAGAGCAGAAGAAGAACGCCAGCAATTACAAGAGGTGTCTACACACCTTTGATGCTTGGCCCCTTATGAAAACTGAAAATATAAGAAATACAAGCTAATTAAAAATATTAACAAATATAATTGTATATAAATGCTGAAATAACGCTGATCTGAATCACAACCTAATCATATTTTTTGACCGGGTTTCTGCGGGTCTTAAAAAGCTCTTAAAACAGAGTAGAAAGTCTTACATTTATTAAGTTATGGCATTAAATGTTTCAAAAAATTAATCTTTTCCAGTGTTTTTGTTCTGCTTTCCATTACAAATATATCTTTAAATCAAGATGCATTCACTTGAGATGCAAATGTAAAAATGAAGTCTGGGAAAACTGAACAAACATCTGTCAATGAGTTATGAAAACGTCCCTGTGAATTACGTTGATTTTTCTGAGCCCATTGGCGGATATTTGTTCATGTTTTAACCATAAACTCACTTCATTTTGATCATTTTCACAGAAAAGAAGTCATTTCCATATTCTAGTGTTTGGGAATAGTGATTCATGCTACTTTTTTTGTAAAATAAATTAAAAAGTATCTGTTGCAAGAAGTGTTGCTAATACATCTGTGTAATTGTGTTTCTCCCTAGATATTTACATTTAGAGAACAGAGTGACGTATTGTCTTCCCCTTCAATCCATTACATTTTATTTGGTTGGTCTCAAATTTACCTTCATAAAACCTTTTTTTCAGAACCCATACTTTACATTGGGTCACTTTTGACTTCAGAAAAGGTAGTGTTTTAGTGTAGAAATGACAATGTAATTTTTATTATGAAACTCAGTGCTTGGGTTCTAAATGTATTATTAAATGTTGATGGTTTCAATCTTTTGGCATCCACTAATTCCCATCATCTTTGTTGCAAGTGAACCTCTAATTAATGTAATTATGATCGTGTGGATTGTTCACAACCTGTCCATGTCGACATGGACCTGACTATAATAGAGTTCCACTGGACTTCGACGTCAACAATAAAACATGTCGGAAGTGTTTTCACATTTCACACGCCAGTTCATTTTTATATGGTTAGTTGCATTGTATAATTAGCATTTTGCATTGTTTTTTCCCCCTTCAGATTAGGCCTGTGACCCATTTTGGGTCTCTCTCTCCAGCAGTTGAGAAGCATTGTTCTGGGCGTCTCTGAGCCGGGATCTAAATGCTCTCTAGTTCAAATGCTCATGTTTCCGTCGCTCCACGTCGATACTCATTGTCTCAAGAGGCCTGATGGAGAACACACGGGCCCGTCCTAATCAGAGGTGCTTATTCATAGCAGTGCTCTCGCTCTAAATGAATTCATGAAGTATTCATCAATCCTCAAACACAGGCTTTTCATCTCTTTAAATTAGCCTGTAAGTTGTTTTTGTTTTGTACGTTCTTAGCCAACAATGCTAGTATGAAGGCTAGATAGTTTCTGCCTCCTCCTCGGCTTTCATTTATCACGTTTGAGGAGTTTGCCCCCTATTTTTCATCCTTGTACTTTTCTCTCTCGACTTTCACTAGATCCATTTCAGCGGTTTGCATAGTTGATCAGATAATAACCTCATCATAATTGTTTGCCAAGGTGGTTTTACTTGCCTTAAATGTCAGCAAGTGAACTTCACTGATCTTTGTCTCGCTAGCCTTCCTTTTTTTTTTTTTTTTTTCAGTTGGTAACACTTTACAAAATTGAACATTTGTTAACATTGGTTAATGCGTTAACTAAAAATAAACAATTCTTTGATAGCAATTATTAATCTAGGTTCATGTTCATATACACGTTTAGCGTTTCAAATTGTAGAAATTAATATAATGTATTATGAACAAAAATTTGTAAAAATAGTGAATTTACAGATAACCATTTTTAAATGCTGTAAAAAAATGTTTTTTTTTGTTAGTTCATGATTACTAATGTTAACTAACTGAACATTATTGTAAAGTGTTACCCTTATTAAATTGTATTTATTGTTGCAATATAACTTTTTAATTGCCTGGAAATATAAAGGTCAGTACAATACACAGGTAAATATACAACACAGATGAACACAACAATGAGATTTTATTTTGTAATGATATTACATTCCACATTTTAACATTTTCCAGGATTTATTTTCTCTCTTTTTTTTTTTTCTTAAACATTTTTTTACATTTGTATTTTTTTCAGGTACTCAACAGACACATTACTGATGAAAAAGAACCTTTAGTCTTCAGTGTCCCATTAAAAAAGTTGCAGTCTCACCGATTCTGCTACTTTTTTTCATTTATATTTTTACATTTTGAAGACAAAAATATTCCCACTCCTATTTCCCATCCCACCCACTCAAAAAAAGAAAAAGAAAGAAAGGCTGACAACTGTTGGCTGTGATGTAAACACATTTGTGTGAATATAATGTGGAGTGTGCTCATGAATAAGGGAATCTTTGATCCTGAGCCCATTCATCACCTACATGCCCAACGCTTTATGATCTTTCATTGAGGAGAGTCCTTAAAAAGCGACTGTTAGTTTTTATTCATTGCCCGAGTTTTTATAAGACTGACTGAAAAATTTCACTATAAGCATCACAATGATCCATACGAAGCTTATGCAATGCAGTTCACTACCTGTTCACTACCCAATTAAGCAGTAATTCAAAGTCTTTCTTGGCATCTGATGCAAGCATCTGCCCTTCGGTGCTCTTTGGTGTCTTTATACTCCGTGATTGAACACCCCTCTCTGCTTTGCTGAAGAAGGAAAAACGTTTTTAAATATTATTTCTCAAGTAGGACCGTGCAAGGATGGCGTTTTGGTTTATTTGAGAGAAATGTTGAGTACAACCAGCGGCTGACCCCATTTATGTCTTCGCCTAGGAGCGTAATCCGTGGACTGAAATAAATATTTTCCTCCTAAGTGTGTCAAGGAACACTATCTTATATAAGGCCAGATGGGCTTATTGCGAGATGCCTCTGAAAACAGATTGTTATTGTGTATTTATGCATGTTTTCTGTTGCATGCATATTGTAATCAAGCACTGTGGAGTTTGTTTCGTCGATTTGTCTTTAGGCTCTGCTTCTGGAAAGTGTGGAGAACTCTTCTGGAGTTATGTAATTTCATGGCCAATTGCATTGTCAGCATGCAACAATGTCTTTTTTCTTGAATACTGCCACACAAATCACCCAGAGCGCCCATACATATGTCAGAAACCTGTGAACGCTCTCTGTGAAGACTGCTGAACTCATATTTGGTGGAGGAGAAATGAAAATTGTGTTGAAAGATCCCATGAAATGGTTTGACAAGCGCAGTTTGGAAGTTGTTGGGATGTTTAATTCTGAAATGGCTTACAGCCTTTAGTTTGCCACAGCTCTGCAAAACTCACTTGGCAACCTGTATCACGAACGATGTAATGAAAACACTTTCAAAATGAATGACGACTTGCCGTTTCTTTGAGATGGTCCTCACTGCAGAACACGAAATCCAGGGGAAGAAGTTGGATCCAGATCCAACTCCTCCCACCTTACATATACCTAAACCTACCCATCTCCAGCCCCTGATCCCTAAACCCACCCCTAAACCTACCCATCTCCAGCCCCTGATCCCTAAACCCACCCCTAAACCTACCCATCTCCACCCCCTGATCCCTAAACCCACCCCTAAACCTACCCATCTCCACCCCCTGATCCCTAAACCCACTCCTAAACCTTCCCATCTCCACCCCCTGATCCCTAAACCCACCCCTAAACCTACCCATCTCCACCCCCTGATCCCTAAACCCACTCCTAAACCTTCCCATCTCCACCCCCTGATCCCTAAACCCACCCCTAAACCTACCCATCTCCACCCTCTGATCCCTAAATCCACCCCTAAACCTACCAATCTCCACCCCTTAGATCTGGATCCAACTCTGCCCCCTGGATCTCGTGTACTGCAGTGAGTTGCTACTGGTTTCTTTTGCAACCAATTGATGGTTGTTAAAGGAACTGAAGTATGAGCATCAATGGTCCTCACTGCAGAACACGAAATCCAGGGGGAGGAGTTGGATCCAGATCCAACTCCTCCCACCTTACATATACCTAAATCTACCCATCTCCACCCCCTGATTCCTAAACCCACCCCTAAACCTACCCATCTCCACCCCCTGATCCCTAAACCCACCCCTAAACCTACCCATCTCCACCCCCTGATTCCTAAACCCACCCCTAAACCTACCCATCTCCACCCCCTGATCCCTAAACCCACCCCTAAACCTACCCATCTCCAGCCCCTGATCCCTAAACCCACCCCTAAACCTACCCATCTCCACCCCCTGATCCCTAAACCCACCCCTAAACCTACCCATATCCACCCCCTGATCCCTAAACCTACCCATCTCCACCCCCTGATCCCTAAACCCACTCCCAAACCTTCCCATCTCCACCCCCTGATTCCTAAAACCACCCCTAAACCTACCCATCTCCACCCCCTGATCCCTAAACCCACCCCTAAACCTACCCATCTCCACCCCCTGATTCCTAAACCCACCCCTAAACCTACCCATCTCCACCCCCTGATCCCTAAACCCACCCCTAAACCTACCCATCTCCAGCCCCTGATCCCTAAACCCACCCCTAAACCTACCCATCTCCACCCCCTGATCCCTAAACCCACCCCTAAACCTACCCATATCCACCCCCTGATCCCTAAACCCACCCCTAAACCTACCCATCTCCACCCCCTGATCCCTAAACCCACTCCCAAACCTTCCCATCTCCACCCCCTGATCCCTAAACCCACCCCTAAACCTACCCATCTCCACCCCCTGATCCCTAAACCCACCCCTAAACCTACCCATCTCCAGCCCCTGATCCCTAAACCCACCCCTAAACCTACCCATCTCCACCCCCTGATCCCTAAACCCACCCCTAAACCTACCCATCTCCACCCTCTGATCCCTAAACCCACCCCTAAACCTACCAATCTCCACCCCTTAGATCTGGATCCAACTCCGCCCCCTGGATCTCGTGTACTGCAGTGAGGTGCTACTGGTTTCTTTTGCAACCAATTGATGAGCATCAATACAAACCATGATGCTTTGTTTCTTGCTATTGCTATTTTGAAGCAGGTGATATTTATGCTTTAGGGGCTGTTTTACACTACACCGTTCTCATCTAAAAATGTAAAACTTTGTATGCGTTTTGGCCGATCGTTCGCATTTTCGGTGCCTGAAAACACAAAGTTTTGAAAACGGGTTTCAAAGTGCACGTTTTTGAAAACGGTCTCCGTGTAAACAATAAAAACACGAATCTCTGAAGACGATGACGTCACGCTGATATGTGTATTACGTGTTCAGTCTATAGTGTTTCATCGCCATCTAATGGCCTGGCAGCAGAATACAGTGTTTTTAGTCATTTTTGGTGGATCCGTGTGAATGGGGATCATTTTGACAATGGTGTCGTCTAAAGGCGGAAAACTCAAAGGGAAAACTTCTCTGTTTTAAGCAGATCGTTGTTGTGTAAACGTACCCTTAGAGGGAAGCAACATTCTCATTTAGCTCCAATCCTAATTAAACACACCTGAAGCAGCTAATCAAGGTGTTCAGGATTACTAGCAACTTGGCAGGTTTTTGGAGCAGTTTAGAGCTAAACTCTGCAGGATTGGACACACCATCTTTAGAACCATGAATATACATGTGAGTGAAATGAAAGTCATCAATTTACATTGGTCTGTTATGCCAGAAGAGAAAAATTATACATTTTAAATTGTTTTTACACAAGTTTTGACCAATTTTAATTTCCAGTTTTCAACTATTTTTGTTTTAATAATTTTTCTTTTTTTAAATTTATTTAATAATTTTACCAGAATCTTTCCATGGTTGGTTAAGTCTGTCATGTTTCTGCGGTACTAAGAATGGATGTTTTCATATTTGAAGACCCCATCAAATACATATGAATTGGTTTGGAAGCCATCTATATTAAATGGAAGCTTGTTTCCGCAACAGAATCAAAAATAAACTGTGAGAATCTCACAATTCTGACTTTTTTCTCACAATAAGAGTTTATATCTTGCCATTTGGACTTTATAACTCACAATTCTCTGAAAGAAATCATAATTTTATGATAAACTCGCAATTCTGAGAAAAAAGTCCACTCACAATTCTGGGAGTCAAAAAAAAGTAACGATTATCTTTTTTTTTTTGAGTCCATGGTTGAAACAGGCTTTCTAAATATGATGGTGAACTTAAACGGACACCAGGTTAACTGCTGGTTGAGCCGATGACCATCATGCTAACGTAAGGAGCTGAGAAAGTCTATGAACAAGACCTGGCAGATGGTTTTGGCAAATCTCCCTTCTAGAAATCTGTAAACATGGTCTTGCGGCAAAGCTAAATGTCCTAGCGTAGGTTTTTGGCATGTTTGATTGAGTGTGCCGATTCGCCAATGACCCTCGACGCGTATGTCCCATCATAACACGCTGCTCGAGTGGTTGTTCATGTGTTCGTTGCATATGATATGGGTATTAAAATGTTTCTGATGGCAAGAACGAATGCATGAGAAGAGAAATAATGCAAAAAACTTGAGGGAACCAATCGCACATTGGCTTAGGGATTGTATTAAGCTCGTGCTTGCCGCTCATCCTCCATTTGGAGGTCACGATTCTTCAGATGTATCTCTTTTGTGCACCGCTGCTGTCTCATGTAATCAGGAGGCACTTACATACCCCATCCTGTTTTGGGAGTCCCCTTTGAGTAAAGAGACGCACGGTGAAACAGAGGAAGAAGTTGGATTCAAATGAGGATTTCTTTTGTCAGCGCGTAGATGCTTTCAGAAGAGAAGTCAGCATGCGTTCTCATCAAATGGCATATATTCCTCCTTGCAGACAAGCTTAAGGCAGTAACAGTGTGATGTTGAGTTGTGTTTCTGTCTGTGTGTACTACGTCAGTCGTGTCTACAGGGACTAAGTGTTCAGAATCTTTCCTTTCCAGTAATTCTTGGTTCAACAAAAGAGCCTACCTGATTTCCCCCAAGGCAGGTTTTTGATTTTATGCGTTATTATAATTTTTTCTGTTGTTGGGTTGGGATTGTGTGATTGTATGGAGACTACAAAACACTCTCACCCACACATATCAATAATACATCATTTGCACACGCTTCCTACACACTCATTCACACTGATGATGACTGTAATTACTAAAAAAAAAAAAAAAAACTGAGAGAGAAGCACATAATAAAATTGAAAGCATGTTAGAAATGTTCGCTGATACCATTTGGATATGAATAAGAAATGAAACATGGAAAATGCTCCAATGTCCCTCCCATTCAGATTTTTTTTCTTTTCTGGAGTATTATAGGTATTATTTTTCTCTTTACAATTTGCTGTACAGCGGGAGCAGTATAACGTCACGAGCAGGCATCTCCAATTCCTGAAAACGTCCAGAGATGCTCGTTTATACACGAGCAGATCCTTCAGCCACATCCCAAGAGGCATTGTGATAGTCTCCAGGGCCCGAGACAAATCAGCCGATTAACCACAACAGATCCAAATCGCATCAAATTCATTGTCCTCTCATGTGAAAGGGCCTCATGGTCCCTGGGCTTGAAACATTGGCACTGGACCTCCATACTTGCACATATGCCGTCCAGATACAAATACCATAGTC
The DNA here is from genome assembly GCF_949319135.1 of Squalius cephalus. Lineage (NCBI taxonomy): Eukaryota > Metazoa > Chordata > Actinopteri > Cypriniformes > Leuciscidae > Squalius > Squalius cephalus. The sequence continues at coordinate 45,695,991 of NC_137125.1, forward strand.
TCCAGGTTTGGCAGTTTTTAGGCATCAGTCTGCATGTCAATATCCATCCGTCCGTGTCGGAATGAGCAACATTGTCTTTTTTTTTTTTTTTTTTACTTCATTCGTCACCGTTTTCTTGTGCTCACTAAAGTCACAACATCGACAGAACAAACTTTTTCTGTGCAGGATCTTGATGACGGAAAGGCCCACCGATATATTATCTTTACAATTATTCGTGGTATTTTTTATTTCTTTTAAACGATCAGGACACTCAGTTGTAAATTCACACACATGGTTAAAAAATGGCATTTGTGGCCTGTTTGGTGAGATTAGAAATGATTCTAAATGAATTTATGATTTTAATCTTCAGTTATGGTCTTTTTGATGCGTTTTTGTCCCCCAATTGTCCAGCTGCACACGTCGGGCTAGGGGATTTTCAGAGGCCGTCTCTTAACACACGGTGCCGTTTTCTTGGCGAGATTTGGGGCACGTGGAGCGAGGGATCGGCTGTATGGAGGGCGCCAGTGTGCAGAAGAAGCCAGCGATGAGGGACAGGCCCAAACCACCCCAGGCGCAGAACATTGACCAACCGTAACCGTGACTGATGTCGTCTGGCAGGCCGTATATGTAACGAGGGTAACGGGACAGCTCGAAGTTGATGCCTGCGACACAGGTACACAAGGAAATGATGCAAAATGTGCCTGAAAAAAAAAAAAAAAAGAGAAAGACAATCATCAGATTATTTCAGCAGCTTTGTTCCAAAAACCTAATGAGTTGCCTTGCTGTGTACTTTCTAAGACAACATCCCAGCATTAGTTTAATACATTTCCAAAGCTGATTTTGAGAGATACGGTCTAGTTCTATCGACATTTGCTAATCTTTCTGTAGAGGTTTTCATAAAATAAAATGCACAGATATTGGTACATTTTTATGGAACTTTATGAAAGCGTTTTAGTTGACCCGCTTGTCGGAACTGAGAGCTAATCCGAACGCTATTACTCATTCAAACTATATTCAAACTCGTTCAAAAGAAGCAGAGAAGATCCTGTTCTTTTGGCGTCATTCAGTCTAGAAACTCTCCATTTTAAGACCTTGCAAGCTTGTAAGTGACGGTCCCAACTAGAGAACAAACACTTAAGATGTCAAGTTTAACGAGACAGATTGGTTCGGAGATGGCATGGCTGAGTCAAAAGGTTGTTTGATCCCCAAGACAGAGGCTTAAAACAGACCTCTGGGTGACCTCTTAAACGCAGGACTGAAGTCCTCTAAAAACCACAGAGAGTACCTTCTCATATCATATCATTCCAAAACAATGCTAGACAGACTTATAATCAAACATTGTTCAACTGCATAATTCTAAATCATGTTTATAGATATGCTTTGCTGCTTATATAATATTTGTCATAATTTTAGAGTAGCTATATTTTAGAGTGTGCATACATGCACAAATAAATATGAATGAAATTTAGAAGACTGGAGAACAAAAACATCACAAATTATTCAAATAGTTTCAAATGTTTTTGTATTTTAGTAGAAATTACTACTTTATTTCAGCAAGGATGCATTAAATTGATCAAAAGCGACAGTAAAGACATTTATAATGGTACAAAAGCATTATTTAAAAACATTGTTTTTTCATCTTTCTACTAATCAAAGAATCCTTTATCATGACATGCAACAAGCAGCACAACTGTTTTCAACATTGATAATAAAATAAGAAATGTTTCATGAGCACCAAATCAGCATATTAGATTGATTTCTGAAGGATCATGTGACACTGAAGACTGGAGTAATGATGCTGAAAATTCATCTTTTTTTGTCAGGAATAAATTACAAATTTTAAAATGTATTCAAATAGAAAAATTATTTGAAACTGTAATTTCAAAATATTACTGTTTTTACTGTATTTTTGATCAAATAAATATAGCCTTGGTGAGCATAAGAGACTTCCTTTAAAAAAAAAAAGAAGCTTATACTGTATTTGTAATTGAATTAGGCAATTGTAATCCAAATGGAGAATTATTTTAATTTTATTTTAACATTTTAGCTTCAGTCATGTCATAATCTTTATGCTGCCTACAATTTGTAATCTTCATTTCTTTGTAAATGCACCTTAAAATGTTGCATAGATTGCCAGTAATACTTAATATTTACTCAGCAGTTTTTGGAACAAAACTAGTGTTACGTAATATGTTATTACATAACATTGCAGTGACATTTAATCATCCAATAGCAAACTTAGCATAACTCTTTTTTTCACAAGCCTTGCTTGTTACATGCATTACAAGCTCTATCCACATGTCGAGCAAGTACAAGCATACACTAGTATAGATAACGTTGTCGTAAAATGCCAGTCGTTAAAGAGCTCTAACAAACTCATTTTCCTGCATCAAGTGACTGAGCAAACATTCAGAGGTGATTCATCCTGCCATAATCTGACCCTCAGTGCTCCTTCTGCCTTTATAATTTAGCATCTTAATTGGGTTTTTAATTGCCATCTCATTATTCAGACATAGGGCATTACATTAATCCAGTGCACATCTTAATTGCGTCTCCGCTTTGCTCTCTGGTGCTCCGCCACTCTTATGAGAGCGGAGAGAGTGACGCAAAACAAGTCAGCCGCTTCCTGTGAATAACAGAATATCAGAACGCACAGTAACCAGGCCACAGGCTGTGTTGACTGGTGTGAGCATCTGTGTAGTGAGGTGATGAGCTTGTGGGTGCGTTCAAAAGACCAGACTCAATATTGCTTGCTGAAAGTGAGATAAGAGATCAGGAGATAATTGATATTACATAATCGCTTTAATGCTGGCTTCCTGGCTGTCATTCATTAATTAATGCAGTCTTGGGGTGACTTGCGTAGGAATTATTGACTACTGCACTATGCCGTATCTCATGTTAAGTCACCTTTATTTAGCCTATATAGCACTTTATACTGCACATTACAGATTGTTTCAAAGCAGCTGCACAGTTATGAACAGGAAAATAAGTCAGTGATGCAAACTTCGAATTCAAATTTAGCTGTAAAGCAGCTCTAAATAGAAAAATAATGAGCTATATGGCTGACAGTGGATGTTTAGAGGATATATATATCTGAAGATATGCTATCTGTCACAAAGACATTAAGGTCCTTCAAGTCCTGAAGGTTGCGAGGTAGAGCCACCGTGGATCGAACTTGTTTGTCCAGCACATCCCACAGATGCTCAATTGGATTGCGATCTGGGGACTTTGGAGGCCAGGGCAACACCTTGAACTCCTCCTGCAATTTGTGCAGTGTGGCAGGGTGTATTATTCTGCTGAAAGAGGCCACTTCCACCAGGGAACACCATTGTCATGAAGGGGTGTACCTGGTCTATAACAATTTTTAGGTAAATGGCACGTCAAATTTATGTCAACATGAATGGCCGGACCCAGGGTTTCCCAGCAGAACATTGCCCAGAGCATCACACTCCCCTCACCGGCTTGTCATCGTCCCACAGTGCATCCTGGTGCCTTCACTTCCCCAGGTAAACGGAGCACACGTGTACGGCCGTCCACGTGAAAACGGGGTAGTCTTCGTTGCCCTCGTGCATCGATGAGCTTTGGCTCCTAACACCCTGTCGTCGGTTTGTGGTTTGTCCCTCCTTGGACCACTGATGGTAAATTCTCACCACTGTTGACCAGGAGCAACCACAAGCCCTTTCAAAGATACTCTGACCCAGTCGCCTTGCCATAACCCAGGTTATTGTTTTATTTTAATTATTGCTTGTACAGCACTTTGGTAAACCCTCTGTATTTTTAAAAGTGCTATATAAATAAACGTTGAGTTGAGTTGAGTTGAGTTGATAACAATTTGGCCTTTGTCAAATTTGCTCAGATCTTTATTCCCGCCCATTTCTCCTGCATACAACACTTTGATTAAGATAACTGATTGTTTGCTTACCATCTAATCTACCTAGACCTTAATATGTGGCCTTGGAGATGATCAATGATATCCGCTTCACCTGTGACACCTGTGGTCATAGTCAGTGCATGTGTGTGTGTATGTATGTATGTATGTATGTATATATATATATATATTACACACAACATATTTAAAACAATTTGCTTCTTAGTAAAATGTATTTTACTCTTTATGTTGTTATTTTGTTTATTAGATTTTATGCAACTCAGTTTCCAGTCACAATAACTTGGATGGAAAAAACATTTGAGAGAGGTTTTCCCATTAGTGCAGTGTTTCCCAACCATGTTCCTGGAGGCACATCAACAGTACACTTTTTTTTTTTTTTTTCAAAACTCTTCCAAATCAAACACACCTGATTGAACTCATCAGCTCATTAGTAGAGACTCCAAGATCTAAAATAAATGGGTCAGATAAGTGAAACATCCAAAAATGTGTGCCTGCAGGAACAGGATTGGGAAACTAGCTGTGTAAAAATCCATTGCATTCATTTTTAATCAAAATTCAATGCAAGTCAATTAATAAATTATTTTTTAATAATCACAGTAATAATAATAGTGATCATAATACCAAATGTATCACACTAATTTCTTATTCAAAAAATGTTCTTCATTGTTTTAGCTGTAAAAATTCACTTTTCCTAGAAGCAGGAGATACAATGAGTGTGTTCAAGGTGAAAAGCATTTTATTCACATTTGATTCATTTATATCATATTATACATTTAGCTTTTATAAATAGCACCAAAATAATCTGAGCGATTATGTTGAATCTCGACCAAATTTCGGATTTCTTGATGCATTGCATCATTTAATAATTAATAAATGTCTTGTCAGAGATCCTCACATTAGAAATATAATTATATGTGACCCTGGATCACAAAACCAGTCATAAGTCGCACAGGTATATTTGTGGCAATAGCCAACAATACATTATAAGGGTCAAAATTATCGATTTTTCTTTTATGCCAAAACTCATTAGGATATTAAGTAAAGATCATGTTCCATGAAGATATTTTATGAAATTTCATATATAATCTCAATTTCAAAAAATTGACCCATGTGACTGGTTTTGTGGTCCAGGGTCACATTTAGAATATGCTATATAACTAAAACTGGCTGCCATTTCTAAATATTTTTAAAAAACTTTTTACATTGTCTCAACATTGTATTCTGACTCAGCCGTGAACATACCTTAAAACAACCAATATTGTCTGTTTGTTTCTGAAGTCGACTTACCGCCCATGAGGAAGAGCAGGCCGGCCACATACTGCATGAGGCCACGGTCCCAACAGCATCCCAGCATCCCAATGATCCAGCCGAAGAGGATGATGGCCACCGCCATTCCCATAAATCCTGCAGTCATCCTCCGCAGATCTGTGGGCGGCGAGAAAGGCAAGTCAAACACATGACTCAGAGCTGATAAGGGCACGGCGTGAACACGGATGGCAAAATGACGCATTTTAATGAGTGCTTGAGGGATTCTGTAAGCCTTGTATTATTATATTATTATGTTACATTCTTATCTATTCACAACTTCTTTTTTCAACCAGCATGAATCATGAGATGCTTTTAAACACTATTAAAGGAGTTTCTGTGTATTTTGGCCACACTTCCTTTGATAATATGCTTCAACTCATCCGCTTTTGACAGGTAGTTTGTTGTAGGAGAACTAAACTAATAAAATAAAAAAATTAATATGACTGCAAATATAGTTCACAAATTCTAAAAATCATAGATCACTGCACTTGCCCTATAAATCACTATAATGCCCTATAGTTTGTTGTAGCAGAACTTTAAATAAAATAAAAAAATTAATATGACTGCAAATATAGTTCACAAATTCTATAAATCATAAATCACTGCACTCGCCCCACTGTGAGTGTGTGTGTGTGTGCGGCCACACGCTGAGTGCGACTGGGTTGACTCTGTGTTAGCTAGAGGGTAGGTCACAGCATTTGTGTTGGTTTGCTCTTTTTTAATCTCACAGTTGAATTCTCACAGAACAGGAGAGGTGGCAGGCCCAAAACACCGGGCACGGTGGTTTATGCCAGCCAACTGTGAAAGGGTCACAGAGTTCACCTCAGGGCAGACGCAACTCTAGATGAGCATGCTGTAAGAGAGCTTTAAAAACTCTCTTTAAAAAACCTTTCATCCAAGTTATAATATCAAATCTAAAATATCAGATATTTATTCAACAGAAATTCATGATTCCCACTTCTCTGTTGTGAGACGTTATTACTTAAACATTGTTTGTTATTACTTAAACTGAAAGTGCCAGATTTCATGAGTGTTTCTTCTGGGGTTGCAACTGGATCTCTTTTGTTTGCTGCAACTTTATATCTCACAATGTGACTCCATTTGTCATATTTTCAACTTTATTACTCACAATGTGATTTTATTTCTTACAATTGCAACTTTATTTCTCATAACTGCGACTATTTTTTTGCAGTTTTTCACATTATCTCTCACAATCTGACTATTTCTTACAATTTAAGCTTCATTTCACACAATGTGACTTTCTTACAATTGCAACTTTGTTCCTTGTAACTGTGACTATTTGTCATATTTTCAACTTTATTTCTTACAATGACTTTATTTCTTATACAACTGCATCTTCGTTTCTCGTAACTGACTATTTGTCGCATTTTCAACTTTATTTCACACAACGTGACCATTTCTTACAACTGCAAGGTTTTCTCTTAACATCTCACAACGTGATTTTATTTTTTCTATTTCTGATTTTAACTATTTCTCGCAGTTGCAACTTTGTTTTTCATAATTGCGACTATCTAATAATGTGACTAATCTTGTATTTGCAACTTATCTCACAATTGCGGTTTATATTTTAGTGTGACTTTATATCTCATGATATGACTTTTTTTTTTTTTACTGAAATGACCATAGTAGTGCCGTTCGTGTCTCGTAAAATGCTTCATGAAGTGTTTTACAGACTTGTGCCATCTCAACTTTCATGTTCGGTTGTATTTCACTCACTTATAAGGTGTCTGGAAACTGTTTTACTTTGCAGTCCTTTGGGAAAGCTCATTTATGACCCTTAGATATGGTTTACTGTAAGTTACTGCCACAATAAAATAGAGCAGAGCCTTCACAACAATGAAACAGTTGGGTTGAAATAAGCAAGGTTAAGTTATAAATGAATCCCTTTCTTACTGAAAATGAGTTTAAAGAGAAGATATAGTAGCCAAGTCATGTACTATCAAACACATTGTGGTTTAAAAAAAGCTCACAAGACTGTTATTTAAACATTGAGTCAGGCTACAAACACCGCCTTGGGAACAGCCCACACAATATTTGTTACATCAGAATATAGGCTCTTAAATTGTAGAAATGGAATAGCATCAGTCAGCGTGTAGGCAACAGCATGCGTTATGAAACAATAGTTGCTCAGGTATACTGTGGTCATGTAAATTTCTATAGATTATACACAAGTTATATCCATATCAGGCAGAATAGCTTTGCGGTCATCAATGACTTCATCTCTCTGGAGAAATGCAAGAGAGAAACTGGTTTACATAAATTCAGGAGCCTTTCTTGGTTGGATTCACATTATAAATGCTGTTTGCTATCTGAATAACAGCTTTGATTTCTCATGTTGAGAGAAACATTTTATGCCCCAGAGAGCAAAATATTGGATTTCCTAGTTTCTTAAAGGTTCTTATGCAATCTGCAGACTGATGCTAAACCAGTCTGTCAGCAACGTTCAAAATGTATGTTAACTAGAACGGAGGGTCTACTAGAGTAGAAGAGCACAGAATGCTAGACGAGCAGCTCTACTGGAGACAGGCCAGGAGAAGTCTCTGTAGTTGGCCCTCTCCTTTTGTTTGATATTCTTGTCGTTTTTGTATCTCTGTGTTTCTTAACCTGCTGGGCTTCCAGATGTGTCAGGTTCTGTCAGATCTTTGTTCCACTCACTCTCGAGGGCTGAATGAAAGAGCAGCCTGTAAATGCTGTACTGCAAGCAAATGTGTGCTTTCAAAATCTCTGAAGGGGAAGGGTGTAGAATTATGTCTTACACTGGATCTTTGCCAATTAGGTACTTTTTAATCAAAGTGAGGGAAATGCATAGGGAGAATGGACTGTACTGAAGCTTGATTTCTCTGAATTCACAACCTGAAATGTCAGATCTTTCGAATACAGTTTTTCCACTCTGGAATATACCATGAATACCTTAAAATGACAAACTGCTCCCTTAGGGCTGGACCTGATGAGATTATGCTTCCTCAAAATGAAATGCATAGTCAGGGTTTGAAACTTTTACCCACTGTTTTAGTGGTGAATACTGTTATGATAGACATAAAGAGACCATTTACTCACCTTCCAAACCTGTATGACTTTTTTCTGTTGTGGAACACAATGGAAGGTATTTAAAGTTGGGATCCAGTCATTGGAACCCATTGATTTCATTGTATAGACCACACAAAAACAGACATTTTCCAAAATATCATCTTTGTGTTCCACAGAAAGAAAGTAATTTTGGTTTGGAAAGACATGAGGATGAGTAAATTATGCGATTTCTTCCCCCCTTAAGTCATACCAAATCAACTGAATATCAGTAGTCGACGGGAAATGGCTTTTGCAACATTTATTTACATAATGTGATGTACTTTTGAGATAAACAAATTTGAATAACGAATATTAAACAATAAAAGGTTGGATCCATTGGCAAATTAGGATTGTGGAAAGTTTCATCTCACAATGAATCCAGGAATCAAGTTGTTTCAGAGTTAGGCTATACAATTTTAATGAATGATTATTAAAACTACCTTTTTTCCCCCTTTGTAATACTCTGCATTGATGGATTGTGCACAAAAGGGTGTATAAAGCAAGTAAATGTGGTCATATATTGTTTTATGTCGACTTTAAGCCTTAATTTATTATCCAAACTCATTTTCAACCCAAATATTCCACTTGGGATCACCTTGAAAATTAAGTTTCACCTTTTTTGCAAATTTGAGTTCTGTTAGCAGCAGAGATTCTTGTTCAAATTTGTACACAATTCCCTGAATTATCCACAGACCTCATGCATAATTCCACATCCGTTCCGACATCCAGATCAGATCCCTGTGCTGTCTGTTAACATTCTGTGATCACATGGCTTTCCTGACTTCAAATTTATAATCTCTCTATAACAGAAGTAAATATAGACTAACCGCATGATCTAACCACATAATGGGCGTACCATCGAAAGCTAATGGGAAATGTGATTGATGTTGGACTGTTCATGGTGGATGACACCGTAATCGAATTGGGAATTTTTTTTTGACATAATCGAGTTGGGTTTACGCAGCTCTCGAAGTCTTGTAGTCCAGTATGTACACACTTGGGGTCTTACAAACATATGCTAACTGAATGATGGTAAATGAAAGTCCACTTTATGAACATAAGGTTGAGTAAAAAATGGCCATGTGCTCCCTTCTGACAGGAAACTAATGGTCGCACCTGCTCAGGAGAAACTGATTTGCATGCCAACCATCAATGTGATGAAAATGAACACAAACTTTCTTGGCTGAATCCCTGTGCCGTCTTAGCCAATCCAGACCCTTAGAGCATTGTCGGGATCCCATTCAGATGATGTCAAACGTCTCTCAAGTCATACTACGACATTGTTTACAGGCAATCGAATCAGAGCGGGAAACACAAGCCTCTTTTCATCTCTGACCTTTAGGAGAAGGTGCTTCGGATAGTTGCATCATTGTTAGAGGAATGCTTTTGTCTGGAATGAGATGTGTTGCAAAGAGCACAAATTTGACTGCTAAGGAACAAATGAAATGATAGCGGGGATACTGCTTGAGGAATAATGCGCATCAGCTTTATTTGCAGTAGTTTGACAGTTGTCATTTTTTAAAAGAATGCGAATAGTGAGACGTGAGTCAGAGTGGATAGTGGTTTATTAATTTAGAGAATCAAGTAACAGTGAAAATATGGATTTGCTGGTTATTAGCCTGGATCGTTTCTGTCGCACCCTCATTTTAATAGCATTCCTCCTTCAAGTCATATCTGAAAGTGTGTTTTGGAGAAATTTTATTCTATTTCTTCAACATGTTTTAGTTGACAGGAACAGGAATTTTAAGGGCAAACAGAGGAGGAAACGGATTGAGACATGACATAATGCAGCACCACGGCTTAATGCTCTGCGCTAACGGCTATGCCGAAGCACAGTTTTCTTGATTTTCTTTTCTTCTTCAGTAGCTTATTAGAAGTAGCCAAAACTACTATTTTGGCAATAGGTGCACAGAACGACACCAGGACACTATGTTGCTTATGTTCAGTTTTACAATAACAAAAAAATTGTTGTCAAGTTTTGCCATCAGCCACAATCTTTGTGGCTTTGTTTTTCTGTTTCATCTTTCTGGACAGTAGTTCCCCTCCAGTATTTTTTAGGAAATAAACTTCTGTTATCCTCAAAAGTGGTTCTATTTTTCTGGATCTAATATGTCAAACTGATTCAGTCCATAAAAGCACGTCATGTTCTGCATCGAAATGAGTCTGCATGTTTTAGTGCAGTATGCGGTCATTTTTCTCTCCTGGCTTTGGGAAGGGATTACATTTTATTTTATTTTGTCACTGTGTCTCTCTTTTTTCCCTCTCTGTGTGGAATGGCCCCTGAAGGTAATAGAGCTTAATTTCATTATACCCCCTTGTCGACCGCCACTGGGGAGAAAACAATTGTGAACTAAAATTAGATTACAGAAGACGGGATGGGAGAAGCTGGAAGAACATCATACTTATTTGCTGTATACTCAAGAGGACCATGTGTGCGACTGTTTACAAGGTAAAGTGGATGTAAAACTGCATGTAGTTGGCACAACTTACAAGTCTTGTGCTATGTTGGGAATAGCATGCTATAATATGTCTGCAGTATGTGCACTGTGGAGGGGTATGCAAATTAAAAATTTACAAAAGAAGTATGTCCAAATTACATTGCAGTGAGATTCTGAAGTGTGCATACGATGGACACTTAACTCTACACTTTACTTTTCTACCCAAAGCCAGGAGAGAAAAAACTATCCCATACGGGAGAGGATTTGTGAATGGCGGTGAAGCGACGATACTGGCGCTGGTAGGTCACATGATAATGACAGCATGGCGAATGTAGTACGTCCAGATTACATTCATTCTATATAGAACATACCTTTATAAGTAATGAAGTTATACTTATACAAAATAAGTACCTACTCAAGAGAGTATGCGATTTCAAGTGTTTCCTTTCAGGTTAGTTTCTGTCTCCTTAGTTACTGAATCCTCCCTGTTTGTTACCTTGGTTACTGATTAGTCCCACCTGTGTCTAGTTTAGTTCTCTGTGTACATGTATACTCCCTATGTTATTCAGCTCACTGTCAGTTATCCTCATTGTCTTTGTCTTTCTGCTCCCCGGTGGTCAGAGTTGCTGTCAGTCCTGTGGGATCTGCCAATCCGGCCGTGTAAAGCAATAGTGTCAGTGATAGGGGATGGACTGAGGCTATAGGCTGAGGGAGGTTACAGCTGGACAAGGCAATGTCAATAAGAGCTCACTTAGTGACCCACTGAGGGAATTGTTGAGTGACGGACAGCTGGCACTTCAGTCGAGCACTGCGCTGACGTGACGCTATCGACTGGCCATCAGGGAAGTCATCATGTCCTTGAGGACCGTGATCGTGCCTGCATATTTTGGTCAGTAAGCAAACCAAAGGATACGGCAAATAAGATGTCAAATTGTACATGAAGGCAAATGTACAATTCAGAAACAGATTTCCAATAGGTTCTTTGTTTTGAGAGGCTGCTCACTGCAGAGCCAATGGGTTTAATATTCCCTGTCTCTCTACATAATGGGAGGAGCTTAAAGGTCAAGCCACACCCTAATCTTTCCCTCTCCCTAAATATAATTAGGTCAAGCTCCACCCATTACGTCCAGAGAGGGGGAGCTGGATGTCATTTGGCTCTGCAGTGAGCAAGTTTTCAGGTAGCAGGCATCATATTTTATGTTAAGCATATGTTTTTAATCATTTGTGTATTTCCTGAAGTAGAAATGCAACAGAACCATTAGCAGTGCATCATGATGACAGATTATCAATTTCAGCTGAGGGCAAGTTCTACATTTAATGATAACGCTAATGCTTCCTTCAGCTTTAGCTCAGTGTTTCCAATGCCACTTATATAAATGGGAGAAACTGTTACCCGGAATATGCCATCATAGTCCTGTCTTACAGTTAAAGGAGCCAATCACTGTTTAGATGCACCAGTCTGAAAATGTTGTATAGAATTTATGCTATAATTGTCAACCGACTTCATTTCTGTTTTGAAAAAGGCTATTGAAATGTAATTTTGACAAAGTAGATATTTGCTGCTTGGTAATATAAGTGCACTAACCTTCCTTGAAGTACCTTGGTAAGGTTGAAGTACCTTTCAAATGTACCAGAATTTTTGTGCAAAACCGTTAATTGTAAAACAATTCTTGTGTAAATGGTTGCATTCAATTTAATACAGCACATTACACTTTTTTTTTTATTTTTTTATAAAGACAATTTACACAGAAATGCATACGTTGTAAATCACTTTAAACACATCTGGCAAATGAAATATATATAGGGTGAACGGCATTGCTTTGAATCAATATTCAGGCCAGGAAATAAGTTTAGTTAAGTTTATGCTCTGTATGCCTTATAATCTCCTCCTGTTCGGCTCAGAGATAAAGATGGTATCAGCAAATAAGATCTGCTTGTTTCAGAGAAGAAAGCAGCATCTGAATTTATGCATGCAGGCTGTGTACTTTGATAAATCAGGGGTCAAATCTTACAGACCAGAAGGTTAAACTGAACAACCACAAACATGCCGTTCTGCAAGCGCAGTAAAATGATCTATCTAAATCCATATCTCGCCATCAGAAAGCTTGCATATACGGTCACCACTGGAATAAGTAAGTGTACAAATTCTGTCTGTACATAACGTCCTCTCTGACCTCAGGACTTTATGCTGCTTAAAAAGAAAGTAATAATACAGGAAATGCATTATAGTGCAGATAAAAAGGACATGCGTGTATGATTAGATGAGTCGTCTATTGAAACTGGCCTTGTGAATAACTCCCGCCAATCACCATTCACATAGAAAAGAGAACTGAAAGGGAGAGTAGCAGAGATGAAAAAATAAAAGTGTTTTTTAATGAAGTGTCGAGGTTGAGCGGTTTTATGGAGCTGATGGCGGGAGCTCGATGACAGCCTATCGTTCAGGCTGCGCCGCAGTCCTGTGCATTACATCAATAAAGTGTCGATTTGCATGACGCCGCATGAAGGCTCTGGTGACGAAGCATCACGAGTGCTGACAGGCATTGAACACGAGGAGAGGCATGTAACTCAGCACTTTTGCGGCAGACCTTTTGATTTGATTTCCAATGCAACTCAAGAAAAGGCATTCTGGGGGGTTTTATGCACTGAATGCTTTCAACATGGCTTGAATTTTGATCTGATTAAGTATGCCGCTTCATAAATCGTGCACAACTGGTTTAAAAGCAACATTTGGAGCATCAAATTTTTACTCCTGTCACACAACATGATGTTTGATGCTCACAGTCCAATGCACAAACATACAGCATTCTATTTTTAATTACACATCAGATTCCAGTTCCAAGAGTGCTGATGAAAAGTGCAACAGTACACAGTCCACTTGTCTGTGTTTGCGGCATTCCAGACCACAGAATATAAGTGTACGAAATGGAACCAAATTTGGTCCGGAGCGAGATGCCTCTCTTTCCTGAAACAGGGTTTATCATGGAAAAATGTAAACCCTGGATTGGAGCTGGAGCAGAATGATTAGGCATAGGGAACATAATCTGTTTCAGACTTCTTTCAGCCTGTGTGTTGCTTGGTAAAAAACAAAGCCTGATGTAAGACATGCTGCTGCTGTACATTAGCAAACATGAATTACCCATAGCAGATCTATACAGGTGGAGGTGGGAAAGGTGGCCTTAAATAATGGCGTTAAAAACCAAACAAACTATTATATGTTCTTTTTTTTTATTAATTCTTTTTTTTTTATCACTATTAGTTCGTTTAAAAACAACAACAACAACAAAAAAAAACCTAGAAATGGAAAAAAATATAGCTTTAGTATTTTAGTTAATGTGCTAAATGTTATAATTTGCAAATGTGTAATGCTGTTGTGGTTTTATAATACACCATATATCTTAAAGTAAAATTAGAGTACCCGTATTATGCTTTTTCGGATATATTACCTTTCATCCTGTGTGTAATATAGCTGTTTGTGAATGTAAAAGGTCTGCAAAGTTTTAAAGATCAAAGTGCACGACAAATAAAGTTATTGTCTCCTAAAAGAAAGAATCAATTCTGAACTGCTGAAACAGGTCGCCAGCAATTCCAGTCTCACTTCCTGTTACATATCTATGTAACAATCTATGTATATCTATGCAGGGCTCTCAAGTTTTGAAGACAGGCAAGAGTGACATCGGACGGGTTGGACGGGTCACGGGAATGGGGTGTTTCATTAATAATATTATTATTAGTGTTTTTGTTGTTGTTATTAATAATTGCTCAAATACCAAATACAAACTTTTTATTCAATTCAGTGTGAGAGAGAGAGATAGAGATAGAGATAGAGATAGAGATAGAGATAGAGAGAGAGAGAGAGAGAGAGAGAGAGAGAGAGAGAGAGAGAGATTATGACTGGTGTTGTTTATTGAAAGTGTTTGTTGCCTTTTTGGACTTGTTGCCTAGGGGACTTTCCTCTCAGGGCGAATGAGAGGATGCTTAATTGCTTTTTACCTGACATCTTTGAAAGACAGATGCAATGATTAATGCATCCATGGCCAGGATATAATTATAAAATATGACATGATTTTAAAAGTGACCTATAACATCGACTATGCAATACACTTTAATTTATTTAGTGCTAATAAAATTATTAAGCCTATTTGGAGAGAGAGAGATGTTTATAATGTGACAATATATCAGTCATCGTGTGATAACGAAAATATGACAAGGCCTAGACTAGTTGTTCTGAGCAGGTGTTGTCAGTGAACAGGCTGTAAAACTGTAGGCTAAGTTAGACACTCAAGAAAAACTGATGCTAATTATCTGGGAAACATTCTCTAACAGCAGTCAAGTTGTCACTGTTTGTGTCAAACAAGTTGTGAATTTGTTGTTACATTAAAACAGGAGATCATCATGACTTACTCTGTGCTCAAAGTGATGCTCGGAGCTCCAGTGGTTTCCTCTATGGGTGAACGAAACTTTGAACGAAGACGCTGTAGCAGAATCACGTTAACAATTCCAGGATGTGCTTTTTTTCATTGGTTGTTGCGTTAAATCTTACCCAGATACAATAGTGCTATTTTCTGATTGGCTATTGTGTAGCCCCTTTCTTTTTGTTTTGATTGGCTGATAAGTGGCAGGCTCGGCTAGGGGAGACGCTTGATTCCTGGCTGCTGATTCCATAGTGAGATCGGCACGGCCAGAGAAATTTTGGGCGCTGCGGCATAAATAGTTTTTCCGCGTGAGAAATACAATGTGTGGCGGGAGTGCGTGACAAAAGACCGAAATGAGTGACTGTCACGCTCAATGCGTGACACTTGAGAGCCCTGTCTATGTAACAATTTAACAAATTTGCATACTGCCAGCCTATGGTCTTCATTGGCTGCCTATGAACAACATTTCTTTTGACCAGCCCTCAAACACTGTAGTTGTACAGTAGATGAGGCCTGGAAGAGTTTGGTTCGCGAAGATGCAGTTTTCAGCACTGCAAATTCACTTTACATGCTGTTCAAAAGGTTGAGGACTCGCACTGGAATTGATGCTGTAAAAAAAAAAATTACTGTTCATATCACTGTGTGTAAAGTGCTTATGAAGCCTTTAGAGCTGAAATTCAGGTACACACTGTAAGCAGTCGACCTATCACATCAGACTGGGCCATCTGACCAATCAGAGCAGAGTAGACTCTCAGTAAGGAGGAGTTTAGAGAGACTAAATCTTCAAACGAACCGTTTTCAGAATCTTTGGGAAATGAGGAGAAGTGCAATGTATATTTTGAGAAAATGTAAGCGTTTTTTGACCTTGAACCTATTGCAGGAAACAAATTAGGAACCTTTAAAATATCATAGGGGCACTTTAATATGTGACCATTTTTATTCTATTTTAATACATTTTGGAGTCATTCAAATGTATTTTAGTTTAGGTTCAGTTTTTCCAAATCATGTTAACAACTGTTTCAATTTAATTTACAATAATAACACAGCTCTCAATTGTGATGTTCTAAGTATCAGCATTACCTATAGCCGAATCACAGTCATGCTAATATTCAGTACAACAGCACTCTTGCTCGTGGTATATTGCTTAATCATCCAAACCTGGTCATGGGTGAGTCTGACAGTAGAATGGCACAGCTATGGAAAATGCTGAGTGAAACAGAGAAGCCTCTGCCAGCTGTCAATCACTGCATCCGTCCCTCATGTGCTTTTTCCACACAGTCATCACAAAATCAACAACAGGGGACAGAACAGACAAACTCAGAGCTATTGGATGTGACAGCCGTTTGACAATGTTTATGCAGATGTGAAAGCTCTGTCGCCCTCGCGTAAGCAAGGCTACGTGCTGCGTTGCGCTCGCAACCACAAACGTGCTTGCCGCTAGGGGCTTAAAGGCAAATACATCCTGGTCAGTCACCTCTCCTCCTCTTCACTGCCACTCATTCCCGTTTGTATCCCATGATGACGGGTGAGGGAGCTGCATGCTCTTTGTTTCATATTGGGATTATGGGACGGCACATTTGCATGCCGCTGTCAACTGGACCGACGCATGATCGCTCGCACACGGCAGTGGATTTGCATACTGAGCATCAGGCTAAGCCGAAAGAAATGATGGGAGGGAGAAAATTCTGCCGACAGAGAGATTGCTAATATCTGCACTGCTCTTAGGCCTAAAAATGGATCAAATATATTTAACCCTCTAGTGCACAAATTTGCTTTTGTGTAACACCTTTAACACCTTTTTTCTTGAGGTGGCACCAGTGACAGTTCTGGCACTTCTTCCTAAGACTGGGAGTCATGATACTCTAGTGATGTAATTCTATAGTATGCATGGGGACCGGGTTCAAATCCTGATTTGGGAACATTTTAGTGTAGGGTCCAATTCTCACTATTAACTAGTAGCTTATTAGTATGCATATTACTAGGATATTGGCTGTTTATTAATACTTATAAAGCACATATTATGCCTTATTCTGCATGACCATATTCTACATCCCTTAATCCTATCCAATACCTAAACTTAACAACTACCTTAAGCAGTAATTAGGAGTTTATTGAGACAAAAGTTGTAGTTAATACTTAGTGATAATTTGACCCTAATCTAAAATGTGGCCAAAAATTTCCAAAGTGATGTGGAAATATAAGTGGCCAAAGATTTCATAATGCGTGCAAATGAAGGTTGAACCTGTTAAAAGAGGGCAGATCCAAAGTAAGAGAAATATACAGTGCATCAAGCTTTTTCAGGTCATCTACTGATCCCGATCCGTGAGGTTTAACGTCATGATAGATTCTGTATTCACCATCTGTGGTGTTTCCTTGCTTGTTCAGACATGAATGAGGTTAAGCGTAATGCTTAGATTTAAATCCTGTTGGAGGCATTTTCTGTACTGTGTACCATGCTGTGTATCGTGCTTGTTTAGAGAGAGAGCAGATCTTGTCCTGTGCGCACTGAGGCTCTGCGCCATTCGAATGTGCAAATTTGAAGCGACCGACTGTGCCTCTGTTTACTAATCGTTTTACTGTAATTGTTAGGTTAAGATGTCTGTGCATGCCATTCAGATGCACACTGTGACTTTTAACACAATGTGTCAAGCTGTCAATGCAGAAAGCTCAGCAAGCTCATGCAAAAACAAATTATAGGTACAAAAAACGCAATGCTTTGAAACTAGATAAGCTTTATCTGACATTCAGGCAAATTGCATATGAACACACACTCTCACTCCATAGATGAGCTAAAAAGCCCAAAGGACGATCTGCCCTGCGGTGTGTTTAAATGGCTTTGTCTCTCTCCTGTCTGTGTGCTAAACTGTCACCTCCTCTCTCAGTTGGCATTCCCCATAGTGCAGTCTGGCTCCATACACATCACAGCACAGCTTTAAAGCAGGACGGCCAAAGCCCACAGGACCGAAAGACACGAAGGGTGCGAGATGGGAGGGAGGACGGCGGAATCAGGGAGACAGAGAAGCTTTTACATTCACAAAAATTAGCATGGCGCCTTGGTTTCTGCGAGCACAGTGTGGCTGTTGACCAATCAAGGAAATCTGGTCGAGAGCCGTGCGGTTTCATGCATTCACAGCTGTCAGGTGGCTTGTCTCCTTTTCTTGTGTGATCGTTTAAAAAGGAAACTGAAAGTCAATTGAATCTGCGTTCCCAGAGGATTTTTATTTTTTATTTATTTTTTGCACATAAATGGCTCTTTCATAGCTCAGGAGACTTAAAAGATTAGTTCATCCAATAATAAGAAGTCATTATTTAGTCACACTCTCTAAACATATCTGCTTTTTTTCTGTGAAGTTTAATTTTATTTTATTTTTATATAGATTTTATATTTACTACTGTGTCTTAATTTAATCTTTTTTTTTCTTGCTTCTTACTATATTGGTCCCTTTCGTAATATTGTTTAGATTGGACTAAAATCAATCAAATGAAATTCATGCAAATTCTCCTGACATAATTACAAGTTGGCCGCTTGATCAACGGACGGCCAATTACATGAACCTCTTGTCACCCCTCTCACCTCTTAACTCTTACTCTGAACCATCTCTGATGACCACTTGACTTGCAGTCAACTATTCACCTTTAGTCAGACTTCAAAGACCCGAGTGTCCATTGAGGTTTTTGATGCCGTTTTATTAGCTGACTTACATCTTAAGTTTTATAAAAATAGATTAATGGAACCAATTCAAGGAATTCATCTTTCATCAGCAGACTACATTCGAATTAGTGATTTAGATTGCCGTTAAAAGATAACGATTAACATCCTGTTGTGGTGCTGTACAATTTCTACCTCCCACATTTCTGATGATAAATTACAAGTGCTAATAAACATTATTAAATGCAAATTTAATGTGGGGAGTATTGGAAAGAGTTTTTATTTAAGGATCTTATTAAGGTCTGGACAAAATAATGTTTAGTTATTTAGGTTGTACGACAACACAGGACAAAGTGAACAACCACTTTGTGGGATGTGCCGATACGATTGCATATTAATATATTGTGATAATATTCCTCACAGTATTGCATTGATACTTCATATACTTGTATCGATATTTCTATTTGTTTATTCAGTTATATAATTTCCTACACTTAAGTAAAGAAGCAGATCATCTAAAAGGAACTGGACAAGAGTGTTATTTAAGTATTATTTATATACTAATATAGTATTTATTCATTTTGATTTAGCTTTTATTTAATCTTTTCCATTTTAATTTAAGTTGTACTTTTGTCATTTTTATTAGTTTATTTACTTCTATTTAGCTTTATTTTTTATTTCAGTATTAGCAATTCTAGTACATCAACTTTAGCAGCATTAGTTTTTCATCTAAAATTTAGATTTGATTTTATTCCAATTTCATTTAAATGAATGAAAATAATTTTAATAGTTTTAGTTATAGTTTGTTAACAATAACAAAATTACTGGACAAAAGCGAAGCAAGCGTGTGAGAAAGAAAAATTATGCAGCAGTTTCAGGTATAATCTAATTTTGATATTGTGCTGCATTGAATTATGACATTTGTTGTTTCATCATGTTTATTGTATCATAAAATGAAGTAGTTGGTGATACCCAGTCCTAGTTTGGGATGAGTTGAAAATCATTTTTATGGTAAATTGCAACAAGCCACAGACACTTATTTTGTATTTGATCCAAAATATTCTTTTAAATTTGCTTGTTTAATTCGCTTTAAATACCCATCTGTACCTCTTATATTTCTTATATCTAACCACATTTGCCTGGGCCTTATGTCACACGTCACTGAGTCACCTTGGCTAAACCACGCAAGCAATAGGCAGTGTTGAGGATCTGTGGGTTGCTATTATGTTGGCGGCTGAAGCTGAGAAAGGAACTATGGGAGGAGTGCAGCGGGGCAGTGTCACTCAGCTTGTCATATGTGTTAACAGAGGTGAGAGACACTGACACCGGTGCGAATGATTTGTCACCGGCTGTGCAGATGTGAAAACCCACCAGCATCCCACGACAAGCGCTATGTGGCAAAACGTCCCTCAACCCTGTAACTGAACAGCCCTGCATTCCTCATATAACAAGACCACAGTATATTATGATTGTGGGCGTGCCCAGACTTAAGACCACGCCCACAAGCAGTGACATCATGCATTTGTATCAGGCACTGGAACAGGATTTCTGAGACAGGCAGCGATATTATTTTGGTTGCTTTCGTCATCACTTCAACACATTTCTCTTTTATTGATGATTTTTCTTTCTTATTTATGCACTTTGAAGTATCTGGTACAGTTGGTTTGTGGTATCTCTTATGGAGTTAAGATATGTGTAGCTGCCGATAGGATACGCATAAACTAACGCATTCGGCCCTCATCTTGCCTGCAACACCTTTGCGTTCATAAGCTATACCAAGGGATGTTGGGATGAATTTTAAGCGGAAACTTAAAACGTATTCCCTTAGCAGTGGTGGCTCTATCAATAAAAGAAGGGAAGCATCCAAAACACTGTTTTCTGCTGTTTCTGTTCTTTTTGAGATGTGAGGCAGCAGTGACCTTGGGCGTTCCAGACTGTCCCTCGACTGCATGCAGTGAGCTGATAAGACGCCAACCGCTGACGCTCGTTCCTCCAAACACCAGCCACAAGCTCCGGCAGAGTGAGGATATTTCCATCTCAGAGGGAACAAGCGAGAGAGAGAGAGAGAGATGATGAAGCTGTAAGACTTCTCAACGAGATGCCAGTGGAGGCCAGATAGCCGTGTCCAGCCGAAATGACTTTGTTTGGTGTCTTGCTGTTTTAACTAAGAAATTGGTCCTTATTTTCAGCTCACTACGGTGACTCTATGTTTGAAACAATCTGTCTGTATCAAGGAGGTCTATAACACCTGGAGAAATTAATCTGTTAGCTTTTTCATTGATCTCAATGACAGTTTCTTTGGCTTGCGTGAAACCCCCAAGAAGTTTGACAATGGTTTACTCCCATTTTACAGTTTTTTTTGTCTTTAGATGAAGGTACTGCATCTATCAGCAGGAGTTAACTGGGTCATGCTAACCAGCTGAACCTTAACCCAATGATCAGGACATACAATAATATCTGTGATTAGATTTTCCATTGTTTTTGCTGGGGGAAGGAAAGGATGTTTTTTTTGACTGTCCAAATGTGTTCCCTGTTGAATTAATCTGGGATTGGACATGTAGGTCAAAAGTCTTCATGGTTTGTCGTCTATGGCATCTGCGCTTCCGTTTGTAGTGTTCACCAAGCTGAAGTCTAATAAAGACTGTGGCTTTACCATATACAGATTACCAGGAGGGAAGAACCTGTAGTATATTTATTGTGAGGTGCAGACGTCTGTATTCTTGTCTCCTAGCCTCAGAAATCCCCATCATCTACCAAATGTAATCTGATTAAAACCAAACAAATCTGTATCTACTATATACACGAAGCATCCGTGTTTCGCATTGGTAATCTCGAGTCTCTGTGGCCTAAATCAAGCAGTCATAATCCCTAATCCAGAGATCGTTTTCTGCCAGCTATATGGACAAACAATGCATTCATATATAATAGCAGAGCAGGGATGGGCTTTTGATGACTCATGTGGTCCAAGTGTGCTTGTACAAATAGGCACAGAGGACAAACACTAAATACACAACACCACGTTTAGCGCTTCAAAGCCGAAACAGTCTTTTGTTTGTGGTTTTGTTTGCACATTTTGTCTGCTAGGGGCTGTTTTGTCTGCTCAAAAACAACACTGGTGCAAGACGATGAAAAAACATGTCTTGCATGTTTACACAGACCAACAATTAGAGAAAAAAAAAAAGTGTCCTTTGTGAACCACCCTTTAATTTTGGTTTGGTTTGCCTGAATATATTGTTGTGTTTTGAAACACCAAAGAACTTAATTTTTTAACTCAGATGCTCAGTTCCAGCTCTGGAAGTACAGGTTTTTTTGTTTGTTTCTAAACCAGCCAACAAGAGTCTCTTGGGATTTAGGTACATATTTCTTAGTGAAATTGCATCATAATATTTGCCTACTAAATGTTTCATCTTGGGCAAAAAGTTTGCAAGCAGATTTGCAGACACAAGCTCACATCAAATTGGGTTTGTCTGACAAATGCTTAGTGACCCATTTTGCTTAGTGACCCATTTCTCTTTCAATGCTGTTCAATAGACACATGATGTGGGGAGGAGTGTGAATTTAAAAAAAAGATTTTGGGATAACTGTCATGGTAAAATCCTCTCTCTCTGTTCAGCTTCTTACAGAGCCAGTCCGCTGCCATCTTACCCCTGTGGCTGCTGTGAGTTCCTGTAACAAGCATTTAGTGTCAGGGGCCAAAACGTGATCTCACACAACGACCTTTGAAGAGTGAGGTGGTAGAAAAGGTGGTAGAAATCTGTAACCTGCCTAGTGTTGAGCCAAATAGGCTTGTTCAAGCTGCTTTCTTTTTACTTCACCTGCTGTTTTATTTTAAAATCTGTTTCATTTCATTATTTCATTTAAGTTCAGTTCAGTTTAGTTTTAAAAACAACCCCCAGGACACAATTTCTGAATTGTTTCTATTGAATATTAATTTTTCAAATCGATTCTACTGAATCATTCATTAACAGCAATAGTACCGGTAATAGAACAACAATTGTTAATTTAAATCTAATTTGCTCTGGCTCTCTAATTTGCATCACTTTTCTGTGTTTACAGCCTTCCAGTGGTATAAGAGTCAATTTTGTGTGAATATCTTTTTTTTTTTTTTTTTCAGTCACTCCAGGATCGCTTGAATTTCAATGAGAGAAAAATCTCCCTCCTGCCTCAGCTGTCACAGCAAATATTTCTCAAATGAATGAAGTAACAGTAGAAATGTGAACAATGCAGTTCAGCTTGGAATCTTTTTAAACCAATTCTTTGAGTATTCACTTTAACACAGCATTTCATCTATATATTCATTGCATCGTGATTACGACAGCCATTGCTCCTAGGCTAAAGGTTGTTGAATTTTAATGAGCATTAATGTCAGATTAAGTAGGGTGTTGAAGTGGGTGTTTTGCACCCTGTTTAAACCTTTCAACACCGTGGCGAGTCTCCGGCAGGCGCAAGCTGGTGACGGCATTTGATCTAATGACAGTAAACAACAGTGGAGCATTACAAAACACAGTGCTGTGAAATTCTATGTGGCAGCCAGTCACAGCAGCATAAACCACCTCCTCTTCTTTTAAGTCTAAATTACTTTAGGATTTGCCAGGCAGTGGACAGAGAGACTGTGCAATGTGACTAACCAGATTACTGCTGCACTTTATGGGGGAAGATGGAGCCACAAGTATATGCTGGTATTGCTGGAGAAAGCACCAAGTGAGTGTCAGTATTGAGAGTTGGGTCATAATGAGGCAGGGAAGGGAATTTCTGTTCACTCTTGGGAAAGAAACTAAGCTTTATGGAGAATTGACTTTAGTCAACTCCGTCAGTGAATCCTTGAAGCCAAGGATCATATTTATGAAAAATACACAAGTTCCCTGTGACTCATACTGAAATCTTGTCCTTTTCCAGTTGGAGAGTTTTACATTCATATTTTATTAGCCGATATATATCAAAGTCTGTGGAAATCCACAGAAGAATGTTTGGATATTTATTTGTGCATGCACATCATCCATTGCCTAAGTCATACATTGCCTAATAAGAGTTTTTTATTATTATTATTTTTATATATTTATTTTAAAAATACTATTTTACCAATGTTAAATGTAATTTTTAATCTCAAAATAAATGTCCATTTTGCATACTGTACATTGTAATGTTGTGATGCCTAAATTCACTTATACTGTAGCATGTTTAGTGTTTTATTTTTAACTTATTTTGGCAAAATAGATTAGAATCTTAATATAGGCCATTAAAGTTGTGCTTAAAATATGGATAGGCGTATAGAGATGACATGAAATGACGGGGAAAAGTTAAGAGCCAGGTTTTAACTTTAAACTTGCACGACGGCTCAGTGGCTCAGAAAACATGAGCTATCCAACAAAACTTTTCTAAAGTTTAGAAATATGTCTCAGTGACATAATCGCAGAGTCAAGCTGGCTTCCACTAAACGGTTGAGTTTGAATCTTAAAGATTTTTTATTTTTTTGTTCCAGCCACTGCAGGTAGAAAGAAGTGTCAGTCCTTTAGAAGGACTCGCTGTCAAGTGACGCATTTATTGATGAAGACGATCAATAAGAGGAGATGGCCACAGCAGGATCACAACAATTGCCATCAAATGTCTCATTTCCAGTGTCAAATTTCTCCAAAGGGCTCATTCACAGCACTGTACATTATGTTCTACCAGCCATATTCACCAGCAAGTGAAAGGGTCGTATTTTGAGAGCTGGGGATGATTCTCATAATTACTATGACAGCGTAATGGCCCTCATCTATGCTCAGTTTATTATACATTCCTATATGCTAAAATCAGCCTCAGTCGCAGAGCTTAAACGCATCATTAGCACCTATTTCTGTGATGGTTTACCCACAGCGTTTCAGTGCAGAACTGAATTGTGACCAAATTCAGATATTTATCAATTAAAACCCCTTTATAGTACACTATACTTCTCTTGTGCACTCTCATTTATAGAAAGGACACATTCCTGTTAGTTGTGAGAGTGTATGAACTCTTGGTATGCCATTAGAGATAATGAACAGGCATTCTTTTACATACATTTACATAGCATCAATGAGCTACGCCGCTCAAAGGCATTTTTATTAATCCTACTTCTGTTAATTCCATGTGCGTTTATTTTCGTTTGTTTGGACTTCAAATAAAAAGAGGGCAATTGAAATTGAATTGACAATTGAAATTGCAAACTAGAACTAGATGTTTATGTTTTGTGAAAAAAACAGGTGATTGCTCATGCAAAAGTCACTGCCATGATGCTAGGATGCTGTAGAAGGTTTCCAGGATGTTGCTATGTTTTTTGATGGTTGCTAGGATGTTGCAATGTGATTTTTCTATGATATTTTGGTATTTTGATATGGCTTTTTCACCTATTTTATCACCTGCCAGCAGGGCTTGACATTAACACCAGCCAGGTGAATTTCAGAATTTGGTGGGTTGAATTGTATATATAATATATACATTTTTCAATTGTAGTCTTTTAAAAAGGCATCTGAAATAATAAAAAATATACATATACATATCGATACTGAAATATATCTGAAACGCAGACTATATACACGATACCAGCTGCGCTTTCTCGCTCTCTCATCTCTCCGAGAGCGAGTTGACACACAGACCCGCCTCCCCTTACACTCGTTTCATTTGCTCTGAATGAATATTGTTGGTGTTACAGGGTTTGAATTGCGCTTATTCGCTTATTGACCTTAAACCGTCAAATACACACAAAATAATGTCAATATGCGAATACTTGGTGAGTATTCACGTAAACACAGTCAGGTATGTTTTAAGTAAATGTAAACAGTTGTGAAATAATTATTTGTGAAATTTCTGAGTGAAAATTGTTTCAAAGCCATTTTTTTCAGTGTAGTTAAGTGTACATTAAAATAATTTCTGTTACAAAAAATATTTTTTAAGGAACGTGGATTAGAAACTATTTTAGAATAATAGTAACTGAAAAAAATCCTTTTTAATTGTTCTATAAGTCGGAAAGGTTATTTTCAAATGCTGCTAACGGATTAATAATTAATAATCTGATTTTTCATTCCGATAATTTTTCATGAAACCAAAACTAAAAAAAATATTGTCTTTCTCCATGGCTTACAGCTTAGTTCTAGTGGCAGTATAATATTTATAATGTTTGAGTGAATTTTATTTTTGTTAATTGTTTGAGTGTAAAAATACAGTTTTGGCCAACAAACCAAAATCTTATGCCCGAATGTAAGTTATTATAAAGTTGATGATTACTAAAAGTATTTAATATAACTTCACATATTGTATTTTAGCAACATAATTCATGCAAGAAGATACAGTTTTAAAATAAAGCTTTAAACTTGATTATTGATGCCTATTAAAGGCCTTTTGCATTCTTTGGCTTCAGACATCTCTGTACTGTGTTTGGCGAGTACAGTAATGTTTGTATATCTTCTCTCTCTCTCTCTCTTCAGTGCTTTAAGAGAACAAGCAGTTTGGGGTTGCTGAGCCAACACATGGCACACCTCCAACTTCCTTCTCTTACTCAGACAGTTTAAGGCATTCTGCACACACACATATTCGTGCACATGCCGGTTTCTCATCCTGCCTATCCCAGGAACATTCAAATCTGTGCGGAATGGGACTGTTGCAGCTCTGGAAAATTCTGATTAAACTGTCTATTACAGCTGAAATGAGGCATATCAAAACAAACAGGAGCACGCTTGATGGATTTTTACATGTATTTAGCAGTCTGGTCCTCTCAGGAGGGCAGAGGGCTCAATTATTACATGTATATATTACATGTATGTATCAGTTATAAAAATGTCAATTGTAATGGATCTTGATTTATCCTGCCTTAACACAACCTTCCATGTGTCAGACCTACACTTATAACAACATGATGCTATAGAACTCATTTAAAGTCTGGATTTGTTTGCATTAAATATGCTGTTTATATTCCAAACCCAGTAGACATTAAATTGAGGATAGGACTATTGCATTCATTTTAAAATGATGAGCTATGTAAATACAGCACATCACAAATAAAGTATGAATATAAGTAAGTTAATGACCATTTATTTATTTACTTATTTTAAATGTAGTTATTTCTTTATTTTATTTTAAATTACCTTTTGATGCATAGTGTATACTAATTTATGAAATAATTTGGCCACTTATGTAAATACACTCTTATTTTAAATATACTCTACTCAAAATATATAATTTATATATTTCCTTTCTTGTTCCATACATACTGTAAGTTATGCAATAATTTGATGACCATTTATTTAGTAATTTATTTGTTTGAATATACTTGAATTTTACATAAACTTTAAATATAATTATTTAATTTGCAGTGTAGCTGTGATTTAAAGCTAAAATTTGGATTTACCAAACACTAAGAAATTACAAAATTCACATTTCTTCATTAATTCAGCTTTTCACTCAATTGTTATTCCATATTAGCAATAGAAAAAAAAATCACTAGTGGTCTTAGACATTTGGACCCTTCTATTGCGTGCTCAGTCCTGAATGATTAATTTAGGTGACTGGGCAGCCCATAGTTACTTACTCATGCTTACTAATATGTTCATTGTGACAGACAGCGTTGCTCCGGGGAGAGCAGCTTTTACTTTAATGCAACGCTGTAAGCCTTTGTGAGATCGCCTGGCAAAGAGGGTCGACATGTAAATCTAATGTCGAAGTGCTTGGCTTTCCAAGGAACTGTTTGCAAACGGGATCTGTAGAGATTGGATTCTCGGGCTAGTTAGTCATCATCGTTACTACATGCTTGGAGGAATGTAGTTGGTTTCTTGCTCAGCTCCTCCGAGGCAAAGCTGAAGAGAATGAAGCTATTTTTGAGGCAGAGAGGAAACACTCATGCATAGTAAAAAGACGGATTATCCATACAGACAACTATAGAGATGTATCGGGTGGATTAACGACGGTGATTATGCTCAAAACGCATTGCCAAGCACGCTGATTTAATGAAACGCGTTTTCCAATCATTGTACTTTCTGTTTAACAAGCAGTTCTCTTTTAGTCCTCCACTTTGTTTGTTGGCATGCATTTGGTCCTTTGAGAACAAATGGTTACAAAAATGAGCAGAACATTTCACCCCAAAATCAAAAGAATGTTTTTTGTTTTTTTTGTTTTTTTCTGGCAGGTGCCATTATTTTTTATGACAAATAAACTTGCAAAAGTTACTATATTACAGTAATTGAGACAAATTACTAAAAGTAAGATGCATTATGGTAATGTGTGTTAATGTGCATTACACTTAATTAAAATAATGTATTTATTTTTTACATCACAGTAATGAGACTCTGGTAGGAACATAATTTTAATTGTACTAAACATAAGTTTTATCTTTATGAATATATATATATATATATATATATATATATATATATATATATATATATATATATATATATATATATTGATTTTGGTGTGAAATATGGCCTGGACATGTTTTCACAACATTACCTTAGAAATATATATTTTTTTAATAATTTTACCAAAATGTCATGTATTCAAATTCAAAGTCCAACCATACTCTTAAGAATTTGAAAAATCCACCACTATAAAGGATTTTCTTTTCTTCACTGTATACGTGTCGTGCACACCTATTTTTAAGTCACTCCAGGGGAGAAAATATTATCTTAGGCCTCTGAAGTGCTCGATACATTTTTTACTTTCCATCATGTCAGTTGTGAAAGGACCATTAGAGCGTTTGTCATTAAACTTCTCCCAGTGAAGCGCTTAATGAACTGAGAGCCGCAGCTCCAGTCCAGCAGTTCAACTAATCCAGGAGAGTCTCTGTGGATGCCATCACCTATAGCAACAAAGCCAGAGGCTGTTCACTACTGGGACATAGGCGTATTCATGCTCAGATATTATGTCCTCACCCATCCCTCTCCTTTTTTTAATTGGCTATGGTCCTCTGTTCTCTTGTGTGTGCTAACCTAGAGGACAGGAAGTTCTCCCTGTGGAACAAGAGGGATTCAGGGACAGTTCCAGGATTAGTAAAGGACATCATCAGTAGATAGAGGCAATAAAGCGCAACAGTGACCACTCACATGTTCTTAGTTCACATTTATTATGTCACGTCTTTTATTTTGAAGTCCGTGTTTATTGGTTCATGTGTTTATGTCATGTGATCTCTGTTTTGTTTTCATTGGGTCCCTTGCTTCGTGTGTCATGTTCTGATTGGTCCATTGTCCTGATATCTTGTTAACAGTCTTGTTGTTTCATTGGTTCACGTTCATTAGTTCCATCTTGTCATTGGTTGTTTTGGTCGTGTGTTCCCCGCAGTTTTGTATTTAGCCCTCAAGTTAGCCATGTTTGTTTGTCATGCATTGTTCTCTGCTGTTGGTGAGTTTTGTAAAGTCTCCTTATGCTCAAGTCAAGTTCAAGTCTGTCATTGTTTAGTTCTGTTTAATTTGTATTTAGTTCTACTTTCAATTAACTGCACTTGGGTTCGTTCATCTCCCCTCTCAAAGGACTTAAACGTTACATCCAGAAGTATATTTCCTATTAATTGTTTCTTTCCACAAGGATTTAAAAAAGAGTTCTAAGACATAATCAAACCAACCAGCTGTGAGATGAATCGCAGTTTTTCATTTTATTTGAAGCCAAAAAGTATTTGAAAAAAGACAAATGCTTTTATAAGCTAATAATTGCACACATCCCATTGCGAATGACAATGTCGAATCAAAACGGTGCAAAATATAAAACTACTAACTTAGAATCTTTTATACAATATAATACAATATATTTCACGTTTATTGCAAAATATTTAAATAAATAACTTGTTTGAGAGTATAGTAAGCTGCTTCAATTACATTATTCAGTGCTTCTTGGTAGTAAACGGCCCCTTATGACTTTTGATTCATTTGATTGTTAAAAATCAATGTAGGAAAAAAATGTAACCCTATCATTGGGGATGTATTAATAAAGGAATGCGAATCCCAAGGATACAGCTTTTGTTTGCATTTGAATTGAAAAGCAAAAAAAAGCACATGGCCAAAAAGACACCGTGGGTTCAAATGCTTGACATAGATGGCTCCTACTTCTACTCCACAGAACAGAAACAGATGCAGCCTGCAGTGTCACCCTGTTTTATCTCATCACATTGAATTCATGGCCTAATGTAATCTGCAAATAAACACTAAAGCTTAGAGAGACCAGAGAATGAGTCAGTGGCCTCTGTTTGACTGACAGAGGAAAAAAAGAGCTCAATTTATTTGAAAACACTATAATCTGGCCAACATATTTCAATGAAATACTGTATAGACAACAGCTTTTTTGTGTCTGTAACATGCCACCATTATAGAGGTCATGCAAGCTTATTGCACTGTCCATAGAGAATTTAATAGTGAAGTGTATTTTTTTTTTAACCAATGTTAGAAATTCAGTTTTTTTGTCTGAATTGCATGTTTAGGCAGTACAAATACATTGGCTATTTTTTAGCATGGAGATTATTCTCTGGTTTTAAACCGAGTTATTGATTTGATTCGGCTCCATCTTTTGGCACTGCGAGTGTAAACAGCACTTGTAATAATATGGCAGTTTTCTTTCCATCCATGCTCAGAGATCAAAGTAAGCTTCTGATTCGTGGCCACTGGGCAACTTCCACTCGGCCATCCACAGACTAATCACTAGGCGTCCGTCTGACAGATTACAGCCCTTCTGGACGCTGCGGTCACAACTAAACCCACAGGGAACTCTGGCTAATCTGAAATGCCCTGTGAGCATATGTGTAAAGTCCACCGATCTAAAGCTCTAAGCTTTGCTCGTTTTATTCCATCTTTTCCTGTTCATTTATAGTCTGTTGATTGTATTACCCATCAATCAGGCGGTGGCGCAGTCTGCCGTTCAATTGTCTGTTGAGGATGTGGTGCGTGAGTGTGGATAATTGTGAGTCAAAATGGTGCAATCGCTAAAACTGCCAGGACAAAGACCTCGCAGTTTGTAATTAATAGCAAAGGGATTATCAAATGCATGCAACAAACAGGCTTGAGGATTTCTCTGCTGAAATGTTCATTTTTAAGAGACAGTTTTGTCTTGCTAGCGATAAAAAAATAAACTGCATTGTTTAGGTTTCTATAAACAACTCCAAAATGACCATGGTTTTTACTACATGTTTATGCAGACAAGGTTATCTGGAACAGAGAGGATTACGGCTGTAAATAAGGATTTGAATAATGTGAATATTACGGCAGGATGTTTGGCGGCTGATAATGCCACATTTATTTACCGCTTTCTCACGTTTGCACGTTTGCAATCCCTCCAACTTTGCAAGGTTACTTTTGCAATATTAATGGACTTCTTATTCTCATAAGCCAAGGACTTAACCGTTATTTTGATTCCGGTGGAAGTAGTTTCTCAGAAAACTGGGAACAAATTTACAGTGTGCTTCATCTAATCATCGTTCTCATCCTACAGCCTTTCACATTTTACTGGCATGTACCAGAATGAAATAATCTTATAACTTTTTTTTAAGTCAACATGAAATCAAAATGTACCCTATTTGTTTTTGTGTACATGTTCCTGTTCTTATTTATATTTTTTAATCAAGCCCTCCTGTCATATAGAGACTACAGGATCTTGTAGGACAAAATGAAGTCCTTACATCACGTTACAAATGTGAAATATGTCTTAAATACCATTTCATGTTGTCTTCGCCCTCTGCTCTGTCAACATGTAATTACATCTTTTGTGCATCTCTGCTCCCTGACTTGAATGAAAGAGGTCAACAGAAGATCAGAGTCTCTAACTGTCAGAACGGCTATTGACGGCTCACCTACCGTGGAGGAAAAGGTCTCTCAGCTTTGAAAGAAAACATAATGATCATGGATGTCAAAATGCCAAATCGCAGTTGAGAGATTTCTCGACAGCCTCCTCCATTCCTCTGGTGTGCGCTGTAATGGCGTCCTTGTTAATGTCAGGCCCATCATGGTTTGCATGATGACACTATTTTCAATTTCCATTTATTAATGCCTAGACACATGGAAATGTCTTATCTAGGGGAGATTAAATCAGTAGTGTATACAGAGAGTGTCGAGTCAAGTCACCTTTATTTATAGCGCTTTATACAATACAGATTGTTTCAAAGTGATAACAGGAAAATAATGCATTTTGGCGGTTGTTTAGCTGCAGTGTTGAGTGAATACTGTGGTTAGGTCCCATTCAAAGTCCTCTAAGTGCAATATATACATAGGAGGGTAATGTTTAAGTAGTTTAAATGTAAGTACAGAGATGATACAAATTACTCAATCCCACCTTAATAGTGTCTGATTGCAGCAGTGACAATTAAGTACAATTCATTTCCTCTGCGGATCCCACTCCGGGGTGAAGACTAAATTACCGTTTAGGATGTTAGTATGTCATTACAGGTCCTGTTTTTAGCAGGGTCCCAAGACAACAATCATTAAGCTATTTAACTAATGTTTAGTGTAGGAAACAGCTTCAGTAAAGGATGTACAGTAGCTTTAAAGTATATAATAATAAGAGCAGTTTATTTAACTAATATGTTCACTTAGTATGGTCACTTTCCATAAAATCTCTTAAAATACTTTTGTCTGCCACTAGTGCCATATCAAACTTCAAAAAAAAAAAAAAAAAAAAAAAAAAAAAAAACCTTAGATGAATTTAAATGTTATGCAATGATTTGTAAAATTTAATTAATTAATTAATTAATTAATTAATTAATTAATTAATGTAATTTATTTAATTACAATAATAATTTTTTTAACTAATTTAAAAATATTGATATTATTAATTGCATATATATTTATATATATATGATTAATTGCAATTAATTGGCATATGTAATTAATTTGATTACATGAACACATTTTTAATTTATTAATGTAATTAAAATCCATTTAATTTACAATTGTTTACATAGGATTAGTTGTGTGATATTTGTGATTAATGTGATTACTATTAATTTAATTACATGAATACATTTGTAATTTATTCATGTAACTAAAATCAGTTGAATTTAAAAATGTTGCTCTATGTGATTAACTGCATGATATGTTTAATTGCAATTCATTTGATTACGCATGTCATATTTTAGCATGTCATATTTTTATTACATAATTAAATTGTTTTAATTGATTGACTCTAATAATAGTACACTCTTGTTTTCTTTTTTGCATTTTCTTTCTTTTATCCAATGGTTGCCTCTCTTTGGTCTCTGAAGCACTATAAGCAGTTTCTAAGTTGAGTGCACTGAGATCTGGAGGATTTGGAAACCAAGATCATAATTCGCCTCTTTGGGCACCTTTACGCATCACGGCAGATTATTTCCTGTCATGTTCATTGACAGCTTCCTGCTGCTCATTTTTGCTGCTTCCTTTTGATCTTACAAAATCCCTAAGCTGTTGAAGTTACCGTCTTCATCCAAAGACGAAATGTCTAAAAGCATTTGCCGTGTTGAGCTGAATATGCCGTCCATCGCTAAAAACAAGAGATTTTGGCTTCTGTGGAGTCTCATCTTTCGCTTTCATATTCTACATAGAAGTATTGTCTTATTTTGTGACTTTCTTGCTGGTATAGTCGATTTCCTGGTGGGTTGACTGACGGGTACAAATGAGTGCAGTGTATATCCCACAGCCTTCTGAAGTTTTGCTGATGTCACTCACGAACAGATAAGCATTATGAGAGCGCAGGAAATGTTCTACTACCTTTGTTCAATTTCACACGCTTTATGAAATGTCAGGTCTGGCTTCTCATCTGAGCGCAACACGAGCAAAAACAACTCGAATTTGAGCATTACCTGTTCTGTTTATTCTAGGCATCACAACAAAACACGAGCTTTGATCTAATACCTTCACCAGTGGCCGGTTCTGACATCTAGTGATTTTTTTGGGGGGCCCTTTTTTTGGGAGTGTTGGTTCAGACACATTTCCCAGAGTACTAGGGTAATTTACTTCTCAATGTCCACTAATGGAGAGTTCTTGATCTCCTGACCTCTCTTGGCCCCCAAAATCAATATGGCGCTCAATGGAGTCAAAGCCATAAAGGCTTAATTCTTTTAGTTTTTTACATTTAGGGTTCCCTCACCAGAGGAAAGGACTTAATCCTACTGTTTGATTTGTTGGAGCAGCTGTGTAAGCTGTAATAAGAACATTAAACATCTCAGCCTGACCTTAACCAAGAGATTGACTGTTCCACATCTTTCTTTACAGTATAGGTCAGAATGCTTGAATCAAATGACAGACTCGTTCAACACGCCCCTGGGAGACTCTAAATACCGTGTGAACATTTTCCTGCCTGAAGTGTGTATGAGAAATATTTGAACTAGATATGCCCAATACCAGTTTGAATATCAGCCAATATTAGAGTTTTTTTTTTGTATTTATAGATGTCTGTTGATATTGGATATACTGCGAACTTATTTCCTCTATTTTTAACATTTAGAATACCTTTGCAGTCATTAAACGCTCACTTAAAATGAATCTATAGAAACAATATAATACCATTGATACATGTAATCTTAAAGCCAATCTTTAGGGTCAGTAAGTTGGGCTTGGGGTTATGGTTTTATTCAGCAAGGATGCATTAAATTGATCAAAACTGACAGTAAAGACATTTGTAAAAGATTTCTATTTAAAATAAAAAAAATTTTTTTTTCTATTCATCAAAAAAACCTGAAAAAATTATCATGTTTCCACAAAAAATATTAATCAGTACAACTGTTTTCAACATTGAAAATAATAATAAATGTTTCTTGAGCACCAAGTCATAAAGATTTCTGAAGGATCATGAGACACTGAAGACTGGAGTAATGATGCTGAAAATTCAGCTTTGCCATCAATTACATTTAAAAAACAGTTATTTTTAATATGTACGAATATTTCACAATCTTGCCGTTTTACTGTATTTTTGATCAAACAAATGCAGCCTTGGTGAGTATAAGAAATGTTAAATAAAATCATACAAACTTCGGTACAGTATATTCATTAATTGAATTTTAATATCAGCCATTTATCGGTTATGGTCATATTATGTTATGGCTGATTTTATATTGTTTTGGCCCAGATTTTAATATAAACTTTTAACATAAACTCTAAACTCCGTTTGCAAGGTTTAAAATGAATCCTGCAGGTCTGGGCTAAAATTTCTGATATCAAAAAGTACAATAAATAAAACAGAATAATAAACTCATGTGAACCAGATATTGAGCACAAAATGGAAACCTTGAGAAATGTTTGGCGCCACAGAGATCTTTCATCTGTTGCACTTGACTGCATGAAAGCTCTGTATCTTTCCAGAAGTGTCATTTATACATCTCTGATCTCATAACCCTCCATGTTAGAGCTTTGGAAAATGAGGAAAGCGAGAGAGATGGAGGTGTAGATACTGGTGGGTTTTGGGGTTAAAGGAAAGGTGTCTCTCCGGTCGCCTGACAGAGGCAGTGCAGTGGAGTGTGACCACATGACAGTTTGAGGGCATGGTGAATCCCGCTCTTTCTTCTGTTCGTGATACACGGCAGCTTCAAACCACAATCCCATCTCATAAGAGGGTTTCGAACAAGCCAATACTCTCCAAGGAGAAGGCCTTATCTGTAGATTTACACACTCCCCACTCAGTGTAAATTTTGTGTCACAAATGTGTCTGTCAGCCAAAAAGGAAAAGAGCAGAAGAGCTTGTTGTACTGTAGGCTTCCTCAAACTATTTCTTGTTGAACTGTTTTAAAGAAAATGTGTTCCTAAAGCTAAATCAAGCAAGATGAATGCAAAACCAAACTAAAATAAATGCCTAAAATAAAATGATTACTATGCATGTAATTAATTATAACACTTTTGGCCTTTGCATTAAACACATCTTGTGATTGCATAAGGACACTGAATAAAATGACTTTCGGTGTTAAAACATATTCTTAAAACTCAAAAATGTGACATGACACGTGGACATTTTGATTGGGTTATCAAGTGGAAATTGTATTTTATTTAGGGCTGTCAAACGATTAATCGCGATTAATCGCATCCAAAATAAAAGTTTGTTTTTACATAATATATGTGTGTGTACGGTGTATAATTATTTTCTATATATAAATACACACACATGCATGTATATATTTAAGAAATATTTGCATGTATATACTGTGTATATATATTTATATTATATATAATTTATATTATATATAAATATTTTATATATAAATAACACATTTTTCTTAAATATATATGCATGTATGTGTATTTATATATAGAAAATAATTATACTCCATACACACACATATATTATGTAAACACAAACTTTTATTTTGGATGCGATTAATCGCGATTAATCGTTTGACAGCCCTAATTTTATTATTTTAGATACACGTTTATAAATAAAAGTAATGGTAAGTGAACTATTAATGTGTCATTTTAATTTAAAAAAGATTTACTTTATTTTATATACACACACTTTTATATATAAACAGTTATATTAAGTAAACTTGATGTGTAATAATAATTTTTATTATAATTAATTATATTTTAATAATATTTTTTATGCACACTGCTTACATAAACTGTAATATTAAGTTAACTATTTATAGTATATGTGTTATATTTGTTTTACCATATTTGTTTTATTTTATTTACCAGCAAAATGGATTTTTGAATAGTAAATATCTTTAATAATCAACCCCTCAAGGTGTGG
Source organism: Squalius cephalus (assembly GCF_949319135.1). Lineage (NCBI taxonomy): Eukaryota > Metazoa > Chordata > Actinopteri > Cypriniformes > Leuciscidae > Squalius > Squalius cephalus. Next base: position 45,732,390 of record NC_137125.1, read on the forward strand.
CATGTGGAAAACTTTATGAATGATGGGCTTTACGGGTTTGCTGAGCTTCCTGTGGGTCAGATTGCGTACTAATGGCCCACTCTCTGTATTAAAGCATTTTCCCACCACTTCTGTTAAAACATCTTCATAATTTCCATTTTGGGTACGGTGGAAACAGAGCAAAAGTGGGTCGACAAGGTACATCTGACTTTGAGATATGTACCCTACTTTCTCCTTCCACAAACCAACAACAAATCACCTCATCTATATCTTTAGGTCTATCGAGAGCTTTCCCGAAATGAATGAAATTGCAACGTATTGCATTACACCTTCCATATCTGGCTTTGACTTGACCTTAGCAAGTAGGGTCTGAGCAAAGGACATCACTATGGGATGATTACTGTTTGTACTGTTTACAAAGTGCTTGTCTCAGCAGTAATTGTTAAATTATACACTTATTTGTACTATGAAGGTAATTTGTCAAGCAAGTATGACAGTTTGAGATATTAATTCTTTAGTTGTGTTACAAGTACAGAATTTGTAGTCTCCTCTAATCACAGTAGTGGCATTTCTTAAATGCATCTTCAAATGTAGAGTAAAGCCATGTACTCACGTAGAGAGTGCCATTCATCCTGACGTATGGTCTTGGTGATGTTGTAAGAGAGATTCTTGGGTATTGTGGCTGAGGAGTAGTGGTACTTGATATAGGAGCATCTGGCAATGGACCCTGCAAGTAGAGAAGTAGAAAAAATGAGTTTAAGTACTGGTAAAATAAGTTTTGCTCATGGATGAACAGATAAACCAGAAATTATTCGTGTTTATGGTGAAATTGTGAATAGTATGTCTAAAAATGCTGACAAACAGTGTTGGGGAAAGTTACTTTTAAAAGCAAAGAGTTACAATATTGCGCTACTCCCTAAAAAGTAACTAATTGCATTACTTTTTATAGAAAGTAAAGTATTACATTACTTTTGTGTTACATTTTCTCACGTGGCTGAGGCTCGCTCTCTTTCAGGCATTGCAGGTGTTTTTTACAGAGAAGTTATTTTTGGAAGTGTTTACTTAAACAAACATGAACCTTCATTTTCCTTTAGAATATTATTGTATTCTGACCACTTCAAATAATTCCTGACAACTAATGCCATACAAAAGATCTACCAAAAGATTACCTACTGTACAACTCTTTTTAATTAAAAATGTTTTGTTACTTTTGAACTTTTTGTCTGTTCCCACACGTGCATGAGTGTACATGTCTCTCTTCACTGTTATGGAGAAGAGAGAGAATTTTAATTCAGTAGTTTAAAAAATGTTTGAACAAGTTAATTGAAGTGAAATGTAATGCGCATTACCTTTTTAAAAAAAGTAACTCAAATGAAAGTGGGTAAAGTAATACACTATAAAAAAGTAATCTGATTACATAATGCACATTACTTGTAATGCATTACCCCAAACACTGCTGACAAATATGACAAGATAACATGTCAACTTATTGCATTGACAAGGAGAACAACAGTAGATACTGTATTGATTCCGATGGAGATAATATTGTCTTCATTTTCCAGATATACATCCCACACACTCCTCCAAGAGATTTCCATTTCATTTCACTGTATTTAGCACGACCAGAATACAAATCTTCACACCTTCGATTGTTGTAATTTTTTTCCCTTTTCTCCTTCACTTTGAGAGATTACAGATCCCATTTTTTTTAGCATTCCAGGAGGCTTTTTCAACATTTACAAAGTCGTGTGATTTGTGTTTCTCTTTGTTTCTAATCAAACAGTGGTTTCCTGTAGCTTGTCACATCTGAATTCCCTCTGGTTTCAGTGTATTTTGAGGCTTTTTGGTCGACAGCATATCTCTCAAGCTTTGAGGAATGAGTTATGCGGCGTCGTGTCTGAAATTATTTCATTTGTGAGCACTCTGAAGCGCGTTTGTGAATGATATGGCCTTTAGAATGAGGCTTGCACACATCCTCCCCTTTCGACAGGAAGATGATGTGCTCATGTGTCTTCAGAGCTCACGCACATGCACTGATCAGCAGTGGAAAAGGGCTGACAAAGATAATGATACATATTTCTGTGTCCTTATGGTACACGGCAGCAATCATTCCAGCTTGCACTATTGTCCAGGATATCATTTCCTGTTGATTATGAAACTCTGCAGATAGAAAATGGCAGCCTGTACCATCCAGAAAAGAGAATTATAGTCCCAATGCTCTACTCTGTCTTCCATTATCTCATTCCTCCAGGAACCAATAGACCAGCTAAAATCTATGTTGTGTTACTGAGGGAAGTTCTAGTGTCACATTGATTAACAAATCATTATTGTCGGAAGTTGAGAATGGATACGCTTGAGTGGAACTCTACTTGTTTCATTGGTCATAAAGTGGCGAGCCAACACATAACCACATAATATATTTATTTAGGGGTGTAACAGTACATGCATTTGTTTTTTACTATTATTACTATAATTTTTTCTAAAATCATATTTGTTATATGTTTTCACTATGTGTAGTGCCACAGTATTTACAGCTTGTGGGGAAATCAATCTACAATGGCTTACTTATAGGTGTCTTTGCATATTGTGTGGGATAGAAAATGACAAATTTCATGTTTAAACATGGCTTACACTGGGTTTAATGAGCAACTCCACGAACATCTCCTGTTACACAGGCTTGTAAGACAGATTGTTCTTGGCCCTATGCATCCCTGTGGGGCAGAAGCTGATCGGGTCAGCGACCGAGTGTAAACCAAAACCATCTTTCTTCCAGGCTGACCAGACAGCATGTGTTCCTGGGTATAGATTTTTTGATGGCCAAAGCCTGGGAGAGTTGAATAGATTTTAAATACTCTGAATAGATAGGGCATAGCAGAATGGCAGTGTCACTGGGACCACAGTACTTACTTTGATTTGGATGTGTGACTCAAATACAGAATTGCTTAGTTTAATTGGGGACGTTGACTTGTGAGCTTCCATCCCCTTTTACACCTTTCAACATTGTATAAATGGTAGTGGAAGCCTAATAGAGTGTTTGCTTTAGTTAAAAAAAAAAAAAAAATCAATTTACAGAACAATCTACGTTAATGTTAAGCTGCACTCCAAGTTATACCAGCTTCAACTGTTGATAAAAGGCAGGATGGATCCATACTTTCATGTTGTTTACGCCCTACTATCTGAATGTCACAGCAGAAATCAAGGCTCATCAGACAAGGCAACGTTTTTCCAATCTTCTATTGTCCAATTTTGGTGAGCCTGTGAATTGTAGCCTCAATTCGCCTGTGTGAATTGTACACTCACTGGCCACTTTATTAGGTACACCTTGCTATAGTAACGGGTTGAACCCCCTCTTTTGCCTTTAGAACTGCCTTAATTACAATTAATGATCATTTTAAAACATAAAATAATTGTTTTAATATAAAGTATCTGCTTATTATCATGTTTTGAACTAATTAATTGTTAAATAGTCAGCTCTAGTGCGCGTGTATATTTTTACAAGGGCTGTATATTCTTACAAGGGCTGCATATTTAATTTAATTTTGTACAATTTTATGTACAGTACAAAGAGAGAATCAGCAAGTAGGCTACTATTTCTTTGGCAAACTCTCCTGTGCTGTCTGCTTTTCTGCTCATTGTGCTAATCTAAAGTCTGCAGACAGGCATTTGGGAGACTGGGGAGAGTCTCTTACTTATTTATGAATCTCCAGCCTGTCTCACTTTGCTTTAACTATCATAGAGAGAAAAAGGACATTTTAGGGTTTTTTTTTTTTTCTTCTTCTTCTTTATTTTACCCTGCAAGGGCATTTTCAGCTGTTTACTCAAGGATTAATCACTGCCATTATCCACAACTAATGTGTCTGCTCAGACGAATTTCAAAATAAATAAATAAATAAATGGATTTTAAATAATCCATTTGCGACACGTTTCACACATTGCCAGCCGAAGTGCGAAGGCACCGTTACAAAATTAATCACCCTTGAACCTCATCTTTTAATTTCCTCTGGATCCTTTGGAATGTCACTTTGCCATTTTTCCAATGTCTTTGTCAATAATTCATGAGCCCTTCTTCACTTCACGTTTTCACTCCCTCTGGCCAACACATGCCTCCCAATGAGCAAAACCATTCTAAGTAAAACCTCAGATGCACAATATCGACAACTCAGTAAGATAGAACTATTATACTTGAGGAAGGACTGCATGTCAGTAAGGTAACAGATTACAAATAGCCTGACATTTGACTTGTCCTGGGATCAATGATATGTGTCCAGTGTTCTCATTACATGTAAACTGGATCAATGCTGTGTGGTGTACCATAATATCACTGAGGTTCATGCAAAGTCACCAGTGTTGCAGCTTTAATATTGCAAAGGGGATTAACTTGATCTCCCCTTTAAAAGTGGCACAGATATATAACACATTAATTTTTACGTAATATAAGAGCAGAAGTTAATATGCTCTAACAGGTCATTTTAAAACAGTAAATAATAAAACCGTGTGTCACAATTAGCACAACTGTTTATATATTTAATAACTCTGGATCCTTGTAAATATGTGCTTTGGAGTCAATAAAATTAATCAAATTGTTTGTACATATAAGCCTATTCAATGTTTATTTTATTTTATTTTATTTTATTTTATTTTATTTTATTTTATTTTATTTTATTTTATTTTATTTTATTTTATTTTATTTTATTTTATTTTATTTTATTTTATTTTATTTTATTTTATTTTATTTTATTTTATTTTATTTTATTTTTTTATTTTATTTTATTTATTTTACCGGCTACTCAAAAATAAGTTAATAAATGGGGAAGAAATGATCAGTGTTATTTTAGTATCATTGAGCTAATATTATATTATATTATATTATATTATATTATATTATATTATATTATATGTAAAAATATATATTTTTATATTTTCCATTTTAATTTTAATTAAAGTAATTTTGTTAAGATAAAGTTAAAATAAAGTGTGTCTATCTATATAGTTTTTATTCATTTTTATTTCAGTTTTAGGCATTTTAGTACATCGATCTAATCTAAATGAAAATATATAGGCTAAATTTTTAATTATTTCATTTTGGTTATATTAAAATATTTTGCCACAGAAAGCCACATTTGATCAATCAAAATCAAGTATTCCAAAGACCTGTGTAATAAATGTAAATATCTGACATACTTCAAGTAATTGTACATCCCCATACATATTTAATATGTAGGGCATTGCAAGAATTACTTCAAGACTGCTTTATTAGAGTCAAAAAGGCATGTCAAATTGTAGCAGTGGATTATTCTTGAATCTTGACCTCTCTGTCAGGAGCTATTCGGCGTCAGTGCCGCTGACTCCAGGAGTGCAGTGCGCACACTGAACTGAACCGAGGGCTGTATCCGCTGGTGATGTAGTTGTTTGCTAAGCAGTAACGCAGTTGTGGAGGCGAGAGTGATCAGGTGCTGGGGCTGATGTGATGCTTTTCATATTTATTTCCATTAATCATAAACTCCCCCCTCTGCTACAGGCCTGTAGCCATGCTGCCAGCATGTGCTGCAATTCCCTTTGTTAAGTGGCAAGCATTACTCATCATTACGCTGTTCATGTTGCCTTAGTGTTCGAGTCAAATACAGTGCTGTTTCTCAGAAGAATGACAGATCGATTTAGTGTTTGTATGCAATTATAGTAATAATTGTAATGTAATCTTCCTTTTTTGGGGGGGGATACACTAAACAACTTCATTATGCCAAGGATCGCTGAAAGTGATGCTTTTATAGGACCTCCTTCTTAAAACATAAAGGCTGCTATATATTTTCATGTATAGTGTGAGAACAATACTCTGCAAAATATTAATTCCTTAGCTTTTTTACTGTCAGTGTACTAAATCTAAGGGTACGTTTACATGACAACGATATGCTTAAAACGGAGAAGCTTTTAGACGACACCATTGTCAAAACAATCCCTATTCACACGTATCCGTGAAAACTGCTAAAAACGCTGAAACACTCTACTGAAATAATATTATGTATAAATCTGCAGAGAAACATTTGTTTATATATTGAATACCTCTAGATCATTAGAAGGCTAAAATGTACCAAATAGTTTATTTACATATATTCAAGACTATTTTATATTGTTTTTGTCACAGTTGGGTTGCAATAAACGAGTAGAAAAGGATCTAAATGTAGCAGTTAAACTTGTTAAAACAAAGAACTCAGGGAACTAGAAACATAACACAAAGTAGTACTGACAATGAAATGAAAGAAACACAGGGATTAAATAGAACAAAGCAATCAAAGAAACGTGAAACACCTGTGACCACTGAATCAAACCATGTGTAACCTAGGAGACTAACAGGCAGGGAAACAGAGGATGACGGAACTAATTAACAGAACAAGAAAACCAACCTAGAAACAGACATGAACAGAAAAGGATAGTAAAAGCAATCTCTAAACATGAACAAACTCAAAACGTGACAGTTTTATTTAATATATTCAAGATTTTTTTTTTCTTTAATTTAATCTTTTAGTTAGTTATGTTTTGTTTTGTTTATAGTTTACTGATAATAACCATGCTTCTAAACGAGAAAAAATATACGAGGGGCATCATTATTTTTTCGCGGTCACTATACAAAAGCATTTGTCCAAAGAATGCCACCTTAGACCAATTAAATTTATTTTCAAAATAAATTGTACAGTGCTTTCCCATTAAATATTGAGTTTTACAGAGAATATTGAACTGCAGTGAGAATGATAAAGTTGACGAGAAACTGGGTAGAAAAGATATATAGATATTCTTTACAAAATAATTGTGATGAATCTAATTTCCAACCAGTCTTGAGAATAGCAATGGTAGTCAATTATGTAAATATAATTTTTTTTCTTGCATTTTAACAAATTTCACCTTAAGCAGTTAGGTTTTATTTCCCCTAATTGCATGGTGTCTTAGAAAAAGCAGAGAATGAGTCCTGCAATTCCTAAAGCATTGTGCACTAGCAGACCTTTGTGAGATAGCAAAAGATCAACATAAGGCATGATACGAGTGCTTTATCAAAGCTGGAGTAAGCCATGCTTGACACTAACAGTCCCAGAGCGGCATTATCATCTAGCTGACTCATAGTGTTTGACCCGACACTCCACAATCTAATTATAAATGTGCCTCATGGTGGTCTCTGTCCTTATGATCAAGATAAAGGCTGTTGATAAAGACTGAGAGAGGCTTTTGGCATAACTCTGTCTATGAGTCAAGATTCTGCTTCACTCCACTGTGTGCCGTCACCCACATGCATATGGACTTCAAAGATCCCTGTCATCATACAATCTGTTTTTTTCTTTTTTTTTCTCTCGCTATCTCTCTTTGCCCCCAGTGTAATGGCTGACATAATGCATGTATGGCTTTATTATTTCAGTTAGGAGCATTGCTGGAAAAGCACAGTGCTATTATGACTGTGTACATCCGAGTAAATTTCCCTTTGTTTTTTGTTTTTATTGCAACTGAGTCAGTTTCTGTGCAAGCTAAACGGCACTTTCAGTGCACCTTAAAAGTAAAAGTCTTAAAAAAGATATATGCATAGTATTATTTCCACAAAAGGATATAGATAGATAGATAGATAGATAGATAGATAGATAGATAGATAGATAGATAGATAGATAGATAGATAGATAGATAGATAGATAGATAGATAGATAGATAGATAGATAGATAGAAGAAAGTGTAATTTTTCAAATCAAAATTTATGTCATTTGTTTAAATAACAGATCTATCCTGGTTTACTCATAAAATTCAGTTTTAATATATTTACGTGAAAAAGAAAGGACAATCTTTTGAATTCCATGGTTTTACGTATAATGGCGTAATAAAAAAAATCATCTGTCATGGTCTTAAACTTTGGTAAATACAACCTCAGATGAACCACAAGGCATGACATATTACACTGTGTCATTAATTACTTAACAAACATAAAGACAAAATGGAGAAGCCATGGATGACAAACTTCTTTTTCACATGACTGTATATATATTATTATGTTTTTTATATTTTTATACATAATAAAAATGATATATTTTAATAATTTATATATATATATGTATATATTTTTTGTATGTTTTTTTTTATTGATTTATTTATATATTTATATATATAAATACTCATACACATAGAGCAGTGCACAAAAAAAAGCACGAAAACAAAACTGCCATTTAAAAAAATATATATTTTGTATGCTTCAATACTAAATTCCAAAAGCAAAAATGTTCTCACACACTTTATTCCAGAGCAGGGTAACATGTCTCTTTGTGTGCCCACACTCTGTTTATTCCTCCAGACCTGTTTATCGCTGGCAGAGACAGGCACGTGGAGCTGCCAGATGGACGCTGTGGTGCAGTACGCGCCCTGGCCTCATTATTCGGTGACCCAGATTGCGGTCCATCCCTCCCCAAACCCAAACCAGACTGGATTATCGGCGAGATACACCAGTTAAGAGCATTGGTTGGTTGTAACGGGGAGGGATCTTATAACGGTCAAGTATTCTGACCCAGCTGATTTGTTTCATTGTCTCCATAATTACAACACAGCACATCAGCGCAAGGCTTGTGCAGGTAAAGCAGTTCGTTGCTGCAGGGAACGTGACAGATAGATTGTCTCTGCTTTTTCAAGTGAAGTGAAATTAATTCAGAGATGCTTCATGCAGTGGCTGAGCATGACATGATGATGAATGTAATGTGCAGTTAATTTTGCCAGTGCGCAAATGTCGTTGAGGACAATCTTGTTTACAGGTAACAGTGGATGCTGGAGAACTGTGAATGTCCTTTAAAAATACACTAAAGCTTGAATATAGTTGATTGTGATTGTTTTATGGCTGGAAGATAAAGCTGTTATGTCATCCATGAGCGAGTGACCAAGTAACCAAGTTGCTTTGGATAAAAGAGTCTAATAACGTAACATGTAAATATCTTTCAGACAAGTGAAACTGGCTTAAAATAAAGTGTGAACCTCGAAAGTTATAGTTATAGCCGACCCACACTGCAGAAGGCGAAAGGCATCGGAGCCACAGTTTCCTGTGATTGTGATACTTTTCTATGCATTGTTTGCAGTGTTTAGACTAAATTAGTAAGATTATTTAGAAATGAGTTTAGACTAATTAGCCCAATCAGACAACCTTGTACTAAGTTTACCCTTTTTTTGTTATAACGGGGAAGTTTTTTATTTAATTCGGTTCTGTTCGTTTCAATGATTCCTTTGCATATGTAAAAACCTTTACATATCTTTTTGTCATTTTGTGTTTCATTTTTATAGTAAATTACATTTTCATAATACACTACTGTTCAAAAGTTTGGAGTCAGTACGTTTTAGTTTTAAAGAAATTCATTTATTCATTAATAAATGTTTCTTCAGCATCAAATCAGAATATTATAATGATTTCTGAAGGATCATGTGACATTAAGAGTCATGATGCTGAAAATTCAACTTTTCCTCATATAAATTAATTACATTTTAAAAAAAATATTAAAATAGAATATTATATAAATATTTCACAATATTACTATTTTTACTGTATGTTTGATCAAAAATTGCAGACTTGGCGAGCAAAAGAAAATAATTAAAAAAATTAAAAAGTCTTACCAAACCACAAAATTTTGAACCATAGTTTATATATCTGCCAAAATATCATCATAATGAAAGAATATTTGTTCTTGAAACATTGTGAGAATATTATTGTCATGTTTAATTGTGTAGTATCAATAACTATTGTTTTATAACTATAGTTGCAACTTTTGCAATGGTACATTTTTGTGTGCTCCACTGTTTTATTTCCAAAGTTCTACAGTGAAGTGAATTGATTAGAACGATTCATTAAAAAGAATCGGTTCATTAGAATGACTCAATTGAATAGACTAGTGGTTGTACTGGAACAGTGTTAATGTTAAGACCATATCCATATTGAGTAGCTTACACGATTGCCTCCTCCTATACAACACTTGATATTCAGCTTTTGCGATCGAAGATCCATCGGAAAACAGTGTGGCATGCCTTCAGGAGCTAATGATAGGGAACAATGAGCCTGGTTTGCTATGGATCATGTTGAGAGTTTTACACTCCGCAGCATCATGCTGTCTTTGAAGGGCCGTGAAGGCTTCCCTCAGGAGTGGCTTGTCTCTTGTAATTCGCCAGAATCAGTATGGCAGAAGCCCTCAAGCCCACTGTGTTAGAGAATTAAGATGGATGAATCCGGGCTGGTGTGCGGCTCTTCGGCTCAAACTCACAGAGGGTGGAGGAACTCACTCTGATCCAGTGGAAAAATAAATAAATAGCCAATCTAATCACTCTTCAAAAGTCTGTGGGCGTGCAATAGCCCTAATCAGTCATGCATAATATGCTAGAGCAGCATTCTTCTTCGTAATGGTATTCATTTTATAACTAGGCTATAACCTTGTTTATTTAGTTAATTGGCACTCTTTTAAAGTCCATTTTCAGTCTTTGACAAGCTGTCTGATGCTGTTGTGAACGCCAGTCGCTGTGTTTGTCTTGGTCAGTTTGCATGTGATTAAGAATGAGACGATTATAAAAAAAGCATTAGCCTATTAATTATCTGTCGTCTGCAGGAGATGGAAGTATGGACAGACGTTACTGACTGATAGTATCTGGACACTGGCACAGAGCTGCTTAATTAAATGCCTGAAAACGGCTGCCAACGCACTGTCCTTCACTCCTGTAGGAGAAAACCTCACACTGCCATTAAATATTTTTTGCTGACACACACAGCAAATGGATAATGGCAGTCGCAATGCTAACTTGAGTCTCCCGTGAGATGCATTTAGTTTGAGGAGCCTTTGTCTAGAAGTTGAATGGGAAAAGTTGTCACTTCTCTTCTCTATATCTCGTTTTTAGAGTTAAATATATACTGAAATAAATGGGGGATGGGGGATGGGGGATGGGGGATGGGGGTCTCCAGATAGTCTCACTGTACAAAAAAAGTGAAGAAGAGGGGATGTTAATTATGCTAACAGACAATAGTACAAGTTACATTAACTTTTTTCCATATCAGGTGAAGTATATCAGACACAAACTATATTTTGCATTGTTTTATTATGGGCAAAAATATTACTGTCACTGAGGTAAATGTTGCAGCTGAATTTCTTTCAGCCTGTTTAGACAGACTGTTTGTTTGGTCATGAAACCAAACAGTCTGGCTAAACAGTCAGCTTTGTTCATGCATTTAAAGGTGCACTCAGTAACTTGTCCCTCAATGCATTGCATTTTACACAAACAAATAAATAGTACTTTTGAGAAATATGTTCACAATTATGTACAATTAAGACTCAAGGATTATCAGTAGCCTGATAAAAGTAGTTTTTTTTTTTTTTTACATAGAGCAGGTCTCCTCATGGTGGCAGCCATTTTGAGATCACATGACCAGTGGATTTCCGTTTATGGAATAAATTTATGTCATCAAAGATTTTAAATTGAAAATATTTGTTTTTTGTGATGCCACATCTACACCTCTAGGTGTCAGTATGAATTAATTAATAAAATTACTAGGTGCACCTTTAAGATTTGAACCATATAGTAATTCACAATAAATATACCAGCCAACTGGCCAGATTGTATTTACTCGCCAAAGCTGATTTTAACTCTCAGGAGGTGCTTGGTGAGTGTTAATTTTGTATCCTGTTTACACATTATGAAAAGATAAAACTGTGGAGCATATAAATGCTGGAGAAATTCTTGAATAGTTGGAAGAAATGAAGAAAGCTATTGACTGGAAACCCTTTATTATTGTTGAAAGAATATAATTAAGAGGTCCAAAACGGGATTGTTTGGACAGAAGATTGTGTTTTTCTTACAGAACAGCAAATAGAACAGCTGCATATTGCCTGTAAATAATAAATGAGGAGTGCACACTGTAGTTCAAGATTGGCATTGGCTTAAATTAAGTGGCGGTGAAAGTTTTTATAAGACAGCAGCCTGGATTTCTGCCAAGCAGACAGTGGCATGATCTGCCAATGGTCCTAGAATCTATATGTTAAGTAGTCTATTGATAAAGCACTTTACATGGGATCTAATGATAATGCCGGGATTGCTGAGCTTTGTGTTAAGAATCAAGAGGTCAGGGGAAAGAGTTTTCTTTTTGTTGCCATCTATTAAATGATCAAACGGTTACTCCTTTGGGACTTGTTTTACCTTACTGTCTGTTTGAATGAACTGAATGTTTGTGGTGTTCATAGCTGGAGTGTATTTTTGTGGTGTCGCTCCATTAGTCACTCAATTTCATGGATCCTTGACATCAGTGTTAGTGCATGCAAGGTAGTTTGAGTGTGGTTTTGTTAGAAAGATGAAGTTGATCTGTGGTTCATGGTAATGTAGCCTCATGTAGCCTTTGACAAAAAAGCATAAGGTTTGGTCCACATTGCAGAGCAGAATTTTGTATAGTATTGATCTAGTTAACTTACTAATAAGTGGCTCAAATTAAACTCTATATCTTTTAAGGGTTTGATGCCAGTAACCTGACAACATTTCACATCCAGTCATTATTTGAGCCTCAAATGCACTCGCTGTTTTGTTGTACAGTCAGTAAGATTTGAGCTTGCAGGATTGAAAAAGTGCTTTCCATTTTCATGTGCATGGGAAGGTCTAAGGCGGGACTAAGCCTGAGACTATTGGTAATGTTCTGCCTGTCTTTTTCTCATAAGACAGTACTCTTGAATTTCAGCTTAAAATGTGAAAATCCCCGCCAGGAGTGCACATTTGACTGTCCACAAATTGTTAGATCGAGGACAGTCCCGTATTTGGCGGTGTGTAGATAAAGCAAGCTCACACGAAGTCAAATCTAATTCCAGGCAAAACCTTTCATCTCAGCTGGTCATAATAGACTCCAGGATTGCAGGACTAGCCACACTTCCAAATGCATTGAGCAGACTGAAGTGAGAGATTTCCTGTTTTTTGGGGATGAAAATGTCAAACCTGGCCCTTAGGAAGAGGCAACCTTTGCTTTTCGAATCTCAACTCCAGATAGACGTGGGATTTGTCTGAATGAAGTCAATGGGAATAGGCAAGGGATTGCACTTTTGACCTTTGGTGAGGTGTAGTTCAAGAGTCAACCTGAGCCGGTTTACTCCCCATAACTTCCGTTCCTGCTTTTCCAAACACCCACATTTTTTCAATTGTGTTCATAAATATATACAATTTACCTTTCAGTGCTTTGAGAGCGATCGAGAGAGAGAATGCAGACATTGGCTTGGTCTTTTGGGATTTTTGCGCGGGCTCCAATCCAAGAGGGTTATGAAGCCGCGGAGAGGATAAACAAATATATTCCATTCACTAGGCACACACAGATGTCATCTGAAGCAGGAAGAGAGCTGTAGGTGCATGTAGAGCAGCTGGGCAGATGGGGGTGGGTGTATTCACGATAGATTCGCAATCCTGCCAGACCATTTCACTTTGACCATGTCAGTCTTGAAGTTACACCACTGCTAAAGTTATGTGTCTAGAAGCCACACTTGATCTGTGGCATTGTAAAGCTAAGCCAATTTTGGGGGAAAATAAACACTACTGGGATCATTGAAGTGTAAAACCTACACAAAAGGTTGACATATAAGAGAGCTGACACATTATGACTCGAACATTAGTGCAGCACACCTAAATCAGGCAGTGAGTTGAAAATCTGGGTCAGGGAAACTCAAAGGCCTCAGGATTCGGTGCTTTACCGTTCCATCTGCTTACTATGGATGCTGCAAAGAGAAAAATACATCTCAGTTGCTCATCCTACACATCCATTTCACTAGTCATCTAGAAGAATGTCACCATCTTGACTATGCGGAAAGCCCACTCTCTGCTCCAGGCAATCACTTGCAATCACTTTCACTGTCTCCTTCCTCTAGTTTTTGTGGAGTAACTAACTAGGAATAGTGATGGTACCAACTTAACTGCATTTTTCAGTAGCATGAAAATAGTGTTTTCCCAGTGGCATAGATTTGAAAGTATAAGCTACCTTTTCAATAGCATAGTGCAACAAAATGCTACATAATGATGTTTTAAGTTGCATTGTATTGCGCATGCAGCCTTAAAGTTTTATTTAAATGAGCTTATGTAGCCTAATAAAATAAATTAATAAAATAAATGAAATTAAATATATAAAAAATACAATTACATGGTATAATATATAGCCTAATATAATACAACTAAATTACATTATATTTAAAATATTATTTTTAATATTTAACTTAATTAAATTTTTTCAATTGTTTTCCCAAATGTTCTCTTGTGTAAATACACAAGACGCATTATAAAGTCAGGAAACATAACTTTTTACTGCTTTTCTTCAACTTTTTGTGGTATTACCTGTACTCTCTGCATGCAAAATATGCAGGAGAGATAAATGCTTGTTCATAGCACAAAATAGGACTAATTAAAAACATATTCACTCACCGGCCACTTTATTAGGTACACCTGATCTACTGCTCATTTGCACAAATATCTAATCTATTCACATGACAGCAACTCAATGCATGTGGACATGGTCAAGATGATCTGCTGAAATTCAAACTGAGAATCTATTCGGGCTGATAGAAAGCAGTAATTCAAATAACCACTCATTACAACCGAAGTGTGCAGAGGAGCATCTCTGAATGCACATCCAAGCAAATGGGCTACAGCAGCTGAACACACACTGGTGCCACTCCTGTCAGCTAAGAACAGAGAACTAAGGCTACAATTCGCACGGGCTCACCTCACAGACAATAGATGATTGGAAAAACGTTGCCTGGTCTGATGAGTCTCAACTTCTGCTCCGACATTCAGATGGTAGGGTCAGAATTTGGCGTAAACACCATTAAAAACATGGATCCATCCTGCCTTGTATCAACGGTTCAGGCTGCTGCTGGTGGTGTGATGATTTGTGGGATATTTTCTTGGCACACTCTGGGCCTCTTAGTACCAATTGAGCATCGTTTAAATGCCAGAGCCTATTGTTTCTGACCATGTCCATCTCTTTATGACCACAGTGTTCCCATCTTCTGATGGCTACTTCCAAGATAACAAGCCATGTCACAAAGCTCAAAGCATCTCAATTTTTTTTAGAAAAATTACAACGAGTTCACTAAACTCAGATGGCCTCCACAGTCACCAGATCTCAATCCAGTAGAGCACCTTTGGGATATGCTGGAACGGGAGAATCATGAATCATGAATATGCAGCCGACAAATCTGCAGCATCTGCGTGATGCTGACATATCAATGTGGACCAAATTGCACCTTGTTGAATCTATTTATGCCACGAAGAATTAAGACAGTCCTGTTCTGAAGGCAAACTAACAAGGTACTAGCAAGGTGTAATAAAGTGGCTGTGAAACATTTTTTGTTCTTCTTACTAATGAAATATACTGTACAGTTAATTGCTGCTATTGGCTACTATTATTTTTTTATATATGGTTTTCTAGATCACAGATTTTTAAGGGGGTCTTCATAAGGTCTAAAAATACCTATGTTAACAAGTTGTTTTCACTAATGCAAATAAAAATGTATTGGCCAACATGCAAATTCAGTTGGTCATATGACCCACACATTAATTGATTGAGAGGAAATAAGGAGCAGCAGTGGGTCAAGTCTTGTCAACATGTGTTCTCTTAGCACGGCATCTTTGCCTCTTAGTCCCACAGACGGTTTCTTGGCGTTCTTCCCTAAGCACTAATACATGCCTAACAACATGGGCTGCTTCTGCACAGTGTGCCATGCTGGCGTGCCAATATAATTGCAAAAATGCCATCATGCCATTAAGAGAGATTTAGCTGCAGGGTCCAAAATTAACTTTTTGCCACAACTGCTAAATGGCGGGTGAATTAAGAAAATGTACCATCTATAAATATATTTTTACCACCCATAAAACTGTATTTTGCATAATTTTTATGAAAAATTATTTTATCCAAATGACGGTAACATTTTAGAACTGTTTAATAGCCTCCTTGTGTATTTCCTTCCATCAAGAGCAATGCCTAAAAAAAAATGCTCTTTACAGAGGAAACTCATTACATTTAGAAACTGAGCTTAAATCTCAAATTTCCAAAAAGCATGTGACCGCTTTCTACATCTGCTAGGTACCTACAAGGCAGTGGCGTAACTTTGTTTTAAAAAGTGTTAGATTGAAGCGTGCGTCCATGTGAAGACTGTGCACGAGCTACAAGAGAACAACTGTATACGCACCACTGATAGCAGTGGCATCGAGCACTCTGCATGATTTCAAAAACAACACATTTTAGCGCTAGATTGTCTCTTATTTCTAACTAAATTAATGCTCTGCTAGTTACCTGGAGATGTTTTATTTATTTATATTAGGTACATCCGTGCCTCGAAATGTTTCAAAAAGTGGTGGGGACAACATCGACCCTGAGAAAAAGTGGTGGGGACATGTCCCACCCGCACTATGCTACAAGGTCAATTTAGAAGCCAGAGGGAAATGAGGCTATCTCTCTTATCAATCTTTTTCAGCCGTGTTGAAAAGAGCTTTAAGCCTGATGTGCTAAGCAAAGCACGCATAAACACATTTTCCAATCGAGGCCCGTCGACCCACTGAGATCTTTAATTGATTGACTGGCTTGCAAATTTCCAGGGCAAGAGACTCGGGGAGGCCACTCGATCAATTCCTCTGCTGGGAGTCACGTTACTGCAAGACTCGACGGCCAAGCTTGTCTCCTGGGAGGATCTGTCTCTATATTTCAGGATCTGATTACTTTTTCAAGGAATGTGTATTCTTAAATATTCATGAAAATTAAAATTGTATTTAACTCTTTCCCCGCCACTGACGGAACTTTCTGGCTTTCCGTGTTTTCACTGTTATAGGGTAGGGGTTGCTATTAGGCATCTTCTGAAAGAGTACTGAATCTCCTGATCAAAACAGAGGCGAAGAAGAAGCAGAAATAAGCGATATCATATGTAAGCATATGCATATGTAAAATAACGTAATCATCAACATTAAACAGCATATAAATCAAAACTGCCTAATGTTACAGAATTAAATGTTGACCCAGGACGAGGTAAAGGACTGTGCAAGCTTCAGGGGTGTTGATGGACTATCTATCCAATCTATGTTTTGATCATCGTTCTGAATCCCATCCAGGCGTAGTCTTTGACAAAAATGTGATTTTCTCAGCTTTTTGCTCAAAATGTTGCTTTTTTTATGAAACTTACCCACATTCAAGTGTTGAAAAGCAGATGGTCTGTTCTTTCTTTTGATATTTTGCATATTCAAATATTCATACAACAAAATATTCTGGTGGTGGTTGGCAACTTTTTTCAAAAACGCTGGCGGAAAAAGAGTTAATAAAATATAATTTTTTTAGCATTTTAATATTTAATTTCATTTGTAAAAAAACAATGGTAACATTACAATAAAGTATCATTTGTTAATGTTAGTTAATAAAAATCCAGCTGTTCATTGTTTGTTCATGTTAGTTCACAGTGCATTAATAATGTTAAATACAACATTTTATTTTAATAATGTATTAGTAAATGTTGAAATTAACATCAACTAAGATTTATAAATGCTGTAGAAGTATTGTTATTTCTTAGTTCATGTTAACTAAAGTGGTTAACTAATGATACCTTATTGTAAAGCGTTACCAAAAAGATCACTTTTTTGATCCCTGTGTAAATGCACTTATGCACATTAAAAAGTCAGGGAACACCTTTTATGTTGTATAGCTGTCATTGCATGCTAAAAATGCACTTGTCCACAGCAAAAATAGAACTTAATGTATAATAAAAATAAAGAAAGTAAAACATGCTTGTTTTTACAAAGTGTTTTTACGATCGCAAAAAATGGCAGACCAAACTACAGTACTATGCACACTGGTGTGTGCATGAGTGGCACTGAACGACCACCTGGATAACTAGTTTACTAGTCCAACAGTTTGTCCAGTGGGTTCATCAGTGCTGTGTGGTTTAATTGGAGTATTTAGCCTCTAAAATTTCCATAAGTTTGCTGCAGGGTGCGTGACGATGAACAAGGATTACACCAAGTTTGGCATGCTAATGCAGGGGAATTGAGCATTTCAAAAATAAATAAATTTAATATTCATCTCTACATCTTATCGTTCAATGCTAATAAAACCCCCATTAATGTTTAAGGTTGCAGACACCTATACTGTACCGTGTAACACATACAGGCTGAATTATGCAAAGAAAAATCTGTTTGAGAGTCAATAAGTATGCATAAGCCCGCCCTGAGCCTTTTTGCCCCATTTCCTAGAGCTTGAAAGCCTGTGTTCCCTCTTTTTTGATCTGCTCCTTTCTCAATATTTTAGTGAAGCTGGGTCGGCCAGCCGTTTAATTAATGTGAACAGAACGTTACTCTCTCCATCCGTCTTTCTCTGCGTGCTTCACGCCGACTTTGAGTGGTACGTTATCTTCCACTTTCCCTGAGCAAACCTCGTTGTTAATTAAAAGCTGCCAAGTCCTTCTTACGGTGCAGCCATTTGAAATGAAGCCTCTCCGGGAACTACAGCCACGCGCTTTCCTCCCTGAAGAGGACGAATAGATCCTCGGCACATCTATCTCTATCAGAGTGTGCGTGTTAGTCGCTGTAATGTAAAATAACAGCTTTAAAATGGCGGTAGGGCAAAACGCCCCATAGATTATCTTTTGACTCATTTCTGAGTGTGTGGCAGCAGCAAAAATGGTGTCCGATAGCAATTAAAGCTTGAGGCACGCTGAGCTGAATGTCGTGCGACGTGATGAGGCCTTTGATATCAGTTTTCTGGCTGAACTAATTTGGGTTTATAACAAGCTAAACTGACCCTGAGCATAAAACAACTCAATAACAGTGAAAATCATCAATCGATGCATGTGCAAACAAGATGAGTAAAATCCAATGCCAGTCGTTCTCACCACAAAGCCAAGGCTTGGAAGCTAGAAGGGGAAAACAAGAAGAAATGCTGTTTGTTTTAAATACGTCATAGCCGGGGGGCTTTGGCGGACAGCCGTGCCATACATTAATCAAGTTATTTCAGTCTCGGCGTCCCTGCTGACTGCCTGAGAGGAATAGCCTCGCACCAGGTATGGCAGATGCTGCTGGAGCGTTTCACTACAATTTTCTCATTAGACGAGAAGTACTAATTTAATCTTGGTTATTAGCATCTTTAAACATGATGAAATGCAAGAAGCTTTATTGAAGAGAATAAACTGAAAGCTTTACAGACTGGATATCAAATCAAATGGAAACCCCATTTATTTTAATTTTAATATCCAACTTTTTGGCTTTTTTTCTCACTATTTACTTGGATGATTTCATTACTATAGTTGTTGAAGTTAATATTTCTGTGGTAAATTAAATGGGTATTTCTTGGGATAATATTTCATCTTAATTTTATCTTTAATTCATGTTCTGAATGTCCCACATACAAAAATAATTCTTACCTACGGCATTGCTGTCTTTTCCATTATTTTCCAATTTTGTCTTATGTAGACACATTTATATTCGACCTCATTCATGGAAAACAACAAAGTTGAAAATATTTGGCAAGATTTCTGCTTCTGCACAGCTGATTATGTGTACTTAAAACCAAATTAATGACTAAAAATGTCAATTTTATGTAAAACCAGAAATGGATGATTTTGTGCATCATTGGTCTCATTATAATTTTGATGACAAATTATTTTAATTCAGCATTTGAAAATGCACATAACGTCATATTGACCTCAGCAAGCATTCAATTCATCATTCCCATTTTATTTGGGAAAAACTGTCATATGGTGAGGTAAGACGACTGTAATAATGTTGAAGGGACACATCAGCTTGCACTTTTGCAAACTTCAGCAAATACACGAATTGAGATGAATCAGGTTAATGCCAAGAAAGTTATGTGATTTTTTTTTTTAATCTATTGACAGCCATAGTTGTTACACATGCAGCAATATGCTCATGTTTTCTCACTTGGTCTTGTGCTTTCTGAGCTGGAAAGTGTAGGAATAGCAGAAAGAAAAAAATGATCCATAAATACAGTGACTTTGTAGGCTGGCATCATGGTGCGTGCCATCTTTATCCACAATCTGGTATATGACTGCTTCCTTCCTGTATGTCACCTCACAGATGGGCAATTACTACGGTGCTGTCAGTCCATTTGTACACTGTAACTACTTCACGGATTACCATCTGACTGTAGGCAAAAGCTGACTGCTTGTCAAATGAACATATATTTGGCAGTGTGACTAGAAATGTGTGCTCTCACTAGCTAGCAAATACTTCAGGATATTGTAAAAAGGTGTGTTTCCAAGTTTGCATTACATTTACATTGTTTTGCATTCATTTTTATGCCTTGCAAACTTAAATGTTTAGTCTTCTGTGACATATTCTACATAATTGTTGGAAATTTTGCCATTAAGACAAAGTGTTATCTAGCTGGCTAATATGGATGAGGTTTTTGTTGAAAATGCAAACATGATTTGTTATAGTCTTGAACCCAGCGGTGAGGCCAGTGAAAATGTTGGCAGAGTGAGTATAAAAAGCGCAAACTATAAATGAAACGGTCTTCTCTTCACTCAAATTGTTGCAATTTCTGTCAGCATTTGACATTTTTCCTCTCAAACATAATTGTTTATATACAATACGCAGTGTTTCCGTGAAAGCACGAAAATATGAGTGCACGATTGGTTGTCTGTTGCTAAGCGTCTAGCTTTAACATTCTAACACTGCATTATTTCACACTGTACAAGTTTGGCACCGCAATACGGGGTTAACCTGCTTCTAAATTACAAGTGTGAAATGTTCCTTTACCTGGGGTTAAAAGTGGTGTTTAGAACGATGATAACCCAGTTAAGCGCAGTGTGAAAAGCCCTATAGAGACAGGAAGTGAACAGAGAGTTACTAAAAGACTGGGAAGAGAGGTGAAGTGATAATGTAAAAAATGTGTTTTTTTAACATTCAAGCATGAAAACCTATTCTTGTAGACCCAAAAAACAAATTCAAGACTTTCTAAAAGGGCATAATATGGTCTCTTTAAATAATGTGTTACTGAAAATTCATAATATGGTTTTATATATCTTTCCCACAGACTCCTGGTTGAAAACTCTAGAGGAGGACAGAAACCTCTAATGGCCCAAAGAATGACTGAGCTGTCAACAGATGACGACATTTGGAAACTAAGGTACAGTGCTCATGAAACCCAGACGGATGGTCTCAAAAATTTGGAGAATAAGATGCAGGAACAATGTTTTCCTACTTTTGGTGCTTTTCCATGTTTCCAAACATGACAAAAAAAAACCCAAAACAAGCCGTCCTTCTGTGAAGTTAATTATCCGCAATCATTCTCTACCAGATCTATGAATTTGTATCCCACTGAAAAAGGAGACCATATTCTCTGCTCCTCTGTATCCGTCATGCGGTGTCAGTTCTGTACTCTTCCATAACACATCTTACACACTCCAGTGTACTTCAGCTCACAGCGCATACCACATTAACACACCCCTGTACCCGCTGTTAAGAGCAGGAATTCAATTACAGACCCGATGTGGAGATGGAGAAAAAGCTGTGACCGGCTTACTGAGACTCTCTCGATCACTTCATACTGGGCTCAAATTAATGAATCTCATTCCTAGGGAAACTCAAGAGGTGGAAAGAAGCATTAAACACTCAACTTTTTCAGCAAAGATCGGGAAAGTATGCAGCTCCTAATGACTGGAGTGTTGCCGTTGGCTGCCGACAGGATGTCGAATGTGGATTCTGTTTCAGTTGCTGTTGGAAACTACGCCAGGCTCAAGTAACCTAAAATCGATCAAGTCTGTTTTGCTTCTATAGCGTAGGTCATTAACACCAGAGACCAAGGTTGGAAAAAGGAAATTAAACAAGGAATGTACAGGCTGCTTGACCCGTTCACATGAAAATGCTGGTTATAAGGTATTCAGAAGGCTTCAGCTTTCTGTATATGCTGTCTGACAACTAAACAAGGTTGTTTGCTGATCATGTCACACAAATAAGTTGAGGACAACAAGGTACTTTTCTCACAAAGCAGGCAACAAGTTACTTCTGAACATTTTAGCAAATTGGTTTGTTCACAAAATTATTGTGCAATTTTAAGTATTAAAAAGATTATCTAAATGCTGCTCTTCACCATTATGATTTTAGATAAGTTATATAATAATAATAATAATAATTAATAATAATAATTATTGTTGTTTTTGTTGTATTTATATTTCAATTAAATTTATTTGTTTATGCTGACACCCTTGAGGTGTTCATTTTGTTTCAGATAAATAGTTTGTTTATTAGTCAAAGAATGTGTGAAATTGTAGGTCACAAAAAGAAATGTTAATAAATGTTGGCCTTTGCCGATATGATTTTAAATGTTATATAATAATAATTATTGTTGTTGTATTTATTTTTAAATAGATGTCTTAAAAAAATCTTAACAAATGCTGCTATTTACTGCTATGATTTGTTATAATTATACGTGTGTGTGTGTGTGTATATATATAGTATATGTTTTTTATTAGTCTTTTTAGATTTTATTAATACAGTTTATTTCACACTCTTGTGAGTAAAAATTAGATGACTAATTTTATTTAGCTTTATTTCTCTCTCTCTCTCTCTCTCTCTCTCTCTCTCTCTCTCTCTCTCTCTCTCTCTCTCTCTCTCTCTTTAAATATATCCTCATATCACATACAGCTCCTCCTGGCAAACGTGAAATGAGTTGAGGGGGGGGAAAAATCAATGGACTGTGTCCATCAGGGACCATCATCAAAATTTTGATCAACTCTCAAGTCCGTCCTCCTCCTAATTGTGTCCCCTGATTCTATCGTCTGAACCAATGTGACTTTAATAGCATTAATCAGGTTTATAATGTATCGTTAGCGGAGTGAGGGACCCTCTCTGGTTTAAAGCCCAATTGCTGATTGATTGAACAAAAAAATAACAAAATTGCTATCAACAATTGCCTATTACATGCAAAATGTATGCCGCAAAACTCTTAATGGCCGTCCATAAATAATATTCAGATTAGATAGGCAATTGTAATCTTTGATTGTTGATAATTATGGGCTTGGCACTCAGAGGGAGAGTTTGCTCATAATACGCGAGAGGTTTCCTAATGTGTTTGTGTTTTGAGTGCCTTTGCAAAATGCACTTGATGAAAGCAAAACACAATCAGACCAAATTAGCCGGGCACTGGCAGTCTGTCATTTCCGTTGGGCTCCACCTTAGACCGAGCCTGCGAATTTTTGCAGTTTGGATCCAAATTCATCCCACTGAAAGCAGTCGTTGGGCTGCTTTCCGATTTCATCTGTGCTTTGATTTTTCGGAGTTTCCGCCTACGCTTTCTCTGGATTAAATTGTCTGATTTTTCAAGTTTCTGAGAGCATTTTGTAAGCTGTTATTCTTGCAGTGAACCTCATTAACATTGTGCCTATCACAATCTGCCCTTGTTAGTTTTTGTTACGTGTCCTTGAACCGCTCGGTATTATATTAAAACTCTGAATATATTGCTGCCGTTTCAAGTGGTTGTGTGTCAGTGTTTATGTAAGTATGTTTTTGCACTCATGTACATGTATGGGGAGCAGCAGAGGCATTACAGAGAGCACAGGGGAAAGGCAATTACCCAGAGGGCACCCTGCTGCTGCCAGTCTCTGAGCGATACAAGCAGACAGACAGTTATCAGCTTCTTCCTTCAACACACCAGTGGAGACAGAGCCGCCACTGTGGCAGCCTGCAAAACTTCTCCACCCTCTCTTGAATTCTCTCGCATGACTCTCTCCTTTTTTTTCTCCCTGATTTCACAGGTGTATTTACAGCTGTCTCAGCAGAGGGCAAAAAGAAACGACATAAAAATCAGTTTCTATATCCGACCCTCACAGTTGATCTTGCT
The DNA here is from genome assembly GCF_949319135.1 of Squalius cephalus. Lineage (NCBI taxonomy): Eukaryota > Metazoa > Chordata > Actinopteri > Cypriniformes > Leuciscidae > Squalius > Squalius cephalus. The sequence continues at coordinate 45,756,202 of NC_137125.1, forward strand.
GGGGGTGTAATGACAGAGTATAGCTACTGTTTTTTTGGGTGTAGTGCTGAGATTTTGTAGATGGCAATGGGGGAATGATTTAATACTAAAGCTGAGAGCCAATGACTTGGTACATTCAGACTAAAATTACAACTAATTACAATCATCAATTTTTCTTTTTTGTGCACTTCTGATGATGCTCTCACAATATACACTGCCTGCCCCAAAAAAAGTTGTTTGGATTTAAATTTGCAAATGATTTAGAATCTGTGATTGGATCATTATTGCAGTGGTTATTATGTTTCTAGCATGTTATATGTTTGGCATCAGTTCTTCTAACTTGATGAAGTGTGTAGCTTTTCATTTCTGAAACAACCATGTAGGAAGACACATCATGGCCATATTTCAGGATGACAATGTCAAGATTCATCAGGCTCAAATTGTGAAAGAATGGTTGTGAGGGAGAATGAAGAACAATTTTCACACAGGAACTGGCTGAGTCCAGGCCTTAAATTCATTGAAAGTCTTTGGGATTTGCTGGAGGAGACTTTACAGAGTGCTTGACTCTAGCATTGTCAATACAAGATCTTGACCTAAAATAACATAACAACATTTATTTCCATCAAGAGGAGCATCAAAAGAGCAGAAGAGCAACATCAGAAGTGCACAAAAAACAAATAATTATGTCATTGGCACTTTCCCCCATTAAACCATGCTTTCATAAGCTATTGTGAATTGCATGTCTGGTATTTGTTGTTAAAAGGTAAAAGAGATCCTTTGGCCTTTGTGATGTGCTTATAGCTGCAAACAGCAGTAATATCCCTAAGGTGTTCACTGCAGGTTGACTGACAGTCTTTAAATAAGCAACGATGAGGAGACTGCCGGCCCCCTGAGACTTTAGTTTTGGGTGTGTTGATGTCACTGGTTGCCCTTCTCACGAACTTCGTTACCGTATATTCAATTATGTATCAGCTGGGGACCCGCAGAGCAAATGAGAAAGAGAGTGAGGGCACCATTTTCACTCATAATGAGGCAACAGGAAGGCGTATGTATATGTGTGCTATATGTATGTGTGTGCAAACACAAACATTTGAGCAATATTTTTGCCAATCTATGGAAATGCATCGCTTTGCATTCCAGTTAACTGGCAAAAGACAATGAGGTAAACAATACATTTTATACGTTTTTTCCCCTTGTGCAAAGATGCTTTTAAGCTATTTAAACAAAGTGTTGTTCATTGTAAAGTATAATTTATTTTTAAACTACACTTTTATTTTAAATTATTTAATGATTCTATATTTGATATATTACATTATGGGGGTGGTGCTTGCCCGTGCAAACTCTCAACCACAATCTGAATGTTATAGCTGGTTGTCAGGGTGTTTCTATGCAGGTGTTCTAAGCAGTTTTAGGATGTTGCTATGTGCTTTCTGTAGTGTTCTAGATGGTTCTTTGTTGCTAGGTGGTTACTATGGTGTTCCAGTTGCTGCTTGTCCAAAGATCCCACTTCCAAGTCCACTAAACTAATTAAAATGAGAGGTTTTGAAAAATCACTAACCACAAGTATGAGCAAACACCACAGACAAAAGGAAATCCAAATCACTCCATTTGAGGATTTTAGTGTATAGAGGACAGATGGAGCAGGAGGTTTGCTCACACAAGCTGAGGAGAAGCGAGCACCTAGCAACAGCAGCATGACCGCCTGCCTACAGCCCAGCGATTTAATGGCAGTTCCCTGAGGCGAGAGAGAATTCCATCTCCCTTATCCAAGTACTCTCGTTTTCCTCCTCCGTCTTCCCAGGTAAAAATGGAAACATGATGCTGTGCTCTTGATTTTTATTTAGTCCACACCTTCTACGGTCCTCAAACTCTGCACAGACATCTATCCCTTTGCCGCATGCATTGTGGCGTTATTTGTCATGCCGATATCGATCCTCTGCTGTTTTCTTGCTCTCTGCTTGTCAGTTTGCCCTCTGGACAGCAGACCTTTGTGAATGTGAAAAAAAGGTGGATGTTCAGAGTTTCACATCCGTAAGTCGTCTGCTCATCTGAGCGGTCTGCTCATCGCCTGAGGCTTTCCGTCTTAAAAAGGTGTGCCGAGACATCAACTCCCCGCTGACTGTCTCCATGTTCCAGAAGTTTCATCACATATTTGTCGCTACCCTCATTTCTCTGTCTGGACACATAGACATTTTTACAGGACCAAAAACTTATTATGTAAGAGTCCTCCTAAAAATTGGTCACTATAGGCAATTATAACGTATTATTTTTAAATCTTCCAAATGTTTGTAAAGGGGTTTGCACCAACAATTGCACCATATATAATATAATATAATATAATATAATATAATATAATATAATATAATATAATATAATATAATATAATTTATTTAAAAACAGGCTATTTTCTTTTTTTTCATAAAAAATAAAATAAAACATATTGCCAATATGGCTTATAATGATAACAATAATAGGTTGTTTATATTATATTATATTATATTATATTATATTATATTATATTATATTATATTATATTATATTATATTATATTATTAATGGTGAAATTGTTGGTACTTTTTGTAATTTCAATTCTATTTCAGAAGTCATAGCTACTTTTGAATGGCCATCAATGGAAAAAAAATGCTCCAGGTTTAAATGAATTCCCTGCTCTTTAAATGCACACGTCTTGAATTCAGACAGGCCTGGAGAAGAATCTGGGGGCTTCGTTGAGATACTAGTGTATAGATTACACCACTACTGCAGTCAATCAATATAATTTCTCATGCATTTCTGCTTTCAAGCAGTCTGTTAGCAATGCTGATAATGTCTAATACATGACACGGTCCCTTTTGGCCTTGGAGGGTGGATATCAGAGGCTGACAACAACCTGAATTTTGCGGCTTATTTAAGTTTTAAGTAGCAAAGAGGGTTTGAGACCGGATTCTCTGTGTACTATAGCTTTGCTTAGAAGATCAAAGCCCCTCTGATCCTTAATAGGTAGCTATCAGGCGCTTGCTCGCATTTAAAGGGGGTGCGTGCCGTGTTTTCGGCCACATTCTTCTATAAGGAAGCTTGAAATGCTAATGCTGCTATCGCTAATGCATCAAAAAGGAACGGAAGAAAGCTGGCTTTACTTATCCAGCTTCCTGGTGTTGATTACATGGGCCTTTCAGACATTGAGGAGAGAAGCTTAAATGCACCCAAGTGAATGGTAAAAATGGGTTTGTTGGCGAGCTTGCCCTCTGTTGATTCTTTTATGCTTTGACATGGACCTTCATCCGTCATTTTACTTCTGTAACGTGATATATTTGCAAGTAAAAAATAAAAAATGTAAGGCGGGACTTGATTTTATCCAATTATAATTATTTGGAACGTGAAAAGTGGCCATTCCATACTAGAACTGAGCAAGTCCTGAATCCAAGTTTACAGTCAGTTGTTAAGAAATTTGGTCCAAGGAATTTTTTACTCTCTATCAATTGGGAATTGAGATTGAGATTAAGATGTGAAGGTTAAAGGTCAAGTTCACCTTATCCAAATAATGCATATTACTCCCATTCACTTTATTGCGTTAACAATAACCAGTATGAAATGACTGCGATAACTATGAGTACAAAAGCAGCATAAAACAATGTCTATATAGCTATTCAGATATTGGTTAACATTAACATTAGCCAGAGTGACTTCAGCTGAAATGGAAAGTTGTTTAAGAGGCAGAGCAAGTTATTAGATTTTGATTAAAGATTACAAAGGCAAACAATTTTCTTTTCTTTTGAATGATGTGAAGTGATGAATACTGCACTATTAGACCAGGAACATGGGATAAGAAAGTAAATGGGGTCAATTCTGATTTCCTGTTGACTTCAAAGGGAGAGCTGATAATTAGAAAACTCAAAGTTGTATGGATGCATTTATCAAGTGCCTTACTACAGCACCATATGCTGCAACGGCTGAAAGAGTGTGAAAATGTGCTTACAAAGTCAAAATGAAAGTAAATGAAGTATAAAGGAACGTTTAAACAGTGACACGGGTGAAAAAGGTTTGAGCTCTATTTTGTCAACACAGCATATTAATTTGTCTGGGGCGATTTCCCACCTCACTTCATTTTAACACCTTTTGAGCGTGCAGTGGTACAATAACTATAATATAGCAGTCGTGGATGGAGGGTGTTTTATGAATTACTAATGTAGATTGTTCTGTTTCATCTCACAGTAGGGATGGGTCATTATGGTTGTTAGACAACTAGTCAACTATCGATTATTTAAGCAGCATGTTATGCTTTATCTAAGTAAAATCTTCTCAGAGGAGTTGATCAAAATTCATACCCTTTGCCGATTTGATATGCGCACAGATTTTTGTGTTATAACTTTTTTAATTTCAAGGTGTATGATCACATTTCATCATAGGAAAAAAATATATATTTTGCATAAAGAAAATTAAGCCTAACCCACTAAATTTTTTAAAACGTTGACATGATGTCATGACACTTAGGCCTACAAACATTCTCTCCACAAACATTAATAACATAATGTCAATTTTTTTTTTGTATTTTATGTTTGTTATAATTCTTGTTCTCGATGATTATCTTTATTGTAACATGACATTGCATTATAGTACTTTTCGATGTAATGCAATCATTTCTAAATCTATTTTATTAAATGCAATGCAATGTTTTTTTATTTAAATAAAAAACAAATACTATATATATATATATATATATATTTCAAATTCATACTCATAGTTATATATACTTATGTATATATATATATACTACTGTATGTATATATTTATGTGTGTGTGTGTGTGTGTGTATATATATATATATATTAGTATATACTGCACAAAAAAATCATAATGGGCTTAAAATAGACTTTGTTTTCTTTAAGCAAAAAAAAAAGCAAAAAAAACATTTTCTTGTGTCTTTCTTGTAATTTTGAGGTGAAACATGACCCAGACATGTTCTTGACAGGTTTCATAAGTTTCTCCCACACAGTAAAAACACAGTAGGCGATGTGTATCATTTTAAAAAGAAATATTTGACTGTAGTTGGTGGAATGACTCCCCATTTCTGACATAATGCACTGATATAGTGCAACAATCAAACTCATCTATTCAGGTAGATGTTTGGCCTTTCATGGGAAACGTAAACACACACAGACATTTTTCTGTCTCTCCAGGCCCGTTCTGCAAATACCAAAGCAATTAGAAAGGAGGAAAGGGGGTGGGGTGGGGGGAAACCGAACCCAAACGCTTGCATCAGAGAGCAGAATATAATTTGTCAGGTGTCTTCACGTTGCCACGACAACAGAAGCAAGAGAATTATTCCACACATCTTGACAGATGACGTCACTCAACCTTCTGCTTGTGCCTTATCTGTCGGCCTCAGTGAGGAAAGAAAAACAAACTGCCTCCATCCGTCACTCACAGCGTAAAACACCTTAACGCGGCTCACGCGCTTCACGGGGCGAGTTGAGACACCTCGCACGCCCTTCACACGCTCGGCCCAAGAAGCAGAAGCAGCTGTGTGATTCCTCCGTGTGCCATAATTCTTGCTTTGTCGGCTTCCTGAAAGCTCTCATTCAACCCGGCAGCTGCGCTGGACGTGGTTCTCATTAGAATCGGCCTGCTCTCTCCCACAGAGCTTTTAACAAGCGTCTTGTCTTTCTCGGGCCTGAATGGATTGCTGATTGGTGTCACTGCACCGTGAGCTGAACCCAACTGAAGTCCAGCCCTTCTGATGAACCATTGATCAAACGAGAGGATGTGAGGAAGAGGGGATGAGAAAGAGGAAGGGCGTCCACCAGGAGGAGGGAGGGCTTACACATCAGAGATCAGGTCTGGATTCCAGCTTTCACTCAATCGACCCTATTTAGACTCATAGCCAATAACAGGAAGTAAAGACTGAGTGGCTCAAAACACTTTCTTAATCGGCATTTTTATCTGCACATAAACAAGATAGATTTAGTGGAGAATACAAAGATATTAAAACCTTCTAAAAGCATTTAAATGCACATTAATATGTAAATTTAGAGAATGTGTTTGTTGTGTTGCTTGCAGTTTATTCATTTGTGGATGTTTTATGGTTTTATATTGTTTTTAGCATAAATTCAACAAGATTTACTAAAGTTTGTGCTTCCAAATTCTTTACCAGCAGGGTATTAAAAACACAATCAAGATTATTTGAAAACAACAAGTCTTATTAATAATCCTATTGAGTTTTGCTTCTCTTGTTTTAATGATGATTTAAGGGCATTTTGTTTACTGGTAAATAAAACACTTAAGAAAATGAAGATTATGATAAATTGATTGTGAGCACATAGAGATTAAAGATTAATTATAGTTTTCTCTGCATATTAAGTTAGAAAAAAATACACTATTAACCTTTTGCTGACTTCTTAGTGTAAACGTACTAGTGTTTGCTGTCATTCTGTTTGATTACTTTGATACCAAGTCGATGCTAACATTTTTTCTACAGTAGCCTATCTATAGTACCTGGAGATGTCTATTATGTCTTTAATATTATTATCAAATGAAAATATTGAGGAGGAGGAGGAGGAGGAGGAGGAGGAGGAGGAGGAGGAGGAGGAGGAGGAGGAGGAGGAGGAGGAGGAGGAGGAGGAGGAGGAGGAGGAGGAGGAGGAGGAGGAGGAGGAGGAGGAGGAGGGGGGGGCATATCACTCCTCTTATTGTTTTATATTACTGGTTACTTGAGTAATTATTTGAAACACCAGAAGAAATAACATGTTTGGAAAATACTTTAATAAATAAATATATTACTTTTTAAATGGAGGTTATGTTCGATAGGATATTCGTTTTTGCTGTGGTTTTAAAATTGATAGAAGGATAAAAATTAACTAGTATTGGTATCAACAACTGAAATGGTCTCTTGACAAGCCCACTGCTTAGTGGGTAAATGTGTAGGTTACCACAACTTTGTTTATCATATTCAAATGACCTATTTTGCATTGCCATGATAAGGTTTCATTCATTTTAAATAGCCAAATAGGCAAAAATATTATTTGCATTTTAATTATCATATTATACATCTAAATGCATGAGATTGGCCTAGATTTTTCAGAATTTAAACGGCACCAAGGCTTTTCGCTTTGGCAGTGACCCTCTCATATTGAGTGAAGATCATCCGGTGTTTATCACACTCTCCCAAATTCAATGACAAACTAATGAGCAACTGAATGGATCAATGTCTGTCCTCACCATTTCAAATGCATTACTTGTCTTATGGCTCAGCTTACAAAGATTCCCTACGATTGATCTGCTCCAAAAGAACATTTCCCACACACAGCAAATCCAAAACTAGCAACTAAACACCACAGAGATGATTTGGCGGTGAAACAGCAGCAGAAAGTGATTTGGAAAAATTGAGCCGTTCTTGATGACTTCTGTAAAAGGAAACTCCAAATACTGTGGAGGACGTGAATGACGAGGGAGTAAAACACATCTTTTTGGTCATTCTTTTACCTTCCTTCACTTCACTGCAGTGTGCAATCCTTTGGTGGTGAAATCATCAGCACTCCATTTTCAGGAGACTAATCTGCGTGCCAGAATATAAATTGGGCTGCAAGAAGGAGTGAGACGAATCGAACGAGGGGGGAGGGGCGAGTGTCATTTCCTCTTGACTAACAGCCCTCGCCGTCTATTCTTTATCCCTTCACTTCTGCTTGTAATTGCACAAAGCAGTCACATTCATCTGACTGTAAATTTTACCAACAGTTCCACTGCAATTCTCTCACATCTGTTGTCTGTCTTTCAGGTGCAGCATTACTACTGGTAGCGTCTCAGCTGCCTCCAACCATCCTCCTCCAGTTCCCTGCGTGGCAACCCCCACGCCTCCGCTTTATTCACCTCGCAGGGCTGATTGTGAGAAGGAGACCTGTGCCAGGCTTCATCAGGGAAAACAGAAAGACAAACAACAGGGCTCACAATGACTTGAGGTCACGCAGCATTCACCGATATCAATTCTGCGGTGTGGTGCCAAATGAAACGGCCACATTCATCAGTCCCGTCGAAACACAGACGGCTGTCAGCTCAATATTAGAAGCAGGGCTTGTGCTTTCTAGCATTCAGGGACAAATTATAACAGCCCTACAGCAGTGTGACAGGAAAATAATTATACGTTTTAATTAGGGAGAAGTATTCTGGTGGCTTATTTCCAGAGTGATTTCCAGGCATGGTTCTAAAATAACAGATTTATCGAGGAACCGTTTTAAAGTCAGGTGAAATGTGACGCTGACTTGTTTGTTTTTTTATCAGGAAATGAGTGGATTGTAAAAAGTAGGCAATAGAGATTATATACCAGAATTTGCCAGATGTTTGGAGAGGGTTAAAATAAAAGCAAAAGGGCTTGATGACCACCTGAAAGGGAAAGACTTTCAGAGGCGGAGCAAGTCCTGTTTAGATGAAAGACAAAAAAGAATTACGTTGAGCAATGTGCACGGATGAATTGTGCATAATAAGACTAGGAATGTGAATTAAGAAAGTAAAAAAGGATAAATTTTGATTTCATGATGGCATCTTAAATGGTTTTCAAACCATGTGGTTTAATGTTTAGATAGAAGCCGTCTCATTTCGAAGGCTGTGTCCTCCAGAGGTCGCATTTGTCGACCGCATGCGCCTCATTTCATTGCCTCATTTCAGTAAAGTAACCATTACATTCCAAAGTCATATAGAAATTACAACTATAATGGTTACTTTTATGAAATGAGTCATCCTTGATGGCGTATGCGGCCAACAAATGCAACCTCCAACAGAGGCAGCCTTTGAAATGAGACACAGCTAGAGACTTTTTGCACAGAGTTCACTTATCAGTAAATTAAACAAAATTAACATCTTTTAAATGGCTTACTTATTATTTTTGCAAATTACCCTATTAAAAAACGTATTAAATAAAAGTCTGAAAACTTAGAGGGCATTTACATGACACCAACTTTTTATGTGTTTTGGCCATTCATTTACACAACAATGGTGTTTTGGGGGCCTGAAAAGGCAAACATTTGAAAACCGGTTTCAACGTTTTTGAAAACTATACTGTTATCGTCAAAGGGTGAATTTGTGAAAAAACTGATGTCATGCAAATGCGTACCCTGAATGTTGCATTTTGGGATGTTAAAAAATAGCCTTGAATAGAGAAATGAGCATTTCTGAATAATATTTAGGCTAGTCTTTTAGCTGAAACCCCCCAAACTGTCTCCGATTAGTGCACACACTCCATGCAAAACTCCAAAGCAAAAGCACATGTTAAATCATTGAAGAACCATGTGACATCTCCCAGAGGTCAGAGATCTTTCATGGTGTGATGAAAACATGTCGATATCTGCCGACGTAGTAGCCAATGATCACATTAGCATAATTTCAAACAGGAGGGGGAAAAGTGATATAACACACGCTGTTATCAAGCAGTGCGCTACTTTCAAGTCTGTCATATCTTAAATGCACAATTGTACGTCTTATTCGAACTAAGTGAGAAATATTCTCCCCGGCACTAATGAAGGTGCTTTACACACTTTGAGGCCAAATCATAATCTGCTGGTCGTGGGCTGAGTCCAAGCACTCTGTCAAGTTGCATTTCACTATACGGATATTTGTTGGAAATGAAAGCTATAACAGAAAATGAAAAGGGAGGTTATTGGATACCTCATTTATTTCAGCGTGGTTCCTCCAAAGATCTTGAATGCCTCCTGGCCTTGAAAATTACTGAACGCTTTTCCCTTTCTCTACACTTTATTGAAAGTCACACCCAATTTCTGTGATATAATATGCCTTGGAATAAAATCATTGTAAGAGGAAATGCAAAGCAATAAAAACTCCATTGCACAGTCTATTCCTTGTTCCCAAGAGATGTACCCAGCATCCCACCCCAACACCTGTGTATTTGATTAGTGTCAGCGCCCGAGTCCCAGTGCGGCTTACTGTTTGAACTGTGAAGGTGTGGTGTCTTCCTCCCATGGCATCCAATTTAAACACTGAAAACAAGGAAGCCAGATCCTTTGAGAACTCAAGTACAATCCAATCCTTGTCTTCGCTCTAGCCTGCTAAGCAAGAATGGATTTGGAGGGCCCTTCTTATAATAAGGTGAGATTTAATGTCCAAATGTGCAAAATAAAGTCTCAATTGACATCTAAAGGTTACACTGGCTCGGTCCGTAATCCGTTTTTTGCTGCTAACTGCATATGTGTTGCGGTGTTTCTCATCTTTATTCTCTCCCTACCGTTAGGTTTGCCTGTATTAATGGTGGGAGGTTGGATCTCACTCTCTTGTCGCTGTGATTGTGTTCCAGGTCTAAAATGTCTTCATCATCCCTGATGGGTGTCCCTCTGGGAGGCAGGGACAGATGGTGGACAATGAGATGGGTTGGCTGTTTCTGCATGATCTCACCCTCCTCTCACACTCTCACTCAGATAGACTTTCTCAATTTTCCACAAACTCCAGATGCCGCCATCTTTCGCATCATTTCCTATTTCTTGTCATCCTTTCCATTGCGCAGGTTTGTCTTTCTACAAACTACTAACATAAACCATTTCCTCTGTGCTGCAATATGTTGCTACAATGTGAAATCTTCCAGAATAATACCAGTGATATAAGTAACATTCTAGCATGGTGCTAATCAATTCTTAAAGGTGAACTGTCATTTCTACACAAATCACACACTCCTGGGGTTCTGCAAAACCCGAGCAACTGCTGTTGTGAGAATAAGACTGCTATAAAGTTGTTGTTTTTTTCGACAAAAAATTATATTTAAATAATTGAACGAAATATTCAAACATTTTGTTAATATTATTTTTTATTTTTTTTTACAATAAACGCAGTTTTATACTGACTAAAACTAATAATTTCAGTCACCAAAAATGACATTTTTGTTGACAGGAAAGTGCAAAATTAAACAAAATATTCAAATATTTCGTAAATTCATTTCTCCATCAACGTTTAACAAAAAACAACCTATGAAAACTTTTTTTTAAATGTGCATTAGTTTTTCATTGTGTTTTAGTGCATTATGAGAAGGTTCACAATATGTGACTAATATTTTATAATAATAATATATATATATATATATATATATATATATATATATATATATATATATATATATATATATATATATATATATATATATATATATATATATCAAACGATTAATCGCGATTAATCACATCCAAAATAAAAGTTTGTTTTTACATAATATATGTGTGTGTATGGTGTATAATTGTTTTCTATATATAAATACACACATATGCATGTATATATTTAAGAAATATTTGCATATATATACTGTGTATATATATTTATATTATATATAATTTATATTATATATAAATATTTTATATATAAATAACACATTTTTCTTAAATATATATGCATGTGTGTGCATTTATATATAGAAAATAATTATACTCCATACACACACATAAATTATGTAAACACAAACTTTTATTTTGGATGCGATTAATCGTGATTAATCGTTTGACAGCCCTAATATATATATATATATTGTCATATTTTCGTAAACAGTATAGTTGAAAATCTTAAAATTTTCATAGATGTGCATTTTTCGTCTCGTCTGTGTCAATCGACATTTTTTTTAACAAAATTAACTGGAATCATCCTTCGAATGGCTTACTTTTAGTTATCTTTGCTAGTTAAGCTGGAGTCTGTGAAAAGGTTTTAATTTAAATTCCCACAAAAAATACAATAGCTAGATTAAATGGAGCATTTTTCATTCCCAATGAATGACTTCAAGTTTTGACCCCTTATCTGTGCACTACTGCTTTGCTCTCTCATTCATCATTCTATTCCTCCTTCTCTCTCCCAAGAGAGGATCCTGGGTAGAGACAGAGAATAAGCTTCCTCTGAGAGATGGGCAATGCCATTATGAGCACAGTCAGCACATTTCATAAAATGATGTGCTTGCAACCCAGATAATGATATGAATAATCATTAAAAAAGAAATGTAACGGTAGCATTCACACATTTATTTATAAAGACGCATGGCTTGGCTATTGACAAATATGTACCAAACAAAGCACGCACAAATAAAGAAACAGCTGTTTATCTGAACAATACATGTTTTCAACAAAAAAAAAAAAAAAACAGTCAGCTAATGATTCTTCACTTTGGACACACAGGCAAACTGCTACTTGCATCATCACCCATCGCACAAGGTGAATGGCAGAGATGGTGTAGAATAACACTGCATTATTCTATCAATGCAACCCCCACCCCAAATCAGCACGCAGTATGTGGCTGGCAGGTGCCCCAGAGAGTTAAATGAGCTTTTGCTGATGGTGCAATACACAATCGGCTGGTACTGCACACAGTCATGACACACAGCACTACAGGGGCACCTCTTCACCACAAAATCCCTATTACATAATCGCGCACACACATTAGGCACAGGTACAAGCGGAGGTGACACGATTCATATAAGCAGAATTAAGCTTGTTTTTATTTTAGAGGGTATTTTGTGCTGCTACTTTCCCAGAACAAGCGCACATTTGCAGACAGAGGTTAGCGTGTAACCGGAGAGTATGCGACTCTCAGCAACTCTGGGCCTATTGTTTTGGTGTAACTTGACTGAAGCACAGCCTACAGTGTTTGGGCTGACATAGTTTGAGGCTCGGGATATATTTATAGACATCCTTGTGTGTGTGTGTGTGTGTATAGCTATTAATATATTCATTACATAAGCCTCTAACCATTGAGGAGTAAATTAACTTAGTTTGGTGGAAGATAATAAGTCCCATAATGTGAGACTAGCCATAGGGTTTCGCACCTTCATATGCAAAGGACTCATCACTCATCACAGCTAATACATGAGTGGTGAACTCTGTTTGTTACACATTATTTGTGTCTGTGCACATGAATGGGGCAGTATTGCCTATGGGCCTCCAGTTTAGAAGGCTGACATCAATTTGTGTATGTCAAGAGTTTATGGATGAAAATGTTTCAGTGTTTTAGCAAATCGTGCACTGCAAAGAGATATGCAATAGATTAGCTGTTTCTGAAAGTAGTACATGTGCTTGCTGGGTAGCAAAGAGTAGTGCTAAAGTTTCATACTTTCATACTCAGGCTGCCACTTTATATTGGTTGGCTATGGATGGATGGTCAAAATAAATGCGACACAGTTCAGAATGCAAATATTACAATGACATCATCACAGCTGTTGCATTTTGAATGCTGAACATTCAAATATATTTGATTCACTCAGTGTAGGCTACATCAATCAATGGCAAAGTTTAAAACTTTAGTCTCAAATTTGTTTAAAAAATAGAGATCAGCTGATATTGTTTATTTATGACCAATACAGATACAGATATTTTTGTAAATAGTTTTTATCAAGTGAACGATAATATGCCAAACTGATTTTTATTTTATTTCTTTAAACAAAAAAGGAAAATAACTAGTTTTTATTTTATTTTATTTTGTAGAATATACATAATGACTATAAACCAATATAATCATAATAATAACAACTATAATGCAGGTTCTCTGGGTTAACCAATAATTAATTAACACTTTTTTTATGTAACAATTATTAATGTTGTTGTTGTTGTTGGATTAAAGTATGAATGGCTGTTATGTAAAATGTTGCTTGATTAATTATCGGTTGACCCCATCACTAAATTATGTAGAAAATTGTGAATATAATAAAAATATCGGTGAAACAGCCTATTGGTTTATCTAAAAGATACACTGTTTATAAATTAGACAGCAGAACTAGAAGTTTAAATATAATTTTAAGCGATTCAGACTGAATTAATAGTTTTAATGTTAGGGTTTCAGAATAAACCTTGACCAGAATGTTGAGGAATATCGGTACACTGCTGCCTTGCAAACACTCTAATAGGAATATGATATCACGTCTGCCTTTCACATTGATAGACACAAAACATCACTGTCCTACCTTTTCGAATGAAGTCCTCGATATCTTGATCAAATCCAAGCCGATGGCATTTGCTCCACAGCCCCATGTTGGTGGAGTTATACTGCCTGCTGCACTCATCGGCGGCGCTCATGGCGAACAGCTGCCGTCTGTTCCGCGCCAGCAGCAGCTTCTCCTCCCAGTGGTCCAGGCGCGAGCGGCTCGCCCGAAGAGGGAGGCTGTTGTTGGGGATGTAAATAAAGCCCGGGTCCTTCCGGCGGCTGGAGAAACTTCGGCACCTCTCTCGGTACCTCCGGGCGTCCGTCTCGTACCAGTGGTCGGAGCACATAGCCACTGCCAGCATCCCGAGCGCGCAGAGGGACAGAGACAGACCGGCGTAGAGCAGCAACTTCCCAGCAGCCATGCTCGCGTTCGCTCAGAGCCGCGTCAGCACCACAACAGCTTGGAGAGCTCCTCGACGTGCACCCGCATCCCGCCGGGCACGCGGACTGAGAGAACTGATATCAGTCGGTGCAGTGGAATCTGTTTCTATTGAAGACCTCGAGCTGAAGCCCGACAGAAAATATAAGCCTTATTTAAGGTCCATCCGTAGCCCTTCCCATCCAATAACAGTGATGAAACCAGACAAGACGATTCAGTCAGGTCCTCGTTCACACGAACCAAGCCTTAAAAAAAAGCAGAGGAAGATTTTTTTAACCATGGTTATTATAGCTGCATTAAAGCCAGAATGCCATTAATTTTGGGTTTAGATTTGAACCCCCACAAAGGAAGTCAGAAAAGGTGTGTGTGGATATTCAAGTAGGCTATATACGTTTCAATTGTGTTCGCAAACGTTTCGGTAACCACAAAAGTTAGATTATAAGTTTGTCAGAGCGCGGGATTTCATCTGTGGCCAAACAGGCGCTAGATAAATCGCGGTAACCATAGCAACAGTTACGCGCTTTCTGTTGCAAGCATCTAAAAATGATGGATGTCAGGCTATTTGTCGTCATTATAAATTTACATCACAAATAGCCTACAGCCTAACAGACAATGTAGGGGGTCTAATTGTTTTCGTAAGTCTTTTGCACAGCTAATTGTCGATTCGTTAACTGTGCTGGTGGTCAAATGACAATATGCCTTACTAGAGATCTATGCGTTGCTCTAAAAATGTCTTTAAGAAGTCGACCAATGATGAACAAGTGCTTTTGAATCATTTAAAAAAGAACCGAGTCATTCGTTCGGGAATCGGACTAGTTCACGCTCTATGTTTTCAATTCACAAAAAAGAATCAGCTCATAAAGAGTCATTAGTTCGGGAGTTGGACTCCGTTTTTTGGTATGCTACTTAATGTTTTAATTCACTAAAAAGAACCAGCTCTTAAGAGTGATTCTCGGACTGTAGGCTGGTCGCGCGAAGATTCGGTAAATTCAGCGAATATTAGTAATGCGGGAAACTGTCTGTCAGAGTATTTTAGTTCCGTTCGCATAGGCGGAAGAATAGCCTAATTAACGAATTATTTTAATATTAATTACGGTAATTGCTGAAGGACCGTTAAAAGAACAGAAATGGATGAAAATGGTTCGGTTTCGGTATTAAATGGGCTAAAACCGGTTCTGAGTAAGAACCGGTTTTCGGTTCCCAACCCTTCCCATCCCATTTTGGTTGGCGCTGACAGACTATAGATTTTTGCTGTCCGGTTTATGTTACATATCTATTTCATAGAAATGCACAGTCGCGCGGCAGTCAGGTTTATTTTCTCATAGGCTACATTCTCTCTGGAATATGTAGGATGCATTGAACAAAACATTTATCACATTGCTGACTGTTAAAGAGAAATGTAGCCTATTAAGATGACTCGACATTACTTAAATTAACTAAGCGTCATTTAAATCGAATTTATAGTATATCATTTATGTAAAGGAATGTTTAAGAATAATACATATATGCTCTTATTGCATCCATTGCACGGGCCCCGTTTATAAGACTGATCAAGTGAATTAAATTCCGCACTCACCCCAATTAAAACTGACAAAACGGGTTCACTCCACTCCAATAATGCATCTCCAGACCATTTTGCGTTTGCAGTGACTGTATGATACGCTATATGCTGATATTCACTGCCAAATAATCCTATTCAACAGCGACACACGTTTATAAATGCTCTGCGCAGGAAATATCAAACCGTTCAACGACGCCGCATCTCAAAAGCTTCACGTTTAAACGAGTCTATCGATATCAGAACATTTGGCGGATTGTGCATCCTCCTCCTCGGACAATATGGTCTCAACATCATCCGTGCATGTTGCCTCTGTCTGGGAAAAACAGCGGTGATGTCATGCTGTCAATATGAGATGTTCATTGTTTATTAAAGCGGCTTCTTAAAGGAGTCGCACTACTGCTCTTGGTTCCGTGTCGAACTGTAACTGGAGTCGCCTTGTTGGCATTCACTCTAGGATTTACACTTACTGAAGTAAACTAGTGTCTTTCATGAATAAATAATCAAAGGTTGCAGAATCTTTCATTTTGTCATTCTGCATCACCAGCGCTATAAAATGATACTACACCAGACCAAAAGCCTTCCATAAAGGTTTGTTATTTGAAACCACTATGCACTGTCCAGAACCAACAGCAGTCAGGTATATTGCTGAATAATGAATGAGAGTGGTGGCATCTGTTTTAGCAGTCAGAGAGGCCCTTGTACACACGTTTTCTTTTTTATTGGATTGCCACTGCCACAGCTTTCAGATAATGTTGGGACTCTCGTGTTCTTTATATTTGTATTGTGTGTAGGTGTATGTAAAGAGATTGATATATATGAGGCTATACGTTAGTAAAGATGCAGTTTTAATGGAAAATCAACATTTAGCAGGCCACTTGTTTAATATAGGCCTAAATGTTATAGATACACTGTTCACCTTTGATATGCAATTTATTGGTTAATAGGCTAAATGTTTTCTGGTAACACATAGGTTCAATTTGTTCTCCCTTACATTAATTAACATGAACTAGCAATG
Source organism: Squalius cephalus (assembly GCF_949319135.1). Taxonomy (NCBI): domain Eukaryota; kingdom Metazoa; phylum Chordata; class Actinopteri; order Cypriniformes; family Leuciscidae; genus Squalius; species Squalius cephalus. Next base: position 45,773,071 of record NC_137125.1, read on the forward strand.
AAAAAAGTTCTATAGCATTTCTTAATTTTAGTTCATGCTAATCTCAACATTTACTAGTTAGTAAATGGACTTAACATGAACTAACAATGAGCAATTTGTAAAGTTTTTTTTATTAACGGTTAACAAAATTAAATAAATAGGCTACTGAACAAATATATTTCTCATTGTTAATGTTAATTCACTAATTTTGTAGCGGCTAGCAAAAGCAAGCTAGCTTTAATAGCATAAGATCCCACCCTCTCTTCAGAGCGTCTCCAGATCCACGCCTCCTTCAAAAAACAAAAGCTTCACGAGAGATGGCGTTGAACTACCTCATGTCTCAAAGCATATAACAATAATCAACATAACTCAAAGAGTTGAGACCTGTAACACCTGACTGCTGCAGATTAATTTCGACATTGATAGTGTTGCCACTGAAAAGCATAATTTCGAGTCATGAACCGCTCCGAGTATAACGCCACAGGTTTCCATCTCTTCCAAATTGCAATAGTTATGACGTGAATGCAACATAATATCATTGTTTTGGTTCAGGATGAACTGTAAAAATCATATCATTGCATTCAGACCTAATGGATGAACATGAACATGATGATTGGATGAACATTTTATGGCCTACGCCTTCCACGGATGATATATATATATACATATAAATACATTTAACTTAGTGATTGCTATCAAGATGTGTAAGAAGTTTTCTTACTAAATCAACATGCAATAAAGTGAACAAAAGAGAATATTATTTGCATTAGAATATGACAAACAAATATACATATATGAAACAAAATTTTAGATGTTTTGCATTTAAAAGTCAGAATTTCAGTGAAAACAATGTCAGGTATTTGTCCTTCTAATCTAGAAGTGAACAGAATTGAGGAAAACTTTAAGTGGATCTTTATGCCATGTTCTAGGCGATAGCTACTATTGGCAGATATTGAATGTGACATAATTTTGCAAAATGGGTCTGAAACTGCATAATATTGACTTGCATTGGATTGACTATTATGTTATATTCAAAGATGTCTTTTCTTTATTGAATTCTGTCAGGCTGTAATTGTCTCTGGAACAGTATGAATGACAGCTTGACAGCTAAATTTTAATTACATTTTAAGGGAGGCAAAGTTTGTTTGGAACTTATTTGCAGCTAACAGTGAAAACTGAACAATGTAATCTAAAAAATGCAGCCGATACACAAGGCAATTTGTCTTGTGCTATTTGAGGATGTGTTATCTTGTTCCTTTTTTTGTCCCCAGAATTGTGTTAATAGATACATCCATTGGAAGGAAAAGAAAAACGTGATTGTCATGCTAATCCAGAGAGCTGTCCATCAATTTATTTATTTATTTATGTATCTCGTCTTCAGTGCTTCTTTCTTTTTCAATGTCTTTAATGTATATATATCGCCATCTAGTGAACAAATATATCACAGCAAATCTAGTGTGCGTCACACAAGCCTTGACTGGTTTAATAATAATGATTTTAAATGATTTCCGATACATTTAAAATAAAATCATCATTTTATTGAATTGTCCAATAACCTCGTGCTCAATATTTCACATTGTTGTTAACAAACTTGTTAACGCATTTAATGAAAAAACTATGTTTCGTGTTAAATTTAAATAAATATGAAAAAAGTGTATTTTAAATCATTAAATTATTACATAACATAATCATAAACTATGTAAATATGTAAAGCCGTTACCAAGACAGAACTTTTATCCCGTCAAATATTCGCATACGGAATGATTTCGCAGGAGTACGACTTCCTGTGACGTACGAGACATTTTCCACAGTAAAAGAGGATGCCAAAACAAAACAAACACACACAAAAACAAAAACGCTAAAAATGTATTTCTACTCTATTAAACGTAATATTTAGCTGTGTTAAGATCAAGTCACGAACATAGACTGTCACGAATCACTGACTGAATACACGAAATCTCATTTATTTTGTAATGAAGTATCGTCAACGGCCAGGTCCTTTAAGCCGTAGTTTTTACAAATAAAGAAAGAAATCTGTAGCACCAATAAGTCTTATTATTACAGAAAGATATTCTCATTAGCTTTTATAATATTTAACTCGAGGAAATTAGAAGTGAGTAAAATGAATGTTACTTGATATATTGAATGACATATCACATACTGTTTTAAAGGACCTGTGAGACGGTAGAATAAGAGGAAGTGCTTGACCTGCTCCGCGCATGCTCATCTTTTATGTTCCCCCCAGTGTGTGTTTGAGCGCATGAAGGTTGAACTGTTAACTAACCATAAACGAGTATTTAAACTAGTTATTGAATTGTCTGTATTGTTAAGTATCTAATGTCCACATGCCGTTACAATAAAGTCTATATTTTTGGACCTCACCTGCTTCGTTCGGGATTTTAATAAAGGGTAAGCAAACAATATTTGGATAAATTATCTGCCAGGTATCTACAAAACAATTGCAGCCTCTTTAATAAAATACACTCATGTATTTAAAGATATGGAATTAATCTATCTATCTATCTATCTATCTATCTATCTATCTATCTATCTATCTCCATCAATGCATGCATGTGTCATTTAACTAATGCATTTATCTGTGTGTTCTCTGTTAGGTGAAGATGGCTGGTCTTTCTAGCTATGCCCTGCGCATGGCCCGTCTGAGCGCCCGAATATTTGGAGATGTGTCCCGTCACACAGATTCCAAGTCTATGAAAGTGGTTGGGTTTTTTAAAGAACCCCCTCCGGCCCAGAGAAAAGAAGTGTATGACTGGTACCCCCCGCACAAGATTTACTATTCAATGACCCAGAAGCTCAGATATTTGGGGCTTTTCAGGTAGGCTCTGGCATAATATTATAGTGCACATATGAACATTTTATCTTCTAATTCTTCTGTTTTTGTTGATGACATTTTTCTGGTAACGTTTTAGGGATGAGCACCAGGATTTCAAGGAGGAAATGAGACGCTTGAGGAAACTGCGGGGGAAAGGAAAACCTAAGAAGGGAGAAGGGAAGAGAGCCACAAAGAAGAAGTAGACCAACACATTTCAGCTATTTATGAACGGACACTTGAGAATCTGGTGAAGAAACTGAGCTATACCTGTATGGGCAACGGGACATTGTTTATAACAGTGGCAACATTATAGTAGCAGAGATTGTGGTGAAAAACAAAAAAACAAAAAACAGAAACATGACATCTGTGATGGAAATTAAATATGATTTTTTTTGTACATTTTGCATCTTCATTTAGCCTTATTTAAAAAAAATTGACATGGTTTTGATTTTGCTTTTCTGCAGAGTGTTGCCAGTTTTCCATAATGGAACATCCTCAGATTGCCTAACCAACACATTTTGGTTTGTCTTTCGAGAAGTACACTGAAAGAAAATAATTAGAGAATTCTGAAAGGGATAATAAACTATTAGCGCACAAGCATTTATTTATTTATTTTAATTTTAAATGATGCATGGTTGAAATGCCATTGCGTAGCATGAAAAGACAATTCAGATTATGGACTGTTATAAAGAGAGAAAAGCACATTCCTAGATGACATACATGCATAAATGACATACAATCATTTATATTATAGTGTTACATTTGTGCCCACAAATCAATACACCATATATTGTAATTGGAAATTTTGCATTTATTTAGCATTGTTAATGACATGCCATTTTGTGAACCCGTCTATATTCGGAAACCCCCCACACCCAATATGATAAAGATGATAAAATTGCATCTTAAAAAAATCTTCCTCCAAGAATCACAGGCACAAGAGGGTCATCAGTTCCTTAATCACTCAAATATTCTTGTGCAACAGACTAAGTTCCTATTTTTTGGTTTATTCTGTCAAACGTATTAAGTTTCATTTATATAGAGGCTTTATAATGCTCAAGGACACTTTACATTAGAATATACACAATAGACAGTTGTAGGCGTACATAAAAAAGATGATGATACTGCATAAACAAAACAGTAATGCTATTCAAATACTACGATGTATCAAAAATAACAATGCGAAAATGTTTTTGGCTAGATCATTAATTATGCAATTTTTATTTTACAAAGTACCCATGCTTAACTCTGAAAAGCCTGACATGAAAATATAGTCAGAAAAAAATTAAGTTTTGTAACGGACCAGTTTAGTTTACATTGTCTAAAAGTTTAAATATATGCATTACGGGTTTGTTTTGTATCATTTGATACATCAGACTTTTATAAACCATGATATAGTGAGAATATGGAGCTTACACTCAAGGAGAAAACCTCAGTTTTATTCTTAGGATCAAACTGAACAAAAATATGCCATTTCATGCAGCTGTTGTTATTTTTTATGTCTTCATATAAAGACATCAAAAAATGTTGTACATCAATTAGATTTGTACAACAGTACAACTACTTACATAATATGCATATAAATATCAGTTGTTACTCTCTATCTCCCAGTAGTATGTCTTGGTATGGATGGTATTTAAATGCTTAGTTTTATGATAAATGCTTTGTAGTTTTAAATGTGGCAGGCAAAACATAATGTAATGCAATACAATGATGATTGAGAGATACAAAAACATATTTCTCAATAGCCTGTTGTATAATTTTTCATACTTGTATTTTCTTTAAAAAGATATAAGAATAATGAGAAGAACATTTCTTTCCTATAAATGTTCATCTTGAAATATTGCTAAAGTTATTCTTTTGTTTACTTTATAAGAACATAAAAATAATACTAAAAGATATTTTACTTACTAAAAAAAGTATAAAAGACTGAACAACAGGCTTGATGATGTTCATAATTTAGAAGTCTTGTGTGTATCAAAAGAGTATGTTTTGTACACATCTGGCCAAATGATAGTCATGTTGGATGCACTCTGTTCAGTCTTTATAGGTAATATACATAAGTATTAATGTTTATATGCAGAGCATTTTGGTTCAAATTAGTTTATAGATTAAACGGCTGCCCTGAAATGGTCTACCAGATAAACTAATATGATAGTATAATTCAAGTAGAATGAAAGATATGGCAGAAACAAAATTGTCACTTGTTCGTTTTAGAATTTACACTTTAATATTAGTGCATTGGTCGGCGTCCAGTATCCCCATTTACCCCTCCACGGGTTTACATTTGGTGAATCTGTCTCCCCCTCCTGTCTCGTTCTCTGTTTCTTTCCTCTATTTTCCACTCAGTTTCTCGTGGTTTAAAATGGCGGCGTTGAGCAGCGCCGAGTCCCCACCGCCCGTCTTCAACGGAGACAGCATGAACCGCGATCCGGAGCGGGACCCGGGACTGGACGAGCTGGGCGCGGGGCTCGAACCCGCCTGTCCCGGAGGAGCGGCGATCCCCGAATGTCAACAGGACATTCCCGAGGAGGTACAATGGGGGAGTCAGGGTTGAAGGAGAGCTCGGCTGTAGAGCGGAGCGGGGCTGGATGGAGATGTTCAGGAAACACCGGCTGTAATACGGATCGTGGGGGGATGCAATGCATTGCAGGGGAGAGAGATGATGCACCAATATTTAAGTCGACCAAATCTTATATCGTGCGCTTATGCATTTTCGCAAGGTGCATTTCCGAATGACGCCATTTATAATTCTCTCATTGCAGTTCTCTGAGCCAATGTTTATCAGAAGGCCTGTTCGTGTTTCATTGGCTTTATTTCCCCACCAGACCCCGCTGCAATGCATGCACGCATGCTTCGTATCTCACCTTGCGATGCATCGTATTAATGGGAAACTACAGATGCAACTGGGAATATATTAACTGCTCGCGTGCATTGTTTTATCTCCTTTGTGTCACCAGCTGGCGCGAGTCTGCGTTCGAATGCGTTTACATTTACATTTAAATCTGCAGTGATGTCATTGTGCTCGTGCATGGAGCCCTGCGAACGTTCCATATTCATTTTGTGACCCCGTGTAAATGTAATGCATTATGCTTCTTTCTTCTAAGCTGTCAACTGTCTGTCTGCACAAATCACATATGCTGCTATAAGGGGCCTTTGCTGTTGGATGTACACACTGGGGTATTACTGGGTACATTCTGCTGCTTGCTGGAACATCCAGCTTAAGTTAGTAGCTGTGTTTAGAAACATGCTGGTTATTAGCTAGTTGACCATGTACAATGTTCCAGAAACCACCTTAAGCTGGTGTTACCAGCTGGTAGGTGATTTGTTGGCTGTCTACAAGCTAGAAACCAACTGAAATGTTCCAAACACAGTTCGACTAAGGGCAACATTTCAGCTGGTTTCTGTTTTCTCTAGCTATCTAGAAACCATCTACCATGTGTCAATTCCATGCTACCGACTTAAGATGGATTTTCCAGCAGGGCATCCATTCATTCTGTTTAATTCGGAAAGAAAAAAAAAAAGTTTACACCGTCATGGAACAGGTTACAAATTTGTTTATTCAGGAAACAGCTTCCCTATTTAGCTGGAAGACTAGTTGGATTAAAGAGCAGCTTGTGTAAGTCATCATTGTATGAGTGCTTAGTGGTAATTAGATTAATTTTATTGCTGGCTGCTGTAACAGGGTTATACTGTCCGATTATACACGGGACTTGTCTTGCTTTTTTTTTGGTAATAGTAACTATATTTACTTTAGTATTCCATACTTTTTAGCACTGAATTCGCTCTTAAATGAAAGAGTGGAGCATGTTTTCATCTGATTGAAGAGTCCATAAACCTAGTTAACAGTTTTATTGATGGTCAGGGCCATAACCACGAAGGGTATACCATGCATCTGATCTTCCCAATAAACATTACTTAGATGGGTTATGCGGTGGCAGTTTCTTCAATTTATACACTGAGCTAGAATCTTGAATGTTTGGCTACATACAGTATATGTTGTCAGCTAGTTTTTTGAATGTTGAAGGAATGTTGAAGGAAGAATTCACCCAAAAATGTGTATTTTAAAATTGTCACCTCCAATGGGCTTAACTGTCACAACTGGATCAAATTGAACTTGAGAACCGGATCAATCATTCATTAATGAATCATTCAAATACATAATTTCAATGAATAACAATTTCATTTTCAGTGTGTTCTTTATACAGGGCTATCGTATGGCTTTAGAAGCCTTGGAATATAATATGGTGTTTGTCAATTTGAAAGGTCTGGTTCCTTTCTATGAAATTTTATAGGGGGAAAAAATCTGAGTTGCAGTCTTCAAAAATTCTGCTTCTGTGTTCTACAGAAGAAAGAAATTAATACATGTTTTAAATGAAATAAGGATGTTTTAATATTGATAGAATTTTCATTTTTGGGTGAACTTTCCCTTGTAGAGAAGCCTGCAAGTATTTCATGTATTGAGCTATTTTAAACTGTCTTGGTTATGTTGCATCATGTTGGAAACACAGAGTATATTACCACATGGGGTTTGCTCTAAAAGAAAGGCTTGTAACCAATGTCTGTTTAAGAAACTGTCAGCAATCTTTGACTGCCAGGAGTTGATACTGGCAAGACTACTGAGAAAGTCCCTTGTCACAGGTACCTTTTAGCTATTTCTTGCACTAATTTGACTAGTAGAGCCAGTTTATCCGCACCGTTGATTAGGAATCAAGTGGCAGCTTGACTCTCGGAATGCAGGATTTTTAATCAGAACTAAAGTTAGATGCACTTAAATGTGCTATTTCATGGGGGCGTTGAGGCATTCCAAGTTTCTTGACAGTCTGCTGGAAAATTGCTTCTCAAAATGGTGATCATAATAAAGTTTACTTGTAAAGCTTTGTAGCACTGTCAGATTGTGTTCACTTGGCTGGGACATTTTCCAACAAACTTGGAGTATTTTATGATCCTGCTTGTATTGCTTGGCAAAATTGAAAAATGTTTATTGGCTTTTTAGAACAAGTACTTTGCTTGGATGTTTCCTTGAGCAAATGCTTGCAACCCATTCCAAAATAGACTATAATCATAGTTTAAGTGCATGTCTTAACATTAGATAAAAAAAATGATCTGCCTCAATTGAGTGTATACGTTTTTTGTATACATTTTTAGAATTTATGCAAGTCTTGGTGTTTCCATCCAGCAGTTTTTTTCTTTTTCTTTCTGCGATATCCCAAAATTTGCATACAAATATGTGGATGTTGGAAACATAGCTAACCATGACCTCATGCACACCAATTGTTTTAAAATTGTGCTGTAATTAAATGTATAAAATCTTCAATAACTATAAATTGTAGTTTACTCATCTCCTGACAAATGTCTCGGATGTTTAAAAATATTGACATTAGGATAAGATTTTGCATAAATCGTACATTTACAGTATCAGATCCGATCTGTTAAAGGTGATTTTTTTGTTTTGCTTAGGGACATGAATAAAAATGGCAAAAAAGAAAAAACAGGTTTCCTGAAGATCTCCCCTGCTTCCATTGGTTGGGCACAAGGATAGCCCCGCCCCCAAATGTACACCTTTGGTTGAGCCAGTATTGTTTTGTCAGGTTGTTTGTGATGCTCAAACAAATGGAGTAAAGACCTGTTCACACCAAGGATGATAATGATAAAGATATAGGCCTAGTTTTTCCTTCTAAATGTAAAAAAAGAATAGCAGTCCACACCACAGCTATAATGATAACGGCACAGAGAAACAATATTGTTGCAATCACTTACAGAATTTTTTTTTTCTAGCTGATGAACGATAAAAACATTGACTGCCAATCAGAATCAATCCTGCTTTAAAGAGCTGGGGCATTTAAAGCAGCTGACAAAAACTGCAGCACGCGCTTATCATAAACTGATATTGTGCGTTGGCGTGGACGCTAATATAGCTATTGTTAATAATAATAATATTAATAATTTTTTTGGGACTAAGCACGTTGATGCATTTTGAAGCTGTTTCTTTGCTAGAGCTCACTGTCAGACTCAGTATTTCATTTGCTTCACACCTCAGACTTAATTAATATAGCACATTTACTGTGAGCAGGGCCTGAGACAGCCGTCCAGTGTCAGTTTTTACAGCTTAGTGGAGACAAGCAAGTGATTCTGTGTTTATTAGATTTAGCACAGTCACGAGGTTCTCATTCATCTATGGTGAAGTTCAAATGTATCTGCTCAAACACTTGTCCAATCAGTGGAACCTTTTCATAAAAAGGAAGCTGGGGAATTTTGGTTTGCCTAACTCTCATTTTCTTTGCAGATATGGAACATCAAACAGATGATTAAGTTAACCCAGGAGCACCTAGAAGCCCTTTTAGATAAGTTTGGAGGAGAACACAATCCGCCATCTATATATCTGGAGGTGAGTTGGCCCGACAAAGAGTTGCTGTCATGGGTGTGATGTGAAAGGTGTTTTACTATACCAAGAAAGTTAATGGTGATGTTATAAATGAAGTGACTAGAATTGATACCAGCATCTACAGTTACAATTAACTTTTGGCCTTTGTTCCAAACTCTCGTGAGCAGCCTAAATAGGCAGCATTTTAAGGTATCATAGGCACACTCCCAACACAACGGCTGTTCTAAAAGTTAAGTATATTTAACATGTCTTTGGTCAAATTCTAAGGCAGTATCTGAAGTGTCCATCCCACTCTCCAAATAACTACAACAAGCCTAGTGCAGAAATCTATGCAAGTGTGTGGACAAAGTGGGTGAAATTATTTGAAATAATTCAAATAATTAATATTTCCATATACGATTCCTAATTTTTCCTATTATTGTCATTAGCTTAGCAACATGCTAGTGAAAAACTCTGTTTCTATGAAACGATAGTTGTTGCCTACAAAAAAAAAAAATTGTCACTCCATGACAGTTTAGATTAAAACTAATGAATGAATTCAGAGGAGGAAAAGAACTGATGGAAGTATTTTATTGAAGCAGTAAAATTTTCCCTCTTGTGTGTATGCAATAACAGCAAATGCATAACCTCAGATCTTTATCCTCCAACAGGTTCAAAACATGAGCATTTATGTGAAACGTTCATAAAGTCTTAATGATATATTTCCTCAACGCCACAGGCCTATGAGGAGTACACTAGTAAGCTGGATGCATTACAGCAGCGGGAACAGCAGCTTTTGGAGGCTATTGGAAACGGAACAGAGTTCTGCTCCTCGCCGACACTCACCCTGCTGGATGTGAAGGGACCGGGCGCCCAGAGTGCCCCCATCACCCCAAACACCTTGGCTGTCCTGCAGACCCCCACTGACGCATCACGAGGGAATCCCCGCTCGCCCCAGAAACCCATCGTAAGGGTTTTCCTGCCCAACAAACAGAGGACGGTGGTGAGTTGCTGGATATTATTTGTTGCAGAATACTTGGTACTGTTTTGCTTTTATATGTAACATTTTGAAAAAGTACTTACAAATAAAAGGTTGAAAAATAGACCGTAAACTATATAAATGCTATAATAGTATGTGATTAATATTATACTGGCTTTATGACAGAATATCAGGTAAGGGATCTGAAAAATGGGGTGAGTTACGTCTGTAGTGTTTTGCCCTCAGCTGGATTTGAGAAGTTCTGTCATGTACAGATGTGGTAGGATATTTTGACAATACTTCATGGTAAGGTTTCAGGCAGGGCTTTAAAAATAGGTTTTTGAAAGGAATTTCCACTCCAACCAGATTTTAGAGCGCCGGGAGTCCATGGGAAATTAGCGAATATAGGTGACCCCCTTTATTTTGATTATCTGCTCAGCTTGTCTCTTTTGGCTTAGCAAAGAGAAGCGGCTGTCTGAGTAGGAGCCAAGAAATCAAACGTGCCCAGACGTAGCCACAGTCTCACTGCAAGGAGATAAAAGTTACTTGAGTAAGTGGTTTATGTGTGCGTTTCAGGTTCCAGCTCGTTGTGGGATAACTCTGAGAGACTCCTTAAAGAAGGCTCTGATGATGCGAGGCCTGATCCCAGAATGCTGTGCGGTCTACAGGGTTCAGGATGGGTAATAACTGTTCTAACCATCACTAGTGCAAAAACCAAGGTTTTGTCACACTGCCAGCTATACTTCACATTTAATGTCTGTCCTGCCCACATTAGGGAGAAGAAGCCTATTGGCTGGGACACAGACATTTCCTGGTTGACGGGGGAGGAGCTCCATGTTGAGGTTTTAGAGAATGTGCCACTGACGACCCATAATTTTGTGAGTATGATGAAACTGACCACAAGCTGTGGCTTAAAGGGGACCTATTGTGCCCCTTTTTACAAGATGTAATATCTCTATAAGAGTCTATAAAATACCTCCCAGATAATTTACTATAACATGTCCAATTTGCTCCTTTTTGAGTGTGAGCAAAAACATGCTGTTTTTGTGTGTGTACCTTTAAATGCAAATGAGCTTCCCGCCCCCTTTCCGGAAGAGGCAGGTAATGCTTTGGATACTCTAGCAACAACAACACTGGAGAATCTCACGCAGCCAAAATGTCAGAAATTGAATAGCGGTGTTCAGCCGTATACATTTAAACCGGAGTCGGACACAGATGAAGAGGCTCCGGTAGAAGTTACAACTTTTAGAATGCAACATTAAGTTTCTGAATGGTTATTTGATGAATTTATGTAGTTGATGTCAAGTTAACTTTATTCAACTTGTTGGTTAGCAAGTCTATAAATCTATCATCTATAAATTGTTGTACAGGCGCTCATGTGGGAATTGTAGTATGATGCCTACATAGCCTGAGAGTAAATGCTGCATGGAGATAGAACATGTATTGTTTTGTTTAATTACGGTTATAATTAGTATAATCATCTTTTGCTACATTAGCCATACAGCATGCTAACAAGCACATTAAAAAACGCGATTCGGAAACTTGGTTGGTATTGACCCATCTTTCAGAATCAAATTTTGTGCAAATCCAGCGTTGAACTGACCCTCGTTTGCGAAGCAGTCAGACGTAAAATTATTTGCACAAGCATATCTGACTTTACCTAATTTCTTCGGCACATTTCCTTCATAAATGAAATTCATCCACTGTGTCCTCAGTGCTCAGATGCCGTTGATTTATTGTTGTTGATTTGTACATCCAAAAACAGAACATTTGTAATGTTTATGTGGCGCAGACATTATATCAATAGGTGCTATAGCGAGGATATAAACATGGCAGACTATGTGACTGACGTCACAGTTGGGGGAAATCTGGGACACTGCTTCTGATTTATGGGAATTATATATATATATATATATATATATATATATATATATATATATATATAAAAAGGAGTGGGTAGATTTTTACAATTATAGGCTGGTTGTTTACACACGCTATGGACACACATCAGTGTTTAAACACCAAGTAAAAGTGAATGTTGCATAATAGGTCCCCTTTAAAATAAATCTGAAATGACAGAGAGAAAGTTAGAGCCAACAGTTCACGTTATAGGTGTGGTGATTTCTATTCTTGATTTTACTTTTCTTAAAGAGTTTCTTAAAGACACGTTGACCTCTTTCTCCTCCACCTTGACTAATATATTGTGCTTTGGAAACACCCAGAAGCTTCGTTTTAACTCAGAGGGTTAATTCGGTGATTAAACAGGTGCGAAAGACCTTCTTCACGCTGGCCTTCTGTGACTTTTGCCGGAAGCTGCTGTTTCAGGGCTTCCGCTGCCAGACGTGCGGCTACAAGTTCCACCAGCGCTGCAGCACAGAGGTCCCGCTCATGTGCGTCAACTACGATCAGCTGGAGTGAGTGCTCATGGGAAATTCTTTCACTTCTGCTTTATCCATTAAAGGGTGAAATTTGCTCCACACATAATACACAGTGAAATAAAGCATGTAAATAATTTACTTTAAATTACATTATATTTAAATTAAATATTAAAACAATGTTTTTGCCTAAAGTTTATTTCTCCTATATTAATATTCACTGTATTTGGAATAATTTGCATCTTATATGGTTTTGTGCTGTGGGTAATTAATTATGTATAATATATTTGTACTGTTCTTCTTATTATTTATATTTTTGTTCAGTTTACTGCTGGCATCAAAATTTCTAGTGCACCACCCCATTACCCAGGAGGAGATGTCATCAGAGGGCACGACACCCGTTTCAGAGATGTGCCCCTCCCTCCCTCCATCTGAGTCCACTGGGTAAGAATTTAGTCCACTTCTGTATATATATATGTATATATATATATATATATACAGCGGGGGAAATAAGTATTGAACACGTCATCATTTTTCTCAGTAAATATATTTCCAAAGGTGCTATTGACATGAAATTTTCACCAGATGTTGGTAACAACCCAAGTAAGCCATACATACAAAGAAACAAACAAAAATAAGTTCAGAAATTAAGTTATGTGTAATAATGTGAAATGACACAGGGAAAAAGTATTGAACACATGAAGAAAGGGAGGCGCAAAAAGGCATGGAAAGCCAAGACAACTGCTGAAAACTTACAGTAATTAAAAAGCAATCCAGCCCCCTGTCAGTGGAAATTAATAACAGCTGGTTCAGTCCCAAATGATGGCCTACAAAAAGGTCTCACTGCCAAGGTGTCACACAAGACACATCTCATGATGGGTAAAAGCAAAGAGCTGTCTCAAGACCTTCGCAACCTAATTGTTGCAAAACATAATGATGGCATTGGTTATAGGCGCCATTCTAAGCTTCTGAATGTTCCAGTGAGCACTGTTGGGGCCATAATACGGAAGTGGAAAGACAATAATTTCACCATAAATTTGCCTCGACCAGTGCTCCTCGCAAGATTTCTGATAGAGGAGTGAAAAGAATAATCAGAAGAGAGTCGAGTTTTTACGACAGTGTTGTCAAATATCTATTCCGAAGCTGTAGGGGGAGCTCTATAGAGAAACCTGCGAGCAAAAAGCAAAAGAAATTGCAAAAACTGCATAGCGCCGCTTTAACAGTGAGTTTAATCATGCACTAAGCAAAATTTCATTATGCTCTCCTGTCTTTTTTTCTCCAGGTCTCTTTGCCATCCTTCTGTGTCCCCGTCCAAATCCATCCCTATCCCACAGTCCTTCAGACCTGGAGAGGAGGACCACCGCAACCAGTTTGGCCAGAGGGATCGCTCTTCCTCGGCCCCTAATGTCCATATCAACACCATCGAGCCGGTCAACATTGATGTGAGAACTGGACATTTGAACAGCTGATGAATATATTTTAGACCATGTCTAATATGTATTTTAAATAATTATAATGTAGGTCCCACTTCCTGAATCTAAAAATAGAAAGAGTATAATATAAAAGTGAACTATTTAATAATATTACTAAAGATTAACATTGATCATATTTGATGTGTGCTTTTATTTCCCCCTTAATATTATTTAATAATAAATGAATCTATATTAAGTGTTACAGCTGCCCTCAACCACTGCATCACCTCCATAATGTTTATTATAATCTTGTTTATAAGTCTCTGTTAATATAAATATTTCTTATACCACTAAAAAATGTACAAGGTGAATTTGTGTCAAAAGTTACAATTCCCCCGGACTCCCCTAGTCCCTGCTAATCGGTGTTATTCCTGTACAGGATTTGATCCGTGATCAAGGCTTACCAAGGTCAGATGGAGGTAAGGGCTGTCCGAAACAGAAAACATACACTAAGACGCACTGAATTCAAATGGCTTTCCGTCATCCCATGTCTTTGTGCTATCTTTGTGTCATTGGCCTTAGAAGTTTGGGACAGCTGTTCCATTTCACCGTGCCTGCTATTAAAGCTGAAAAATAGGCCTTTCTCTCCCCTGCCCGCTTTGTGAATTGCTTCTGCCCTTTTCTTTATCAATAGCGGCCTGCTGTAAAGTACTAATTCCTAATCAGTGTTGTTAAAGCCTGCCCCCTGTCCTTTCTGTTTCAAAACATGTCTCAGAACGTTATAAGTAAACATTCGGTCATCACTTACTCACCTTCATGTTGTTCCAAACCCGTGCGACTTTCTTTTTTCTGTGGAACATAAAAGAAGATGTTTAGAAGAATGTTCAAGCTGCTCTTTTCCATAAACCAAATGTAAATTAAAAGCATAAAAAGAAAATCAAACGCATTTGGAATGACACAAGGCGATTAAATGATAACATAATTATCATTTTTTTTATAGACTGTAAACAGGAATAAATAAAAACTGGCTCTGTAATTCACTTGATCATCTCTAAATGAACTCTGAGAGTAGACACAGGATTTTGGGTAGTGGGTGACAGGAAGTGCACCTGAGCTTCAGGGGCCAGTGATCCCGTGTCTGTCTCTCTCCCCCTTGCAGCCCCCTCGCAACACCCAGCCCGCTGCTTGAGGAAGAACCGAACACGGACCTCAAGCCCCCTTCTGTCCTCCCACCCCAATGAAATTGTCTTTGATTTTGAGCCTGAGCCAGTGTTCAGAGGTAGATAGGCCTTTGTGCGTGGCTGTGTCCCACACCTTGTCTCGTCTTTTGCTTGTCTGTCTGTCTTCCACTTGTGTGTTTTGTTGATGTATTTCACTCCTCCTTGTTTGAATTCTCACATTCTCTGACACGCACGCTTTAACTGCGCTTTGATCTCCACTCACTTTTCCGTAACTCAACACACTACAAACTCACTTAGGCACAAATTGTACATACCGTATATCAAATTTAGACATTTTCCTCTCTTCCGGTCAGTTTTGTATATTTTAGTGTGCATGCACATTTCTAGATTTAGATCGCCTTAGCCATTATCTAAAGCTCACTTTTAGTTATCTTTAAACCAAAAATAATTTAATTACACTGTTAAATGTTATCTTTAGCAAATCTCAAAATGTGCATTTCAAACTATACATTATAATTATTTTTATTATTATTATTATTATTTAATTATTTTTTATTTTATTTAGCATTTAATATTTTAATTTATTCACTTTCATTTAGATAAAATAATATTGAAGTTTAATTTGTGCCATTTATTAGTTATTGACCATAACTTGAAAACAATTATCAGCTTATTGCATTGGCCAGTGATTTTATATTTTATTTAAATTGACAAAAAATATTTTTTTTACTAGATTTTTTGCCAAATTTTAATATCAGTGCATCCCTACTTGCAATACTTCAGCGTACATATTTGTGTGAGATATTTTTGGGGATACTTTTAGATTTGGGCTTTTCGGAAAGAGACGGGATGTGGCTCAGGATTTGCTAGTATACTTATATTTGAGGCATACATCGCTCGCAGCCCCGTTTCACACTGCATGAGCTGTGACTTGCCCCTTTCCTCTTTTTCTCTCCCTCATGTGACCACACAAGATTTTATTCCTTTCCTTCTGTCTTCTTCCCCTCTTATTCTGTTTCTCTCTTCTTTGGCTCCCATATTTCCTGCTGAAGTAACTTTGATGTTTCTCGACCTCTTGCGATTCCAGGCTCCACAACAGGCCTGTCGGCCACACCTCCTGCCTCCCTACCTGGTTCCCTGCCCAATGTGAAGGTGTCGAAATCGCCGTGCCAACCGAGGGAGCGGAAGCCATCGTCTTCTTCTGAGGACCGCAATAAAATGGTAAAGATTTTTTTTCTTTTTACCTCACTTGGCACATCCAGGTTTAAGGTCATTTTAATCTATTTTGTCTAATATTTTGCTCTGTAGAAAACTCTAGGTCGACGGGACTCGAGCGATGATTGGGAGATCCCAGAAGGTCAGATCACCCTGGGACAGCGGATAGGATCTGGCTCCTTTGGAACAGTCTACAAGGGGAAGTGGCACGGTGGGTCCTGTGAGAATGTTAACAGCATTTGGACTTCAGATTAATAAGGAATGCACAGATAAGGCTAAATGTGTGTCTTCCTCTTCCTCACAGGTGATGTGGCGGTAAAGATGTTGAATGTCACGGCCCCCACTCCACAGCAGCTACAGGCCTTTAAAAATGAAGTGGGTGTCCTCAGGTAAGATAAGGACTAAAAATACTCATTATTTCACAACAGGGACTGTATCTGTCCAAAATGTAGGTTTCAGGTAGTGGTCAACTGAGATAGTTTTTCTTTGTTTGTTTTAATTACGAATACCATTGCATTATTTTTTATTTTATACATTTCTATTTATTTATTTAATGTTTATTGGAAGAAAATAATCAAACAGGTTTTTAAACTATCCCAATTTTTGGTTACAAGGTTGCAAAAAATCTATTTATTTTAATTTAATAAAATAGTTTAATTAAAATCAACAATTAAATTAAATATAAAATAATAAAAGAAAATGTCATATAATATTAAATTTGACCTAAGATTGCCTATCAACATGAGGGTTAAGCACTTCGTTTTCACTGACCATTGATTTTTATTGAATTAAGAGTTTCCTATCATTCATTAAGCGATGAAACTTGAAACAAAAAAGGAGAATATTATTAAAAGAATTGTGCATTTCATAATCGTAAATGTGTTTTTATACATGTAGGTTTAAGGTGCAGATTAGTATTTGAACAATGACTAAAAAAAATTCAATCATTATTTGTAAACCTTATTATTTGGTCATTAAATGTTAGTCTCGTGTTTTTTGTTCAGCCTATGTGCTACCTAGGATTGTCCAATACCAAAATTTCAGTTGTCGGTACCAATACAAGTAAAATTTCACGGTTCTCTGTACCAATTTCTAGCCTGGGTTTCCCCATGCTGCCTTGAGCGCAGCGCGATTTTATTCACGCTGCTAGGCAGCCTGGATACCATGGACCAGATTTTCCCCTCAAAAAGGGAACCAATCACAGAACGGGGAGGGAGCAAGACGATGACGACGTCTATGCGACACACCGAAGCAGTTTGTTTATATCTATGGATCCAACATGGAATCAGACGCGAAGTTACCTTTCGATGCAGCCTTATAGTGTTCTAAGTAGTTTAGAACGCAAGTTTATTTTGTCTTCTTCCTCGTCGAATTTCTGTCACTCTACATACGTCATCTGGTATAATTGAAATGACTGGCTATGAGCTACGTACAGGCGCATTTGCGCATAGGCGCAATTTCGGTATCATGGCAAAAACACACAAATACGCACAGGAACGTTTGAAAGGAGCCATCTATTGACCCAATACTTGGTACTACTGGTACTTCCGGTAAAATTTAAGTATCGACTTGGTACCAAAGTACCCTAGAGCTGCCAAAACATTGTTCTACCAAAGCTTATTGAAAAATTCTTTATCTCCCACAGGAAAACCCGCCATGTGAATATCCTGCTCTTCATGGGCTACACCACCAAACCCCAGCTGGCTATAGTTACACAGTGGTGTGAAGGCTCGAGTCTCTACCATCACCTGCACATCATCGAGACCAAGTTTGAGATGATCAAGCTGATTGACATTGCCCGCCAGACGGCCCAGGGCATGGAGTGAGTCACTGGATGGATTAGAGAGAAATAAATCACAGATGATCACTATAGCAGTGTAATGTTTAGGAGTCAAGAATCCGTTTAGTCTTCTGGCTTCAATAGAAAGCGTGAAACCTACTGCCATCATGAGACTAAATTGTTGAAGTTTTAATGCATGGATTTAACACTTTTAAATATTTTTTATCCACAGCTATCTGCACGCCAAGTCCATCATCCATAGAGATCTGAAGAGTAACAGTATCCTTTGTAATTAAGGACTGATTTGCTGTAAAATGTCTTATACAAAAAAACAGGTCGCTTTTAATAGGTATATCAACTTTACAGTGATGTCCAAGCCTATGTGCGCGTACATACGCTTCTATATTAGCCTTAACACCACCTCCCTAGATATCTTTTTGCATGAGGATCTAACAGTAAAGATTGGTGATTTCGGTCTGGCTACGGTGAAGTCCCGTTGGAGTGGCTCACACCAGTTTGAGCAGCTTTCTGGCTCTATCTTGTGGATGGTGAGTCAAGGCACTTGTACTAGCTACGAGTATTTCTTTTGCGCCCGCTTTTGCATCTGGACTGACTCATTGGTCTTCTTCAGGCTCCAGAGGTGATCAGACTGCAGGATAAAAACCCATACAGTTTCCAGTCGGATGTCTACGCGTTCGGCATTGTGCTCTATGAGCTCATGTCAGGGGCTCTGCCTTATTCCAACATCAACAACAGAGACCAGGTGAACCTCTTATCAGTGCACTTGTCCCCCCAAATTTTTTGTCTAAATTTGATTAATTACGTAAACATGAGTAGTACTTATGCCTTATCATCAATTTCTAATGTTAATGTACTGTATGTGTAATGTACTAGTAGTAGGGTCTATGACATGAATCAAGTTTGTACTCTGAAGGATTAATGCAAATATCTGAATATTGGAAAATGTAATGAGCATATCTCTCCTATGCAGATTATCTTTATGGTTGGCCGAGGTTACCTTTCCCCTGACCTGAGCAAAGTGCGCAGTAATTGCCCAAAGGCCATGAAGAGACTTATGGCAGATTGTTTGAAGAAAAAGCGAGAGGAGAGACCTCTTTTCCCTCAGGTAATGTTGTGAAACTTCTGCTTTCTCCAATTTGCCTGCCATCTGTCAAGGCCATTTTTAAGTATGTTGCCACAAGATGGCATCAGAGTGTCATTAACAGAATGCAACAGAATATATTTGCAGCTTTGAATTTAATATATTTAGAATTTTCTTTAATCAGTCATTTATATTTTAAGTACATTTTACCAATTCCAAACCACATCAATCTTGATTACTACTTTTAATTGTGTATATAATCCTTTATAAGTGATAAATAATTGTTAACAAGGGCTGGAAGTGTAAAAATGCCTTATTCAGATAGTCATAATTAAATGGCCATGAGAAGGATGCAATACTATAGAAATTGTGAAACTAAGTGTTGACCATTGGGCAAGAAATGGTCACTCTGGGTCAGCATATATATATATATATATATATATATATATATATATATATATATATATATATATATATATATATATATATATATAATTTCTTTATATATTTTTATTTAGTTATTTTATCTTATGTATATATCATCTATTTATGGCAGATCCTGGCCTCCATTGAGTTATTGGCACACTCTCTGCCCAAGATCCACCGCAGCGCTTCTGAACCGTCCCTTAACCGCGCTGGCTTCCAGACAGAGGACTTCAGCCTGTACACCTGCGCTTCCCCCAAGACACCCATTCAGGCTGGTGGCTATGGCAAGTACAAATAGACAAACATTGTTGAACTTTTTGACTTGTATTGCATTAATTAGTATGAAAACTGATACAAATCTGTCCTTGTGTCCCCTTTTAGGTGAATTCACAGCGTTTAAATAGTGCTGCAAATCCTACAACTCCATCCCTTGTCAGTTTTTACGACGTCTTGTGTTCCTACGGTGGGTTCATCCATAACACAGAAAAGGACTAGTTTTCAAAGAATGTGCTGTTTTTCTTCCTCTTTACCCGAAGAGCTACAGCCTCAATGGAATTGCTTTAAAATAAAAAAGATCTCTGCAGGGTGTCATTGCTGAATTTACAAAAATGTCATAAACATCACTTAGGACAACTCGATAATGCAGCGTACAACAAAAAACAACTGGCGCGAGACACCAATGCCTGGTCACTGAAAAAAAAAGGCATAGATTGTGAAGGGGGATAAAAATCTTTTCCCCAAGAAGGATGAATGGGGTTGGGATGAATTATATTGGAGCACAAGCCCTGCCTTCACTCCGCCCCTGGAGGGGAAGAACACACAGCATTGGCCAATCAGAAAACAGGGTCCATATTTGGACTAGTGGCATGGAATGATGGAAAAATTGGCATAAGAGCAAGGACGTCAAGTTGCCGTTGTGGAGAGGTGCTGGATATCAGGAGATAACTTGAATGATATTTAGAAACGTTTCTTTCTCTTGCGACGAGTTTGTTGCGTATAATGTTGCCTGTGGCTGGAGTTGCTAATAATAAAAAAAAATTCTACAGGGTCATACGTTGTAGATAAACAGACCCAGTATTTTTTTTTTGTTTTTGTTTTTTTGTTACAGGCAGTTTGTGAGGTAGGGTAAATGAAGCAACCATTGAAAAGACCTCTTTTTTTATAAATATATTCTAAAATATTCTGTAGGTTCTTTGCTTTTAATTTTTTGTCAAGGCAAACTCTAGTATCTTTTATTTTACATGTCACATCCCCATGAATGCCCCACGCAAAGAAGCCTGGGTAAATGTTTTTAGACTCTTTTGGTTCGCCACAAATTCCATCAGACATTTCCGAGGTGGGCAAAATCAAAGCTGTTTCTGTGCTTCTAGAGAATGTGATTTATTTAGTTTTATTTTGTTTTGCCACTTTATAGTTGCTGACGTCATGTTTCTGAATAAGTCAAAAGTCATATTTGAAGTTTCTTGTAGAAAAAACCCACTGTATAAAGCAAACACGAAGCCTTGTTTCAGATGTGGGTGTATTTCAGATGTATTTCTGTACTTTTCACTACAAATTTATGCTTAACTGTTGTTATTAGAAGCCATTCCTTTGAGGCCATAATGGTTAACTGATGTTTTTTTTTTTGTTTTTTTTGATATTTCATTCATCCACAAGTCATGTGACTCTTTGGACCTTGCACCGCTGGATTCATTCCAAAATGTTTGTTCACGGGTATAGGTTTTTTTTTTTTTAAGTTGTTTTCATATAGTTTTTCTTGTGTTATAGACAGGCAGGCCTGCAAAGTTACATTAATTTATATTGCTTTAATTTTATTACTTTTTGTTCGGTGTTGTTTCAAACTCTGGGAGAGGTGTGTGTGTGTGTGTGTGTGTATATATATATATATATATATATATATATATATATATATATATATATATATATATATATATATATACACACATTTATTTTCTCTCACCCATTCTGTGATTTGCTGAAATGGACATTAAGCAGTGTGTCTGTGCACTTTGTATAAATGACTGATGCAGATAAGCAATTTTGCCTTTTTAAAGACTTATTATATTTTGTCATATGAAGAGGTTAAAGCATGGTTACTGGATTGCAAAATGAATGAAATTGATTTCAAAAGCAGGCAGGGCCATAGGACACTAAAAACCAAAGCTTAAACCAACCTTCTATCATCATCTGTGTCCACCTTTGCCATTGACAGAGAACGGTTATCTGGATCTTCGACCAAATCGATTCACCCTATGATTCAAACTGGCTTCCTCTGTTCCTGCTCGCAAAGTGCGACAAAGCGGCGGCTCTTCGTTTCACGTTGGTCCAAAGACTTCTGCGTCAACCCTCTAGCATAGCTTTGGGCTGTAGTGACACTAGCACTGTGTAGCCCTGAAGTTCACCTAGACACTGTGGACGGTGGAAGTGCCCTCGTAGGAATGCTTTTCATTATTTCGGCCTCTTCGTATTGAAAAAAAAGTGGCTCCACCTCCTTTTTTTTTTCTTGTACGAAATGACGCATTTTCGCTTTCGGCTCCACAAAATGCTTGATGTTGCACATATAACTGAGGCTCTGCGCTTGGTTCACCACTCGTGCTCTGTTACAAAAGCGAGGACACGCGCTCCATCTTCTTGCTTCTGTTGAGATGGATTGATTTATTTATTTTGAGTCTCTTTTTATTTTTATAAGGATGATGCTCTGTGAATTGGTTCTGCCACTTAAACTTGCCATTAAGGAGAGAGGAGCT
Organism: Squalius cephalus; assembly: GCF_949319135.1. Lineage (NCBI taxonomy): Eukaryota > Metazoa > Chordata > Actinopteri > Cypriniformes > Leuciscidae > Squalius > Squalius cephalus. Next base: position 45,795,464 of record NC_137125.1, read on the forward strand.
CCATGAATCCTGTTGGTTGTGACAGTGGTCACTGTTTTCACATGTATAGTTTCTGACAAGACGTTTGAATGGACTTGTTCTCAGATTAAGCTGGCAAACTTATCATGGGTTGCGTATGGAGATAGTAGAGGTGTATTTTAAGAGTGCTGTATTTATTTTCTATGGGAATGTTACTGAAGAAGTCTTGACTTGCGAAGGACTGATCCTTCTTTATTCTGGAATACTTGGGGACGTACTTGATTACAATTCGGTGAGGTATCCTCTAAAACCATTAGTCTTTCACTATACCCAAAAACCCATTTTATTTGCGTTTTAAAGCCTTCACCAAAAACGTCCATATCACATTCCTTTCTGTTGCCTTGCCTGCACTTTAAACCCCCACCCCAGTGCAAGTTCATTCAAGTGAAATCTATCATACAAATGTTTGGGAGACTCTTTTCATCTGTAAATAGCTGTACAAAGGAAGTACTGTCCGTTTGCTAGGAGGCATGGAGATAAAAAACAAAACAATGAAATGACTTCAAATGTTTCAACTTAAGAAATGACAACGGTTAAGAAAAGACATTTTGATAGATGAAATTCTGAGAAAATATTTCTGTGTAAAAATATTTAAGACTGTATTATATAAAAGGAAAAAGAGCTTAATGTATTTGTTGTGAATATGAAAACTGATATATTAAAGAAGTGCATGAAAACTGTAATGCTTTTGTGCGTTTATTTTCATTTAATTTGAAATTCAATGTGAAGCACTGCTTGCTTTTACAAGCTGTCACATCTAACACCGATCTTGACACTGTTTTCAGCTTTTTTGGCTTACAAAGTGTTATCTGACTTGTAAGAAATATTTTCTGTAAAGTGCTTTTGGAAAGTTTATGAGGAGTTGCCTTTCTCTACTAGTTCTGCCCACTCTTTTCTTACTTGGCCCCTCCAGATGCTTTGTTTCAGTCCTTAAGAAGAGATGCTTTGTCACTTTTATGTAGGTTAGGTTACCAAACAGATGATCTCATCGCTTAAGTAACACACAAACTTTGTTTTTTTTTATCTAAAGATGAAAAAAGCCTTTTTTTATTTTATTTTGGAAGCTACTGAAAACTAAATGCTTGCTGCAACATCCATGGGTAAGTAAATACAAGTGTAAATTCAATTTGAATATATTTATAATTTTCTTGTTCATTTTCCAGATTTTATGTATTATTTAGTGTCTGATATATTCATGGTGCATGTATGATGAACCTTAGCAAATCACTATATTTCATATATAAATGTTGTATCTGGATATTTTTTTCTCAAAACCTGAATATAGTGCAACACTGCTCTATTTATAAGTAAAACATGATATGAGTTCTCAACTTTTCAGGATTTGTGACTGGATCCTGCATATCACCATCTCTTTCAGACGAACGTGGGATGTCCAGTTTCATCTGTCAGGAATTAAAAAAAAAAAAGTCAAAAAGTACACAAGGTATCAGTATAAATAAAATGTTAATGCATTCATTAATCCATTAGTATACAGTTTTAGATTTCTGAAAAGTGATTTGTGTAGTATGTTAAAAGCCTGAAGTATTACAAATAAGAGTTAGTTATATACATAATGCATGTCTTTTTTCCATGTAATCCTCAGAGCATGCACTGGACGCACAGTATCAGCGGGAGTTGGCCGGGGTACAGGGTGCACAGCAAGTGTTGAGAAGATCCCTGGACCACTTCGGCAGCCGAAGTGCTGTCAACAGACCTTTGGCCCTGCCTTCAACCTCCCCTTCCTCCTCAAACCAACCCAAACGGGCACCCTTGCAGTCCTGCTGCCCAAACCACATTGTGTGCTCGAGCTGCATAAATCTGGACATTTACTGAACAACAAACTGTATTTTGTAACACAGGAGCACATTTTTACTGAATATTTTAAATAAATCTGTGGCCCATTTATATTAGTACTCAATGGAATCGGAAGGTTTGATACTAGTTTTATGGTTTGAAGCAGTTATTATCCTAAAGAGTTTCATGTTATAGAATCCTGTGAAATTTACTGACCTGTCACAGTTGCAGATTCAGTGGCTCCGCCCACTTGCATGAGTTTGACCTGCCACCTGCCTGTAGAGCCTGTGAAATACACATTTAGCAAAGCATTATCTTCCAAATGCAAGTTTTTTCATGTCACACAAAATAGCAGATGTATTTCACAACAAAATGTTCATAAGAAAATAAAGTTTCTATTTTATTTTAAAATGTGTCATTTTTAAAAGAGTTGCATTGTGATATTGTTACATAAATCACAATTTTTTTTTCTATTGTCAGTTTAATAGTTACAAGTTTTTTTGTAATGATTAGTAATGATTTTCATGACCTTTTCTCTGTCATACTATAAAAAACAAAATAAAAAATCATATATCTCAAAGTTGTGTTAATGGTCATTCATTTTAATAAATTAGATACTTATTTTAGTTGACTATGGTATGACTATGATTTTTTTAATTGATTAGAATAATACTTTTCACTTTGTGCGATTAATTTTGGAACAATGTTCCACTTGTCATGACAAATACAGAGCACTGGGCGTCTCTCTCGTCCTGATATGAGGCTCAAGTTGAGATGAGCATTGATGAAGTCGGTAGGACTCTCCAGCAGTGGATAATGAATTGTTTTAGTTGAAAGGATGCAGATTTAATCAAAAGCACATGGATTAGCGGATTTTTTTAATGGGTAGCTGTGACCATCACTAATACACATAAGAGCTCATGGAGACAGGTTCGAGTCCAACTTCAATTCTGTCAATAAATACAAAAAAGCACCATATATACACACACACAGTTATTGTGCTAGGAATTATTAATTAATTTGAGTTCTTAAAACTGACCAAGCTTGAAAACTAGTTTATTAGTATTACATTACCACAAAAAAAAAAAAAAACCCTTCAAGCTCAGTGGATTGAGACAAAGCCTTGTAGTTTTACATGCCAGCCTTGATGATGTGTTGTTTTAACATGAGTCTTTGAACTTCTTGTAGTCAAACAAAACTACAACAGAGACCTGTTCAAATCCTGCAGATATTGTAATCGTTTACCTTTCTTGACAAAAAAAATCACACATGACCCAAAAACAAGCCACACCTCATCAGAACTTCTGTTGTGCAGAGGATAATCAATTGCCTTCAAACATGAGAGTCTGGGTTCAAATCCCAAACTGCTGACTTTTCCATCAAATAAAACAAAACTCTCAATAAAAACCCATCCATAAAACCCTTAAACTCAACAGACTCAGTGGTTCAGTTGATAAAGCATTGGGATTTAATCAAGGAGATCCGAGTTCAATTCCCATTCTTGCTTGTTAAATTGTTGTCATTATACCAAACAAACTTGCCAAAACACCAACTATCAGTGTGAAAGCCACAGTGGTGCAAGTGGCTAGATGCACGTTCTCGGCTGATAGGTTGCGCTGGAGACGTGAGTTCAAACCCCACCTCAACATGATTTATTGTAAAATCACAGGCCTCATCCAGGAGAAAAGTGAACTATAAGTTCCAGCACATGTCTCAGCAAGAGATCTGTGGTTCACAGGTAAGAGCGCTGCCTCGTGGTTTCAGAGGTTGCTGGTTCAATCCCAGCCAATCACACAACTACTGCCTTTTCCATTAAATAAACTCTCAATAAAAGTTCATCCAGAGCATCATTTCCCTAAACAGACTCAGTGGTTCAGTTGACAGAGCGTTGGGCTTTAATCAAGGAGATCCGAGTTCAAATCTCTCTCTTGCTTGTGTTAAATTGTTGTGATTATATCGAACAAAATGACCAAAAAACACCAACTCTCAGCATGAAAGCCACAGTGGTGCAAATGGCTAAACACACGTTATTTGGGGACAAGGTTGTGCTGGAAGCGTGGGTTCAATCCCCACCTCAGCATGATTTATTGTAAAATCTCATCCAGGAGAAAAGTGAAATATAAGTTCCAGCACAAGTCTCAGCAAGAGATCTGTGGCTCACAGGTAAGAGCGCTGCCTCACGGTTTCAGAGGTTGCTGGTTTGATCCCAGTCAGATCTCCGCGATACGAGTGAATGGTGTATGTGTGAAGGGGCGGGGATGTTTCGGGTCCCCCCCCGAACCCCGTCACAATGTCCAGCAGCGGTTATGCTTCTTGATACAATGAAAATAAATTTAGCAGACTAAAAATTTTGGCCCGCCGTCCCTTCCCCACCTATTTAGGTTCCCATCATTTGCTTTTCAAAGGGACGACCCTCCAAAAAGAAAATGATGGGAACCTACATGTTTAGCGCCAAACAACAACATTCACACGTTACAAGTCTTACCTGTCCATCAGCAGAAGTCCATCATTACAGTGAATGTCTGTCCACACGTCCCAGAGCTCTGCTTCTGATGACTGGACGCTCCAAACACATCCTGTATTCTGTAGAGGAAACACAAACACAAACATTACTACATACTGAATAACTAAAACATCACAATTTAATGTCTAAACAATAGTTAAATGTTATCGGTTACATAAATTAAAGTCTTAAAACCGTACAGTGCAAAAAATATAATACATAGTATGATCAATAATAATCTTTTTGTTTAATCTACTGTTCTTTAAGTTACTGTCTTAAAGGCCACAGAACTACAGGAACATAAGAAATAGAAACAAACACCCTCCTTCAGTTGTGAGTGCTGACCAAAAAAAAATCAAAAACATGTTTGTTTTTTTGTTTAATGCAATTTCTACAGTACTGTGCAAAAGTCTTAGGCATGTTAATATCCCCACCCCAAAATTGTCCCCAAAAATGGTTTTAAGTCAGTTATTTATATCTTTTGCTGTAGTGTGTCAGTAGGAACTATCAGTTTACATTTCCAAACATTCTTTTTGCCATTAATTGTAATAATCCAGTGAGATTTCTGTATGCACAAGGAGTCTGACAACAGCCGGTATGATCTGATCTCACCATCATCGAGTCCGTCTGTGATTACATGAAGAAACAGAAGAAACTGAGACAGACTAAATCCAGAAGAACTGCGGGAACGTCTCCGAGACGCTTGAAGAAACCTTCTGCAAAGCTACCTGAAAAACTATGCGCAAGTGTATCTGGACAAAAGCCGTTTTAAACGAAAAGGGTCGTTACACCAAATATTGATTTGGATTTGTTAATAGAAGTTAAATCATAAATAAATTCAATTTATGATTTTATTTTTGAAAGCATTCTCACGTTACAGCATTTTAACACAAGTGCCAGTACTTTTCACCGTACTGTAGCTTTGCAGGAAGGTTTCTTCAAGCGTCTCGGAGATGTTCCCGCAGTTCTTCTGGATTTAGTCTGTCTCAGTTTCTTCTGTTTCTTCATGTAATCACAGACGGACTCGATGATGGTGAGATCAGATCATACCGGCTGTTGTCAGACTCCTTGTGCATACACAAATCTCACTGGATTATTACAATTAATGGCAAAAAGAATGTTTGGAAATGTAAACTGATAGTTCCTACTGACACACTACAGCAAAAGATATAAATAACTGACTTAAAACCATTTTTGGGGTGGGGATATTAACATGCCTAAGACTTTTGCACAGTACTGTACATTATTTGGAACTTTTAAGGTTGATTAGGTTTAATTCACTATAAACAATTAATAAAGAACAATAAGATCACAAATCTAAGTGTTAACGGGTCATAGGTAGTTATGTAATAGATTATAGGTACCTATAATAGAGTATTTTTACCTAAGGTTAGACTGCAACGACAGAAAAAACATGATTCTTACTTCATAATATGAATATCAGAGGGCGATTCATTCAAAGATTATAAAGGCGATGCAAAACAACTGATTCACTCGTTCTTCTAAAAGTCTGACAGTGAGTTCAACAAGAGCAGAATGTGAACAAAGTCTGTGATAAACCTTCATAGAGGATGACCTTCATTATAGCCTTCATAACTGTCAAATAACAAGACTTAACGTTAAAGACCACAACAAAATGAACGTTTAGTGCGTTTTAGTTCATGTTCGTTCATTTTATAGTCACAATAAATGCAACATTCAATCATCACAATATGAGTATAAATAAACTGACATGAGCCCTGCTATGAAATATCAGAAGAAAGCAACAACACATAACTACTTAAAAACGTAAATAATGACTTAAGAGCAGAGAATAATGAGTTAAAGTCTTAATAAGATAATGCAAGAGAAAAGCACTTTATCTGTAGAGTTACTTACATGACAGTCGAGTCGCTCGCGTGACATCTTTGCTTCCTGAAGTTTATCGCAGCGTGTGTGTGATTTGTTTGTTTATGGGCTGAAATATGTGTCGTTGAGTGACATTAAAATACTGTCATCTGCAGTTTATGTAGTTTAAACGGTGTGCACGTGTTGTGGCCACTGTAACAAGCGTCATGTTGTCAAGCATCAGAAGCTGTCAGACTGAACCTGAAACTCGCTGACGCCGCCTAGAGGAGCGGATGGAAAACTGCACTTCAGTTTGAAACGACATGATCGAGGCGGCGGCCAGTTGTAGGTGAGGCTGAAATATCTATTTCATATATTTTCCGAAATATCTATGATTTTGTCACGGTCCCGACCAGCAGAGCAACACAGATCTACCAGTTTTAGACATTGCACCAGATCAGCTCTCAACTGATGGAGTAAAACAGATGAAATGTGTTGAACTCAAACATGTGTTGAAAGTGTAAACACATAAAATACGGTTCGATTTTCTTCTTTTTGTAAGTTGTTTTGTATGTTTAAAGTTGCTGTTTGTCTGTCTATAGTTATTTATAATGATATGCATCATGTTTGTTCACAGTTAAAGTACAATGCCCTCGTGTGGTTTAAGCAGTTTTTATAATAAAGCATGATTGGGTATTTGAAACATAGGACAGATCAAGACTCAATCAAAATGACTGTCTAAATCTATAAACCAGTGCAATGGCTGATATCACGACTAAAATGTTGTGTCTAATAGTGTCTATTTACTGATTAAACAGACCCAGGCTGAGATCAGATCAGAATAGTGTGTCCGCTGCTCCCCCTTGTGGACAATAAGTGTGTCTGCAATAATATATGAAAACAGCAGATGTAGGAGGACATGGGTTTTAAACACCTGCACATGGTAAAAGCTCTGTCGCTTTCAAGTCGTGTAGTAGAGAATTAATTTCATTGGGAAAGTACCTAAATTGCCCTCCTAAGGGTAGAAATCCACGGACATATATACATTTACACACAGCAGATCATAAGATATAGTAATACATCAGTAAGTTCAGAAGTTGATATTCAGTCCAACAGCATTGGGACTTTTGTGTCTGAGTTCCAGACAGACTGTCAGATTATTGCTGGAGATTTTATTGATCGAGACGCCAGTAGTTGGCAATAAAGTGACATTAATTCAGTAACGAAACAAGTGAGTGACTCAAGAATCATTCATTCAACTGATTTGTTCAAACATGATTCATTTAGCCATTGCAGGCAGAGAATGTGTCTCTATGAGCTAGAGATGATTTTAGACAGCATTTAAACACAGTTAAACAACCTGAAATTTTTATTTTTATGGAGTATAATATCGGTCAATGCAGATTATTGCAGAAATGTTTGGCCATGGAGACAAGTAATCTGCAAACAGGTCATGAATGATAAATTATTTGTCCTACAATTTGTTTTTACTGACTAAATACAGCATTAACGGGATCATGCACTTTCAAATCAATGCAACATCTGGTAATAACCGCTTGATTTTTTTTCTTTTTAGATGACTTCTGTTGGAATGGATCTACAGTGATGACTGTTTGTAGAGCTCAACTCCAGTCCTGGGAACCACAGTCACCTAAACTGAGGTTATCTGCCTAAACAGCATGTGGGAAAACAAGACGTTCTTACCGCTCACAGTTTAGACTGTGTCGGGTGATTGTCCATGACCTCTTCTAACCCGGAGCGTAGGAGAATGTCTTTTTCTGTCTGTTCGAGAACACACAAGAGGTAGTGAGTGGGAAAGTGTGTATAATTCTTTGTTTTAAATAATTAAGTTGACGAGTCCTGCTGGTCAGGTAAATGTAATAAGAATGCAGTGCAAACATGTATTGACACCTTTTACAAACCGATCGCAGATGTTTCCATTGTTATTAAATAAATGTACAAATCATTAAATCCCATTAAATATGAAGTTTGAAGTGTTGTATTAATTCGTAAGGCGTGTTTTGTGTGTTTTTAGGAGGGCTTGGCTAATCAGGCCAGTAAAATACAATTAACTTTCACTCTCCATTTTTCTACACACATTTGTCACTAAAACTGAAACTAACCTATAAAAGTGACCTGAGATCAGTTAAAACTCTATATTAGCTGCTGGTTCATGAGTTTACCAGGTTAACGCCACCTAGTGGTGAAACAAATGTTTCTAAACAGTATGAAGTGGCGAAGCATTGTTTTGCAGCAATCAAATGCCAGTTTGACATGTGCTCTGAACCACTGATTCAAACAAACGATTGGTAAAAGTTTCAAAGCTGCATGAAGCAGTGTTACATATAAGAGCTGTAGACTCACCAGTGTTAGAGTCCCGACTCCCGACATGTGTTGATCACACTCCCTTACTTTCCCATCTCTGCTCTGCTGTCCTAAGAATAAAAAACATTAAAAAGTTGATCAAATACAGTCGAAACAATGAAATTATATCATACAAATAAACACAATGTAATGGTAGAAAAGATTAGGTGAATCATATTTATAAACCTGCAAAAATTGACAGATTGGAGAAAAAGATGCTAAAAATGTAAACATCTAAGAAATTTTGTGATCTGTGTCTTTAAAAAGCAAAAACAAAGATGCAAACATCAGTGGGAGTGATAAAGAGATGTGCTTCCATATAGGAAACTGGAATCCAAACCCCATTAAAGCTTGTAATGTTTTGTTGTTATTAAATCATATAAAGTGCCTCAAATACCTCCACTCTATGTGAAACCCAAGGTGTGCTAGTGGCGAAACAGATCCTCTGCTGATAAGAGTGTGCTGATGTTGGGGTTCAAATCACACCTTAGCATGTTGTGCCATTTACATTCAATTGTTATATTCAACAAAGTGCCCCAGACACCAATACTGAGTGTGAAAGCTATGATGGTGCAAGTGGCTAAACACATGTTAGTTGTGGACAATGTTACGCTGGAGATATGGGTTCAAATCCCACCTCAGCATGCAGGGCTGATAGTGTTCTGGTTTATTGTAAAATCACAGAGCACATCCAGGTGAAATAAAAGTTTTTGAGTCATATGTCTCAGCAAGAGATCTGTGGCTCACAGGTAAGAGCGCTGCCTCACGGTTCAGAGGTTGCTGGTTCAATCACAGCCAGATCTCTGTGTTACAAGTGAATGGAGTATGTGCAAGTGGTTGTGTTGTTTAAACATACATGAGTCTTTGAAGAACAAAACTACAACAGAGACCTGTTCAAATCCTGCAGATGCAGTAATCATTTACCTTTCTTGACAATACAAATTCACACTTGACCCAGAAACAAGCCATGATTCATCAGCACTTCTGTGGTGCAGAGGATAATCAATTGCCTTCAAACATGAGAGTCTGGGTTCACATCCCAAACTGCTGACTTTTCCATCAAATAAAACAAAACTCTCAATAAAAACCCATCCATAACACCTTTCATCTCAACAGACTCAGTGGTTCAGTTGATAAAGCATTGGGCTTTAATCAAGTAGAGCCGAGTTCAAATCTCTCTCTTGCTTGCGTGAAATTGTTGTGATTATATCAAACAAAGTGGCCAAAACACCAACTCTCAACGTGAAAGCCACAGTGGTGCAAGTGGCTAAACACACATTCTGTGATGGTAAGAGTGTGCTGAAGTTGAGGTACAAATCCCTCTTCAATTTGCTGTCTCCACAATTTAAATTAAATTGTTATTGATAGTTATATCAAAGAAAAGGCCCTAGACACTAATAAAAAGCGTGAAAGCCACAGTGGTGCAAGTGGCTAAACACACGTTCTCGGCTGATAGGTTGCGCTGGAGACGTGAGTTTAAACCCCACCTCAGCATGATTTATTGTAAAATCACAGGCCTCATCCAGGAGAAAAGTGAAATATAAGTTCCAGCACAAGTCTCAGCAAGAGATCTGTGGCTCATAGGTAAGAGCACTGCCTCACGGTTTCAGAGGTTGCTGGTTTGATCCCAGCCAGATCTCCGCGATATGAGTGAATGTGGTGTGTGTGTGAGTGGCGCGCCCAAAGGAGGGGGATACCAGAGCGGTCTCCCCCCGGAGCTTCCGTCACAGTCACCAGCAGGGGTTATACTTTTTTTTTTGGACAGAACGAAAAAATTATTTATATATATAAAATTTCACCCCCTCGTCCCTTCCCCACCTATTTAGGTTCCCATCATTTGCTCTTTAAAGGGACGACCCTCCAAAAAGAAAATGATGGGAACCTACATGTTTAGCGCCAAACAACAGCATTCACACGTTAGAAGTCTTACCTGTCCATCAGCAGAAGTCCATCATTACAGTGAATGTCTGTCCACACGTCCCAGAACTCTGCTTCTGATGACTGGACGCTCCAAACACATCCTGTATTCTGTAGAGGAAACACAAACACAAACATTACTACATACTGAATAACTAAAACATCACAATTTAATGTCTAAACAATAGTTAAATGTTATCGGTTACATAAATTAAAGTCTTAAAACTGTACAGTGCAAAAAATATAATACATAGCATGATCAGTAATAATCTTTTTGTTTAATCTACTGTTCTTTTAATTAAGTTACTGTCTTAAAGGCCACAGAACTCCAGGAACATAAGAAATAGAAACAAACACCCTCCTTCAGTTGTGAGTGCTGACCAAAATAGAAGGAACAGATTTTTTTCAATGCAATTTTTACATTATTTGGAACTTTTAAGGTCATGATTAGGTTTAATTCACCATAAACAATTAATAAAGAAAAATATGATCACAAATCTAAGTGTTAACAGGTCATAGGTAGTTATTTAATAGCTAAGATATAGATTATTATCTAAGGTAAGACTGCAACAACAGAAAAAAACTTTTCGTGTTCATAATATGAATATCAGAGTGCGATTCATTCAAAGATTATAAAGGCCATGCAAAACAACTGATTCACTCGTTCTTCTAAAAGTCTGACAGTGAGTTCAACAAGAGCAGAATGTAAACAAAGTCTGTGATAAACCTTCATAGAGGATGACCTTCATTATAGCCTTCATAACTGTCAAATAACAAGACTTAACGTTAAAGACCACAACGAAATGAACGTTTAGTGCGTTTTAGTTCATGTTCGTTCATTTTATAGTCACAATAAATGCAACATTCAATCATCACAATATGAGTATAAATAAACTGACATGAGCCCTGCTATGAAATATCAGAAGAAAGCAACAACACATAACTACTTAAAAACGTAAATAATGACTTAAGAGCACAGAATAATGACTTAAAGTCTTAATAAGATAATGCAAGAGAAAAGCACTTTATCTGTAGAGTTTACTTAACGTTACATGACAGTTGAGTCGCTCGCGTGACATCTTTGCTTCCTGAAGTTTATCGCAGCGTGTGTGTGATTTGTTTGTTTATGGGCTGAAATATGTGTCGTTGAGTGACATTAAAATACTGTCATCTGCAGTTTATATAGTTTAAACGGTGTGCACGTGTTGTGGCCACTGTAACAAGCGTCATGTTGTCAAGCATCAGAAGCTGTGAGACTGAACCTGAAACTCGTTGACGCCGCCTAGAGGAGCGGATGGAAAACTGCACTTCAGTTTCGACCAAACGAGCCGTATTAAGTTCAGCTGATTCAAAGTTGTAGGTTCAAATTAGGTCACTATAGCCTATCCACTATAGTGTGAGGGCACTCCACCCGGGTCTTACTCGCCCCGCTCCTGTGGGAGCCTCGAACCCGGGTCTCTGGCGTGAGGATCAGGCGCTCTAACAAGGAGGCTAAAGATTGCAACTAGCATTTTCTCGCACAGCGACTACTAGCTGGCCTCCGTTACATATATTCCAAAACCTCACACATATTTTAACACTTTCATACTCAACTAAAAGTTGTTAAAGGAGCTGTATGTAAGAAATGTATTTCAATTAATCATAAAATGGCCCTGATATGTCACTAGACATTAAGAAATCATGTTCATTTCAAATACTTATATCACTGACAACAGTAGTACGGCCAGGATATTGTCATTTAAAAAGTGAAGTTGCAGCCCTCAACTGATGTTGATGTTGTCATCTTGTGTTTTGGCCTGATGCTCCACCCTCCACCTATCTACCAATCACGAAGTCAGTAGTGTTTCAGCATCCGGGTTGCCAGCTCTGCTCTAGTTACCACAGCTGCAGCTACAAACGTTCCTGCTGGATCCTGCAGCCTATCTGGCAACCTCGAGTCAGGGGAAGGGGAGGGGATACACTGCTCTATACAGTAATTTGAAAGTAATTGCAGTACCAGTTTTGGCCACAATCTTACATACAGCTCCTTTAAATGCGAGAAAGGCAAGTGCCAAACAGGTGATCATCAGCTCCCTCTTGTGGTCAATAAGTGTATCAGCAGCATTAATAATTGAAACGACACCGAGGTGGCAGCATTATAAGTGAGACTGAAATGTACAATACAATTAATATATTTTACGACAAATCTATGATTTTTAACGGTCTCTGTTCTGTAAAGGAAACATTCAGAGTACAAGAATCTAACAGTTTCAAAAAATGAACCAGATCAGCTCTCAACTGATGAGGTAAAACATATGAAATGTGTTGTTGTATATATATAAAATCCAGGTCGATTTTCTTCTTTTTATTTTTTTATTTTTTTATTTTTTGTGTTTTAAATAGCTATTTGTTTGTCTTTAGCTATTTAAGATGATATGCATTATGTTTGTTCACAGTTTAACAATGCCCTCCCTTGTGTTGTTGTGTCAGTTCAAGCAGGTTTAAGCAGGTTTTATGATAAAGCATGATTGGGTATTTAAAACATAGGATAGATCAAACAAAGTCTACAGCCCAGGTGATCGGCAGGTCAATGGCCAGTTTAGTGGTCCTGGAGTGCCACCTCTGGTAAACCTCAGGGAGATCAAGGATGCGGACAGGACCGCCTTCCATCGACTCCCCAGTGACTGCCACCGACCTGTAGATGGTTTCACGTACCTATTCGCTGCAGCACAGAAGTCTCCGCAAGCCATGCACCACCTTCTCCCCAAGCGCTCGACGGCTGTTTCAAGTCGCCAGAAGGCTTCGCCAACCCAACAGCCCGCAAAGCCTGCCCTGTCGCCCGCTCAGCCTCAGTCCAAGCCAGAGCCTGAGCTCCGACAGCGCCCTGAGCCAACCAAGTGCTACCCCTTTCCTAAACGCCAAGGCCCCCACCCCTCGATAAAACTGGACCCTGAGCCGCAGAAGCTGTCCTGATCCGTCAGGAAAAAAAGAGGAGAGGGTTAAGTCCCGCTGAGGCCAGACCACCCTCGATAAAGTCTCTAGTTTGCCTTCCAACCCCCCATTCAGTTCTGGGCGTTGGAGGCACTGTTCACACTGTCAACGCTGGGCCCGTCCCATCCACACTGTATGTGGTTAAACCTCAGGGAGATCAAGGACGTGGACAGGACCGCCTTCCTCGACTCCCGAGTGACTGCCACTGTGCCACCGGCTTGTTCGGACCAGCTGTAGATGTTCCGCAAACTACCGATGTGATACCGGACCCACTGGCTACAAAGAGCACTTTTCCTCTTCTCAACAGCTGCCTGCCCTGATGGTACGGACTTCCAGAGGGAAGGTTGTCACAACAGATGACACCAACTCGGGTTGGGGAGCTCTGTGCGAAGGCAGACTGGCATTGCATGCATATCAATGGCCTTGAAATGATGGCGTTTTTTCTGCCAGCTACAAAGGGCACCACTTCATGGTCCATTTAGACAACATGACGGTGGTAGTCTTCATAAATTGCCAGGACGGCCTCAGGTCGTGGTCTCTTTACAAGATGGCGAGATGCCTCCTTCCATGGGCACAGTGCACTTGCCGGGCAGGTTGAACCAAGGGTTGGAAATGCTGTCCGGGGGCAAGGTGTCTCCTGGAGAATGGAGCCTTCAACCCCAATTGGTTCAGATGATCTGGGAGATCATCTGAACCAATTGGGGTTGAAGGCTCCAATCCCAATTGGTTCAGATGATCTGGGAGATCTTCGGGAGGGCAGAGGTAGACCTCTTCGCCTCAGAAGACAACTATCATTGCCCAATATTTTTCTCAAGGGAACAGGACATGCTGGCCCAGGATTGGCCCGAAGCTCGCCTGTATGCCTCTCCCCTGATCGCTCTGCTCCCTCAGGTCATCAGGAGAATCAGGGAGACCAGATGCTCAGTGCTATTGGTGGCTCCACTTTGGCGAAACCAGTCATGGTTCCCCAAGCTGATACAGCTGTCATTCCTAATTCCGCTGAGGAAAGACCTTCTCTCTCAGGCAAGAGGGTCCCTTTGGCATCCACAAGCCGTGTTGTGGAGCCTACATCTGTGGTCCCTCGATGGGAGCCTTTGCAGCTCCCTGTTAGTGTGGCCAGCACGATAGCAGAGGCCAGTGCGCCGTCTACAAGACACCTCTATACTCTTAAATGGTCTGTCTTCTCTGACTGGTGTGCAGTCCAGAATGAAGATGCAGCCGTTTGCGATGTATCAGCCATTCTGTCCTTCTTACTGGAGCTGCTAGATAAGGTGCGTACCCCTTCCACGCTCAAGGTATACGTGGCAGCCATCGCAGCGAATCACGCCCTCATGGCTGGCAAGTCTGTAGGAAAAAATTACTTGGTCGTCAAGTTCTTGAGGGGAGCCAGGAGACTTAACCCGCCTCACCCTCATTTCCGATCTGGGCCCAAAGGACTGTGGATGGAACCGACAAGTTAAAGGGATAGTTCACTTTGAAATTAAATTTTGGTATGTTTTAGCTTACCTCAAGGGCATCCAAGATGTAGGTGTCTTTTTTTCCGCAGTAGTTTCAATTTTGATATTTTTAGGTCAAACCGTTCTTGTCTGACAGTCATATCATGCAGGTCTGTGGTCACTGTCTCAAAGAGCATGCACAGAGTCCAAATTAAAACAATTCCCCATCGTCCAAATGAAACAATTCCCCATCGTAAGTACACATTGATGGCCTAAGACACGAAACGAGCGGTTTGTGTGAGAAAACGAACAGTATTTATATCGTTTTTACCTCTTATAACACAGCCACGTCCAAGTGATCTGAGGGCGCGGGCGCTTCCTGCTGTGTGACGTGTACGCAGACTGGTGCATAGATACACTAGATGTCGCATTAAAGACATTCGTTCCAATGAACTGCCGTAGCCAAGGCGAAATCTAGTATGCACCAGTCTGCGCACACGTCACACACCAGGATGCGCTCGCGCCCTCAGATCACTTGGACGTGGCTGTGTTATAAGTGGTAAAAACGATATAAATACTGTTCGTTTTCTCACACAAACCGCTCGTTTCGTGTCTTAGGCCATCAATGTGTACTTACGATGGGGAATTGTTTAATTTGGACGATGGGGAATTGTTTTAATTTGGACTCTGTGCATGCTCTTTGAGGGGGTGACCACAGACCTGCATGATATGACTGTCAGACAAGAACGGTTTGACCTAAAAATATCAAAATTGAAACTACTGCGGAAAAAAAGACACATACATCTTGGATGCCCTTGAGGTAAGCTAAAACATACCAAAATTTAATTTCAAAGTGAACTATCCCTTTAACAACCAAATTCTCAATGTTTTATTTGGACAGTTGTGGCAAGAGTCTCCCCAAGGTCAGCATAGGCTACCTCAAATCCTACACTGAAGTGACGCCCATGCAAATTCAAGTCAAAGCATCAATGACAAACTCCACAATCACTATCTTACCCTCACCAAAGAAGCCGGTAGTGAAAGTATTGCATTTGGTCTCCATCATCACTGGATCTTATTGAAAGTTCTAAGTTGTAAGATTTTTAGATATATTACTTTATATATTTATCCTAATCAAGCAATTTGTTTGAAATGCAAAGTGAACTATTTAGAATGTGTAACTCCTGTTGTGGATGTACTCTTCCAGTAACAATGCACTAAAACAACTAAACCACAAAGAATTTACAACATCCTATGATTATGTAAGACAGATTGGCACTGCACAATTTGCTGTTGACTATATTTTCATTATGAAAGTGATTCCAGGTATCAGTGCGTGCTCGCTTTTGAAGCCATAGCTTCACTTTAGTTCTCCTGTCTGAACGACATGCAGTCCCATCGCTAACCAATCAGACTTCAAAGTACAACCCAAAATGCCATGATAAACGATCAGAGAAAAAGAAAATACTCTTTATCAAAGTCATGATCCATCATCACTGTCACTTCTGTGTACCCATCCCTAATTTGGACCAGTTTCTAATCTAATCTGGAAAAAAAATCTAATTACTGGTATATTGAGTGTTTTCCAACAAGATTTAACCATGTTAATATACACTTTAACATGTTTAACGTGTATGTTGCCGTTGTATGCTATTCATTTTTATTTCAAGGCTCTGATTCATATGTATTCATTCTGGTGTAAAAATACAACCAGATTCATTGGAAACAGGCCATGTTTGTAGATCCATTCACTGTGACTCAGATCAGGAACTATTGAAATTCCAAATTAAAGGTAAGAAACCAGATTTGCGATGAACCCAACTATGGACTATGCTTGTAATAAAAGCAAAAACTAACATTTCTACACTTTCGTGAGTGCTGTAGTTTATTTCTACCTTATAATGTTTCAGAATTATCCCCAGAGCCTAATATAGCCTAATTTTGGGTGTTGTGAATGAACACCATTACTGGATACTGCTGAGAACGGATGCAGTATATAAACATTTTCATTTTTATTTTATGAAAAGGAACAGGAATTTGGGGAAGCGCTATCATTATAAAAGCCTATAATGCACATTTATGGATAGTGTATGGCTAAATATAGAAATATTATAAAATATGCACTTCTTGTGACTGCAAATAAATATTACAAAATGGAGAAAAAATCAGGCTGAGATTTTGTATATATTTTTTGGATCAAAGAAGGTTTATACGAGCAGAAACTGTTTAAAAAAATAAAAAAAAATAAAAAAAAGTTTATAGCCTGACACTGCTACCTGTTACTCGGACACTCCCTTCCTGGACATCAGTTTCGTTTCCACTCTTCCTTTCTCACCCTGTAGAAGCGTGACCGTTCGCCGCTCTCATTGGTCAGATTCGTCAATCGATCAAATTGACATCGCGTAAACTAACACACACCCATCAAAACCAGCTTTTCGTCGCTTGCGTGATTAAACACAATAATTTCGTTGAATCATCAGAAGAAAGTGGTTTAACCTGCGAATATGGCCAGAGGGTAAGAAAATCAATGGCAACAGATGTTACTTTAACGGTCTTTCCGGTTTGTGCTTAATTTATATCAGCAACTCAAAGTTGTATTGATGTTTATTAATATTACTTAGGGGTATTTAGTGTGGTTTTAAAATCATAATGACTATGCTTTTACTTAACTAAACTGTACATGTGGTCGGTTTTGTTTTGGGTGAAGATGCTATTTTTTGGACGTATTTTTCACTCGCAAACAGGCATAACATCCGGTGCGAATTAAAATACACAAAAATTATGTGCACAACGACCAGCTGGATTTTCTGTACGAAGCTTCATGTCTATAAATATTTAAGAGATCACATTTTTCGACATTATTACCGTGTTGAGTGTGGTGCCTTTGTACAATCGAGCTTTGTTTGAAGTGGAGGCAATGCCATGCATTTACAAACAGCCTCTGTTTAACGTTTTCCAGATGCGAGGAACTGCGTTCACACAGTTCGGTTATTAATGAGAGTGACAAGAGTCACCTTATTGCATGATTTGCTTGCTATCTGTTATAAAATAACCCCCCAAAATAGCCATAATCCCAATTACTATCGTTACTACAGTGATTATAATAATTGCTTTCTTAACTAGGCAATACAGTCATCTTCATGACTTTTCGGTGAATCTGCGTTGTGTGAACGGGAAGTGCACTTGACAACTAGGCTAACTTAGTTGTCGCGACGGCGTCACACATAGTGTCGTCGTGTGTGTTTTGTTTTGTTTTCATTTCTGAAAAAAAGGTGTTTTCATGCCTGAAAAAAAGGTGTTTTTATGTCTGGGTGACTCACATTGATATGAGCTGTGTGTCATCTGAACGTTTTAGATCCAGTCACTGTCTTCCCCTTGAGATTTGTTGTTCGTGCGTGACCCTGCTGCACTGAACACTTTTTTCTTTTTTTTTTAATGAATAAAAAGGCATGAATGAACTCGCTTCTCAATTGTACTCGTGCCAAATTGATTGTGATTAGAATTTCAGGTGTCAACTGTAGAGAACTGTCGAATTGTTTTCTTTCTATTTCTGAATTAAAAGTTATTTAGATATTTATTTTGTAGGATTTAAAGGAACAGTCTAGGTGGAGTAAATGTCTAAAAAAAAAAAAAGAGAGAGAAAAAAAGTTCTAATTAAATGCTGAAATCCCCAGTAGCACCTCAATGCAGTACACAAGATCCGAGGGGAGGAGTCGGATCTTATATAAGGGGTGGAGATTGGTAGGTTTAGGGGTGGAGATGGGTAGGTTTAGGGGTGGGTTTAGGGATCAGGGGGTGGAGATTGGTAGGTTTAGGTATGTAAGGTGGGAGGAGTTGGATTTTATCCGACTCCTCCCCCCGGATTTTATGCTCTGCAGTGAGGACCATCTCGAAATCCTTGAAAAATTAATACTGGCACTTCATTCGGCATATTTTTATTACTATTAATAATGTTGAGAAAATCACTGCTTAAAATAACATTTTAAAGAGTGTTGAACTTTTTTCTGTTGAATTGTGTTTATTATTAATATTATTATTTTCATTTTAAATGTATGAAACCAACACAAATACAAAGATTACATTTCTAATAATGTGATGTGTTGTAACATAGACCTTTTAAGGATTTCTCCTTGTTATCGTCTTGGATAACCTTTGGACATTTGTCATTGACTCATGTTGGTAGGTAGAGATAGAAGAACTAAAATAACCCCCCAAAATAGCCATAATCCCAATTACCATCGTTACTACAGTGATTATTATAATTGCTTTCCTAACTAGGCAATACAACCAGACTTGACTCATTCTAGACTTTCAATGTCATACTTTTTTACAGCAGTCAAGGCACCAATCAGGAGCTCTCAGATGTGCTGAACGAACTGTGGAAGCTGGATGTGAACCGCATGAAACCTGGAATAGACTATAAAATCAACCTACAAGTAGGTGGTTGGGGGAGGATGCAGGTTTTTGAGAATTATATATGCATTAAAGTAAAGACATAAGGAATGTTAGATTCCATGTACATGATAGCTGGTGACTTGACTTCACTATGACTTCTTTTGCATGATTTAAGGAGAATCAATCAGTCAATTATAGTGGATTTGTTTTCACACAGGGGAAGGCTGGATTTGTATCTGAGGGCAGTAACAGTGCCAGAGACAGCGCTAGAGCTCCTCTCTTCTCTTATGTCAATGAAAACAAGCTCAAAAGCATTGATACCTATGCCTGTAAGAAACCATGGGCCGTTTCTATACTAATTTGTTTCTAATTGCATCCTTATACATACATCTAATAAATACACCGGTTTTCAGTTTTCATTAAATTCACAGATATAATGCAATGCATGGCAGTTTAGACAGCTGTTTAATCTACTTTGTGTCTTCTCAGACTTCATAAATCTACTGGACAATTATGAGATGTCTACAGGAGTGGCTGAGCAGGTGACAAAAGAGGAGCTTACGGAGAACAATCTTTTCCTGGATGCCATTCTGAAGACAGAGATAATGAAGGTACCATTACTCAATGGTCTTGTTTTGCCTTGCTATTTAGTAACATCATGTTTGAACATGTTGAAATTTAGCAACTTAAAGAATGTGTAGTATGTGTACTATTTACTGTTATCTGATGGAAAGGGATCGTTCCTGACCAGAGTGAAAGTAATTTAAAGGTCCCGTTCTTCGTGATCCCATGTTTCAAACTTTAGTTAGTGTGTAATGTTGTTGTTAGAGTATAAATAATATCTGTAAAATTTTAAAGCTCAAAGTTCAATGCCAAGCGAGATATTTTATTTAACAGAAGTCGACTACAGCGAACGGCCCGTTTGGACTACATCCCTCTACTTCCTTCTTTAATGACGTCACTAGAACAGTTTTTTGACTAACCTCCGCCCACAGGAATGCTCCCTCAACTCTACCGAAATTCGTTTATGTACTTATTAAACTCATCAGTATATGTTTGATCATCATTCAGACAGCAGACTTGTAGGCTATTAATAAATAATGGATACATACAAGCAGATGACAAATACGTTATAATAACCGTAATTAAACTACTAAACTATACCTGTTCCATCTCTATACAGCACTCTGACTCTGTAGGCATTATTGTCCGACTCGAAATGAACACCGTTACTGAGAGTTTCTGATATTATCATCATTCCGTGAGATGAAATTGTCCTGAGAGACTGTCCGCGAGCTTATGAAGCTCCGACCCCTGTGTCGTCCAGCAGCAGCTTATTTGCATTTAAAGGGCACACACTAAAACAGTGCGTTTTTCTGAGCCCCAAAAAATGACAATTTAAACATGCTGTAAAAAATTATCTGTTGGGTATTTTGAACTGAAACTTCACATACACACTCTGGGGACATCAGAGACTTATTTTACATCTTGTGAAAAGGGGCATAATATGGGACCTTTAATTTATATTAAAATAATTAAATATGTATTGGTTTGTAGTGCACTGCATAGCCTTGCAAAAAACTATTGATAAAAAAAACTTAAGAGAAACTAATAATGGTTTAATGTAGTGGATGGAAAGTAAATATGAGCATGTGAGACAACTGTGCAAATGTAGTACAGAGATGTTGGTTCAAGGAGGAGACTATTACACAAAATGCAAATACATCACCGTGCAAATACATGCAACCATTAACATGCAAACATTACCCTACAAGTGAAAGAAAATATTATAATATAGTCCAGTTCTGATTGGTTTTGTCTTTGCAGTGTGCCCACAGGTATTTAGTACGCAAAGGTCGAGCCAAGTCGGATCCGGCTCAGTTTAAGAGGCAACTCTATGATATTTGGTTCAAGCTCTATCGCAGAGACAAAAGTGGAGGGTGAGTTAAAAAACTAGCATGCGTACATATGTGTATTTCTGACATATGACCTGAATTGGGTTTGTTAGATGAGTAACTGACATACTAATGACTTTTGGAATGAAAAAATCACTTACCATCATATTGCTTGAGGCTTATGTGCTCATAACTTGTGTAATTTGTATGCCCAGCATTTCTACATAGAGAAGTTTATATTTATCTGCCCATCTCCCTCTCATCCCTCATGCAGTGAAGATTCCTGTGGATTTGAGCATGTGTTTGTTGGTGAAACCAAGCATGGTAAAGAGATCATGGGCCTCCATAACTGGGTCCAGTTTTACCATCAGGAGAAACACAATCATGTGGACTACAAAGGATACAAGGCCAGAAATAACAAGGACACGGTATTTCATCATTTAATAATGATTTGACAAGGAGACTCTTGTATAATCATGTTAATATAACGTTGTGTGCATTACTTTCAACATTTAAATTTACACTGTGGCTCAATCTCTCAGCCAGATGAGGACGATCACGTCTTAAACCTGCAGTTCAGCTGGAATGGTCTAGTCAAGCCAGTGGGCAGCTGTTTCTTAGGCGTCAGCCCAGAGTTTGAGGTGGCTCTGTTTACCATCGTCTTCCTTCTGTCTGATGAGCGTGTGGCCAACGTTAATGTTAAAGTGGATGAGTACCTGCTGGAGATTGTGGTGTACAGATTTGGGAACTCCATTGGGACATCATACCCCAAAATGATCAGCAGCAACAACCGGGATCTCTAGGTCTCACTGAAAGGTCATACAGTATCTGGTATGGAAAAAAGCGTTACTAGGAAAAAGGGGGCTTTATAATCCAAATTTCAGTTTGTGATCCTTAAATTCTTAATCTTGAAATGTTTATGTCATAGGGATTTTTTTTTTGTACCACTATTAGAATTCTGCATAATGACAGTTGTGTGCAAACAATTTAACTTGTCATAATTGCACAGTCTCTTATAGTTGGGTTAACCATAAATTGCTTAAAAATGTGTGTTTAGCCTATAAACAGCTGAGCTATAATCATAGATAATCATAGACCAAATCTAACTGCTACAAGCTTTTAGAAGTCGTTTTTTTTTTTTTTTTTGAGCAAGAAATTTGCGTATTAGAAATCAAACTCTTATGTATATTTTATTCATCTTAAACTGTCAATGGGATGATCTTTGAATGGCATGTAAGCTCAACTGTGCACTAGACAGAGCGGAACGTGGAAAATGAACACGAGCCTTTATAGAAGAATAATGTCGTTTACACTTTTGTTTCGTATCTGTCCTTGGAACTGCATGGCATAAAAATCATTCTGCTAAAAACATTATTTAGCTTTTTTTGTAGAAATAGATACTTTGAAGTATGTGCCAAAACCTTTACTGCTGGTACAGTCATATATATGTGCCTTTTGGTTGTTAAAATAAAGACATTTTCCATATATATAACATCTTGATGCATTTGTTTATTAATATGTTGTATTCCAACTCTTAATACAAAATTTAAAATGATTTCTTATTTGTAATTTCTGCAAGAGCTTTTGGATATTGAGCGATCTTAGTGATGCCAATGAGATGATACATATTTTCCAAAGTGAAATTACTGCTTTAATTTGAGAAATATGTTAACATGGGTTAATGAGCAAAAGTTCAGAAATGCAAAACAAAATCATACATTCAAATATAAGATTGCATTTCTACTGTTGTGTGAAATCTTGTGAAAAAAAAAAAAAAAAAAAAAGATGCAACTTTTAAAAGGTTCACAACCTAAGATCAAGACTTCAGATTACATGAAACATGATTACATGAACCAAAACATTAAACCCAGTAAAACCCATTAAATGTATGATACAATGCTAAATAAACAATTATTAATCAACAGAAATAAAAATATAAATGATGTCCTGTAAAGTTCAATATGAGACTTGAAACTGATTCCTCTGTTCTATGTGTCATTGCATATGTCAATCAGATTAATTTATTTCCAGGACTTCCTGGTGGTCTTGGTCACCTTAGCTCCCCTTTGATGGTCACTAACGCGGTTACGCAGAACATTGATGTCGTACTTCTGTCTCTTCAGCTTCTCTGCCAGGTCAAACTTCTCAGCGTGGAGTTGACTGAGCCACTTCCAAAGGTCAAGGGCTTTCTCTCCCAGCTTTTCTTGGTTGAGGTGATCAATGTTGAGGGGTTTGCGACGCTCCAGCAGACATTTAGTCTTCTTCTCACGCTCTGTCATCTTCTTTCCCTTCTTCTGATCTACCTTCTGCAGGTAGCCACCGTAGCCCTTGTTGGAAAGGATCTTCTTTTTCCTGGCTTCGTCCTCAGCTCGCAATTTGGCGGCCTCTTCCTCGCGCCGCGCCCTTTCCTCTGCAATGCGGGCCTGTTTCTCACGATCGCGCTCGGATCTGACGCGCTGCTGTTCGGCACGATCGGCCCGACGCCGCTCAATACGGCTCTTCAAAGCTATGAGGTCATCCTCCTCCTTCTGCCTGGTGGTGAAGTGCAGCTCAATGAGACTCTGCAATTCATTGAAGTCCTTCTCCGTGCGCTTCCGGTGGAGGTCATCAAAGTCCAGCTTCTCTCCATCAGGCAGCTTTGGTGGCATAATGTTGGGAATATACATTTTGGGCTTGGGTTTGAAATCCTCTTCTGCCTCTTGTTCATCTTCCTCTTGTTCTTTCTCATCGGTTTCTTCTTCCTCCTCATTCTCTTCTTCAGCCTCCTCTTCCTCTTCCTTTACCTCCTCCTGTTCCTCCTCAAACTCCTCCACAAACTCCATGGTGTCGCACATGGTGCTTCTTTTGGGTGTTTTGGGAAGAGGGGGTCACTGAGGAAGAATGCACGGCTGGTGGTAAAGATCCTAAAGGGACTGAGATGTTCTCCATGGATGCGGTGCGGTTTTATAGGGTCCTCCCTCCCTCCCCATGTGACGTTTGCTAAATGGCTCTTGGATAAGCTTTTTGAACAGATGCACGTAGGATCTATTTTCTACTTTACAGGATCTTGTCTTGTCCAATACCCAGACCCTGACCTCTAACCTCTGACTCTCCCACCCTAAAACCTTTGTCCTTTGGTGTGAAGAGGAGCCTATTTCAGACTTAAAACAGATGCACACGCACACTTGTGCATTGGAAGGGATCTTGTTTCACACCATGTTTGAATAGATTAACTGGGCACCAATATTTAGGCATTAATTTAATTGTCTAACATCAGTTGTTTCGTTTCATCTGTTGCTTTGAGTATAAAAAATGATTTTGTCATTTTTAGGAATTCATGGAACTCTCATTAATTCAATTTCTGTTTGAAAATTATGAAATAATACAGGGAATTGTGTACCCCACCCCTGAGACAATGTGAACTGGATAATGGTAGACAGAGAGATAACAGACAAAGGCAAACAAGTGTTCAGTGGCTTCTGTACAACTATTTGTGTATAAACATTTCAGCTGGCTCTCTCTGCATGCCGTTGGAAACCTAAAGAACCACCACCAGGCCTTTGGTAAAATAAACACTGTCATAACAGTTTTCTATTTGATGTGTAATGTGGGGAAAATCTTTTAAAAAATATTTATTAAATTGAGTGACAAAAGTGATTGTTAGTTTAAAAAAAAAAAAAATGAATTAAAGCTATTCTTCTGAAATGATCAAATAATTCTGTTTCAAAAGATGTTTCATGGTTTCCACAAAAATATTAAGTATAACCGTTTTCAAATGGACTTAAGCAGCAAATGAGCATAGAACGATGACACTGAAGACTGGAAACTGAAGACTGAAAATTCAGCTTTGCCATAGCAGGAATAAATTACATTTTAAAAAACATTCCAATAGAATAATAGTTATTTTAAATTGTAATAATATTTCACAATATTACTGTGTGTTTCCAATGTGCTTCCTTTTGGATCTATGGGTGCAATATCATTCTAAAATAAATTAAAACATCTCTATGAAAACGTTGACTTTGTGCTAAGAGCATAGCAAATATATTTCAGTTTCCCTTTAAAAGCATTGCGATTGTTCTGAGCAATTTCTAATGAGCTCTGGAAAGAGTCTGTCTCTAGTGTGTACAGGGAAAAAAGAATCTCTAAGCCACTTATTGAGATGGTTTGTTTTAGGATCACGAAGGAATTTATGGTTCTCCATTGGTCTAATTCTCCCATGCCACCTCTTATAAATGTTGGTTTTACTGTTACAGCATTGTGCACTTATAAAAAGTGCACTTATATAAAGTAGCCTAATTGTGCCACTCTTATGTCCTTTTCTAATTTCCTCAATAATAGACAGGATGAGTGATACCTCGAGAATGAAGGGCAACTATCTCCATCTTCCTCCCTTGTTTGAATATAAATAGTCTTCATGAGCTCAGTGTACCCTTGTAGTGATTCTGTCAACCTTCAGTCTGCCAGTAGCCTATGTTATTTGTGAAATTGTGAGTGACAGGTGGAGGTCTTATTTAAATCCGATTCCTCATTGGTCAGACACAGCGAGGGACAGCTGCATAGTGGCCCATGTGTTTGCGACGATTGACAAGATCCCCAAATAGCCGATTCGCAGTTACAATATATACTCTTAAGTACATAATTTAAAAAAAAAAATATATATATATATAGATTAAAATTGTACATGCATTAAAACAATTCCTCGCTATTTCTGTACACCAGTTTCGCTATAACGTTAGATGTGCCTGTGAGTGACTACTTAGTACTTCCCTTTGTATTTGCCACTTCACTTTGTGTAAGTTATACTATTTGTACTTGGAGAGTAAAATTTGTTTTGTCTTTTGGTAACCTAGCTTTGATTTTTGCATTTTCAGAATTGAAAGCAGAAAGCAATGACTTATTACCCTACAGCCTACAACAAATGCACCTCGACAGGGAAATATATTAATTCTTATCTGCTGATTATTTGTTCTTTTTAAGACTGTATCTGATATAGTACATCACCTGATTGTAAAAAGAAAAAAATTATATAGAATTGATACCTTTTAGTTTATATCGTCTCTTGATCGTTGATGACGTATCCCTTCGATAGCTCAGTTGGTAGAGCGGAGGACTGTAGAGGTTTAACACTGTCATCCTTAGGTCGCTGGTTCGAATCCGGCTCGAAGGAGAACATTTTTGGCTATGCGTTGTTTTGTTAGAAATGTAGTAGTGTGTTTTATCAAGTTGCAATCTTATATCCAGTTATTGACTATTGATATAGATATATATTGATGTAAATAAATTAAACTTTTCATTGCTATCCTACGTAAAATAATACAAAGTGTAACTTTACTAGATGGAAATAAATGTATTAAACTAATAAAAGTATAAAATATATGGATAGTTTCCCATCATGTTTAAAGTTTACCAGCCTACAACAGCATACTCGATTTGTACTCAGATTGTATTCTAACCATGAAATGCAATAAATTGTATTCTATTCAAGGTTCCCACACTTTTTGACAAATGAATTTTCAGAGCTGGAGCTACCAATGTTAATATATTTTAAAGTTGAATGTGTATTGTATGGAAGCAGATTACATGAAAGAGAGAAACGGCGCTGCCATGTGGACATACACAGTATTTATGTCACACCTGTGACAAACAGATTTTTACCTCTTCTTTCTTTTAATGACGGAGTTTCATTTCATCTGAAACGTTCAGGTGATTCTTCTTGTCAGTTATTTATGTTTATATATTAAGGGTGACATGTCCTGTTTGGTTGACCCTTACGCAACATTCATTTCATAACTAGACGGAGGTGGAACAGTCTCGACCGATATAAGCTGTATGGTTTAAAAAACCTGCATAAGGACTGAGGTTGCTAAGGAATATTGTATACGTCACCTCTTACGCAAACGTGGAGGCGTGGCCAAGCTACTGTGTATTTTGAATCACTGCTAATGCGGCCTTTTAGCATAATACAAATATTTATCACGTTTATTTACACTCTTATTTATTTGTTTTGGGTCCTGGGATACAGTGAAAATGACGAGGTTTCTAAAAGCAAACTTTCGCGCGTTTCGCTATGTCCTTGTGGTTTAAGGTAGGCAAACAATATTGTAAAGTTTTTAAGCCCTAACGTTATATGCGTTATTTTACCTTTCAAGGCGTTTATAATGGCCTCAAAGTTATTGGACACTCACTCCATCCTAAAAATTACACGAATTTCATTTGTTTGAAAGAAAGATAGCATGAACAAACCAAAGTTGGTCAGATTTTAAGTTGTAAACCAAGAAATATTTTGCTTAAATTTAAGATTAAAAAAGTATTTGGGCCAATGATCTATGTTTTGGACAATTTGTGATTGACCTTAGTGAGCAAGTTCATAGTTAATGGTAATTAGTAAAAACTAATTTATTTGTTTATGTAATAGGTCATCAGCTATGCTGTGCAAGGGAATCAGCATTAGTCACCTGAAAAATGAGTGACAGAACAGCATCCTGTAAGTAAATGAGCGAGACAACGTACATTTACACTTTATTAAACAAGCACAATGTGAGAGGACGAGAAACACTGTGGTGAATTATATTTTCGAATAGTTTACAGCAATGGAGAGACACTCAAATAGAGAGGAGTAAACGGGGACTGAGAAGGTGGAGACAGATGTCAGTCTGAAAAGAGTAACTGAAAAAAGATCACAAACGGCTGTAGTTGAGACAAGCAAAAGGAGAGTTCAAGAAACATAGTGCAAGCAAACAGCCCGATGAGAGGCTAAGTAATGTACTGCATGGACAGTCTACAAATGCTTTAAAAGGTTCAATTTTATGTTTTCATAAAGAACAGAGTAAAATTGATCCACAATAATTCTTTATATCAAAAATATATCAATGGGTCTATGACTACATGAAATAGAGAAAGCACATACAATATTAAATATGTACATTTTGTATGTAAGTATTCATCAAATCCTTATATACACAAAAATTTAGTCCCAGAGAGTCCAAACATGAACACAACGTTGACAGAACATTGCAGCTGTGCAGATTACAGAGCCACAACATAATTCCAATGTTGTCCGGATGTCGATGACCGCTTGGGTGAAGTCCCTGTGATAATGTACAGTCAGTTTTGAAGTGCTATGTGTTAATGTGCTTAGAGAGAGAATCATGCACTCCCTTGAATCGCTCCCGTCAATGGGATTTTGGTTTCTTCCATAAAAATGCAAAACATAACAACTCGAAAAAGGTGCAAAAAAAGACATCAGGCCTCTGCAAAGTCGTGTTGACCGCTGTGCATGGACCATTTCTAAAAAAAACATAAAAATGACACATATGAGGCTTCATAAAGCATAAGAACATGACAGTAAGAAAAACAGTAGTGCTTGAAAAAAAGATGTCTTCTTTAATAATAAAAAAAACATTAATTGTGATTAATTTCATATTTTGGCATATACAAGTAATTAACTACAAAATACTTTAAAATTGTAATATATATATATATATATATATATATATATATATATATATATATATATAATATGTGTATATTTAAATATATATTTGTAAAATATATATATGTATATAATTATTGTAAGTATATATATATATATATATATATATATATATATATATATACACACACACACACACACACACACACACACACACACACACACACACACATAGATATATTTAAATGTATAAATGTAGTATTTTGATTGTATATATATATAACTACAAAATACTTATATATATATATATATATATATATATATATATATATAATATCAGTTTCATAATTAATGTTTTTGCATATATTGACAGACCTGTTGTTTAAGAGCTGCTCTGACGTTGGACTTTTGAGCCCGTGGCAGGACCAGACTCCTCGCTGTGTCGTTTTCCAGATGTCAGGATGGTGCTGTGCAGCCCTCTTCCTGAGAATGAGATTTAAAGATTATAATGCTAACTGTAACATCTGCATGACATTAGACTGGCCTCTGGTTAAATGTGGAGGTCTTTACCTGGCTGTACAGCAGGACTTAAGTCTTGCCTGTAGCACATTGTGCTACTATTGTTGCCTGCAAAACCTGCAACACAAACACTATAATGACATGTCTGGCATTTGGAAAAAGTAACAATGCTGCTGAGATTTATTGACATTGTTGATAATTGCAGATATAGATATTGACGTCATTGGTATAGTGTTTGTACCTTGCAGTGGCATGATGCTGGTTGTTTGGTGGTCTCCTTGTGAGTAAACCATCCTGCCGTGCCATTCACCTTGTGAGGTGGGTGGCATCTGATAGCCTGAATTGAATTAAAAAAAAAATCAATCAGATATAGTAGTGGTTTCTACAGTAACATGATGCTGTTTTTGCACTGAGGGTTATATAAGTTATTTATATATATATATATATATATATATATATATATATATATTGCAGTTGCAGCGACATCTCTTCTCTTCTTACTTCTTTCTTACTCCACTTACACGAGATCGCAGCAGTAGCAAACCACAACCATGCAATCAATTACTGATGGCCAAATTCAAGTCCCGCCCTTCATTTATTTCTTGTTTGAGAAGCCGTTTCACTATACATCACTATAGGGAAGAAAAGACTATCGCAACTTCTGTTTCGTGCCGACTTTAGGTATTGATTTAAGTTTTACTTAAGATGTGTCGGCATAGCTTGCATAAAAATAAAGAAGTTAGAGTGTGCAAACCTAAAGGTGCATTGATTTCCTTGGTCACATCTCCTGTTTGGAATCCCATTAAGGTTGTGGAATTCTCACCATTTCCATTAGCGTTGGATGGCACTGTTGCCAGCAGTCCTGTTGGGGAATGAAGCATCAGTCAGAGACAAAAAATGAACTCGTTTCAGATTCTGTTGTGACAATTTTCTGTTAATTCAGACATTAAATCACATTCAATTCACGCAAATCCTTTAAAAATTGAATAACCTAAATCAGCCCTCAATATCCAGAAGCTTATGAGTTCAGAAGGATTAAACACATTTTTAATGTGGATTTAAACAATTTTTAACAAGTTACACCAATAAATGAGGCAGAAACCAATATTGCGAGAGCGGGGTATGGGTTAGTGTGGCACTTTCATTTCCCTTAGTTTCTGTCTTACCCAGGCCATGGTAGCTGGACAGTTGCTGGTAGATCTGTTTCATACGCTCTATGTTGAGGCGGCTTGCCTCTGCGTGATGCACCATGGGTTTGGGGTAGTGTACACCAATTATACATTTGGCTGCTTTCTGGACGCTTTCAGGAGCATTCCAGGGGTCGTAGATATACTTGGCTGGGAAACCCCTCAACACTGGCAAATATCGCCTTCAAGAGAAAAGGGGAGTACATTATATACATATATAATGTAATCTATTACATTATAACATTACAATTTCTGGATGTTATCTGTGACCAGGCCAGCAAGTCTTTGTGATGTATCGAGAGCTATGGTATCCAGGTTAATGTCGGCATACCACCACGTAGGACGAACGACATCCAACAGGTGTAACTGTCGACGCATGAGGAAGCTGTTTGAAAGGAATGTCCAGGTACTAACCTGGACTGTATCCAAAAAAAAACATGAAACTACAGCTGCCCAACTCACTGCAGAATTAAATGGGCACCTCGACTCTTCTGTTTCCACCAAAACTGTTCGGCGGGACGGAACTCCACAGAGTCGATATTCATGGTCGGGCTGCTATAGCCAAACCTTTGGTCACTCGTGCCAAAGCCAAATGTTGGTATCATTGGTGCCAAGTTCCAACAGTGCAAATCTTGGGCTGTGGGCAATGTGAAACATGTATTGTTCTCTGATGAGTCCACCTTTACTGTCTTTCCCACATCCTTGGGAGTTACAGTGTGGAGAAGTCACAAAGAGCCTTAACACCTGGACTGTTGCGCGGCCAGAATGAAGCATGGGGTCAATCAGTGATGGTCTGGGCTGCAATATCATGGAATTTCTTACTGTGCTTGATGGGCGCATCACTGCCAAGGACTACCGGCCTATTCTGGAGGACCATGTGCACCTAATTGTTCAGAAATTGTACCCTAAAGGGGGTGCTGTGTATCAGCAGGATAATGCACCAATACACACAACAAGACTTGTGACAGAATGGTTTGATGGACATGAAAGTGAAGTCCCATGGCCTGCACATTCATCAGATCTAAAAATATTGAGCCACTTTGGTATATTGTGGAGGAGCAAGTCTGAAAACGTTTTCCTACACCAGTATCACATAGTGACCTGGCCACTGTTCAGGACTTGTATATGTCGTTCTCAAGACGAATTGATGCTGTATTTGCCGCAAAAGGAGTACTACACCATACTAATACATTTTTATTGAGGTCTAAAACCAGTTTCAGTTTCATTGTCCGACTGGAAATTCTTTGTTTTTGCATATGTTCATAATTTCTTTGTATTACACCCTTGCCCAAAATTATATCAATGCAATTTGCCATGTTTTATTATGTTATCACAAATAAAATAATTGACTCCAAGCACAACTACACAATATGCTCAAAAAAATAAATATATTATTTGAATAAAGGGTGAAGAAGTCAATTTGCCTAGGCCGGACTTTGTTCAGAGCCTAGACCGTTTTTTTAAACCGTTCTTTGTTTACACTGTAGAATTCTAACTCACCGTATGTAGTCTCCGTTGGGGTCGGGGCGACGGCCGAAGCTCACGGGACAGTAGCAGTGGAAGAACTGCTGGAAGAAGGAGCTGCAGGACAGCCACATCCAGCTTCCTGCATTCACACTCCAGTCAGCATCCAGCAGCAGCTCCTCAAAGACCTGTGAAGACAGATGCATGTGAGTGCTGTCATATTACTAAAATACCTCAAATAATCACAATAATGAGCGCTTTTTACTTTCATGCCCTCCTCCCAGCTGATCCACAGGTCTCCACGGGTGAGGAAACAGGCGACTGCATGTCGGGCCAGATGGTGGATCCAGCCCTCTTGCCTCAGCTGGGTCATGATGGCATCGATCCAGGGGAAACCTGTCCTGCCCTCAGCCCACTTGGCTAAAGCCTCTGGGTTTTTGTCCCACGGGATCTGCACACAAATGGGGTTGCCTTCCATCTTGTCGAAGCGTGGGTTGTTGGTGGCGGCCGTGTAAAAGAATTCACGCCACAGTAATTGGCCATAAAGGGACAGAGGAGGTGAGCTGTTCTTTTTGACCTGTAGGGAAAAAGTGTGATTAATATAAGTGATTATTGAGCTAGAGCTCTACATGTTCCCTGAGTTAGAACCGTTAGAAACATCATTTGAAGTACATAAGATACATATGATGAAATACTGACCTTTCTGTAGAGATCTGTGAGTTTGAAGTAGAAGAGTCGACAGGAGAGGCAGCCGAATCTTAAATATGGACTTAAGCCAGTGGGACTGGCCAGCAGTGAATTGGCATTCATTCTTGGACGCTCAAAGTTGGCCACCCAAGCCTAGAAAAAAGGTATTTGCTATGAAATAATCATTTATTGACTGCACTCAACAAGGATGGCCAGGGGCTAGTTTGTCTTACAAACATAACATTTCGTTTTCTGTGATGTTGTTAAACAAGTTATTTAAATGGCAAACATACACTACCACTCAAAAGTTTGGGGTCAGTAAGATTTTTAAATGTTTTTGAAATAAGTAATTGAATAAATAATTTTTTAAATCTCTTATGCTCACCAAGGCTGCATTTATAAAACTCAACACAGTAATATTGTGATTTAGTATATTTTAAAATCTAATTTTTCTTTTCATGATGGCCAAGCTGAATTTTCAGCATCATTACGCCAGTCTACAGTGTCAAACTTCATACATTAATGTAAATGGTGAGTTTTTTTCTTCTGTAGAATCTGCTAGAATGTTTTATGATACTGAAAGCATCAGTTAAAATAGGTCATATTATTAACAACTCAGGTGGGTTGTTGTGTGTATATATACGTGTATGTATATATGTGTACATCTATTTATATAGTTTTTGTAGTTATATTATAACTGTATTTTTCAGATGCAAATTTATTTTTTAATGAAACCACTTTATGACTTAATTACTTTGATTTAAAGTAATAAAGTATATATATTAGATTGTGCATCTATGATCTGTGTTTTTAGATGCCAATATTATTAATCCTACAGTTGTGCATGTGTGATTATGGAGTGTCTCTAACCTTCCTCTCCAGGTGCCTCTCTAGACGAGTGAGGGCCTCTGTTTCTCCTCCAGGCCACACGGCTGAGGACAGGCCCTCTGTGTCAAAGCCTGTTTCAGGAAAAGCATTAACAATTACACTTTTTACATCGAAGCCTTTAAACACAAATACAGTTTGAACTGGTATGTCTTCCTTGTGCGTTTAAGGATGTATTACATACTTCATGAGAAGTTTAGTATGCTACACATTTTAGCTTGAAGATTATTTTTATTATTATTTTTTTGAGACAGCAGACTGACCAAGCTCTTCCAAAGAAGGAACCCCGAACTTCTCATCGTGGTCATCAGAGACAGGAGTGGTGCACGCCCCCATGACTTCTGCTGTGATGGTCTCTGCCGGGATCTCCACAGACTCCATCCTGCTGATGAGGGTCTGGTAGCGCTTGTACGTGAGTGGAGACTGGCCTCCATTCAGCTCAATTATCCTGAGAGACAACAATCCACCAATGAGTAAGAAAACAAAAAAGTCATTACAGTTGACTCTTCGCCAAGCCCTGCCTTTAAAATTACCTTAACAACTGTTGCCATGCACCATATCAGAAAAGCTTTAGATTTTTTCTTATGTCAATCTCTGGTAGTTCTGTGCATTTGAGTAGTTACAAACATAATTTTACAAACGTTATCTAAAAATATGATAAAATGTAGCAGAGGCACTTGTAATGCTGACACAAGATAGCCAGAGAGGATATACTTGTGATATACTGGCTAAATCTCGAGAATATCATTAAGAACACCTACATCTGCTCCAAAGTAAATTAGGGGGCTTTTACATTACAATTTTCAACTAAAAACTGAAAACTTTTTATGCATTTTGGCCGTTCATTTACACGACTACGGTGTTTTGGGGGCTTGAAATCTCAAACTTTCGAAAATGTTTCAAAGTGCAAGTTTTTGGAGGTTGGTGGAGCTTAGCAAAGGGTCAATAACTACAAACAAAGGAATTATGGAGCAAAAGTTCTGACAAAGTTGGATGAATTTAGAAGTACGTACTTGTCCAGATCGTAGAGCGTGTGAGAGATGCGAACAATCACCTCCACGCCTGCCTCATTGGCCAGCTTCTTGATGGCTGCATCTCGCTCCTTTCCAAATGGCTCTGAGTCGTACTCGTAGGACAGACGAGTAATGTTCCACTCCTGGACACGTTACAATAACATACCATTAGGGGGGCGCAAAAGATTCACACAATGGTGATAGAGAGCCAAGTCACAAAACGTATGGAAGATTAGATGTAAAGTGTCACATTTAAAGGATAAAATGTATATTTTGCCTCAAATCTATTCCATCCAATCCAGAAATGTTTTCCTGGTGCAAGCCTATTACTTTAGAAATCTAACAATTCAGTCAGTTGAAATTGCAAATTGAAAGCTGGACCTTAAACAGCCTGGGGAAGACATCGGTGGGTTGGCCACGGATAACGAAGAGTCGTGAGTTTAGTTTGCGGAGGCTGGCATCCAAGTCTTCCAAACACTGCAGTAAAAACCTGAGCAACAAGAGACATGACATGTATTTATAGCCACATACTGACAAATAATATCATGCATTGCACATAATATAATTCTAATAATAAGGCAGGTCTACTCGCAATAACTATTGCAGTGCTATTGCACTGTGCAACTGTAAAACGTTTCAAAGAAGGCAAGGCAAGGCAAGGCAAGGCATTGAACGAGGATAGGGTAAAAAATAACTATCCACTGACAGAATAATGGCTATAATTATAGATAATTACTTGATGAAGCTACAGCACATTGCAAACCTCACCCATTTTTTTATTTTTATTTTCAATTTATGACATTAAAGTCTAATTCTGTTTTTTATAATTGATCATTTTCATTTTGTTTTTAATGATACACATTATAATTGATTAATTAATCCATTCCTGCTTTGAAAAATAGGGGCAAAACTTAGGACATACATGAGTCACACCATTGACTTAAGTACTACTTACAAAGAGCCATGCTTACAATGAAAGAAACTGCTAACTGAACACTGATATTTTAATTGAGCAGACGGCTGCCATTAAAACAGACTGCTGCCCTTATGTAGCTTGCATTGTGCATCAATTAATCATGCACTCCAATGACCCTGAATCAGGTACCTTGTAAACAGGACTTTTAACTACTGTTAAAATTATGCATCCTTGGCATTGTTAGCACCATGCTCTACTATGAGCAGTGCAGTCCTGTGTAAAATTTGCCATCAGAAAGCTGTGGATGGTTGCTGGTGCATTGATACAAGGTTGCTAATGTGTTCTGAGTGGTGTTTAATGTGTTACTATGTGGTTAATAGTGTTTTGGGTGGTTGCTTACTGGTCCAAGTAAAAAAATAGGCCACATGTGTCTCACATAAGAATTTTGTGGTTCCCTCCTTCAGTGTAAGACTACAATGTTGCACTATTTGAGGTATATTTCATCTCTCATCCCATCAACAATGTAGACGAGTTACCTGCCAAATTGTTAATGTTGCATTTGCAAACTGCACCAGAGATTTATTCATTCACTTTTTAAGCACTGGATAAGAATGTAACGATAGCAACTGTGATAGTTTATTCAGTGAAATAGTGAGTTGTCTTTGAATGATTCAGTCCATGATTGATATGAAGACTTCAATATTTCAGTCTGATTCGCCCATTGGCATATTGGCTTATTATGAACCACGCCATGCGAGCAATTTGATCGTGAATTGTACAGGACATTTTTTGGTGTAGTGCTGTTGAAAAAGTAGTGCAGGAAACCCAATGGATCTTTTAAAATAGCAAGCAGCAGCAATTTGAAGAGCACTTGGCCATGATGCAGTGTGTTGTTGACCCAGAAACCCAAATCCTGTTGTTTGCAGGTTCTCACATTAAAGATCTCAAACCTTAAATGCTGAGTAAGAGGAAAGCTCCAGCCTCCAAAGCTAACCTCTTCTCAACCCCCAGACTACCTCAAGTAATCCTGGCCAAACTGTACTCGATCTCAAATTAAATCTCTCTAAAACTATGTGGTTATCACACAGTCAGACAAAAGAATGTTATGTCATTTGCATTTCAAGGATTCCTGTCTGGGTCGTAGTGCAGATCAGAGGCGGCAGAAACTAGTTTGTGTCTTGGCATGACAGTTTTGTATCATTTTAGTGCAAAATCTATTTTGTTCTTAAAAAACATAATCCATAAGACATATGATGGTGATGTTTCTGCCTGGGCTATAAACTAACCAATAGACGCTAAAGAAGTGACCTGGTGCTCTACAGAGTGATCAGTCAAACAAACATTTATTTAATGTCACATGGATTATGGTCTGTTTGAGAATGATTCATCATGGTCTTTGATAAACTTATAAAAAAAAGAAAGAAAGATGCATTAATATAATATAATTCACCTGAGCCATGTTGATAGTCCAGTTGGTCATGGGACAGTAAGCAAAAACCTAGCAACGAACAACCTTGCAAACACATAAAGCTACCCTGGTGACGCCCTAAAATCATGGCAGCAGATTTGCATGGGTAAGCAGCCTCATTCATTTATGCACTTTTCTGCAATTATGAGTGTCGAGTTTTGAGAGCAGACCAGATAATATTCCCATACTTTCTCACTGAGGCATTCATTGGTATCGACTACTCAAATGTTAGTTGTAAAATTACACTACAAAACCAAAAAGACTTATCAGGCAGCTCTTACTGTAATGCAGCATCATATAATCAGGTTTCATCTCTGTGTGGAGGAAACGTGTTGTAGTAAGACCAGTCAGCCATTTGTGTAGAAAATTGTGTTTATACGCTAAAGTTCAAAGGTTTTTGGTCTGTAAGATTTTTTAAAGAAATCTCTTATGCTCACCATGGCTGCATTTATTTAATCAAAAATATAGTAAAAACTTAACATTGTTACTTTCACACATTTGTGTTTTTGTACAAATGTGTTTTTGTACATTTGTGTTTTTGTACATTTGTGTTTTTGTTTACACTGAGACGATAACGGTATTTTTTTCAAAAACTTTTACATTTGAAACCCATTTGAAAAAAAAAGCATAATAAGTTTTTAGTTGAAAAACAGAGACAGATAAAAACTAGAACTTAAACAGAAGAAATTAACTAAACATAATCCTGACATCTCTCAGTTTTGGTAATGTGATAATGTGTAAATCCCTGTCTAAGCCGCAGCCTCCCTCTCTTTGTCACTGACTCGCTGCCCTATGATTGACCGCAGTGTCATGTTATATGACTAGCTACAGCATTGTTGTAATGATTGCAGAGATAATATAGTGCATCAAGTTCACATGTGAAATTGAAGTATATCAAGTTTGTGGTGCACATTAGCAGTCAGTTCTATAGGTGCAGAACAACATTTTGATATTTTAATAATATGAAATTGATATATAATATATATAATATATATATATATACATATGTGTATATGTATATTTTCCCCTCAATATTTTAATAACAATTAAAAATATATCACACTTTCCAGAGCCAGTATGGGAGCAAATACACTTGCAATAAAATGACATCTAAATTATATTTTTATTAGTTTATTATTTTATATAATGTAAATTTCACCATTTATTTTCCCCAGTTCATGTAAACTAGATCCGATCAGAGCTTATTTTGATACCATGGTGAATAAAGTAGGTCACTACGTTAGCATATTGTAGTAGTCATTACAATCACTCTCTATAACACTGAAGATAATCCACTCTCTTGTATCTCCATTGAGTTGGGATCAGAAATGGGTCAGAGCAAACAATCAGATCACCTGTGCTGCCCAGCAGTTGACCTCGCCACGAGTGTGTGAACACACATTTATAGAAACCGATACACATGGACACACCACATGCCATTGTGTTTAGATGTATTGCACATGGTTAAAAAGCTTTGAAAACACAAGCACTGAAACTCATAATTTACTCATCCTCATTTTTCCCCAAACTTGTGTCTTTCTAACTTGGATCACATAAGGAGACATTTATAGAATGTCTAAAGCTGCTCAATAAATGAGTGAATAGTTACATTTCATCATTAAAGGGTATCATGTGACTTCTGAAGACTTATATGAATATACAGTGGGGTTTTTTTGTGTCTTTTTTGCAGTTTACAGTCCCAAGTTCTCACCCACTTTCATTGTAAGGAAGAGAGCAGCATGAATATTCTTCAAAACTCCTTTTGTGTTCAACGTTAAGTCAAACCATTTGGAACAACATCAGGGTAAGTAAATAATAACATAACTTTTGTTTATGGATAAACTATACATTTAAGAGTTTGAGGAGTGTAGTAAGCAAGCATGGGTGTGGTTAACTGATGCAAGAGTCTGTATGTAATATTGCATGACTCGAAACAGAACTAATGCATTTGCTTAGCTTTTGCATACATGCAAATGCAACAAATATATAGTGAAAATCTTTCATCTTTAAAAGAAAAGTTATTTTATTTGAAATTACTTGATGCCTCTTGCTCAACCATTCAGTAGGCTCAAAAAGTTACAAAACATACTAGTTTCCCTTTAGTAATTCAGATACTAAGAAGACATACTGTAATACATACTGACTGCAGTCAGTCACTCATTTGTATCTCTAACCAGTCTGTAAAACCACTAATTGATAACTGATAAACTGTCAAGATTTGTAAAAATGTCTTTGTTAAAATTGTCCATAAGTAATGCATGTTGTTATTACTATATAGTAATATAGACTGGTAATTCTATATTTTAGACTGGTAATAGTTTTTTATAGTAATAGTATTTTAGACTGGTAATTTTAGACTGGTAATAGTTTACCCCGATAGTTATAAATAATAGTATCATTATGCATATGTAAACTAATGGAGGTTCTGCAGTATTTTGATTTAAGTGCATCAGTCTCATTGAATGATGCCATTGTAATAGAAAATATTAGCAAAATAGAGTAGTGTAGAATAGATCGTAGATTATACAGATTGTAATAGAATTAGAATTAAAATGGAATGGATACAGAACAAAATTAGATTATGAGAGAATAGATGTAGAATAGACAAAATTGAAAACTTATAGTAGAATAGAATAAATATGGAAAAGATTAGACCAGAATCGATCAATCATAAAATAATGTAATAGTAATTTAGAAAGTGTGTGTTTAGCCTATGTGTGTGTGTCATCCTTTATAGCACACTACTCCAAATAATCTTGTAATGCATTCCAAGCACCTATATTTTATTATTTGGCATATTTTGATCCATTACCTCCACCTGCTGATCCCGACGTTAGATGATCCGGCGAACCAGGGGTCAAGGATGTACACACAGCGGACATTGTGCGCTCCCTGGATGGAGTCTCTGAGTGATGGATTATCGTGGAGCCGCAAGCCCTTCCTGAACCAGTGGACCGTATTTACCACCATTACTCCACTCAAGTCCCTTAAACCGTTTTTAGTATGCTGGGGTGATACGTTACAGACCTCCTTCACGTTGCTCTAATGCACTCCAAAGAAGAAACTGCTTTCAAATGCGTGAAAAACGACAAATATTGTAATAAAGTCACTATAAATGAGCGTTCAAATTATTCTGGATATCTCCGGGGGAAAAAATATAATTAGCCTTGCTCTAACAAAACACTTTCCATCATTATGTCAAGTGATTTGGAACGCGACCACAGTTGAAGCATTGGGACACGAGCTGGATAACCGCGCAACAGCCGAATACACGACTGGCTTTAGGACCAAGACGCAACGCAAAGTACGCTTCCCTGTTGTATAACTTGTTTTTCTGAATTATCCAAAATAATCAACAATACTGTACATGTTTTATATCTCGCATGTAGAGCAAGTTCAGCTTTGAGTTATATTCAATCTCAATGCGCGTGGTCTTCAGCTGAAGTCAACGGAGTCCGACGTACGAGCCCGAATCAGCGCGATTATGTAAATATCAATTTGTGCTCGAGACCATCGTAACCGCGTTACAGGCTGTCAAATAAAGCAGTATCCCGCATGAAATGACACCCCGTATTAGGTATCCTTCGTGTCTTGATTTGTTTTCCTTCAAAGTTACGTAAACTTGTAAATATTTTCCAACGGAGAAGGTTCCACACACTTTCGTCCATGCAACTCAGACTGTCGACTAAGCTCCACCTTAATGCTTGCGCACATGAAGTAGCGCGCTCTGTTTTGTCAAGCCCTAATATGACGTAGATGGTCATCAGTCACGTTTCTTTGGTGATCTCTGGGTGTGATCAGAGACAGGGGTGTGATGAACCAATACACTGACTAACCTGTTATACTTTATAAAATGCTCTTCATCGCATAATGTGAATGAACATTACTCTTTATCGTTTATGTTAATATGCATCGAATAATAATGTCAGAAATGTTATTGTTTATATCAAAACTATTAATAAATGCAGAGAATTATTATAAAACATGTCTATGCAAACTCTGCTCGGAGTTTGCATGTATATACCTTGATTCATACATTTCCACTCCATAAGGACAGTTAAGGACTTTAGAGTGCAATCCTTGAAGCTGATTGGCTGGAGCTTCAGTACCCGGATAGTCACATGAAAAGCGACATGATCAAGCTCGTGTCAGTGCGCTGTTCTTTGCTGAACAGGGTGGCGCTGTTGAGTCGTGCTGTTAAAATCACCTTTTCTGTCTTCACAAGAAGTGTTGGCAGAAATGTATTTTCTGCGC
The DNA here is from genome assembly GCF_949319135.1 of Squalius cephalus. Classification (NCBI taxonomy): domain Eukaryota; kingdom Metazoa; phylum Chordata; class Actinopteri; order Cypriniformes; family Leuciscidae; genus Squalius; species Squalius cephalus. The sequence continues at coordinate 45,836,390 of NC_137125.1, forward strand.
TTTGTTTGCATCAGTCTTTTGCATGCATACAGTTCTTGTACTTGGGTCTCTGCATGATGCTTTAAGCAGCATTGCATTTTGTCTACTGTTTAGTTAGTTATTGATTATGCTGTTTGAAAACTGATATTTACATATATAGCCTATATGGGTAAGTAGGAGAAAGATCCCCCCCCCCCCCCACACACACACACCTTATTGTCATTGGTTATTCGATTGTTCTAAACGATCTAAATCGTTAAAATATATATTTTTTAGATAAAATCCAAGTATTTTACTTTAATGACAAATATTATAAATATTGAATTATATCAAAAGTCAATAATATGTGCTGTAAAAGTTTAGCCGGGGGAGCTTTTTACCCCAGGTAGGGGGTCAACTTACCCCAGTAGTAGGGTAAGATGGCCTCTTTGAATAATTGTACATTTTGTTCTATAACAACTAAATTGCAAATGTTTCTATTTATTTCCTAATAACACATTGGCTGATGCATCATCATCATCCTGCACATGCTAAACATAGGCTATATCTAAATACGTATGTTACAATTTAAAAGTAAATGCACATTGTTCTTAAGGGGGGCATCTTCCCCCATTTTGATAAAAACAAAATAATAAGATTTAGCCTATACACAAATTATCCTTTATAAATTATCACACCTCTTGGTTCTTTAAAATTGTGTGTTGACTTATCGAGTTATGCTTTGTAATAGTCCCTGGTTTGTTTACGGCCCACTTTCATTGAAAAAAAACAAAAACCTTTCAGGTACTGAAAGGTCTTTGCTTTCCCAGCATACTCTGCACATTTAACACATTGTATTGTGAACTAAGGATGTGTGCACCTTTGAACAAGATAATTTGTGTAATTTCAGTTATTTTGTCTTGTGGAGCATGTTATGCAACCATTTATGCTCACTCATGTTTAAAAAAAAAAGCTAAATATCTTATACATATTTTGCAAGGACTGTGTAAGCATTATAAGCACATCTGTGTTTAGAAAGCATGATTTGTTATCCAGGGTTGATCATTAGTAAAGAAAATACCTGATATGTGTATATTCCAACCCCTCTTTCAGTTCAGACCTGCATCAGTGAAAAAGCTTTGATGTCCTTTATAGAAGAGCATTGGTCTGAGAAGCATAAAAATCAGAGTACCCCATTATGAATTATTTAATGTTACATGTCTGTGTGCACTTTTCCTGTAATTCAATATGTTATTAAATATGTGTTATGATAGAAGCATGTAATTTTTAGCTCATTTGAACAAGAATAAGTTCAATAATTCTATTTGCCTCACTGGATAATTGAATAATAATTTTCTTTTTTTAACTAGTATATCCAAATTTCTAAATGTCATATATTTAATCTATTTAAATTACCACTAACATAATGCTACCATTTTATTTAAATGGCTGTAAGCATTTTTACATCTCAGTGTGGTGCACCATCGTTTTTCTTTCTATGTAGCATTATTTATGTATGAATTTTGTCATTCCAGTGAAATGGTATCTTGAAAAATGTCTGAATGTGTGAAGTTACTTGTGCAATTTAACACCAAGCATATAACATTATCCTTGGTATTTGTATAACCAAATTAAACCTTCCAAATGAGGAATGAACCTGGAGATCTATAGACTTAATTACACATTTCTTATTCATACTTGTTCTTTTTATCCTGATATAACCATAATGGTTTCTGTGTATCCAGAGGATGGAATACTTATGTGAGGTATACATAGGAACAATATACATTGTCGCATTTGTGTTTCCAGGCAACACGCAATCATGGAAGAATATGTGAAGGAGAAATCTCAATTAAGAAGGACAACCTCTGTATCCCAGCCTGCCGCTGCTGCACACTGATTTATTCATATGCACACTGCACAGTGCATATCTAAGGTAATTAAAATATGTAGAATTGATTAACTGAAATAAAAGCACATACAAAGATTGAATGTTGTCAGTTAAATAGTGCCTTAAACTGCAGCACTAATTGACTTAGTTTATGTCTTTTAAGAAATGTTCATTTTATTGTCCATATTTAAAAGGATTTATTGAAGAGGAATAGATAAGGATCAGATACGTTTTTTTGACAGTGTTACACTGGATGTAAAAAAAGGTTTAATATAGATTTTGATAGTGAAAATATGATTAAGTTTTTTGATAATGACTAAACTTTTGTGCAGTCTTTGAATTTTTTGTTACAAGCTATATTTTTTATTCATAATGTGTAATACTAGTCATAATGTTAACAAGTGGAAATTACAGGTTCAGTTATACAATATTCCTGCCATATCCATATACCACCATATTCACAAGTCTTGCTGAATGTGACATATTGTGTATACCGTGTTTTGCATGATATTTAGTGATTCAGTAATTTTCTCATAGGTAGTGGTGTTATTTCCTGTTTTTTACACGTTTGGTGCCCTAAATCTTGTATTTTATGTGAGAATAGAGCAATAATGTGATATTAGAACAAGTGAGTGAGATTAACCAGTCAAATAATAAAGGATATTTACACAATATCACCTAAAGAGGGCGCCAGATACGCAACAATTTTCCACCAATGCGCCAAACTCCAAGGCGTTCTCTTTGTGCGTATTAATAATGAACTTGATAAGGAGACAGATTGCAAGGCTTCTCACTTCAAAACAATTAGGGTTTTTTTTGTCACGCCAGAACACTTGCATAGTTAAACGCTCAAAGCCTAAACGTGTTTAAACCCATTCTCCTATACCGTGCTTGTTTCGTTCCAGAACTTTTTGACAATTCTGGAATAATTGTCAGAGTTAAATTTTAAATGGTTTGAGACAGATGAAAGGTAGAGAAGCTGTGCAAGAGATTGCTTTGATCTGCACATTTCAGAATCATCGCGTAAACATCCTCTGGCTAAAGAGAAGGGTGTCGAGATGGTAAGAAAGAAGAGTGTTTAGAAGCGATTATGGGGTGTGTCCTTTGTGTGATCATATTAATAAATATTTATATATGTCCAAATATGCAGATAAATATATTTTTCAATAAAAATCTTATATATGTGACACCTTATTTAGCTCTAATAATTTTCTATAATAGTTTTATTGAAGACGCTACTATTTTAAGACACTATTTGTCTGATTAATTTCACGTTTTTAAAAAGAAAAGAAAGCACCCATGTAGTTTCGGAGCCTGTTGATTTGATAATGAGTAATTATCTTTCTGCATATTCCCTCCTTCCATAAAAGTGATTTATATATAAAATCCCTCCCCTATGAGTGTCTATTTGCATAGCTCCTCCCTAAATGAGTGGTTTCGCATTGAATGATGCAGTGGTTGTTGAAGGCGTTCTGAGCTCTCGAATTACGCACGCAAAGTTGGGAGCAGAGGCGCGCGGTGGAGATTTATATGTTTTTTTCTGGTGACTTACCAAAAACATTAACGAATTGTCACTGCGCTCGCTTGCAGATTGGTGTTTGCTCGTGAAATTAGGTGGCAAAACATTCCTATATACTGCTCCGAGGAGAGGGCGCGCCACGGGAACGCGCTTTGGATTTTCTTTAAAATATCAGGCATAAGCCTAACATTATGAGGTGCAGCCATGACAGGCAAGGGTAAGACAGCGGCGAGGACGCTGGAGGATTTAACGCTCGATTCCGGTTATGGTGGAGCAGCGGATTCCTTCAGGTCGTCCAGCGTGTCGCTCTGTTGCTCGGACACGCATCTTTCGTACGCGCATGGGGGCAACTGCTGGCATCTGACTGAATCCATGCACAGCAGACACAACAGTTTGGACACGGTCAATACCGTCCTGGCGGAAGACACGGAGATCCTGGAGTGCTCGGGCCAGTGCGCTAAACTGCCCGAGCTGGAGGAGGACGTGCCGTGGAGTCTTGGAGAGGTGGAAGGCGCGCTGCGCAAAGACGAGGACCTGTGCGTGGGGAACGCGTCGCGGGAGATCCTAGCCAAGCTCTCCGCGCTGGTCAGCCGCACGCTGGTGAGGATCGCCCGGGAGGCGCAGCGCCTGAGCCTGCGTTACGCCAGATGCACGAAGCACGAGATCCAGAGCGCCATCAAAATGGTCCTCTCGTGGACCATCTCCGTGAACTGCATCACTGCGGCGCTCAGCGCGCTGTCGCTTTACAACATGAGCACGGGTGATAAGTTCAGCCGGGGCAAAAATGCCCGATGCGGACTCGTCTTCTCCGTAGGGAAGTTCTTCAGGTGGATGGTGGATAGCCGGGTGGCCCTGCGCATCCACGAGCACGCGGCGATCTACCTGTGCGCCTGTATGGAGAGCCTGTTCAGAGAGCTGTTCAGCCGTGTGCAGAGGAGCGCGCTGGTGGAGAAGGAGAACGGAGTGCCAAAGTTTTCAGTGGAGTCCCTGGAACAGGCCATAAATAACGATTCGGAGCTGTGGGGTCTGTTGCAACCGTACCAGCACCTCATTTGTGGCAAGAACGCAAGCGGTAAATTTTTGTTTATTTAAATTTTTTTACACACACTTTTTTTTTTGTCTTGCTAATAGACACTTAATATTTAGAAAGTGCATTATACTCATGCCCTTCTTGTCACTGAATTGAAACGCACTTGAAATCAGTCACAAACCTAATATGAGGTCAGTCAACAGTTGTTCTGTCCATCCACCTACTTACCTCCTACCTGCCTCCTTTTGTGAAAGCACTATTGAGAGGGTGTTTCATAATAGTTGCTAGCATAATCAGATCCCTGCACCTCCTCGCTAGCATATTGTGTATGATGATCCATACTTCATAAATGTGTTCTGCTTCTCTGCAGCACTGTTGACTTATTTATTTCTCAAGATAAATAAGTTATGTGGGAGGACATGAGTGTTGGTGAGTCCCAGCAGGGTGTTTATTTTCAGACTTCTTATTCATTTAGACACTGTAACAGGTGCAAACACAACAGGAAAGGCTTCACACTGTTGTGCCGCAGTCCCTTTTTTCCTCCACCTGTTGAAACGAACTCATTTATGGCTTCTGCCATGAGGGGCTAATTTTGATGACATAATCAAGGAGTCTTATTAGTAACATTTAAGGTTGTTATCCATTTCTGAAAGTGATTATCAACTACATCAGCAACAGTTTGGGATTGGTATTTTTTATGGTTGAGGCAGATTCCAGCAAACCATAAAGATTCCTACAATGAAATTTCACACTTTGCTATTCATGATGCAGCTCCAGTTTACACTTGTTTTAGATCACCACAGGCATGCTTTCTCTGATGTGATGAATGTTGGAGAGTAGACAGAAAGATCTAAAGAATAGAGCTGAATGTCCAGCTTCACATTAACACTGTTTGCATCTCTTCTAGCCACCCTAGTGATTGGTTTGAAAACTCTTATCTTTTTCTCACCCTCATGTCATTCCAAACCCGTATACTTTTATTCCTTCTGTAAAATACAAAAGCAGAAATTTGGGAGAATGTACCAGTTGCTCTTTTCCATGCATTTGCAATGAATGGAGACTGATGTGAATATAGACTTTGAATATACTTGCATTGATAAAAAAAAAGATATATATTTTTTTCAAATAAAAAAAAATTCTTTTGAACTTCCTATTCATCAAAAAATCTTGAAGAAATGGGTCACCTTTACATCTTACAAAAGCTTAAAATCTTCAGTTTCCATTTATTGTAATTAAAGAATGTACCTGGCGCTCTCCACCCCCCCCCCCCCCCACATTCAATTTCACCTTTTATGTGCCATGCAAGATAGTCAAGTGGATTTATGACAATGTGAGGGTGAGAAAATGATTTGTTCCTTTAATAGATTTTTGATTTGTGCTTGAAGTCCATTGTTGTTTTACAAAAATTATGATGAAAAACATTTTGTTCCATGTTATTATGTTTTTGCACCTGCAGTATTCACATAAATTAAAAGATCGCCTCCTTTCCAAATGCTGAGCTTTTGGAACATTTTTCTGCAAGGCCTCTTGTATTTTTTGTAATGTCACTGTGGCCTTGTAAGGTTCAATTTTGGAGCAAATTGTTGTTGCTTTTAGGAACTTTTAGAGTACAGTGATTGCATCACTGGTTAGTGATCAGCTTTTATATCTCAACCTTACTAAGCTTGAAGACATAAGACAGCTCTTTATGCATAAGCATGTCTATGTTTGTTATGCATTACTGATTTGTTGATTGATTGATATATTGGGGTTTCTCCTGTATGATTATCTAATTTTCTCCCTTTACCTTTGTTCTTTTCATGCCCGACTCCCCGCCTGTCTCAAATACGTGAAAGCCTTTTCAACAGTCTGTAGTTACTTGAATAGCGGTTATGGTCAATTTTCCGTGGCAAACCCAGCAGGGTTGATTATCGACACGCGTAACTGACTGACCATTTTCAGAAATAATGCTCTCTTCTTGCAAGAAAGAAGGAGAACAAAGAGACCAAGTTAAAGTGAAAGATGTGGAGGGACAAACTGAAAAAATGGCAATGTCAGGAATGGGTGGAGAGAGGTGATGAAGGTGAATAAAATGATACTGAAAGAGAAATGACTTAAGATGAGACGGTGAAATGAGAAAGTTGGAAGAAAATTAGCGTGAAGACACCAATATTAGGATAAAAGAGCAAGAAGGACTGTTGATAGGGGTTTTTTGTGTCACATGAAGGAGGTAAAAAGAGCAGACTGTGAGTCCCAGATAAGCCAAGAAAATGTAATTTTGGTTCTTGATATGAAGGGTTTTGTTGCCTCCTGCGAAATATTGCATCTCTTCAATTTCGTTCGGGAGCACAAGCTGTCCCTCCACATCTTTTATTGATGTATAGCTAATGTCGCTCCTCGATTTTGGTGTAATTTGTTTTTCATGAGTTGCTGACAGCAGTCGTTTCACTTGTTACTTGTCAAGCATATATGCTACATGTCAGTCAGGAAATGTGTCCATTAAGACACCTGAAAAGTGAGAGGTAGTTGCACCGCCTAAATGTGCTTGCGAAATGTTGCTTTGGGGTGTTTTGAACTCGAAACCAAAGCAGCAGACGGTCAGCTGGCTCAACTGAGGCTTGTAAAGTCTTTGATGTATCATGTTGAATGTATGGCAGATTTAGGACAGACAGAGCTGGATGTTTTGGAGATTTAAAATGCAGTGAAGAACAGCCAGAGGCCCAACTTACTTAGCAACTTACTCCATATGTCATTTCCAAAATCTATAAATCTATCAACAACATTACTCTGTTATATATATGTACACTAGCGTTCAAAAGTGTCAGTTAATTTTTTGCAACATTTTGGAAAGTCTTTTAATCTCACCAAGGCTGCATTTATATGAGTAAAATGCAGTAAAACACTAATATTGTGGAATCATTTTACAGTTTAAAATAACTGTTTTCTATTTGAATATACTTTGAAATGTAAATTCATTCCTGTGATGGTAAACTGCAGTCTTCAGTGTCTCATGATCCTTCAGAAATCATTTTATGATATGCTGCTCATGAAACATTTCTTATTATTATCATGCTGAAACAGTTGTGCTGCTTAATATTTTATTGAAAACCGTGATACATTTTTTAGGATACTTTGATGAATAGAACATTTAAAAGAATAGCTTTTATTTGAAATTTTACTGTCACTTTTGATCAAATCAAATCTTATTCACTGAAAATAATCAAAAGGAATGATTCAGCAATATTCAGTAGAATTGAAAATCACCAAATATTTTGATGGTGCTTTTGTAAAGTGCTTTATGGTGCTTTTTGTCCAAATTATGTGTTGCATTTTAAATTACCTGGTTTCTGTTTTAATGGTTTGATTGAATGTTAATGTTAAGAGAGAAATTCAAGAGTAAATTATCACAATTTGTGCACTCAAAAAAATGCTGGGTTGTTTCTGTAAACAAATTGTTGGGTTGATTGTGCTGGGTCAAAAAGTTGGGTTGTTTGGGGTACTGTAAACACATTATTGGGTTGCTCATGCTGGGTCAAATGAGTTGTAAGGGGGTCATTCACAAATAAACCGCTGGTTGGGTTATTTTGACCCAGCAACTGGTTACTTTTTTCATTCTTTGCGGAACTTTCTGGATTCTTCACTTCTGACTCGAGGAGCACGCCACTCGGAGCAGGCAGCTGCTTTATGGTAAGTTAATATGAATGTTTACCTATATTTTTAATAAGTTGTGGTGGTAGCAACAAGCTAATTTCACTGTTCAACATACAGTCGTTGATATGGAAGTGTGAGGGGTAACGTATTTATTCTGTGAAACATTAATTAGCCACAGCTAGCCGGTTAGAATTTTTGACAAAATCAAATGCCACATTGTTAAATAAATCCTTAGTTTAAATTAAACCAGCTATATCAGCAGCCTTTTTGAAATATGCAGTTTAAATTCTAAATTCATCATGTAATTATCGTAGGCCTATTCATTGTGGACGTTGCATATTTAAAAGTGAGAAAAGCGTTTTGTATGAAATCCATACGCGCAGTTTCCCTCACAGGGCTCGTACGTAAAATCAGCGGGAAATGAGTCTCTAATGTAGGCTAGCTAGTGAGTTGTGAGTGAAAAGTCTGCTGGCGTAGTTTTAGAAATACTCGTCAGAAGAAGTGACTGAGGTAAGTTCCAGCACAGTCTGCGTGTGTCTTCTGTACTGTCTCGAACCATCGTTTCTGCAAAAAAAAAAGGTTTTCAAGAGCTTGATATAGCCTAGTTTTTTTTAGTAAATGTATGACTTGCAATCTTTATAAACAGCGACTGAGGACAGGAGAAATAAATAGACAGGCGCCAGTTTTGAGAAGAAAAGTATACCCGTTTAGTTGAACGAATGAGCGTCAATATTTAAAACTTAAAAAATGTAAACTTACATGATAGCCTACCCTACCACCATGCATGTCATCTTTCATTTTTTTGTGTGTAAGTTAACATCTAAACGAGGCGATCATCAGCGCTGCCAGTCAGGAGATTAACGAGCAGCTTTGTGGGTTTGTGAGTTTTAATGTTAAAGACACTATATCAACATTACAGTAATATTTTACTTTTAATAAAATAATGTTTTATTTTAATGCCTTAATGTTGATAATATTTGTCCAAATTCACATTTGGTCATTTGGTAATGTTTGCAATAATTTTAATTGCATATTCAATAATAAATTGATACTTCCACAAAAAAAGCTTAACTTGCATGTCAGTTTTATTACAACACTCTAAGTGATTGTTCGGGAAGCAGACACACTCTGTCAGTTTAAATCTAGACTAAAATGCATCTCTTTTACCTGGCATTCATATAGAACATTATACATTTCTATTATTCAAATCAGTTAAATGATTATTAGGCTGCATAGGTCAGCCGGAACCAGGGACACTTTCCTATAACACCTGATGTACTCATTATTTAATAAGAGGAATGGCATGTATGCTAATGTTTGTCTTTCTGTTCATTCTAAAGTTTACTGAAGTCAGCCGGATCCAGATCAGAAGGTGGACCTGCGCCTGGACCTATCCATGACGCATCCCTGAAGGGCCAGCCTCATCAGCCCTGTGAAGGCCTCATCGACACGACTGATCCTCAACAAACTCATCTCCATACCGGTGTGATGACTCCGACTTCCAACCAGATGGAACTGGATAAATATTCTGAATGTTCTTATTCAATCTGACCTCTGACCTGTAATGCTGCCTGAATCATAATCATACACTGTTCGCTCGTTGGCCAGAGGAGAACTGAGCGACTGAGACTGGGTTCTCCCAAGGTTTTTTTCTCCATTCTGTCCCTGATGGAGTTTTGGTTCCTTGCCACTGTTGCCTTGGCTTTTGGCTTGCTTAGTTGGGGACATTTAATATTCAACAATATTACTGATTTGCCTTAAGGTGGACGATGACGCAATTTTCTTCTAGAAACAAACTTTGTTGTATTATATTCACGTTACAGTATCACTGTGAAGCTGCTTTGATACAGTCTGTATTGTAAAAAGCGCTATGTAAATAAAGATGACTTGACTTGACTTGACTCATCAACAGGTGAGGACCTACATGGTTGAATATTTACAAAATGAGATGACTGGTGAATTGCTGCACATGCTGTGCCTCAGGGATGAAATGAAGGGGACATGTCAGACCTTTGACATTGATTAACATTTGTATTCGATAAAGAAAAGTATTAAAGAAATGTATAAAATAAAAAAAATAAAAAAATGAGATTGAAATCATACAGTGGCCTCTCTGGTTTATTGTATTACAGAGATAATAATTATTTTACATTCATAATATAACAAATATTTGTTTCTAATTTTAATAAGGCAATGAGACAAGAAATAACCCAGCACATGAGTAAGACTTAACCCAGCAAGAGGGTTAATTTCACCCACTGGTTGGGTCAAATGAATGACCCAGAAATATGGGTTAAATGGTAAAACCCAGCACTTGGGTCAAACCAACCCAGCGCGTGTTCTGTCCAATAGTGACCCAGCGGTGTGGTTAAGGTTGGGTTATTTTTTAACCCAGCAGTTTTTAGAGTGTGCTGTGTATTTCTAACAGCACCTGTTTATATGATCAATAAGTTATGACAACATGTTTTTACAATGCTTTACTCATCAAAATAAGTTGAGCAATTTTCAACTTTCTTTGTAAGTTATACAAGATTCAACTAATTTAAGTCAGTTTAATGTAATTTAAGTTCGAATGACTTAAACATCCAAGTTGATTTTACTTAAAAATTTAAGGCAGAACTCCAAAGCTTGTGTTCATCACGATTCATCCTGTAGTCTGTATCTCACATCATCCCTCCCACACTGTGCTCTGATTGAGCTTGACCTTGACGTGATGTCAAAAATTATTTCCAATTTTGACAATCCCTGATTTAGAAATGTCATGACCTGTTGCAGTTACATATTGGTTTGTGTTGAAGTCAGCTGTGGATTACTCTATGTAAGACTTTGGTTACTATGCTGGTGTCGTCCACATGACGTATTGGTGGGGTCTGCTTAGTCAGTGTGCATGGTGTGCTGCCCCCTGACCTCTCTGAAGGATTAAACTGTAAGAATGCTGCTCCAGCAGGTGGCTGATGAGTATATTCTGAGCCCACGCTGAGCTCAGGCCAACGGTGAAACACACTTGTCAGCCGTGATTCTCTACAACACTCCTCTTCATGAGGGCTGCAGCACGGACAGCTCGCTGCCAGATTTCTCCCACTCCACACAAGCCTTTGGGGACCGTTTAACTCATTGATACACCTAATGAACTAGTTCTAGCCGATACGCCAATCATTATTTTCATGTTATGTCCGATAACCGATATGTGACCGATATTAAAATTCCACACTATTTTGTCTAAATAAAAACTCAAAAAAACTTAAATTGTTTTAAAAACTAAAATTATGATGACATAAAATATAGTACTGTAATTTTAATATTTGCTTACGATTGCATTAACAGTTATTCAATTATTACTGTTTTTGAAGATTAAAGTTCTTCAAAAACTTCCTCAGATTGAAGATTAAAGTAAAGGGGAAAATATATCTTTAAATATTCAATATCGACCAATATTATTAAATATATATAAAAAAGAATTGTCTCATAACCAATATATTATATTGAATCCCTAATTTCAAGTTAATTCAGATTTAGATGTGACCATTTACAAATAGAATATAGGCAGCATTATCCTAATGACAGAGGAATCAGCCAATCACAGTGACGTGGAGGCGCTGCAGTGTTACTTGAACTGGTTTAAATCGTTCTCATATTTTGTAATATTCTTGTTGTTTTATTTTTATACAAATTTATGCTTCTTGGGAGGCTCTTGTGTTCAAAAACAGCTAGATGGAGTAAAATGAAATGGAACATGGAAATCAAAAGTTATTTTTCACCTGATACATGGTCTTAAAGAGGACCTATATGCCCTTTTTCTTGATTTTGTTTTTGGGGTCTACTAGAATAGGTTTTCATTCTTGAATGTACGAAAAAAATCCATTATATTTTTTACATATTTTACATTATTGCAGAACCTCTCTTCCCAAGCTGTCTGTTTAGTTCCAGTCTTGATGAAGCCCTTCCTTCAGAAAAGCACAATGTGCTCTGATTGGTCAGCTGGATCAGTGTGTTGTGATTGGTCAACCGCGTCGAGCATGTTTCGGAAATCTCACACCTCTTTCTATAACCAGTCGTGGCGACAAAACACAACTAAGGCAACTCAACCAGGCCTAGCACCCTTTATTTTGCATATGACTTTGGTGGGAATTATTTAAATGAGGAATATTGGGATTTGTACGTGCCTGGAAGAAACCTCAAGACTAAGAGTTTCAGGGAGTTCAGAAACCGTGCTTACTGATATAGAGAATAACTCCCTTTGGAGTGGACTTTGTGCTTTGTAACTTTCTAAACCTTTTTCATGCTCAAACATCAACATTACATACTAAAGAAAGTAGAAAATGTAAAAAGTAAGGTCCTCTTTAAAAGCATAATTGCTGTGGTAGAATGTTAAAAAAGTGAGCCAAGATGCAGTGGCCAAAGACGGTTGTTAGACTACTAGTCGATCATCCTAACCCATGTCTAATTCCTGGGATTAACCTGATGCTGCTTCATTGAACGGATTATTTAATGGAGATCTTTGGACATTTCCAAAAGCAATGCAAATCACGTTTGCATGCTTACAGTTCTTGTTTTCTGCAGTCACGTTTCAGTCTCTGTGCACCAATAGAGTGCACTAACCTATTACATGCTGTATGTGGTTGCAGATTCTCCCTATTGACATGTAAGATTAATTTGTTAAATCCCATCTATTTGAAGTCTGCCACTGCAAGCTGTAGGAACTCTGATTCCAAAAGGAAGGTTTCATGGTACAATGAGTTCTTGTGTCCTTGACTTCCTTTTGATGTTAAAGTCCCGTAATCCTTTCAGATGTGTTGATGCAGCCTACATCATAATTGCATAATTACCGAACGGTTCTGAAGTCGCATGTGTTATTTCTGTGAGAAAGAAAAGCCTTGAGCTGTCGCAGTGTTTATTTCTTTTCTTTCTATAGATATGGGGAGCATTTGTTGTTCTCCAGACAGTCATATCCTGTTGTTTCTCTGCAATGTTTTCCTGTGTTTAAGATGAGAAGAGGAAGTTAAATGTGTTTGTATTGTGTTAAATTCCATTCAGTTTTAGAACAAGAACTTTAGAATTCAAATGTATTTGAAATGAAAACATTTTTCTTGATGTTTATATAGTGTGTGTGTGTGTGTGTGTGTGTGTGTGTGTGTGTGTGTGTGTGTGTGTGTTAGCTTTAACATTAGCTTTAAGGCATAAACATCTTTTTTATTTATTTCGTAAGGTCTCAACTTAAATGTCAAATTGCGTGACATATAGAAACAAGACACCATGTTGCACTTGCTTTTTACAAAATAGTTTAGTTCTGATGAAATCACGGTTTAGTGTTTCACATAATCTTTAAAACATGCCCAGAAGTTCTGCAAGACCCATGCGTAATTTATTTTACATTCCTCTAAGCTTCGCATTATTCAAATGAATGTTACAGTTTCGCCTTAATTTTCAGTCTCTGATTTTGTCGAATTGAATTTCATTCAAATAGACATGGGTCCCATTAGTTAGATGTTGCTCTGTGGGAAGTAAATGAATGACTTTGTTGTCAAAAGCTGCATACAGTATTAAAGCATTGCACATCTCTGTGGCTAAACTCGTCTTAAACATCCTCTTGCTGGGACTATTTAAGGCTCTGCACTGGATGAACCCCAAAGGCTGCGTGAGATTGTACACAGGTGCATGTTGAAGCATTTATTTTCATTCTTGGGGTTCATCTACCTAAAATATCTGGAATTTAGTAACCAGCAAATATAGCGCTAGAAGATTCATCTTGCAGCAGTTTTTGTTTCATTTTTATGTTAAACTTAGGTGAATGGCTATGCATGCAGTCGTCCATGTTTGCTGATGAGTGTTTCCTGAATTCCTCTCAGGACTCTCCCCATCTGTATTTTGCATGCCACTGTTGCTATTGGAATTCAGCAAACGTGTCCCCAATTCACTTGTGATGTAATTCACAGACTTTTTCTGCCTCCTTAAAGGGATAGTTCACCCAAAACTAACAACACTGCCATCATTCACTCACCTTCATATCGTTCCAAGGCTGTGTGACTTTTATTCTTTTGTGGAACACACAAACAACCTTCATTCACTTTCATTGTATGGACAAAACCCCACAATTTTCAAAATATCTTATTTTCTGTTCCACAGAGTAAATTGTAACTGAATTTTCAATTCTTGGGTGAACTAACCCTTTAAGGGAGTCTATTTTGTGCCCGTTTCTATATAATATATACCTATTCTTAGGTAAAGTCACGTTTGACTCAATGTGATGTGAGCCGGGCAAGCCGACAGATAGAATTGTGTAATGCCCCAGTAGTACATGAGTTTTTCAATTTGTTTGGCTTGATTCTTGAGTTCAGATGGGTTGGATTAAGGCATTCAGGTCACCCTAATGAATTCTGGGTTGTGCTCGGAAGAGCAGTGATTTTTCCTTTGAACAGAGTTTAAAAGCAGGATGCTATTGATTTGTGGAGAGATTTTCCACCACTGATTTTTGCCGGAAAGACAGGAAACGGCCAGTATTTTCAACTACAAAAACACATTGTTCTTGGGCTACTGTTTCAGCGTTTACATTAGTGATTTACCATTTAAAAAAAAAAAAAAATCTGTCAAGAAAATCTTGAGTCATTTTAAATATTTAATTGTATTTGGAGTGCCAGGTTTTCTAGTAATTCCTTTCAGAATATTTCTTGTAATTTAGCTGATGAATCATTCCCCACTTCAATCCGTAATTTCCTCTGATGGTGATTGTGAATCACAGCGTTGCAGCCTGGAGCTGTTTGACGTGATGGCCATCTGGAAATTCAATGACAAGGAAAATTGATCTCAAAAGTGCAGTGGATTGCTCAGTTGTGTTCGTTCTATTGAAATGGAACAGTATTGAAGCATTTAAATTAGGGTTGTCACTTGTTTAACATTAAATTGAATTGCATAATATTGTGATTAATTAATTAATCAATACATTTTTTGTTGAGAAAAGCATCCAAATAAAATAAATTAAAGACAATAATTCATTGTGGCAGATGAAAACATTGTCTGTCCGAATTCATGTTATCTTTTGTAGTCCGTTTAATCGTGCGTGAATGCTCAATAAATGCACGAGGTGAATATTGCGATTCAAGTGTCTTTTGCTCTGGTGGCATCAGTGCCTGTGTCTGCCCATTCTGTCATGCTCATAAAGTTGTAATTAACAGTTTTCAAAAGGCCTCCCGTTCTTTTTCTCAGAGTCCTACTAATTACTGTTTTGCTGGCAGTCCCTGGAGAGAAGGGGAGAGTCCACAGAAACTGGCAAAATAATAAAGCGTCTTTCATTCGACAGAAGCCAGAAGGAAACAAACGATTAGTCTGACTTGGCAAGATGAAGGTGGGTGGCAGAAGTTTTTTTGGGTGCACTGACAGCAAAACAAGGGTGTTCATCTCCTTTAGGCCTGAAATATCACATGGTTGACAAACCAAAGAAGTTGAGTTCAAATTTGGGTTGTACACACCAAACCGTAACATGTTAGAGCGTGTATGCCACCCATGAAGCCACGACAAGAGATTTACACCTTTACTGACTGACGTGTCATGTCAGGGCTTTGGCAAATGATTGCTGTTACCGATAATTAAGTTTCTACTGTTACACCTAAGTACCAAATTTATTTATTTATTTAGTTCAAATATTTTGTTTTCATAGTAAATAAATAAACAATATAAGCATAAATTCAGTAATACATAATGTATTGGAAATTTTATTTCTTGCTCAATAATATTTAAATAATAAAAATAATTAAATAAATTCTTTATTTGCTTATTTATATATTTAATTTTATATACATATTCACTCTAATATATCGTAATATTTGTATTTTAATTGCATATATTTTGTTTTTATAGCAAATAAATATACCCAAAATCAGTTACACATTGGATCTTTTAAATTTCATATATATATATAATGAATGCACAAAAGTAGTTAAAGATAATTAAAGATAAATAAAAAAAAAGCTTTAAAATAATGACAAAAAATTCACACAAATTGTAAATTGTAAATTTCATTATATATTGTATAATGATTGCACAAAATGTGTTATTATTATACACATAAATTCAGACATACATATTATATATTGGACATTTTAATTTAATTATAAATTATAATGATTGCACAAAACAAAAGTAGTTAAAATACATGATAAATATAAATAAATAAAACATTTAAAATATAAATAAATAAAACATTTAACATAACAAAATATTTATTTATTTAGGATAATATAATATGCTTGCATTTTCGTTTTTTATTTTTTATAATAAATAAATAAATATAATGCATGCATAATTTAGTAATACATAATATATTGGAAATATATTAATATTATATAATGAATGCACAAAAGTAGTTAAAAAAATATAAATAAATACATTTTTGTTTTTGTTTTAAATGATTTCATTGTTTATTTGTTTCTACTTATGTGCATTTTTCTGGTTGTACTTGCTCTGGCTTTAGGGAGCCAACACCCTTATGCCTTTAGGGGGAACAGGTCTGTACCTGTGGGTAACTGATGTGGTGTGGAGGGGATGGGATGGGAACCGAAATAATACCACTGTAGGTCATCTCTAGTTTTCTCATCTCTTGTCTCATTACATACATTAACTGGCACACATGCATATGCTATCACCCTACTGCCCAATCTCACCATCACACGCCACAGTCATACTCCATACTCACACGCACTTACTGTTAATACTCATACGCCCACATGCAGGCTGCTTGCACAGTTACTTCTGCTTGCCACACCCTGTGCATGACATAGCAAAAGAAACAGGTCTTACGGCTTTGCTCTTCCTACAAATACATCCTTTTACTCTCTATAGAAAAACATCTTTCTTTATCTGTCCCCCCCCACCCCCCCCCCCCCCCCACCCACAGAAACTCCCTATGTGTACCATTAATTTATCTTCGTTTCCCTCTGGCTGCCAGATATGACGGCCCCTTTTTTTTTCTTTCTGCCAAAGAAACATGCAAGATCAGCAGTGCCATGTAGTTTGTTGCTTTTCACAGCCTGGCATTGATGGGTCGGGGGATTTGAGAGTCTTAACCATTGGTATCATAACCTAATACCAACTCCCACAATGCAATTTACTATCTCGCCCTCTTTGAAGTGAGAGGCTCTTTCGAGAATTGCCCTGAGACCACTTGGAAGAGAGATTCATATTTCGGTAGTCTTTCATTTCGCTTTCAAGACACTTTAGCGTCTCACCTAGCTAACATTTGTGTTATTACTTTATTTTACACAAAAGCCAAGGAATCAGGAAGAGCGGGGCTAGTTGTCACTATTTATACTCCAGTAAATATTTATTAGGCTGAGCATACAGACCATAAAAAATGAACATTTGAACATCTCTCTTTATTACCCAAAGTTACAGTTGCTTTTGGAGCATGTTGTCATAAAAGGTGAATGTAATTTATCACAATGGGAACATGCCATTTAAATGATTATGATGCAAAATGTAACTATCACGGCCTGCCCTGACCTGAGATTTATGAAAATTATTATTATTATTAATTTAATTCTAATATCTGATCATTTTAAGTTTAAAAGCAATAGAACTGCTAGAGAAAATACCTTTGTTTAATTGGACTTTTGACTCAAAAACACAGCCCTTGTAAAAGTATCCCTAGTCAACCCTATGAGATATAAAACAGATTATCCTCAAACTGATATTTCTTAAAGCTGCATAATATAGCTCCTTGCACACTCAGTTTTCAACTATTGAATACAATTCCTGAGCAGGATGATTAGTTGAACAATGTGAGGTGTGAAAAAATATGAATCAGCAAAGCTGAGCTCCTTCAAAAGCAGCACAAAAGTATTGTGTGAAGTATGAGCAGCTCGGCATTCTCTCTTTCACACACAGTATTTGTTTTCTCGCTCGCTTTATATCCATTTCCCTACCTCCCTTTTCCACTATCTTTTTCATACACCCACTCTCTCTGTTGCTAAGGGATCTTCACCTTGCATTATCCACTCTGGAAATCATTAACCAAGCCATCACTCTGTTTCCTGCACCAGCTTTATGTTCATAAAAGCCATAATTCACAAATATATCAACATATCAAACGTCCCAGCATTCACTGCCCATTTATCGACCCATCTTTGTTCCTGCATATGCCAATGCAGTAAAAATTCACTGCTGAGTATTAAGAGGAACATTGCGTTAGAATGATGTGGGTGCAGAGGAGAGGAAAAAAAGCTCATTAAATGATAGCAGTCCACAAAATGTCATCATTAGGTCTTTCCGTTTCATCCCTCCATTGCTCTGGAAATCACAGTCCAGCTGTTCCAACACCTTCCTCTGTTTCCTCTCGTTTAGTCAGACGTCCAACTCGATTACCCCTGCCTGACTGGAGAGGAACCTGCAAGCTAATGGTGTTTCTTTAGGGACTGTTGGCACTTTCTTTTCTTTACATGTTTGGAAAAATTCCAGTGTTCCCAACGATGTTTTATGTAAAATAATATATAAATAAAATAAAATATTACACATATAAGTTTGTAAATAATTATAATATAAAAAAATGTGTTATTAAAACAGACAATCGCATTTTTAAGCACAGAATTTTTTGCAATATTAGATATGAGCAACTGCACACATATGCAGATGGATTTTTGATGGAATATTGGTTGTGATAAGCTTTAATTCTTGGCATGTGAGAGAGTTATGTGGTTAGGTGCAAGGTTCAGACATGGGATAAAGCCTATATCAAACAGCTTCAAAATTAAAATGAATGAAAAATGTTCAGAAAGTGTAAATAACATTAAATGAGTCTATTTAAAACACTTGTTCACCCATTGAAGCTATAACTGTGATAATGAAAGACTAAATTTTATTTATACATGTGAAGATGTGTAACATTTTAAAAGACTTTGTCAAGAATCTTGTGGAAGTGCATCTCTTTTTGATGTTTATAAAAAATGAAGTGTGCGTGAGAGGCGTTAAGATAAGCTTGTGTCTGTGTGTGGCGATGCATTGTTTGCCCTCCTGCTAAATGTGTAGGACTCGGGTACATTTCAATGAGTCAACAGTATCACGTAAGCCCTTTCTGACTGGATTTGTGTATTCCAGCAGTGGGTTTGTTTGTAAATGTGTGAGCGTGAATATTAAGTGATTTGTTGATGGACTGTGAACAAAGAAAAGTCAGCTTTATGTCACCCATAACTGCGTATGAGTCAGTCGCATCCGTATGCTCAATTACCGAATAATACTTAACACTTGACGAGCTGATTGATGCTATATTTCAGTGCTGTTATCTTCAAATGAAACCCCCTAGGCGTTGAGGAAGAACAGTTGAAAAAATGACAATTTATAATATGTTAGAAAAGCAATAATACTGTGACTGGATTGGATATAAGCCTTAAATATGATTTAAAAGATGTTATAATGACATTGTGAACTTTATATTTCCCTTTTTCTTCTTGGTCTGAACTATATTTGACCTTCTTACTTTTCTCTTAATATCTACTGATGTACTTCATGAGGTCTGGAGCTCTTCTGTAAAGATACCTCTTCACAACAGTGGCTGAGACTTTATTTCAATGTTGGAACATAATTTAATGTTTATTTCTTCTTACTTAAAGAGATAGTTGGCATCCCTTACTCACCCTCAAGTTGTTCTAAACCTGAGGTTTTTTTGTTCTGTTGAACACAAAAGAAGATATTTTAAAGAATTTTGGTTACCAAACAGTTGCTAGTCCGCATTGATTTGGAACAAATAAAATACTATGGAAGTCATCGGGGACTAGAAACGAAAAATTCTTCAAAATATCTTCCTTTGTGTTCAACAGAACAAAAAAACAAAAAACAGGTCTTGCTAATACAGTCTTCCAGTCTTCAAACTCATACAGGTTTAAAACAACATGAGGGTGAGTAAATAATGACAGAATCTTTTTTGGGTGAACTATCCCTTGAGGAAGATCTAACATTCTTAAATGCCTTCTTGTTTTACTAAATGCCTACTTCTAACTTAAGAATAAAGTTAAGATTTGTTTGTATTCCCAAAAACATTTCTTTAGAATGTTCTTGTCTTTTTATCTTACAGTTGTTCTAAAGAAAGCAAAATTTAAATAACTAATTAGAACCACATAGCAATTGCACTTTTTTTTTAAATTTAGCAGATGTTTAAGGTGCAGTAAGCGATTTCTGAGAAACACTGTTGATATTTGAAATCAACCCAAAAGAAAACACAGCCCTCATTTTATTGCTCCGCCCACAAAATGTACAAACACTCAATGCAAGAGTGGATGTCTCTTTATCATAGCTGAAGTGAATCAAGTAAAGATGTAAAGATGACGAACAAATGACAAGGATGAACAAAAATATGAACATTCAAGAGTATATACATTACAAGCAAGAGTTGGTTGTTAGTCGCCAGTAGCACAGCAGCTCCAGACAATTAATGACACTAGAAAAACTGTCCTGTTACAAAATCTAACATCTCAACAACAGCATATCTGTGTTCTGTGAAACATACCAAAATGTTACTCGTGTATGGAGCTGAAACGATGCAACCCTGTTGTGCGTT
This sequence comes from Squalius cephalus, assembly GCF_949319135.1. Classification (NCBI taxonomy): domain Eukaryota; kingdom Metazoa; phylum Chordata; class Actinopteri; order Cypriniformes; family Leuciscidae; genus Squalius; species Squalius cephalus. The sequence goes on from NC_137125.1 coordinate 45,856,956, forward strand.
TTCAGGCATTCCCGCTTAAGTCTCTCCAGTGCTGGAAAGCTTTTCTAATCTTAACTCAAGTCCTAAAGCTCTTGCCTGATCATAACCCCTTCTTTTTCCAGTGATATTCCTTTGACCTTTTCTCTTTTGTAATGTCTCTCAGCCATCTCTCTTTCTACAGTCGTTCTTCAAATCTCCCTCTTGTTCGCTCTCTCTTCCCCCATCATAAGTGGACACGCCCCCTACTGCTGATTGGCTACAAGTGTGTTTTTGTGGTGCTCGGTCTGATCCACTTTCAACAGCGTTTCTCAGAAATCGATTACAGCACCTTTAAATGTGTTTTTAAATGTAGTTCATACAGTTGTTTAGTGATTTAAGGCCATTTGCAGTATATGCTAGTTTGCTGCTAAAAGGTTACGCATTTTAAAAATACACATTTAAAATGTAGTGTCTCGTTTTCTATTATCTGTTTATTGTGATGCATAGGCTAATATGTGTCCACTTATGTTTAACAGCAGCATTTAGCACTCAAGTTAACTCGTCTAAGAAGAGGCCTCTGTTTCTCACCTGTCTTAACTCTTCGCGGTCTTGCTAATACAGTGTGTGTGTAATGGGAAATATTCCTCATTTGACAGTTCTTGCCCAGTTGGCAGCAGCAGGTGTTGCTCCGTGGGCCGTCTTTATGTGTCAGCTCAGAAATATGGCGCACACTCCGGGGTCGTTCTGCAGATCCCTGAACCAGCTTTCATGTTGGCATTCTAAATTTGATCATGCTTGTGTTTTTTGGCATTGCATAAATGTGTCCCTTCCTTCTTGTCCACCCCCTTTCCCCACTCCTCATAACTGTGAAATTTCACATGTTGGTGTAATGCAGCCGAAGTTTAACTCCTCATTTTCACTTTTGATTGGGTGTACAGTCCCTCTGCAACACTTGTTTAAAGCAGAAAATGTATCTGGGTTGCAATGCCCACAGTCATTGGGGAGGGTGGCATATGTAAACCTAGAAAGTGGTGGAAATATTTCCGGAATGAGAGCACACCAGTGCTGTTTATCGCATTTCATGTTGTCAGAAGTCTGGTAAACACTGAAGAAATATAACATTATTACAGTATAAGTGAGACAACAGTTGGTTAATGCGTTTTTCGGCTTTCTCTGCAAATTAAATGAAACCATTTTATCTCATAACATCAATTACAGGCAAAAAGCATTAGTGTTGTGCTGTAGTGCGTCTGACTTTGTGTCATTAATTAGAAAAGCTAAATTTGGTATAGCCCCCTAAGAAGCCATGTATTGTCATTTTCTGGATTTCTCTTGATCAATGTTTACTTAGGATTTTCTTATGTTGTTATGAGTCTTTACTTTTTGTCTAAACTTCAACGTTTCTGACATTTATTCCATCTGAACAGTTTTGAGGTAACATTTATTTTTGTAATTTAAAAAAAAAATGTATCCAAAAATTAGTGAGCTGTGTCAGTACATTTGTCAATAGATTTGTCAGTATGTTGCGCCATGTGGGGTTTGTGTGCAGGAGTAATGTTGAATACAACACCATCTGCAGTTCACAATTATGACAATTGTTAAAATGTCATGGTTGTGCATAAGAATCATATTGATGGTATGAATAATCTGAACTATTCATAGTGTCGGAATCGTCTCGTTGGCGCAGAGTAATAATCCTGTTGCATCAGTAGCTTGGCTTTGGCAATTCCAGCTTTAACCTTCTGATACCTAATGTCCATATTTACTTTTATAATGAAAAAGATTGACATTTCCTTTGTAATTTATTCCCTACATCAAAGATGTAAAAGTGCCGTGCTGCTTTTGATATTCCTCATAGCTATCAAACTTGACTCCAGTGACAACCATCAACTGACCTTAGTTTAAATAAATGTATTGTAAATGATGTGCCTGTTCGTGTGATGGATAGTGTTGTGAGTTTTTCCTTTATGTTGTTAGCACACATGGCACAAGACTCCCTGAGGCGGACAGAGTTTGTTGATACTGTAACAGGATCTCCCACTATCCACACAGTAGGTTCTACCACTGCTGATTATGTACACACAGCTACACATCTTACTTGGGCTGTTCCAGTTATGGAGAAAGAAGAAAAACAGGAGGACTGTGGGGGATGCTCTGAAGGAGTTGTAGGTTATTGGGGTGCCATGCCGGGCTGCGTAGCCTACTTAGTGTACATCTGCAACTAGGCCAGACTGTTCCTGAGAGCAGACGTGCCAAATGATTCAGCAAGCAGAGAGTCCGCTGGGACTGAAGTGTCCTCCAGCACAACAGGCACAGTAACACAATTTTATAGTTTGTTTTTTTTTCTCTTGAATTTTCATTGGTAACATTTTGCAGTTATTTCATATATAAGTGCGCACTGTTTCTGAACTCCCTAAAACACCTCGATTGTAATCTTGAGTTTTCTTCTGGGAATGTACACATAACAAATATTCTTCATTTAAATAATTTCTGCCAAATACATATTGAAAAAAATGGGGCCAGGCCTGATTGAGTTGCGTTACATGTGTTGAAACTCAGCACATTTAATATATAGAAATTAATATTTAACCTAGATTATAAAAGTATTTTTCATTTATTTGTCATGATACCTAATTGATTAACTAAATAACCTTTTTGTAAAGTGTTTACTCTTTTGTTATTATTAAATATTTATTATCTTATTTATTAGATATTTTTCTGTTTTTTTAATTATTATTTGTTATATGCTATATTATTTATAATGCTTATTTATAAATTATATACCATGTACACCCAGTATTAACATCATCTTGGATGATCAGATTGCAAGTGGATGTTAAATACAGGAGTAAACTGGGTCCAAAACATTTGATCATCTAATCAATCAAACCACATTCTGTGGAAGATGAAAACAGATTTTGGCTTCATATCACAAGCATTGCGCTGAAATGACTGGTTTCAGCTTCAATTTTAACTTAATTTTTTTTTTTAAATATCTCGTGCAATAGAGATATTTAGTATGTCATGCCTCATATCAACAGTAGTTACACACACCTTGAGAAACATATTTGAATTGAATAAGAATCCCACTAAAAGCATTGCAGTGAGATTACAATTCTAGTATGTGGGTAAAATTATATCACTTTATGGTGCATTTTTGATTTGAGCTTTATTAATATGGAATAGCAGTGGTAAGTGATTAAAAATCTTTGTCTGTCTTACCTGAGCATATAATAATCAGACAAAATGAAGAAAATATTTTATTCCCACACTTTCCCAAAGCAGTCACGCATCTACAAACAAGCAATGTCACATTTTGGGACCCTGTAGTTTACAGACCATAAGAGAGCAGATCGCACTGTTTCTAAAGCCCCACAGCTCTTTATTGCAGTACAAAGCACGCAGACGCACACACACCTCCTGAGAAGGAAGCCGGGGAGGCGGGGAGTGTTAGTGCCGCACCAGGCTAATCAGAGCAGGGAAATGAGGCGAGTCCCACACAGGGCTCCCGCACCTAGAGGCCCACTCGCTTGACAGCTCTGATGGATGGAAGTGTCTTCTCATCTGAGAAAGAGAAAGATATTGGGAGGAAGTTGAGGAAGTGCACTGCAGGTATATGTCGCTGTTGGGTTCTAACCTGCTTGATTTAGGGTACTTAACAAAGAAAGATGGAGGTGGAGATTGAGGGGAAGGAGCGAAGGCATAATTAGTCTCAGCATCAGACGGCACACCCACACACCGTCTAACGTATTTTGAACAATAATGGCGAGAGCTGGCTGAAATCATCAGTTTGAATCGAATTGGATGGCTATTACATAATATCTGGTAGAGGCATAGTGTGGACAGGTCTTTTTTTATCAGCCTGATGGGAAGCAAAGCACCAGTCTTCTACGATAAACTCTTCCGAGAAAGAACTAGACAGGGCGTTTTGCAAGTTTGCATGTTGCATTGCATTGAATCTTAGGGTGTGTTCACACTTGGCAGGTTCGGTTCGATTAAAACAGTTCATTTGAATAAGTGTGAACGCTGCCATCCGAACCCTGGTGTGCACCAAACAAGCGAATGGAGATCCCTGAAAGGTAGTTTTCGATCCTCTTCCAAACAAATATTGGGGCAATTCGCCTGAAATATGAATGCAACACAGACCAAAGACAACAAAACCCTACAAAAGACAGAATGGTCAAGCATGCCTGTTTTTTCGTCAGGAGCTTTGTCGCCCCATTATAGTTTGATGCAGGCATCAGGACCGCCGTCTTGCAGCAGATATTCTTTTGTGTGTGACGAATAAGTGCTGTTTTGACTCCTTTACACATTTTATAAGCTCTTAGTTCTCAGCTGGTAAAAATACTTTCATTTGTATGAGCATGTTTAGCCCAACACAGCTTATTTTTTCTGTAAGTTCCGTTGCAAAGTACGCTGCATAAAAGCTTTAAGTGTGAACACAAGAGGTTCTCTGTTTTGTATGGCACATCTGGTTATTTAACTTTCTTAGTTTTGTCCGTTTGATAACAGGTACTTAATGCTAGAGATGAGAAAAACTTTTACTTTTCTGGTTTATTTTTTGATTAAAATACCATTTATTATAACAAGACAGTTTTGAATGGCTATATAAAACTACATATTGTCATATAAACAACCGGTCATTAATTACACTGATTTAATTTTGATAAGACTGTTAATCTTTTTGATTGGTTCATTGAAGAATTAGTTAAAAAGAGAAATTCATTTGTGAATTGGACTGCTGTTCCATGCAATGACATGCAATAGAAAGATTCCTTGTCTATTTATTTTCTTTGTATAGTGTGCAGTGCCCAGTCTTTTTCCCTCATTACATTAGATTCAAACTGAAAACCCACTACAAATAAACCAGAAAACATAACTCATTTTGCTGTAGCACTGTAGATTCAGAAAACACTGTCCACTGAGTATTTTACAACATTGTTCTGTTCACATCGGCAGAACAATACAGTCGTTGAAGGACCTAAATGTCATAAAATTATTTTTTTTAAATATTTATAAGATGTAAATGAATACTATTAATAATAATTGTTTATATTCAATTAATAATAATAATAATAAACTATTTTCTTTGAACAAAAAAAATATATATATTAAATGTGACTGTATATGTTTAGTTAAAGAAGCTTGTCCAAGAGGGTTTTTACTGTGCTTTTTGCCATCAACCATTTAAGGACATTTTTCATCATGCTGGTAAATGCAATGTTAAAAAAAAATAATAATAAAAATAAATTTAGATATATATATAATTTTTTTTAATTTTTTTTTTTTTTAATTTTTTTTTTAAATGTTAAGTTTAACCTTTAAATATAGGTTATTTCTGTTTTCCATTTTTCTATTAGAATACCAGTGCATTTGAAGACCAGGGCTAAGTAAGGCCACAAACGCTGATGTGGTTTGCCTGTGGTGTCAGAAATAGGCCTCAAGTATATGTCTAACTGCAAGTGACACTGCAATAAGCTCTGTGGGTATTGTAGCAGGCCAGACAGAAGCTAATTACACGTTTTACTTCCTCATTCAGTATCTATAGATGCAACACAGAATGAGGTAGATTTTAATAGAGCTACAAACTTTCCATGATTTTTATAGAAAAGAAACTGTGGCTCCAACAGTGCCAATTTATCATTAGCAGCATGGCTGGGGGAGATATGGAATGAAAATATTTAGTTAACTCTCATCGGGGTTTCTCCACCACCAAGTCACAACTCACTCACACTAGGCCAACTGCTATTCGTATATCGCAGGTTGTCAAGCCACACAGTGGGCCGTTGTGTTTGCGGATTGTTTGTGTGGCTGAGGAGCTTGTTATAACAGAGCAACATGGTTTGAAGCAATGGAGATCAACTAGTTTGTGAGGGACTCACTGAGCTGGTATCAAAGTCCAGTTTTACTTGAAAACTGCCCGAACTCTTTCATGAAATGTCATTTTGTGAAGTAATGTGAACTAATAAAAAATGTTGCAATGGCTGTGTAGGCATATTGCTAAAGCATTTTAGAAATAATTCATTGTTTTTGAGCCTAATTTTATTTTAGTCAAGGAATTTAAATTATACTTAAAATAAAAATAAACAACATTATTTTTATGTAATTTCTTATATTATTTTATATATATATATATATATATATATATATATATATATATATATATATGTATATGAATGTATATATGTATGTATTGTTATTTATTGTAATAAATATTTTCTATACAAGACTCACAAAGGTCTGTAGTAACCTCAGTGAATCAGCATGTTTGTTAGAGAAGCGTACGCACAATTATGTGTGATTCTGGATAAGTGGGTCAGAAAAATTTCCCAAAGGCATTTGGAAGATCTTAGAGAGAATGAGCTGTGATGGTTCAACCTTTGGTCATAGACATGGAAAATAAAAAATGTGTGTTATTTTGTGTGCACACACACTTATCCGTTTCTTTCATACTTGATTAGAATCTCGCCCTAGGGCGACTGTGTTTAATGACGGTATACTGAACCAGTGGCAGGTTCCCATAATAGGCAGAATAAAAGGGTCTAAGGTAAATGGATCCTTTAAATGGAGTAAATGGGTCCAGGCTAAGGCGTCTAAGATGTTATCATTTGCGTTGTGTTTTTATTTATTTTTTCATTTACATTTAGATTTGATGTCGGCACAACAGGTGTCAGATTTTTGTCAGATTATAAGATTTATATAAAAGACCCATGTGAGTTCAAAGGTGGATTTAACACTTTCTTCATGAAAAGTCCTGTGCTGAACTGGTAAAAATACTAAAGTGCACAGACTTTTTTATTTATTAAAACCTGTTTATTTGAACCTTATTGCTGTTTGTTTTTAGAGTACCTTATTGTGGTCATTTTTAGTAGATTTTACAAATGCTATTTTACATCACTGTTATATAAGGTATTCAAGATAATTGTTTCAAACCAAGTTGAAGGACAAAAGCAGAGAATTGTATGAATAACAACAGTCTGACATAACTTTCACTTTTTACTCCGAAAATAAATGAAATAATAATAATAATAAATAAATAAATAAATTCTGCTGACTAGAAAAGATAATGTGATGTCTTATAATTGCCCAATCAATGCCCTTGGATATACACTAACAGATTTAAATTGATACGTTTCATTGGTTTTGCTACATGGATGGAAATAAACGCTGAGTCTATCAGCTATCACCGGGAGGAAGTTTTAGATGATGAGAGAAAGAAATTGACAAGATGTTGGTTGTACACGCAAACTCTTTGTGACTTCTGTAATTGGTGTAAAATGTAGCTGGAAGGCTCAGATCTGCATATAACCCAGCTATTGCGTTCGGTCCCATTCACACTTCATTAGGCTTTCCCTAGCGTTTATTTTAAATGGCGGGCGGACCGACAGCCAGGCCACACCGAATGAATCGGCTAGACTATGAGAGGTCATCTGGAGCATCTCAGTTTCGTTTTACATCATGCTGCGTTGAATACAAGCTCACCCACATGTACAAAGACATTATCGTACATAGAGTAATGTAGATTGCCCTGTAAATTTAAAACACAATCTCAAATGGACCACAGGGATTGGTTTGCACAGCTCCACTGGTGGAGAGTTAGTCTCATTTTTGGCTTGTGTCCCTTGGGGAGTTTATTTGACAAGTGTTTGTTGAGGACAATGCACTGCAAAATGCAAACAAAAAGGTGTGTAATGTCGTTGAAATTGGATTTTATTACTTGTTCTAGTGGGATTGTGTTTTTGATGGTTTTCTTTCTGCCTTTCATGATACTCCAAGTTATCACATCATGTCACTTGAAGAATAGATGGTTTGTCACTTTGCCCTTTGGTTCGTGTTCGATACTGCATTCATTTCTGCATTCAGGTTGCTTTTGTCTGATAAAACGAGACCATGGATCGCATGTTACAAATTCCTCCCTTGCCACATCCAACACAAAAGCAGCCTTTGACAGAAGCCCTCTCCATTTCCCTTAGCTATAGATAAGGCAGTCATCCTTGCATTCGGCTCCGAAGCTGGCTGACTTCTGCCGCACTGCTATTAGAAACTCCATCCTGAAGAACCAAAGCAGTTGTAGCCATCTGGACTGATAAGAACTTTCAAGAGACCTAAAAGAAATTAACTACCAGCCACGTCTTGACAGGTCACTGAATAGATAATCTCACTTCCTCGCAATTTCCCATCACTACAGGATTGTTTTGGAAGCGGGAGCATAATTGTCTCTTATCTTGTTGGACTGGTCACTAAATTTCTAACAACACAGAGGGCAAGTGCATTTGAGTGTTGAACACTCTCAACCTTTTTGTGTTAAGATGACGTTCCCCATTATCAAAGTTAGTTTCTTTTTTAATCGTAAGCTACTAAAAGGCAGGTTCAAAATAAAAACAAGATTATGAAGATCAAAGGAAGAGAGAAAGCAGACAAGAGCTGAAATAAAAGGTTGAGAAAGGAATAGTACTGAATGACTTATGGACTAATGTTATTATAATAATGCATTTTATTTAGGCACCTACTACTGTACCAGAAAGTGCAGCTGGTATCAGTGTATCGATACTGCTAAAAAAGAGCATTGAGATATATGAAATATTTCAGTATCGATATGTACTTTAAACCACTATTATACACTCAAAGTCTTCTGAAGTCATACAATAGCATTGTGACAAACAGACCAACATTTAAGTCTGTAATCAAAGTATTTATCTTCATTGGGCTGTTAACAACAACTGGATCACTGAATCTGTTCAGTCTGATTCATGAACAAAGTATTCAGTCAAGGTTACCAGTGAATAACGACTTCAGTTCAGTCTGTTTATCACAAAAAAGATATTGTATGACCTCAGAAAACTTGGAATATAGTGAGTGAGTCATATGGACCACTTTTATGATGCTCGTTTTGGAGCTTGACCACTTTAGTCCTCATTCATACAATTTTTATTAAAAAAAGGGCTAAGTTCTACATAAGTAAGAAAGGGTATTGGAAAGAACACAAGGGTAAGTAAATATTCTAGGGTGATCTTTTTCTTTAAGAGCTGAAATAAAAGGCTGAGATGAGGGGGTATTTAACGGTAGAGAAGTCATTGGCTTTATTAAATCTTTTAGTAGCAGGGCAGGCATTTAAGGTAATGGGAATGAATCTCGTACCCTCAAAGGCAGACAAAGAATGGCATTTCATTGTATATTACCAGCTGGTGTCCCATCATGCCATGTCTATTATGCATGTCTGTCATCATTAGCGCATCCGTATGAAAGGAGCTGTCTGCAGATATTACAGTGCCACCCACCTCAAATGGGGCTGACATGGTAGATTTAGACTATGAGGTTCGTGAAAAAAGAAAACTCTATTATCCATGTCTAATATAAAAAAAAACAGAGATAGTACAGTTGATAAAACATTTTCATCCAGAAAAGATTATGCTTTTCAAAAAATTGCTTTTAGTACAAAATGTCTGTATTATTGCAACACTGGCAATTTTGTGTTTAATTCCATGGCGCCACAGCATCTGTGTGTATTTCATTGATATTCGTTCATCATTATAAGCCCAGCGAAGGAGAGAGACAGACAGACGCTGAGAGGGTAAGGCCCCCACTGGAGCTCTCCCACGTTCCTCCTAAGCGATTGTGTCATAGCCAAACCATTTATCTTCTTAATGTCGCAATGATGGACAAAATGAAGATTTATATGCGTTGGTTGTTTATTAATTGAATTTTTATGTGTTTGTTACTTATCTTGTTTGACAGAGACCACAGCATAAAATATATTGGAACCAAAGAGAAGTGGATAATAGTGCTATATTTTTTTGCTTTTATTTGATGGAGCAACATTGGACAAAATATAATTCGAAAAATACACTACAGAGACATTTATTGTATTGTATTATGAGCACATATTGTTTTGTTTTTTTTACCTCAAAACCACTTCTAAAGAATAGTGTATTTATATTAAACCCTGTCCACAGCATCTGAAACCTATTTTTGAAACAAAAAAGTGGGTTTGCCTCATAGACATCCATTGTAAGTGCTCAGAAATATTACCATACTTCTTTATTATAATAATAATAATAATAATATTTATAATTATTATACATATTAACCCAGAATATTCTATTAAGTTTAAACTTTTTTTTAAAGCGTGACTGGCATGTGTATATTAATATTAATATTATAAGTATGGCATACTCATATGGCATACTGGAAATTCCATCACATAAGTTTTATACCCTTTAATATTAAAGGTGTGTGCCACGTCACAGTCTTTTGTGTTTCTTGCCAGTGGTGAACAGGTACTTTAGAGTTAACCAAAATGATGTGTACAGAGGAGAAACCTGCCATAAATGTTGTTTCAGTGTCGTCCTTACCGATCTCTAGAGTAAATGTTCAGAAGTCATAGTCTTGTGATGGAGGTCTTGTGACCACTGGAAAAGTGAAGTCCATTCCCTTGAGAAAGTACCTCACTTTGTAAAGGGTTACAAATGCCTGGCCCTTCAGAAACATCTCTCCTGAGCAGTAGGGCGCGCAGACACCTGGCTCCATTTTGCCGCCGAGGTCTGATGATTTTTATCCTGGCTCTGTGAGCGACTCCATCCATCACGGCAAATTTTATCTCCTGTAACGATCCCTCGTTTCTCAGCCTGTCTGGGGTCTAATGGAGGAGAACGGAGATGGATTGGGAGGTGGGATGTCGACAACAGCTTTGGGGCATGGACCTTTGAGGACACCCCCTGCCATTGGTGGAAATTGTGTTTTGTAATTGCGTCTGGTTAATTATTATTGCGGTTTTGATTGCTTTCTTTATCATCTATTGGTGGATCGTAAGTCGGACAAAGCCCTTGATCTGGTTGGTTCTCCTGCGGTCAGACAGCAGGGTTTATGCGATGCAGTATGTTTCAGGGGTTAATGTGCGTATGATGCTCAATTATCTGTCCTCACTTGTTCTCGATCAAAGGGGCTGACGTCAGAGCATGCCATTAAATTAGATTGTTAATTCAATTTTAGGCTTGTTTTTGTTGTTTAAAGGCCAGTGAAGCATGTAATGCTACTTGATAAAATAAAGAGTTGGGCATACTGGACCGTTATCCTGAGATGCACTGTCTGCCTCTATCAGCTTGGCTTTAATTGACCACTTAAAGTATAGTAGAGCGAGTCTCAGTGTGTAATTGTGTTTTTTGCATGTCAATGTAAATTATTTACATGGCAGGTCAAATTAATTTGACCGTAGAATGAACAAATTAATTTGTGCCGTAGAATGGATTATTTTATTATTTTATAATGTTTCCTGGGGTGCCCTTATAATGTTAGTATGTTTTTTAGATCAAAATTTGTTATAATTTAGAAATAAAAGGCATATTTCCTAGCCTGATTTCATTCCCTGGTTTGAACACTCTGTTTGAGGGGGCGTGTCTGCTGTGAGACTTCAGTGTTGTTGCCCTCTGCTGTGATTGGCTGACATGCTTGCATATGAAATATCTGGCATTACATGTAAAGCTATCTGGAAAACTTTTACTATTACAGCTTTTATACGTTTTTACTATTACAACTATCGGGATTAACGAATCATGAGAAGTTTTTTAAGTATTTAGATCTATTCCCATCACATAAAAGGTTGCAGTGATGAGCATTGAGCAGATGACAGCCTGTTGATAGCGTGAATGAAGATCTTATCACTGCAAGCAACGCGATTTACTGATGCATAAACAGTGTTGAACGACTTTGAGAGAAAGATTATCTGTCTGAACTTGAACAATTACACATCAGAAATTCACATAACCCACTGGTTCTTCAGAGGCTCGGATGAAGGAGCTAAAAAAATATTTTTGTGTTCATTTGTACATCCAAACACTGAGCAACTGCCATCGTTCGCTCGTTTGCAAGCCATGATGTCTCTCGAGGAAAAAACAATATCGCGCTGGATCTAGATAACACAGTGTAAATTATCGTTAATAAAATCACTACTTACCGCTTGCGGGAATATAACGTTAGTTGAAATTGCCCCCTTCGTCCGTTTGAGACGCCGAGAGAAGCCTGGGTGCTTGATATTGTTCCAGGTTAGAAAAACAGTCCGTGGTGAAATGGACAGAGCAACTAACAACTTCGAATTAAACTGTAGCGGTATCCGATTATAGATAGATTATAGATAGATCTGCCATTTTCCCTATGATCCTCCTCCTGCTTGTTTCTTCACCTGCAGAACTTCTGATGATTCGGCTGTGCAGTTCCGCCTGGCATTGAACCAACACAGTCTCACCCCCAAACGTCACATACTGACGCGTCTTGACCAAACGGCAATATACGACGAAAAGGGTACCCCTAAAACGTCCGTATGTGACTATTCGGGTTATGGGTAGGTTTAGGTATGCGTTAGGGTACCGCTAAGAGGCGCTGCTGGTGCGCTTATGTCTTCGTCTCATACGGACGTTTTAGGGGTACCCTTTTCGTCGTATATTGCCGTTTGGTCAAGACGCGTCAGTATGTGACGTTTTGGGGTGAGACCGGGCTGATTGAACATGGGCTGGCATATGCAAATTTTTGGAGGCGTACATATTAATGATCCCAACTGTTGCGTCACAGTCGGTGTTATGTGGAGATTCGCCTGTTTTTCAGGGGTGTTTTTCAAAAACGAGATTTAAATAAGAAAGAGAAAACTATGGTGTTTGAGACTCACTGTATGTCATGTCCATGTACTGAACTCTTGTTATTTAACTATGCCAAGATAAATTCAATTTCACATTCTAGGGCACCTTTAAAGCAAATTTATTTAGGTCTAAAAATATGTTACGAATGTTGATGAATTGTAAATGTATAAAACCAGGTAAATTATATGGATATGAATCATGAAATTAAGCACCACCCCACAAATTGTAGCTATCTGGAAAAGTGTGTCAGATGATTCGGGGTAAGCTGTGCCAGTGACTTAAACAATCACGATGAATGCAGGAAATTTTTAATATGAATTTATAATTATTATTTATATTAATTATTAACTATTGAAATTTTACAAAAACAAAATGTTGAAAATTGTTTCACTGCACACAAATATTCTCAATAATAAACATTTTCTCAGCTGGTTTATAGAAATATGCAGTCATATCTTATTTTTTTTATTTGTTATGTTATTCTTAATATTTTTATTTTTATTTATCATTTTTTTTGCTGTATAGAAAGGTTTCTACAAATTTCAGCATATAGCAGATGTCCTGAAATAAAATTCGGATTATTGTTATTTTATTTATTTTATTTTATTTTTCTTTGTGGCAATTTCAGTCAAAAGTGGCACATTTTACCCCACTTTGGCCTACTAAAGCAAGTAAACATTTTCTTATGATATAATGCCTTGCATTTGTTATTTAAAACACAAGGTCATCACCAACACAGAATAATGAAGAACACAAAAATGAATTATTTCTTCTTCAGCTAGATGTTTTCCAGTGGAAAGCATTGTTTAAAAAAAAGAAAAGAAAAAGGATTTCTTATATGTGCCTCCCAGGGAATCATGAGTAAAACCTACAAGTGGTTGCTAGTAATGCTTTCTATTTTTACTATAGCCTCCATGATTCATAGTGCTATTTAGGGAGATTCACCCTTTGTATCACAGTACACAAGCTGTTATTTTGCATTTCATTATGTCCTAACCTTAATTGTGGTGTTTTTAAAGCAATCAATAAACCCCTGCATTAGATCTGTCATCTGAAATACACCACTCAGCATCCTTTTTACCCTCAGGGGGTTTTCAGGCGGTTTTATGTTATCAGGATCATATGTGGTCAATATCACACTCAGCGTTGCGCCTTTTTGTTTTTGTTGGGAATCGTAGTGAATCGATTGACTGAAATGACGTTGTGATTGACAGAGGCTTATTGACTTATTGTGCACATGCTTTAAAGGGGTCCGGTACTATTATAGTCATCCCTCGATTTGCCATCTACACACGGATGGGAATCAATGGCAGCTGGGTCAGAAAACAACATGCCCTTCTAGTGCATTAATGGGTTGCTAATTAACCAATGCTTTTATCTGCCAAATCCATGAATCCTTTGAAGGGAAAGTGTAGTTAAATTCCCGTGAATGTGCATTTACTGCCTCCTTTGATTGAAAAGGTTGTATTGGCTGAGTAACCTTTTTCCAAGACACTTTGGCTAACCGCAATGCTTTCTGCTACTTCAGTAGTCTTTTTAAAACTTTTGTAGGCTGTGTTGAAGTAGGTTTCATCAGTTAATGTGCTTTTCTGAGAATTTTGCCTCAGAGAAAAGCTGCTCTGTGGGAAGAGTTAGATGCAGTCTTTGTATTGCACTTTGCCTTGAAAATCACTCTCTCATCCCAAATGCAACTTGTAGATCTTAAAAAACAGTGCCACTGTAAATATCAGTTCACTTTTGAATTTGAAGTACATTCAATCTTAAAGCTCTTTTGCAATCATTATAAAGAATCATATCAGTGACAATATTGCTCGCTCACTCTTATTTATCGCCGCTGATCCACTTACTAACACCCATTTCAAGTGATTTAAGTGTATGAAGTGCAAAGTCTCTCCACTCAATGCCTCGATTGGTTCAGCAAAGGCCTCTATGAATATAAATATTAAAGTCTTATAGGAATCATATTATTGGTTTAATGTGTGGTCATGTGGACAATATATATTTTTTAATTATTATTATTATTATTACAGTCATTAGAAGTAGTTGTAGTAGTATAATATATAAATATAATTAAATTTTTGTTTTACTTATTATTATTAGTAGTAGTAGTATTAGTATTAGTATTATTAATATAATGTTATCAGTAACAATAATAAATAAAACTAAATACTATTAAAAAAATGAAATGTATATAATATATATTGTTGTTGGACACATGCTCTGTGATTCATGAAGAAATTCGTAACATTTTACAATAAGGCTCATAAATTAAAAATGAACTATAAACAATAGGATATTTATATTTAAAAAATGCTATTAAAAATGTGTTAGTTCAACAGCTAATTCTAAAAAATTGAAACTTATTGTAGCAGATTTTTTTTTTTTTTTTTTGGCAACATGATCTCACAGTATTGGTTTTCCATGCAAATTCAGCACAAAACGGCTCCAATATATTGCCCTTCATCACATACTAATTAAAATGTTGGCCTGTTGCAATGGTTATGTAGCTGTGCCAGAGTAAAGGATTGCCGTCTGGTGTTGTGAGGAGGCCTGGGATCTAAATGACATGAGGTCTCTGGGCTCAGATGGCCGAGCAAAGGGTCAGTGCCACCACAAACACTCATTACCCAATGTCCTGTCTCCAGGAAACCCTCTTTTTGAGCTGTCTCATTTTCTCCTCTGCTAGAGAGAGACGAGAACTGCTCTGAAATAGAAACTAATGTGTAGATCACTTTGACCATAGTTGTGTGTCAAGCTAGAAACTACTCATAATTTTATAGTTTTTGCTACACTCTTAAAAATAAAGGTTCCAAAAAGGGGGTTTCACGGTGATGCTTTATTAAATTAACCATTTTGGTTCCCCAAAGAACCTTTCAGTGAATAGTTCCATTTTTTTTCTTAGTGTAAAGAACTTTTTAATAATCTGAAGAACCTTTTTTTTCATTATAAAGAACATTCTGTGTAATGGAAAGGTTCCATGGATGTTAAAGGTTCTTTATGGAACCATTGATGCCAATAAAGAACCTTTAATTTTAGGAGTGTACACTTGACAAAAACTATATGGATACAATTCAACATTTGCATTGAATGATTTGAGGATCTCAGTTGGGATGACAGAACTAAATGCCATTTGAACAGATCAATTTACATTTAGTTGCACTAACAAAGCAATACCACTAATATTTATAGAGAGCCTCAAGTTGCAGGCACAACTGATTTATTTTCACAGTTTATTTTGGCATATATACAATCCACCATGTTATTCCTGTCCAGCCATTGCATCACACAAACCCACTTGAATTTAGTAACTACAAGTTATGTTCTTGTCCCATGCAGCATGTTCCCAGAATTCCTCCGCGGACTGGTCCTTTACTGATCAAACTAGAAAACATGGAATTTATGAGCTCTGCATTACATAACAGATATGCAATCCAATGAATACAGATGGGCTGATAAATGTCTGTTTGCAACTAAGATGCAGATGACATTGATTGACTGCTTGTGATTTACATAATTACACTGCATTTCCAATAAGAAACACCGTTTGCAGGATGTTCTTGGTGTTTATTTAAAGAATCGCTGTGTCATGCGGTCTGGCTGGAAATGAACTGCTTTGAAAACTGTTGCTCAATTTTAAAACGTATGCATTGAGACAATTCATTTGTTAACTACTGCCATGAGCAAGAAAGCATTGCAAATTACCTGGAGAGTTATACATTTTAAAAAGTCAGTTAATATGAAATTGATAGATGTGGATTCCCCCAATGGCCAGCTAGTGCCAAATAATTACTGTGCTCGTTGGCAAGAAATTATCATATTAAACACTAGGTTTTTAACATTTAGTGAATAAAATGTGACTACCTGCATTTAATTACCTTACTTGTGAACTTACAACCAGAAATTAACATATTAAACGCTATGGTTTTTAACATTTAGTGAAGAAAATGTGACACTTTGCCCACATTTAAGTTGTAGTGTTTGCCAATGTGTTTCTATAGTTGCTAAGGTGTTTTGAGTGTTTGTAACCTGTTTCTATGTGGTTTCTAGGTGGATATGGTTCCTTATTGACATTGGAGGTTCCATGAAAAACTTTTAACCTCCACAGAACCTTTACATTGCACAAAAGGTTCCTGATAGCGGAAAAAGGTTCATCACACTAAGAAAAGTGGTTATTTTTAAGAACTGTTCACTGAAAGGTTATTTAGGGAAACCAAAATGGTTCTTCTATGCCATCACTGTGAAAACCCCATTTTGGAACCTTTATTTTTAAGAATTTGCTCAATGGTTCAATTAAGTCAAACGATCCCAAGTCTGGTATCTTCAGTGCAAGTCTTTGGATTTTTGGTCTGAGTCAAGAAAAGTTACAGCGCATAAGTTAACATTTATTTAAAAACTTATCAGTATAAATATTTTGCTGATTAGTTTCTAATCGCCATATAAATATTGGCAGACTTTGCAATTGGCACTTCCTTCTTTCACAAAAACTAGCAATTTTGGGCAAGGTCAAATGTAGAAGGAATGTTTCAGTAATTAATTATCTTCTTTTTTCCCCCCTTCATCTATCCAAAGAGCTCATTTACATTTGGACATTTCGCAGATCTCTCTAATCACACTAAAATCACTCTAATAATTAATTTGCAGATGGCTCCTGGCTGAGACCAGATCCGTTTCTGTTCCTCTTGGTTACTTTCATTCCCATGAGCTTGCCTGCTTGCCTGCTTGCCTGCCTGTCCGTCATCAATGTCACATGAGTCTGATCATGTCCCATGTTCCCTCAGGGAGACCAGTCAGAATGGCACGTGTCACTAGTATTAGGGATTACCCCTCACAAACCCATGACATGTTGTCATGTGCATGCTAGATAAACAGAGCCTGGCCCACTGTCATATTTACCACAGGCAATCTGATTTCAGGTCAGTGATCAATGGCCGTTTCGCTTACACAATGCTGTGAAAAGTGTTGTTTTGGCTAATCGCTCAAATGAGAGGCATTTGCAGATTATTTATTTCATTAGAGATGGTAATCAATAGACAAGTAGCGGGATCATTGATTTTTTTGTTTTTGTTTTGTTGCTGTAACACAAATTGTGCGCATGAGATATCTGTGGAGGAAATGGATGCGTTTCATTTGGAAGTGATTTCACTTCACGTTTGGCTGGATAAGCTGTAAATCTGAATTGCAAATATTATTTAAATAACAGTTTGAACATAAATATTTGTATAAATACCTTACATGGTGAAGAATCTTAAATCTTTCTTCATTTTACTTTTATATATTTTTTGTTTCCAAATTCTTTTTTTTTAAACTTATTTTTATAGTTTTTTTAAAACCAAAGAAACTTTTTTATTTATTTATTCTAACATGTATATATTCAGATTTAAATGGAATTTTAAATCCTCATTTTCAAAATGGTCTCAGACTTTGGGACTCCAGTGTATTGTGTCAGGGACCTGAATAAATATTTCAAGTATGTTTTGTAAACACCTTGTAATATTTCAGTTCAGTTATATGAGTTGACTGTGCTAATGTGAAACACTGCCTTCGAAATTGACTATCAAGTTTTTTGATTTCAAAAACATTGCAGCTTTGAGGTTGGTCCATGAGGGAGAAACTTTGAGGCCATTTAAGTTCATTTTCCAAGTCATATTCAATCTCTCATAAATCTCAGATGTATGATGTTGTAATGCACTTATGCTCTTTTTGTGGTTGAACATGCATTTGGCTCTTTCTGTACTTAGATTTAGTATGTGGTGTTGTTATACCACTGATCCTCCTTGGGGATTAAAGGAAGAGGATTTGAACTTTAAAACCTCTCATCACTGAGAAATTTGAAAAACAGAAGCAGGCAGACTAAGACTCAAGCTTGGTAATAGCAGAGCAGTGTAATTATATCTTTTAGGTTTCAAGTTTCAATTTGTTATGCTAATTTTTTTAAATTTCAATCTATATTAGTTTTTTAAATTTCAGCTTAGTTGAGGTTTTTACCATCCATCCATCCATCCATCCATCCATCCATCCATCCATCCATCCATCCATCCATCCATCCATCCATCCATCCATCCATCCATCCATCCATCCATCCATCCATCCATCCATCCATCCATCCATCCATCCATCCATCCACCCACCCACCCACCCACTGTGGTTAATTTGATTTCCAAACCCCAACATTACAAATCCTGTAAATATAAACCTATAAAAGCCTTTCTATTCATAAAGGAATACAAGAACAACACACAACTCAAAACCAACTCAAGCCAAAGGCAGTTTTGTAACATTTTAATTCTTGCAGTCCTTCCTTGTGAATAGTTTTGAAGACATCTTATTGAGCAATATTTCCCGGTATTCACATCACGTTTCACATCACGTTGCTTGCCAAGGTCGTAACAGCCTTTATGAGCATAGTTAGCCACCGGCTTGTCAGTACAAAATTTACAGGAAATCCAAACAATGTTTTCAAAAAATGCATATATTCAACGAAGTCTGAGGCGCTGAGGACTGTTTAATACTGTTGCGTAAGTCTGACCCCCCCGCCCAAGCATGTGATGGACATTTTTCAGTTCTTCACTCTGTGGTAGTGTGATAGACCAAGTCAAAAGTGATTGGATTCTTCATTCCATTCTCTCACCTGTCTCATGGTTTTGCCCCCCAGGTTTTCAAAGCTGACATCTTTTAGTCAGTATGCCCTTAAAAACTTGATATGTTTTTCAAGCCACTTCTTGATTCTCAAGGTCATCACAGTCTGCGGCTCAAGGGATGGGGCCGTCCTTTTGACAGTGACTGTCATAACCACGTGAAAGTGTCCTCCAACCTGTGTGTTGCATAACATGCTATATGACATCCGGACATCAATCGACCAGGCAGAATATGGCATTTCAACTTTAAAACAGGAAGAACAGTACTTGACAATAAAAGTGCCTTCATCAAAATCTTGGAAATGAGCTGTCTTTCATAACACCCATCAGATGATTAAAAAGATGCAATTTATAACAATGTATTATGAAATTAGGATGCTGCACTTAGATGGCTATAAAGAAGACATAAAAATGAGTCCTAGAATATAAAATGTGCACACTTCTTGGCTGCATCTGCTGAATTGCTTCAAACCCTGCCTTTTTTCCACCAAATAAACTAAGAATATTTCCGTTTTAATTCATAAATTAGTGCTTTTTTATTCTGTTTGTGCAGTCTTACTAAATGATTTCTTTCTTTATTATTGGTTTTGCATAAAGCTAATTACAGTGTTGACTGAAACCTAATTTATTCTGATGATTTATAAAAAAGCTGTTTATATATCTACAATATACTGTATATACAGTATGCATATGCATATACACAAACACAAATGTTATTAATTAATTTATTTATAACCCAAACCCATCCAGATCTTCTGTGTCAATGTCCTTAACTGATGTGAAAGCATAATAATTATTCTAATCAATTTCTTTCTTTCTTTTGCATGATTCATGATGTCACCATCATTCTGTTGACAGGTAAGATTACAGTTCTTTTGCTTTTCCTAACCACAGAATGATGAAATGTTTCAAGTATCTAACTCCATTAAATATCAAACCATATCAGTTTATAACAAATGAAAATAAATGAGTGCCATTATGCAATTTCAGCTGACATTCATCACTGCACCTTCAAAATCCTTCCATGGGAATATCCTTTTAAATGTTGGCATATAAATCTTCCATATTCTCTCAATATGTTTTATGGCGACACATTTGCTAGATGTCTATCATTCGTCTCCCTTTTGGTCTGACCTCTTAACTTTAAAGCTTGGAGAATGTGATTGTGACCATAAAGTTCAATTGGTCTCTCTGAATTACCTTCACCGCCTGGTTTCCCTCCCACCGTTGTGGGTTGCGTAACCTGACTGTGATGCTCAGAGCTTATAAGAATAATGAGAATATAATGACATGTTAATGAGCACATTAGACTTTAACAAAGAAAAACGTGCCTGTTGGCCTCCGACTGCCCTCAAGGTGGGATGGCATGTTATTTGTTTCAGAGGGAAGTGTAATTGTGAATGGTGAGGTTACGGCTGACCTGAGACCTCCGTCTTGATTAATGGCTTTTGGACTGAAACACACACTGTCTTGCAGCTGTTCGTTTTGGTCTCATAAGTTCTCTTCCAGTTTCATCTGGTGATTTAGATTGGGGAAGTGTCTCATCTGTTGTGAACAGTTTAAGTTGCTCTATAATTTTAGTCTGGACCATTTTGCCCTTCAAAATTTTAAATTAGTTCCAATATCAGCCAGGACATTATTAAGCTCATTTTTCTTCACATAAACTTCGATGTCATGAATCAGCAACCTCTTATTGGCTTTCAAACAAAAGATTCATGTGGAAATCCCTTAAGGGATCCCTAACCTTTCTAAGTTTGCTCGCAATTGCAATTACAGAGTTGCACTTTTAAATAACATATTATAATCTCTTTCCCAGGACAATTCTTCATGTTAAACAACCAGAACTTGTCCTTTTGCTACCCCATACACAACCTTGATTCCTATTTCCTTGAACCTTGAATTATATTTTTAGAATTATGCAATGAAAAACCAAAGAGCAAAATAATTGCAAGAAATGAAACTGTAAGACTGAACAGAGTCTCTCACAGAATGTGGGCTGTCGATTGCAGGGCTGAGAGGGCTGTGGCCTAATGCTTTTCAGTGTGAGCAGTAATTGTTTTAGGTCATTAATCCTCTGGCACCTGGTTTTGAGAATGATTTGCTAACTTTAGTACAGTGATTACTGATGCCTGGGGATCTTTAAAAACTGAGGTCTGGGTAATTGCACTGTGTATTGAATGTCTGTAAACCAGTCCTCGAGACAAACTAGGCTCATATTAAATCAGTAAAAATGGGAAAGACATGATATTATGTAGAATTTTAAACTACATTTTGTATTGTAAATGTATTATATATATTCATATATTATTTATTTCATGAACTAGACAGTATAGTCCAAAACTATATATAAAACTTTGTCTAAAAATATGTTTGTTTATTATATTACTTTATTTTAAACAAGCATGTCCAATATATATTGAGTAGTATCTATAGTGTAGTGTTTGCTTTTGAGGATTCTCTGAACACACAGTAAAAAGCAAAAACAAGTACAGCTCCAGACAGGCACTAAAACATCGATGTCTGGTCTTGTCACCCTATAGTCCAATATAACACCAACTAGATGGGCCGTCAAGGGCCACATTGATGCAACTCCCCTTAATTTACCCTCCTTTTGGGTCAATAACTGAGACAACCTCTTGCAACAGTTGTGGAGTCAATACTGGTTAAGAGCAAGGCCAAAGAGTGTTGAAACAGAAGAATCATCACATAATTGGTGATAATTAGCTTATTTGGGAACAAGAGGTGTCCTATTGAAACAAAGGCCAGAGCACCAATGCAGCTTTGAACAATTATTATCAGACTGTTTGACAAGAGAGAAAAAGAGAAACTCAATAAGGGCATTACTGAACTAGACAGTAGTGCTTAACTAAGCTAAGAAAAGAAAAGCAAAGATAGCAGTTGGTCCTCTGGCGTTTATTGTCAGTGTTTTTGAGCGACTGTCTAGATGCATTTATTCAGCTTTCACCGAGGGTCACATATGTATGTGCATTAATTATGAAAAGAATTTGTTAATGGCCCAGAGATTGCTTGGTCTTGAAATGATCTCTCCTGGCGGAGGAAAGCCGCTCGCGTCATGTAAATGTCCCCATGTAAAACCCTTTATAATATCATGCTAATGTTTTATTCATATTCATGAGACCTTTTCTTAAAAAGGCTGATGAAATGATAATAGTGTTTAATTGAGGGGGTGAGATTCAGGTCAGGTTGTATTAAAAATGGAGAAGTCAAAGATTTCATTGTGCATGGCCTTCGCTTGCTTGCATTTTTCTTTAGAGAAGTACTGAGCCAACTTTGGCGAAGTGGACAAATTGAGGTGTGACAACCGGTGAATGAATCACAGAAGCGTTCTAAATAGATTTAGCAGGTTAAACCTGATTGCACTTACTTGGTGTGCAGGTTGAAGTAGTGCAAATCAGACGTTGAATGCCTATTACAGACTTATACACAGGGATTGTGTTAGTGTAGTGTATACCGTTTCGGAAGCTTGTGGTGGGTGCACTGCACATTGATCATTAAATGTGTTGAAAAGATACAAGAGCTCCAGTTATGGAACATTTAGAAAACATATGATTGTGAAGAGGACACAGAAAGATTGCTTTTCTTACATCTCATTATTATAGTCTTTTAGCAGATGCTTTTATCCAAAGTGACTTGCAGTACATAATGTGGAATGAACGTCCACCGTGAGCAGTCTGAGGTATACATTTGCATTTATGCATTTGGCAGACACTTTTATCCGAAGGCGACATGCAGTGTTTTCAAGCTGTGTATTTTATCAGTTCATGTGTTTTCTGGGAATTGAACATACGACCTTGGTGTTGCCAGCGTCATTCCCTACTGTGTGAGAGTATTGAGGGTTTGAGGGGGATTTCAGGACCTAAAGTTGTTCCATAATTATTTGAATGTATCATTTAAACAAATAAAATTATATTTAATGTTGTTCTGCCTGGTATAGTTATGACTAATATCTCAGTCTAGTGAGCTTATCCTTCTCACTCTACATCTTCAATATTGCTGTTGTCATGACAATCAGTTTCTTAGTTTTTCTGTTAGCTGTGCATGAGAATGAACTTTTGAGTGTGCTATATTTCTGGACATTAAAGGACAAGTTCGGTATTTTACACTTAAAGCCCTGTTTACAGATCCTTTCTGATGAAATAGAACGGTTAAGATTCAATTTTGGACACATGTTGCTGTCCCGAGAATTTTAGGTTTCTTTCGCTTTCCCCCCCACCAGTAGACTGGTTGTATAGGTGCACTGGAACAGTCCTTCCTAAAACATTAAACTTTCGTTTACAAAGACGTGAAACTCACCGAGTGGTCAGGGGTGTTCACTGGTATGCTCACACAAGCGAAAGAAACCTAAAATTCTCGGGACAGCAGCATTTATCCAAAATTTTATCTTAACCGTTCTATTTCATCAGAAACGATCTGTAAACAGGGCTTTAAGTGTAAAATACCGAACTTGTCCTTTAAAAAGTCATGTTATATGTGCCAACTTAGGGCCAGATTTACTAAACTACTGTCAGGATTTACTAAAGACATGCTGTGAAAAGTTTGCGGTGAAAAGGCGTGGACAGTTATTATTGCTTATGCATTTGTAGGAGTTTCCCTTTCTGATGCAAAATGTATGGGAGGAGAGTATGTAAATGAATCATGCAAGGTGATTTACTAAGGTTTGCGCTAGTCAATTTACTGGTATTTGCGCCATTATTTACCGCCCCAAAAAAAGCATGTCTTTAACCAGATGCTAATTTGCTCTTCCCTTGGGAGATTGTCTTGGTCATTATGGAAATGATCCGGCTGCTTCTGTGTTCTTTAATTTGCGTGTCGTCAGTAGATCACGTGTAGAAGTTTCCACTCCCGTCGGCACTTTTGTGGATATGCGCTCTCACGCTAATTTAAATGTTAGTTTCTGCCTATTTTTGCCTATACTGCAATAGTTTTCTTTTTTAATTTGATGCAAGTGCAAGTGACTGAATTGAATCAAAGACCAATAAGTGCTATACTAAAGGGACTGTTTAATAATCATTAAAGTGTTTGTGCGTCTCTTCCTCTGAACTTTCCTGACCTGAAACTTCAGTTTGTCTGCCCGTAAAGGGTTGAGTTTGGCGGTCTTTACTTCACATATTTTAACAGCATTCATTTTGGTGAAAAATTACTATTAGAAATCAATACGTTTTTTTCTCCTCTAGCCCTGAATATGTAAATTATGTAATATATTACTTGCATTAAGCTACAGAAACATGTAAATACATGTTCCAAATTTGTCTTTCCAAATCTGCAAGACTTTCTATAGAACACAAAAGAATATATTTTGTAAAATATTTATTTTTCTTTCCTTTTTTGGCCAATACGGAAAAGGTACTGGTAATTTTCTTCCAGGACAAGTTAATTTTATGGACATTTCCTGCAACCACAAAACATAACAAAATGCTATGTATAATTTAAAATATGGGATAAACACCTGAGCAGACCCCAGAAACCAGCTGACATGTTGGTCAGATGTCCTTGTAACAGCACTTGTCACCCTAAAGATTTGACTTTATACACTTAAAGTATTCTCTCAAATGTTCTGCATCAGTAATATAATATAATATAATATACAGTAGTCCCAGGAATCACATTGTAGGCGTCTGAAAAGCTTTTGACATCTCACCATAACATACTTCATTCCACCAAAAGTAGCCGAACACCTTTACATTCCCAAGTAACAGAAACCAGAAACCCAGATAAATTATTCAGGATCCTCTACCTGCCCACTCTGTAGAACATGATCTTTTCTAAACGGTTGAGGAAATGATTCTCTGTAAACACAGTTATACAACCCACGCTGTCCTCACTCCACCAGAGAAGATTCCCTCACTGTCCACATTTAATATTTCAGTGCAATCTCGCCAGTGCGAGTAATACACCTAATTTATATGGCTACTTTTCATGTTTTATGAATTTTCAGAATCATTGTCCTGTCATGACAAGAATGATTTTGGGCCCTATCTTTAGCGCGATGCAAATGTTTTTTGCTAGTTTCAGCCTGACGCAGTTATCATTTTCACGTCCTGTGCCACGTTGTTTAAATAGCAAATCCATTTGTGCTGGTCTGAAAACGAGGTGTGTTCTGGTGCATTGTTGGCACGTTGCTATTTTGAGGCAACTGAAATAAACTGCGTCATTGACCAACTGAAACCTGGTCTAAAGTCAATGGCGCAATATTTTTTTTTGTTATTTAAAGAGCGCGTTAGTAATGTGCGCCTATAGGCGGGTCCACAACTAGTGTACATTCTGCTTATTAAACACACAGGGACGCACGGCAGAACACAAACATGCCAAATATTAAAATTAAAAGGATTACAATGTAAAAGATTATTATTGTGTACATAAAGATATGGTGGAATCCGGCTTGTCCCGTAGATGATCTGCTTGCGCACTTTTACCTCGCACATGAGCAGTTCCGTTTGCGCTCTGGAGACGCGTTTAGTCTTTCCACTATCAAATTCCGTCATGTAAATAGCGAATTTGCCATGCCGCGAGCGCAACTGGCATTTAAAGGGAATGGGAGATGAGACTCTGATTGGTTTAACGCACGTAAATCCCAAAACACACAAATTACTCATTAAGAGAAATAGGGACATTTTTCCAGTCGTTAAACTAGCAAAAGTGGATTCGGACATGCCCTAAGTGAGCTTGCGCCCTGCGCTTTTGACCATGCGCTTAGATCGTTAAAATAGGGCCCTTAATGTTATAACATGGTCATTGTGATTTTGAAAGACAAAATCCTGTTCCTGGATCAACATATTTTGTTCACATTTAAAAATTTAGGTCTAACCCTAACCCTATCCTTTACCCTAAACCTAACCCTACCCATAATTTATCCCTAAAAGGGAAGTGATAGGTGAAAAACACTAATGTAGAAGCTCCTAACCCTGGTTGTAAGCCTATTATTGACATTAACTGTGAACTTGCCCCTCAAATCTCATTGGTCAGTTGGAATGTTGTTCCAGGATCAACAAAGATGTTGATCCAGGAACATTATGCGCTTGGTACCTAATAGGCATTTCATATGCTATAGGTTATGATGTCATACATAGTAAAGGTCATGGCTGATAACCCAAAGGGTTGTTGTTAATAGGACAATCTGTGAACTGTGAGTATTTCTGAGTCGTGCCCTTGAGCAAGAGTCTTAGCATCATGTTATACCAGAAGAACTGCCCCTGTAGAAAGTCGCTTTGTATAAATTATGTCTGCTATGATGATTAAATGATGACATTTGTTAACATTAGTTAGCATGAACTAAGAATGAACAATACCTCTACAGCATTTATTAATCTTAGTTCATTTTAATCTCAAAATCTAGTTCTACATTTAAGTTATATCTGTTAACATCAGTTCATGCTTTGTGAACTATAACATAAACATTTTTATTAACTAACATTAACATTAATGTATTAATGTATTTACTAATGATGCCTTATTGTAAAGTATTTTATCTAAGTTTTTTAATAAAGTATTTATTTAGTTTATCTAAAAACACTAAAATTGGACACTAAAGACTCTAAATTTAGTCACTTTTTTGTTGTCATATTTGTTACATTTAGTCTGAAATGCTTAGAATTTTAGTCGACAGAAACAACAATCTAATTTACTAATGTACAATAATGACTACATTTAACTATATACTATAAATAACTAATTTAATAATGTACAAATCGTGTGTGTTAAATTGTAACAGACCAAACTTGTATCACCATATAAAAGATTTATCAACAAATCAAATCAAATATTCCATGGTGTATTTATTTTATAAGGCTGAGCATGTATATGCAACTGTAAGGACTGTATTTATATGTAGGCTGTTCATATCACTGTCACTCAGGGCAAAGTCATGTGCTCTTTTTCTGCACACTGAGAGGCCTTGTCTTAAATCATTCACAGATCAGCTCTATACACAGCTGAAACCTAGAGGGACAAACGTGGGGAAAAAGTTATTGGGTCCTTCATCATGATGAGTCAGATGCAAGGCGGCTCTTTAGCTTGAGGTATTGCAGTGATCTTACTGTGTTAGGAGCTAAATCAAGAGGTTTTCTCAAGAGGAACACATCAAAATCAGGGAAATCCAGAATCTCTGCAGTGATGCTGTCAACACTATGTTTAGTTTAGCTTTAGTTTCACGGACTCTTATTATGTTTCTATTTTGTTGCAGTCTGTCTGTTCCTGTTTGCACGTTATTCATCAGTTGTCATGGTTATTCATTATGTTCCTAATTAGATCACACCTGTTTGTAATTTGAGTTTATTACCTTGTGTATTTAAGTTCCTCTGTTTCTCACTGCCGTGGTCCGGTATTGTTTGTGCTCGCACCGTTGCACACTGTCTCATATCCTTGTGTATTTGCCTGACTTCACTTGGTTAAACATGCTTCCATTTGAATCTTCTTCATCATCCTTGGACTAAAACGTGACAGATGCCTATATATTGCTAGAAAAAAATATTGTGATTGCATGGAAACTTTGCTTCATTTCTTTGGCATTTTTAGTGATAACATTTTTTTACTGTACAGATAATTCTTCTTGTTTAAAGGGGTTTTCAAACTATTTGATGCCAAGGACCCCAAATATGGTAGATTTAAAGAAACCTATGTATTTTCAAGACTCATCATACGCTAGTAAGCATGGAATAATAAAGACAACATGTTTGTAAAATTAAAGATGATTAATAATTAAATTAACTAAAATAAAAAATATAATAAATAGTAACATTTTAATAATGAGAAAGCCAACTTACGGAAATGCTATTTCAACTTATAGTTATTCTTCTTCTTCTGAGACATCTTCTTCTTCATTTTCAACTCTAACTCTATCTTTAACTCTGACCCAAACTCGGGTCAGACTTTCAGACTGTTGGTTGGTGTGCTATATCTTTTCTAACTGATCCGACTTACGGTTTTCCTAAAAATGACGATTAAAACTCTGAAAAATCCCATCGACTTAACATTGTGACAAACTTTGATGGGTCATAGCTCCGAGCAAGGATTTCGTAGAAACATTGGGGTCTGTTCATCTGTTTTGAAGAATCTAGTTCCTTAGTCTGCTATATTTCTTCAATTTTAATTCTGAGAGAAGGTCTCCTATAGTCCTCTTAGATGAATGTTAGTACTGTAGAAGTCAATATCTGTTCTATATTCACCTGACAGCCTCCTCATCAGGGCTTTAAAATGCTGCCCCACTTGAATTGTTTTCTCTTAACACACTTTCCATCATCCTCTATTGTTATGTCTTATCCTTTTACTCTCAGTCAAGTGACCAACTAGATAATTACAACCAGGCTCTATTGATTGATATCAAGGCATCAGTGCTCCTGGTCAGTTATGTGAATGGACCCATAGCTCAGTTATGACACACACTATAGCGCTGCTGTGTGTGTGTGTGTGTGTGCTCTTTTGGAAATGAAATCTTCCTATTTGAAGACAAAATGCTCACAAACCTTGTTCTTTAAGGCTGTTTTCAGGCTGTGATGTCTTTCCTGCTGCTTGATGCCTCTTTTCACATTGTCCTTGGGTTCGAACTGCAGTTCCTGTACAAACTCTAACTGACACAGATCGGGTCCAAATGCTTAGAAAAATAGAGCCTTAAAAATAAGCATGATTTATTGCCTTGTTTCAGTGTGAAAAATTTTTTGGCAGAAATGCAAATGCCCTCATTAACACCCGTATTGTACATGTGTTTATATTTAATGCATGCTGATTGGAAGAGTTCCCCTGCAGTCATGCCTGGAGTCATTTCACTTTAAGAGGGTGCTATTCATGTTCACGTTCATTAGCTTTGGTGTATTGTTGGTTTATTTAAATGAAGTAATTAAGAAGACTATATCCTAAAAATGCTAGAAAAAGAAACATTCACGCAGAGTAGCTTACACACTTGGCTGTACTGATGTTACATCAGAGTTTAAAGTGATCTAATAATGTATGTGATGTTCATAGCTTTGAGCTGTCACTTCTTTTTGGATCTCACTCGGAAATGTGTCACCGTGCATCAGTGAGGGAGCTATACCATCATTATTGTGCCACAGGAGCGTTTGACTCATTGCTTCGTGCTGGGTTTGTGACTGTGCCTATGACGTAGAAGTGAGAGTGAGCATCTCTGTCGGAGAGCTGTGGGAATTCACTCGGATTGGCCTCAGAGCCTTTGGCGAAGGTGTTAATTATGCAGAGAACAGATAATCGATAAGGCAGCTAGAGACCAAATACAGTAGGCTGACTGAAAGCTGCGCTCAATCTTGTGCCTGCCAATGTGCTCAGTGGACTCCACGATGCAAATCAGATATCACCGTAGAGCCGTGTTGGCAACAGCTTTTGCTTTATTTTCAGGTGCTGTTGATGTGTCAATTACAGTCAGGACCCAAATTGGACATTGGACATCAACTCAACACAGTACAAAAATCCTTTACTGTACAAAAATGTGCTTAAAACAAAATATTAATGTCAAATGCATAACAGGAATACTACTTAATATCAGCATTTATTGATTGATTTATTTATTATAATAATAGCAAAAACAATACCTTGTGTTTTATTCGGTTATAAAAAATATTATATAATGATGATGGTGATGATGATTATATTATTATTATTATTGTTAGCAGTAGTAGTATTATACATATAATTACCATGCCATTTCCATATTAATTAATTTGATTGTTTTAATAATAGCACATACAAAAATAAATCCTTGCATTTAATTCAATAATAATATTTCCATGTCAATTGTTTATTTATTTAGATAATTAATAATTCACTTTTAATAATTAATAATAATAATAATAATATTTTACATAGTAATAATTAAATGATTGTTAAAATGTTAACAGGCAAATAGAGAAAATTACTGTACATTTTATATTAATATCATTTCTAACATCATATGCCAGCGCAAATCAATATGACGCTTATGGATGTGGCTTCATTTTATTCAGTGAGGCAGGTTTATTATTTTTATATTACATATTTGATTTTATTATTTGCATTTTGTGGTCTTTTTTTGTCCCACAGACATGGGAACCACCCGGTCCTTCAGCTAAGGACATTTACATTAACACGAGTACAAACAGAAGGCCGTCACTGGATCAATGAGCTTGGATGGGTGCTAACTGAATGGTTTCTGCAAGAGCTCTTCTATTAAGTCCAGTCCAAGTTAAGATGGCTTTTTTCCCTGTCACAAAAGGGAGTCTTTCACGGATGTGCACAGCAGCCCTGGCATTCTCAAGAGTGCCAAGAGCATTGTGGGCTATCAAAGTGAATTACTGTTCAGTCTGGTGTCATCCCTCAGGCTGCTCAGTTACCACCCATGTTGGTCTCCTGCAGGTGGGCAAGAGAGTGAATCCAACTGCGCCTGATTGCTGAGATAGTCGACTGTGTCATGAGGTCAAAGTTATACTTTTTTGGTGCAGAAATGGTTTTTGATCCAGTTTATATTGTGATCAACTGTAAATTCATCTCAAAAACTAAATCAGTCTCTTTTTGATTACCTATTAAAAAGCTTATACTGGGCAATTGAAACTAATTTTACAGATCCAATATAACTTCAACAGCATCCTTGGTGTGATATTGATTAGAAGAAAATATTGGCTTGTCACTCAGTTTGCAAAAACAAGCAAGGGTTGCTGTTTACAATAAAGATCATTGCATAGGGATAAATGTTAAAAACAAACTTTTGGGGAGTATATCCACAAGACAAACATTATCCCCCTAATTTCACAGACAAGGTTTAAGCCCAGTCCCAGATTAAAATGCATGTTTGAGCTGTTTTAACTGAAAGCAACTTGCACTGACATATTTTTAGTGACATAGTTTTGTCTATATGCACACCAATAATGTTTTTGTTTTTCTAAGGCATGATTATAAAAGCTATTTAAATGTCCTAATGGAACTAAGGTTTAATCCTGGCTTAATCTAAGGCCTGTCTGTGAAACCAGGCCTATATGTGTTAACATGAAACATAATAACATTGCTTGCTATCCCAGAGATTCATATCCCTTGAATAATAATAAAAGAACATATTTAGACATCTTTATAGCTCAAATAACACAAAATGAAAAACGTAATTGTTTTATCAAAAGTATGAGCTGCCAATTACTTAATTTGAACCCTTTTGAATGCTATAAAACATGATGTATTTTTTAACAAAATTATCTGGAGTGATTAACAGTATATGCCATCGATACATCACGTTTCTTTAGTTCTCTTATCTTTTCATGTCACATTTGCAGTTGTTACTTTTTAGCATTTTCGTTTAATTCTATTTAAGTGAACAATATCTGTATCTTAATAGTATAGATATATAATATCTATAATATAATAGATAATATCTTGTATATCTACCTATAGTCTGTCGAAATCTGATGGATCAAAGCAGGTATTGTAGGCCAGAGCTTTGGCGACCTGTCCTGCCTCTGGCGGATTAGCTTCTGAGATGTCCTTTAAAGGTGTAGACATAGTGACTCACGGCGCAGGTTTAATCTCAGCCTTTTATTGAAAGCTGAGGTGGACAGTAGTGGGTCGAGAATTGAATTGTAGTAGATCCTCTGTCCCCTTTATCCTTGTATTTAAGGGCCTTACAGCATATATTGCATTTTCGATATGGTATCAAGTGTGTATTTGAAGGCCTCGGGCTGTTTAAAACACTTAAATTGCACAATTTTATCTTGCATATCTGGCATATTCTGACACATTTCAAGGATTACACTTTTCTGCATAATTATACAGACACTTGTGGAGTGTAAGATCTCAATGTGACCCTGTCTTGTTGAAAATATTGGGGTTGCTTATTATACAATATGCAGAAAAAATAACAGTACTTTATAAAGAGCACTGCAATATCCTGCAAGGGTGGGAGGCACAAATCAGTGTCAAGAACCAGAGGAGGGGCAGATTATTCAACCACGTCCAATCTTAAGAAACACATCAAGGTCAAAAAGTCAATTGTTTCATGCAAAGGACGAATTTATCAAGTGATTTTGTATTAATGGGAAGAGATGAGTTAATTACCTCTATTGTGACAAGCAGAACTCAGTGTAAAAAAAGAATTTTGTTATTTTAATGTTTAATAAGACATGATACATTTTGTATCATCTAGTTTGGAGTGTAATTATTTTCTCAAGATGAAAAATGTCTTTTTGAGGTTAAAAGCGAGAATTTCTGATGCCAAGAATTAAATTCATTTTCTTTCATTTGTTTTTGGTGCAAATGTATGAAAAATATGAAGATTTTAAGAGGGTAGAAATCTGTACAGGGTCTGTTTAATCAAATGTGATTCATCCGAGTGCATGTTGCTGTATTATAGCCTGTAGTGAGATCTGGCTTTTGAGGTAGTGTTTTCTGCGACTGAAGGTCAAAACTCTTAATGCCATGCTGGAAATGTCAAAACAATTATGGCCACAATAATAGTCGGCATTTTAGAGGTGTATGTGTGTTTACCCGCACATTAAAATTGTGATCAAGTATAAAATTGTAGTTACAACCGTTTTTTATCACAGACTGTTGCCTGCACGTTAATGATGTTGTGACCGGTTATTATCCTAGAAACCTGATTTATAATGTATAAATTAGCGTTTTTGCCTCTGACATTTGTGACCGCATCCATGTATGTCAGTTCCCCATTATTGAGCTGGGAACAAAATGCTAGGAGGACTTTATACGTGAAAGCCATTAAACAATAGAGCGGAAAGGTGGTCTTGAATAGTCCCACCGCTCTACGTTGGTTGTGTTTTTTTACTTGATTAATTTCTTTTCATCAAGCATAGGCCTTCATTAACCTGGCAGCTTACTCAGTATTATATAAGACTTCCCATTGTTTTTGAAGTAAGAGCCAAAGACAATGTGTTAAGGCTTGAGGGATCAATCTCTCTCTAGTAATGTGTGTACGACACGTCAGGGAAAGCGTGAGTAAGGTGATGACGTGGTTAGAGTCATAGTTGTTTTAGTTCTGAATTGCCGCTTGAGGCATTCACACTAAGAAGAAAATTCATAGCTCATAGCTACGTAAATCAGTGTTTGAATTTGGCTAGTGCAATTCTTCTATTGTACATCTCCTCTCAGTCCCAAGATCCCTCTTAAAAAATGAATTCATGGCATGTTAGACTAAACACTTCCTGCATCCAAGTATGTTGTGACAGTCCGTGTAGGGAGTTTTGGCCTTATTCATAATTTTCTGCTTTCCTTAGTTTGTAATGTTTCTGTTTGAGCATGAAAAAGGTCTGCAAAGTTACAAAACACAAAGTCCACTCCAACGGGAGTTATTCTCTATATCAGCAAGCACTTTTTCTGAATTCCCTGTAACGCCTCGATTGTAGTCAGGCACGTACACATCACAGTATCTCTCATTTAAATAATTCCCAGCCAAGGCATATGCAAAACAAGGAGTTATGCCTGGTTGAGTTGTGTGACATTTCCGAAATGCGCTCGAAGCGGTTTACCAATCATAACACATTGATCCCACAGACCAATCAGAGCACATTGCGCTTTTCTGAAGAAGGGGCTTCATAGAGACTCTAACTAAACAGAGCGTTACTGACAGAATGGGAAGAGAGAGGTGCTGCAACAATGTAAAATAAAATAGTGTAACCGGTCCTACTCGACCCAATCCAAGTGGGACTTGAACCAGCATCAGGGAGGGAGGAGGCGGACATGCTAACAAGGACGCTAAAACCACGGCCACTAATGCGCTTCTTGAGGACATAGGAGTGCGGTTTACACGCACAACTCTTACTGGCCTACATCTATTACACTCACCCCCTAAACATATCTGGGTCATGGCACCAAATGTAGCTGGTCCTACTCGACCCACTCCGAGCGGGACTCGAATCTGTGTCTCCGGCGTGGGTGGCGGGCACTCTAACAAGGACGCTAAAGTCCGCAGCCGCTAGTGTCAGTCGCTAATGCGCCTCTTGAGGCCAGGGAAGTGAGGTTTACACGCACAGCTCTTACTAGCCTACATCCGTTACACAAGCATGAAAACCTATTCTTGTAGACCCAAAAAAACTAAATAAAAACTTTGGATAATAGGACATAATAGATCCCCTTTAACACTTATTCTTCAGTACTGGGTCAAAAATGGAGAAAATTGGTTATTATTGACAAATCTAGCACTCTCTTCAGTGAATGAATGAGGTGAACTTATTTAAATGTGTAAAAAATCAAATTGACGTCTACCTTGACTAAGGTCTATTGCTTATGCTTTAGCTCAAGGACAATGCACATCTGTCTGTAAAGAGGGCGTACATGGGAATATCCCTCAACTCAAGTTTATGTAACTCCCTCATTATTCACACTGCATTCAGGGCCCTCATGGGGAAAAACACCTGTGTTGTTTTGTTTGGTTTCGTTAAGAGATGCAATATGTATGTAATGCACTTCATTAACTGCTATCAAGCCTTTTGCACAGTGAACTTTGCAAAAATGCCTCCAAAAGCAACAATTAGCTGCAATGCATCAGAAAACTCATGAAGCATCATTAAATAGGTGTCTGATTGTGATCAAACCAACTTAAAATATTTGTGTACGTCTGCACAAGATGCACTGCACTACCTCCCAAGTGTAAACGGAAGTTAACAGAGGCATTCACCTTTACCTTGCCTTTGATGTATGATCTAATTTAGCAAAATGCAGGTTGTTCTTATGAGACGATTTAGTCTGACTCTGCTATGAACGGAGAGAAAGATGATGCCCTGATACCGCTGAACCACCAGCGTCAAGTGTCCCATCAGATAAAGACTTCTGAGGGTTTGATCCTGCAGAGTGAAAGCTGCAAAGCTTTCTGTGTTTGATGTTCACATAAGTAGGAACATTTTCTGGTCATTTTTGGTTTGGCTTTAATACAGCATAACATTAAAGTTTTACTGAAGGCTGCTTGGGCTTAGACCATAGATAGTTTGTCTAATTTCCTTTCCCAATGTTATACGTTTTTCCCCACTGATATCTCTCTCTTATTTAAATGTTTGCCAATTATAATAAATTGTTGCATTGCTAACATGCTGACATTTACTCGTATAAACAAATGGTAGAACGTAGCTTTCTCTGTCTAGTTCACAACATTGTTGTTGACTTTTGTAATCTTTTAAGTTAAAGGGATAGTTCACCCAAAAATGAAAATGCTGTCATCATTTACTCACCCTCATGTTGTTCCAAACCTGTATGATTTCCTTTCTTCTGCTGAACACAAAAGAAGATATTTTAAAGAAGGTTGGTAATTAAACAGTTGCTGGTCCCCATTGACTACCATAGTATTTTTTTTCCTACTATGGAAGTCAATGGGGTCCATCAGTCGTTTGGTTACCGACTTTCTTCAAAATATCTTCTTTTGTGTTCAGCAGAAGAAAGAAAGTCATACAGGTTTGGAACAACATGAGGGTGAGTAAATGAGGACAGCATTTTCATTTTTGGGTGAACTATCCCTTTAAGTCCCTTTCTTTTTTGGGATTTGGAAATCTATCATTTTTGTTCAAAAACAGTTCATAAACATATTCAAATCGCAAGTAAATTGAAATAACCACAATCTATTAGTCTGTACCTTAGTCTTCAGAGTCTAAAGCCGTGAACCCTGCATTTCAGGAATTATAAATCTAATAGTCAAACTCTGATTATTCCGCCACAGTGCTAAACCACCGTGCCATTGCTCTGGATATGTGCTTATCTGTTCATTACAAAGTATTTCCATTTCGAGACACACAATGGAGTCTCTTCATAGCAGACGCTCGGCCTAAATCGCTTACTTTTGCGAATCGTTCTTAAAGAGGATCCATTGCAGATTTACATCAGACCTTCATTCAATTAGTACTTCGACAATAGAGGGAAAGCTTTTAATAACGCAGATAAATCTGAAGCTCCCTGATTAGAATCCATCACCCAGAACTTTGGGTGTTGTGAATGTTGGGAAGTTCATGCACGTTACCAGACTTAATGGATTTGTGTATCCAGATCAGATAGCTCTGTCTTTGTAATCAGATCATTCTCCAATCGATTTGCTTCTGCTTGCAATTGCCTGTTTAATTAATGCTTCCCATTACTTCAATGTCTGTGGAAAATGAACATCTTAGAGCCCACCGTGGCTTTTGAATAGGCAGAGAGTGACAGTATGGTTATGGTCAATAGGCTTGAATCACCCACAGTGATGATGCGGTGTTGCCCTGATGGGTCTAATGGAAAACCCCAGGGGCTTGTCGACTCTGCTTGATGCAGTTAGGAAACAAGACCAGAACACTGACAAAGTGGATTAACACCACTGTCATGGTATTAATACAGCACAGTTAGAACAAGTGTTTTGCAAGTCTGCCCAAACAGGACGTGTCCCCCCTCCAGCACTATAAAGAACCCATGGGGCCTTAGCTTAACTACTTAGTCGTACCCAGCATTCAACATTCTGTGATTTTTATGCCTAGATAAATATGTTTAAAAAGCTGAAATATTGAATAGTTTTGTTTGTAAAAGATTTTGGTATTGGCTGTCAAATGTTTAAACATTTTAAATGAATTGAATGATAGGCAGAGCAATTCATAGCATATAATAATGTTTAAAATAAGTATATATATAGCCTATATTCTGTATATAAAGTTGAAACATGGGAATTTATTTTGGTCCCTCTGATATTTCTCATGACAGTTATATAAAACACTGGGTCTGTTCTAGACTGCGTAGGCCGGGCGCTTAAGGCCGTGGACTCAGACGAACTTGCTGGATCTGTTTAGAGATGCATGTGATCTTTTTGCTTTATTAGAGCTTCTCCTAGCAGTTTTTAGCTCTTGTCACTAAATTGCACCAAACTTTTTTTGTGGCATATTATTAGTAAGAATGGGTCACTATTCAATAACCAACTAGTCATTTAGTAAAGTTTAGTAGTAAAGCCTTTTTTTTTTTTTTTTGTCTAGCAATATTGCGCTTTAATTAACACGCGGACCACATACTGTGCTTTAGCTGTTTGGCAATTTGCACAGTTAAACCCTCTCAGAAAAGTTAAAATCTTACAATTCATTTCCTTTCAAACACCACTGCTACAACCATAATGAAAGGCATCCAATCTGGGTAGGGTGAACCTGAAATCAGTTTCTAATCCCTAATTAATAGACATTTTGAAATGCGTCTGGTAGCTTCAAAAGTGATTTTACATAACCAATAATTTGTGTTCATTTTAATTATCTTTTCACACTCTGCATGTAGCGGAAAGCAGATGTTTTCAAGAGAGGACTTGGAAGAATTTGAACTCAGCAGTTTGAACATTTCAGCTCAACGATGTCTTCACTTCTCTTTCACTCTGCATCTTAACTTGGTTACAAAATTCCTCCAGTCCATATCCTGCGGTCCACGTCTCACCCACCCCCTCATTCTTTCACACAGTCTTTTCTTCAATCTCTCTTTCCCACTCCTCCACTTTTGCAATTGTCCTTTCACTGACTCCAAATCTTGTCATATCCATTGCTTCTCACTCTATTTCTTTCTATTCACTCTTTACATCTCTAGCGTTCTCCTTTCATTAAACCTGCGGACTCTGAGCTTTTGAGAATGTGTCTCTGTGAGTTTGTGTGTGAGCACCTTTATGAACTCAAGTAGAAATGTTCTGTGTTGCCGTGCCCAGTAGGTCTTGCAGCACCAATGACTGAAGCGAACAGTAAGTTGCCAACTTCCCCGTATCCATTATTGCAACTGTGGCCACAGCCCTTAGGGCTCAGTGGTCACCGCTTTAATTGGGTTCAGCTACATCAGGACAAGTCATTCTTTTCAAGAAAATGCAGAATTCACTGTTAACTCAACTTTTGGGTTTATACAATTTTTTTTACAATTTTTATATACAAAAGTTATATGACATGTCAGTGACTGTTTACATGATCTGATTTTTATCAATTTGAATTAATTAAAACTAAATGCTAGCTAAAATTATATTACTACATAATTTTTTCTATATGTATAACTACATATTAACTTGCCTCCTAAATGATTAGGGTCCATTAGACCAGTGGTATTCAACCACGGGACATAATTGCGCCATTTTACCTTTTGATTAAAGTGAGCATCGCATCAAAACAATGGAGCGCTTCACACCACAAGCGCTCAGGGTAGTTTATGGTAATGATCTTTCGGCACTACATCCTCTAATATTTTTATCTAGAGACAAATGCGCTTCGTTCAAAAAATGGTCAATACTTTTCTTAAGAGGTAAACCCTGCACCCCCAGTGTTTTCTCAGTCCCAAGGTTTTCTATGTGCCATAATAATAATAATAATAATAGCCTGACAAAACATCTGAACTAATCTTTTTATATTCATATTCAGTATATCCAGGACAAATATTTACCTTTTTTTTGGTAAATATTGTTAAAAATTCTTAGACATCACTGTTTTGGCTCTCGGGGCCCAAGATTCTCATATTTGATTATTATTTTAGTGTTTAGGATTTTTTTCTTCTACAAAGTACTATGGCTTCCCCAATGGAAATGTATAACTGTTCCAAAAAAAGTTGTCCGGACCTCCGCTGGGAAGGAAGTATAGAGGCCAAACCTCTTAGAACTTTAATTGAATAGGCCTTTATCTCATTTCCTGGTTTTGGAACGTTCGAAATCGCCAAGCAGTGTACTCGCACTTCCGGTTGTTACTTAGTTACCTTTAGATGAAAAGTAGGTCAGTAAACTTAAATAAAATCGCGATATAGACCAGTGTCTGTCAATATTAAACAGCATAAAGACTATTTAAATAGGAATCATGCATGTTCTGCGTGTCTCTGTGAATTAATGGCACAGACGTGCTGTTTCATTTACCACACACACACTGAGGCACGCATGACGCTCGCGATGTTTTTAGCCTAACTTATATAAGGACATTAATGCACTTCATCAACACAGCCGCTCTGAGAGTCACTTCAGCAGCATTTTAGCTTCATTTGAGAAAAACTATCGTCATATCTTAAAACACAGAGAGACTCAAAGGTCTACACAGCAACTCGTCAAAATAAAGGTTTGGTTTAACCTTTGAAGAAAGTTTTGCTTAAATCATTACATTTTAAATAACTGGTTATAACAATTTAATTAAACCATTCAAATGGAATCAAGAAAAAAAAAAAAAAAAAAAAACTTTTGGGAGATGCGAGAGGGAAGTAGTCCAGTGATAATTAACAGGCAGCCAAGACACAGTACACTGCTTCAGCAATTTTTCGCGGCTACTTCCACCGTTCTATTGTGATGCGATAAAGGCCTATACCTCTTAGATGTTTTAGGCTGTTTACACACTGTATGCCATGTTTAGCGCTACAAAAAATAATGGAATTTAGGGGTCTCGACTTTTGGTAGATAACTATTAATAAAGCAATCTTAATTGGCATGCTATCTTCAAAACACAACTTTCATTGCACAAAACGATTCATTGTTTTTTAAATGCTCACTGCGATGTCGCATCGGGGCAAAAAAGAGATGCAACGTCGCAGTGAACATTTGAAAAGAATAATTAGTTAATAATAATTCATTAGTCTGTTATGATAACCAGTACATATAACTAACTAGCACATCGCTAACCTTAAACCCAATTGGACAAAATAACGCACAACATATTTAAAACAAAATATCAGTGCATGTAACAAGCAGCAATTTGCGTCACGGTTACTATAGCAGCAAGAAACTGCCAGTGCTTTGTGCGTCACAAAAAGCAGTGTTTACATGTTCATTTTGATTGAGTTATCAATTGGACTAATCTCTAGTAAATCTGATTGGCTTTGTGTTTGTGTCTCAAATGGTACAGGTCTAATAACTTTGGTAGAGATTTCCGCACAATGAGGGTTCAATATTTGGCCTGGCCGCATTTATTTTGGCCATTTAAAGAGAATTAATGGTCCTGCAATAATAATCTTAACATTGACACATCTTAGCCGGCAGCATAATGGTTCCATTGGGTTGTTGAAACTATGGCCCCTAATGCTTGTTCTTGCCTTGTATGCATCTCAAATGTCCTTTTCACTTTCAGTGTGTTTGAAATTGAATGTGTGATTTGCTAAAGTCTGTTACAGATAAATGTATCTCCAGTATAAAGTGCCTGAATGATATCAGCAAAGTTTTTCTGCTCTGAGCACGGCACGCTCTCCGGGGAGGTTTCATGATGATAAGTACTGAGAGTTTGAGTCTGGCTGTGTGCATCCATGGATTTATTCCTGAATAAGTGCATATGAATGCAGTCTGACACTGCAGCAGTCCTGTGTGTTGAGGGAAATCCTCTAGGGCTCGCATTACCTCTCATAATGAACGATTCGAACGATTCAGCCAGAATGAACAGGCCAGCATCCAAATATCAAACCCATTGATTTTTTGTCAAAGTGTTTCTTTCTCCAGTTTTTCAATGAAAACTGAAAAGCATAAATAGAGATGGACACACTTGAGAAAACCCAGAACTGTGTTTCACAAGTAATAAAAAAGCCACCTGTGAATTAAGTGTTTTCATTCTGACTATATTTCAATGTTTCATCTGTATCTCTTAAGCTCCTGTTTTAGCACTGAAATATTTCTTTTTTGTGCCTCTTCATGGGGTTGAATATCAGAACCAATGGAATAAAGGTTTGATCTCTCCTTTTGAGCTTTGCAATGTTTGATTAAGGCTTCAATTAATCTCTTTCATTCTATACAGCATTCAGTGTTGTAAAAGCAAGAATTCAAGGATAATATTGTCAAATCCATAATTGCAGTCAGCATGAAATATTAATTTAGCCTATTTATTTTCTTTATACATGTTCTTGGTCATATTGTGAGTAATGTATTAGTGCATGTTATTTTAAAAGTTTCTTCATCGTCTGCCATCAAAATGTAATAGTTTTCTCCGCCTATGATTTCATTTAAATGACTTTGCTTTTCTCTGACATAGGCTTTGTGACAGTTAGACAATGTTAAGTCTCTCAAAAACACACTGCAAATCTGACAATGATTTAAATACATTCAACTTCTTTAGCAAAATAGCCATTCTGGTGAGACCCAATTTTTATGATCCTATGAACGCTCAAATTTGGCTAATAGCATGTTTTCTAAACAAAATAGCATTGGTTAATTTGTTTATTTTGCTTTTAACATGTAAAAAAGTAATGACTGTTCTCTGTTTATGTTCATTCAATAGCATATTGTATCTGTGCAACCCTTTATTTGTACTAAATCATCTGTACCAAATTAAATCCGTGTCTGTAGCCATTTAGCTACTGGGAGCCTGTGATTTTTGCATATTTCGGCTGAGTCATAAAGAAGCGTTTTCACAGCATGAGTCCACAGAGCTGTCTGTCCACCGGTGAATTCGCATTCTGATGTGTTTGCAAATTAAAGTCAAAGCCGATGGCTAAAATTAGTGGAAAATGCTTTATTTTGTTCAGACACGTGAGCCAGGGGTCTTGTGGATATTTCCAGCAGCCAGTGTGCCATTCCCAAGAGATGCTTCTGTTTTCAAGCTCTGACTCATCAGAAAGATATCAGGGTAAAAACTGGTATTTTGAGAGCTCTTGTTGCGTTTATACGTTCATATGGGAAGTGTGTTAAAAGCCGCTTGGCGATTCTGAAGACAGCATTAAATCCCTACGGTAGAATAATGCTGCAAGATATTTATCCATATCCACAAAGTGTCTGTAAAATGCAGCTGGTGACTCATTCTCCAATATTCTTTAATGTAATAAAAAAAATTGCCATTTACATGGTCTGCATCTCACTCTATATCACGTTTTTGTTATTTCCATATTAGCGGTCATCCCTGAAGTTTCTAAGATGTGTGTATTTGTGTGTAGGCGCGAAGAAATCGTTTTTGTCAGAATCCATCTGGTCAATTCAACCTCCCTCTCGCGTACCAAATCAATAAATAAGGGGTGTGAAAAAGTTTAAAGGAACACAAGGGAACTCAGCTAGCCTCCACAAATAGTGTCCTCAAAGCACAGTTTGTTTGTTTTTTTCTTGGCTTGCCATAGATTACAATTCCCTCCTCCCAAAATAGCCGAGAGGAAGTTCCGCCACCTGCCTGGGAGAGTGGGTGAAATCCTCAGCGACCCAAACCCATATTTCCTTCCACTATTCTCGCCCCCAACCAGAGTAGTAGCAGCAGTCAGACCCTCTGCGGCTCACATTGCAGCACTTATACAGCGCTCGGGTTACCAGGCAACAGCACTCGCTGCCGAAGTGCAAGGGAGTGAATGAGGACCTCCAAAATCCTTGTAGAAAAGGCCAAACCTGGGAAAGTGCTAGAAGTGTGATTGCAAAACGCTGTTTTGTTTGTCATTCCCGGGTATTACTCGTAACTTCCTCTCATGTTTTGAGTAGCCGTGACCAACATCAGAGGCAGTGGCTCTTGCGTACCTGAAGATTGGGATGCTTTTGTGGCTGTTTGTGACAAAGATTGTTCCGTTTTCAGCAGCAAGTTCTAATCTTCTAATGTCAGATACTGTGTATTGCGCATCTGTCTGTCATGGGTGTGTATTCTGAGTCTGAAATTGAATCACTCGTTATGCAAATAATGAATCATTTCA
This sequence comes from Squalius cephalus, assembly GCF_949319135.1. Lineage (NCBI taxonomy): Eukaryota > Metazoa > Chordata > Actinopteri > Cypriniformes > Leuciscidae > Squalius > Squalius cephalus. The sequence continues at coordinate 45,899,680 of NC_137125.1, forward strand.
AGTTGAAAGTCAAATGCAGATGTTTGAAATCATGAAGCATCTCTCATAGTCGACAAGAAGGCCTGTGGCAAATGTTATTAAGCGATTCAAAGTTTTGGTAACACTTTAGTTTAGGGTCCAATTCTCACTATTAACTTTGCTATGCATATTACTAGGATATTGGCCTTTTATTACTTATAAAGCAAATATTAATGCCTTATTCTACATCCCTCAATAACCCAATACCTAAACTTAACTGCCTTACTAACTATTAATAAGCAGTCATTAGGAGTTTGAGGCAAAATTTATAGTTAATAGTTAGTTAATAGTGAGAATTGGACCCTTATCTAATGTGTGATTACAATTTTAAATGTATTTTTACTAGGGCTGTCAAACGATTAATCGTGATTAATCGCATCCAAAATAAAAGTTTGTGTTTACATAATATATGTGTGTGTATGGAGTATAATTATTTTCTATATATAAATACACACACATGCATATATATTTAAGAAAAATGTGTTATGTAAAATATTAATATATAATATAAATTATATATAATATAAATATATATACACAGTATATACATGCAAATATTTCTTAAATATATACATGCATGTGTGTGTATTTATATATAGAAAATAATTATACACCGTACACACACATATATTATGTAAAAACAAACTTTTATTTTGGATGCGATTAATCGCGATTAATCGTTTGACAGCCCTAATTTTTACTCCTGACAGAGTAAGGTTTTTTTTTTTTTTTTTTTTTTTTAAAGCTACACTGTGTGATTTTTACCCCCATCTAGCGGTGAAATTGTATATGACTACCCAGTGAATATTAGTTTCTGTTCCTCTCAATTCCGAGGGCGTTTTAACTCCTACGGTGGCCGTATTATTCCAAGATTAACATGGCTTCCAGTTATCGACTTCGTCCATGACAATAATAAACAATACGTCTAAAATGAATAAAACTACAGGACAGATGTCAGGAGGTAAACGTCACCCTTGGAAAGCAATTAAAAATAACTAAAATTTACAGTGTCCTTTTTTTTATATAGCTTAAAAAATGGCGCCTTTAAAACTATTCATCACCTGTGATCCGTCGCAGCACAGATTTATGTTACAAGGTAAACAATACTTTTTCACCACTGACGCGAGGATGAAGTTATACTAGAGGTCGTTCTGGCGTTATGCACAACCATGCTATGGTTAGACAAGCAACTATAAAACTTCGAATTTACACAAATAGGCTGAATTACCTGTCGAGAAGAAAGCAGGCAACCTCGGCGTCCGTTTTAAAATCTTTTCTCCTCATGAGCTCTTTCCATCTGGGAAAAGTTACTCCAATATTGACTATGGTCTTGCTGATTTGTCTGTCGCGTTGACGTTTTAATTCTCTCTTTCAAATGTGAGTACGCACGCACGCACACACACACACACTACACTATCTTTCAAATCTGCCGGCAGTCGCGAGTACTCTCCCCCTCGCATTCGTCACGGTGTCACTGAGTGAAAAACGCAAAAGGCGAAGCTTGAATTTACAGGCATGTCCCTCTTTGGCTAATGTAGTTTCAAGATGGAGGGGCAACATGGCGACCGGCATTCGAACCCCTCACCCGTACGTACTTTCAATGTCAGATTATAAACTTAAGAGAATACTTTATTACTTGAAAGAAGTAAATATACATTAATGAGCACATATATTTTTGAAAGAACTAAGTGTTTTTTGCTAAGAATCAACTAAAAAAGTTACACAGTGTAGCTTTAAGTTGTATTTACAATTTAATGTTCGTTTTCTAGTTTTAGTTTTGGATTTTACTTTAGTTGTAATAGGGCTTCAAAATGTAATGCACTAACTGGTATCATTTAAAAATGTTTAATGGCTGTTCAAAAGTTTGAGGTCAGTAAGATTTACATTTTTTTAAATAATATAAGACTTTTATTTAGCAAGGATGCATTAAATGAGTCTAAAGTGACAGTAAATACATTTAAACATTTATAAAAGATTTCCATTTCAAATAAATGCTGTTCTTTTGAAATTTCTGTTTATCAAATCTTGGGGAAAAATGTTTCACGGGTTCTTCAAAAATTTAAAGCAACACAACTATTTTCAACATTGATTCATTGATTAAACAATTCAGTTTTGTCATCAAAAGAACAAATTACGTTTTAAAATGTATTACTATAGAAAATTTAAGAAAATATAGAAAAATAATTGCTGGTGAAAATTCTGTTTCACAAAACTACTGTTTTACATTTATCAGATAAATGCAGCCTTGTTGAGCATGAGATGCATATACCATATCTAAAACTAAAATAATGTGAGGCTGTTTTTATTTTATTTGTTTATTTTATTTTTTTTAGTTATGTTAGATTTATTTTTATTTCAGTTGTTTTTTTTTTTTCGTTTTTTTTTGCAATACAATGGTGTTACCATGGTACTTTGAAATATGGTATGATACTTCAGAGAATAGTATTAATGAAAGATGTCTTAAAAGCATGGTAAAACTGATATTTTTTATTGTGCAGGGAGACCTTTTTTTTTGTACCTTTTAGCTATTTTACCAAGCAGCCCCTTTCACATGCTCACTATCTTTGCTCTTCGTATGCATGAGAAATAACACAAAAATGTGAAGGGAAAGAAATGAAAGTGAATGCAGGCTATACTGGTTTAAAGGACACCCCCACATTTACTTGGAATAATCTGCAGATTTTACTCCCCACTGAAACTGCAAAGACAAAAACTGACATCAAGAGTCTATAATGTAAAGCCTCACAGTCTCACCTAAAAATGTGTTTTATTCATGAATTAATAGCACTCTAAGGTCATCATGAGAACATCAAATATGAACCCTTGCTGAAGTGTATTACCGTGTCTAGTTTTAGAGTGGACTGCAAGATTTATTTTATTACCAGATGTTCTATTCATATTCTAATTCCTCTGTCTGAAGCAGAGGCTCATGAATAGTCATCGTTCTTGTTTTTAAGTTGCTTGGGAAATGGTAGACAGAGCGAAGGGTTGAGGTAAGTGGCTTTTCTGTTACTCAGAGTGGTTGTGGGACAGCTGAGAGTGACATTGAGTGGCACGGTCTCTTGGCCTTTCAGTCTTATTCCAGCTGAATCATTGACCCAACTCGCTCTCCGACTGTCCTCTCTCCCCTCATGAGTCAGCGAGCCCTGTCCACTCAGCAGTCTGCCAATCAAATCACTTTATTTTTACCCACTTCTACTCTTTCTTAAGACTTTGTTAAAAGAGTTATATCATGAGGAAAAACATTTTCCTTGGCTTATAAGTCATACTTTGAAAACATTGTTTAATCATCATGGTTTAACCTTAATAACTCAAAACGTACATTTTCAATTTCATGAAATAAAATGTATTTTATTTTATATTGGTGCAAAATACCTAAAACAAAACAATATTTACTACATTATTAAGTATATGAATAATGCATACTGTGAATATAATGCATGCAAAATAATATTTTGTTTTTTATTTTAGGTGTAAAACACTTTAGAAACATTATAAAGTAGATTTAGATAGATAAAATAGTGTATGATAAGGAAATTAATATGATCCATTTATGGCTTAGTTTGTGTCTTTGGATATACAAATAAGAGTGGCACAATGCAATATTTACTATAGCACCTGTCAAAACTGAGAAAATGACACGTCTGGTGTCTTGTTTCCTAGCTCCTCTCAAGCTTCGGTGTAAATAAAAAAATAATGTCTGCTCAAGTAATAAATACATGAAAAATTATTTCCCTCTTTATTCTGGTAACAATAAATTCTCATAGCAATAAATCAAAGTATTATGGGTATACCAGAATGAGACAACAGCCTTACCCTGTTATTTATATGAAGGGTTCAGGGAAAGAGGTTTCGTACAGTTTATTTATTTTGATCTATAAGTTGTTGTTATATTGTTATATAAAAGGCTGCATTTTATGCTACACGCATATACTAATCTTTTTTATAATACAGTGTTAAGACATACAGCAAGTCATGCATGCCAAAGATAGCATCAGCTTTAACAAGCTGTGCTCTAAAGTTATTTGATATCATCGGATGTAATGTCTCTGTTGGAAAACATAGTGAGCTGCCTTGCTGTCTACTGTCTACAAAGAGAACTTCCTTCTAAGGCAGCATCCCAACTGTCATAGAACCCCATAATTGGCTGATTTAGAAAGCTCTAATATTAGGAAGTTCAAATATTTTCAGCATTGCCGATAATAAGAAATATTTCTTGAGCAGCAAATCAGCATATTAGATTGATTTCTGAAGGATCATGTGACACTGAAGACTGGAGTAATGATGCTGAAAATCACAGGAATAAATAATACATTTAAATATATTAAAATAGAAAACATTCATTTTAAATTGTAACATTTCACAATGTTACTGTATTTTTTAAAAAAAATGCAGCCTTGGTGAGCATGAGAGTCTTCTTTCAAAAACATTAAAAAACTTCCCGACAGCCAAACTTTTGAACAACAGTGTGTATTTACTTTATATTTGCTATTTCCTTTTAATCCATCCAACATTAGGATTTTAATGAGCTCATGCATGCATTCTGAATGCATGATATGATACCTTACATTTGGTCCATAAATGTATTAGATAATAATTATTTACCAGAATAATGTCTGTAGATATAGCTCACTTGGTTGTGGAACAAGTCTTGACTTAAATGTTTCTGAACCACATCCTTGCACATCCATGCTCCTTAGACACAGAGCAATGAGCTTATGAACATGCATATGTAAATGATTAAACCATCTTTGGGCAGTTAGTCTCTTTTCTGATTCGGATGAGTTTTCATGTGTGGTAAAATCAACGGAATTTCTCGAACATAATTAAAAAAAATAAAACTGTTTGCGTATAAGAGAAATATTTCCCTATATACCCATAGACCCAATGCCTTAACTTCCATAATGAACAGCACATCCCAGTGGATCATATTTCCTCATATGTATTCTCCTCATTAGTTCTGGCAACGTCTTGATATTTCTAGGGCTCAACTGTAGCTCATTTCAGTGCCTCTGGCCTCCACAGAAAACCTCTATGGCTTGTGAGTGATAGACAGCTATTGTGTTTTCCTGTATTGCTCTGTCAGGATATAGATGAGAATAGAGGTAGTGCAGGGACTCTGAGACTAGCTATAATGGAGGGTGACTAGGGTGGAAAATGAGCCAAAACATTAAGACAAGCTTGAGCTAAAGACTCTGGCTGTGAAGAAAACTACAATCATAAACTTTATCCATAATTTTAATAACCCACCGGTTTTACTGTGTTTACTGTTGGAACCTACTGAGTCAAAGTTCTTACCTTGGCAGTGTGGCAGTACAAAAACACTCAGACAAAATTAGATTCATTTATGCCACAGCAGTAAACAAGGTGCTTTTTTTCTGCCAGATACATTTGCTTTTCTATAAGGTTTGATGATTTGGGAAATAATTAAGAATTATGGAGTAAATTGCACCGGCTATGTTTACACAGTCAGTGTTTGGGGGTTGGCAACCATATTTACATTGCACCAATGTTAAAATTCTGGCCAATACCGAGAAGCCGATTTTCATATTTTGACTGATAACCGATAAATCAGTGATAATAAAATTAAATTCTGTTTTGTCTAAATAAATTAGAAATAGAAATAAAAGGTAGGCTATTAAAATTCTAGTTGATAGCAATAATCCGATTATGACTTATAACTGATAAATAGCTGAAAATTATATACTATTTTGTCTGAATGAATTAAAATAAAACACTAAAATCAAATGCATTTGGCATCACAACATTATAATGTACAGTATATGAAAAATGGATATTCATTTTGCTAAAGATTACATTTAACAGCAGCATTTCAAAAGTTCCTAATTTTGCTTTGGGAGGTTTCCTACAATAAGTTTACATGCATCAAAGGTAAAAAAAATCAAATAAATGTTTTATTTTGCACTGTAAAACAAGACTGATAACTGTTACGGTGTGCATTTAGCCACCTTCACAAGCAGTCTCGTTTTTAAGACCAAGGTGATGGTCGCTTAGCAGGGTAGTCCTATCTTTTCCCCCATGGCCTGGACTTTTCCGTGTTCTTGACCCAAATCAGTCATATTGCATGGTAAACATTCCCGTCAATGCTTTCCTGGCTCCCTGGGTTGTATCTGCAGGCTTAAAGCAGGAAAACTGCAGCTTGTTTTCTCACCGATATAATTACTGTCACCACAAAATAAGACCGCGTATGCACCAGGCTGTTTGCATCACTCAGGAGAACACAAGATGCAGGGTGCCGAGCCCAGAGGCTCTGGGTCACGGCCAGAATCCGATCGGGAAGGTTAAGAATTGATGAAGATCGCCAAACAGAACCGGAGGCTAACGTCTGTGTCTCTCCAGTGTGGTCTGCTGGGTTTGTTTTGTAATCAGTTTTAAAACTCTGCCTGGTGTCTCTGATTTGTCAGTCCTGGAGAAAGTGGGCCACCGTCTCCCACAGCCTCTGCTGGAGCTGTCACTGCTACAGCAGTGAGCATCAAACTATCAAAGCGCAGCGAGGCACTGAAATGTCCTCCAAAGTTGCAGAGTGACATTTGTGGACATTCGGAAGATAGGTGATGCATTAATGTTCTACATTTAGGGATGTTTGATATGAAAGCTTTCTGGTTTTGACAACTAGTTCGAAAAAATGACAGATTTTATTTTATTCAACAAATTAAGCCCTGAGAAATATTTTGTGCATGCACTGTGAACTTGATGCACATACATTGGTAATGGTAAATTGGAAAGCTTTTTGTGCACATAGAAATTTCTTGAAACATCTGAAAATTGTTTCCTCTTCGTTTTCCTCCATCTCTGTATTTTATTTCGTTTTTTACCCCCTCCTTTTTCCTTTCTCACACTCACTTATTCATATCAAATGGAGTGGAGTAGGTCGACCTGTCAAACGAGCTCAACCCCCTGCAATAATTAAACCGAGTGTTGCTTGCCTGTGGCAGAACTTGCCAGAACCCGCTTGGATGGTGGAAAACCGAGAGGGAAATGAATGTGCAGTGGCACAGAGGAAATAGACCGAATGAGGGAGCATTTCAGATGGGGAAACACACTCGGCTCAGTTGAACTAACTGTACATTCACCTCCCTTCAACTCTGAATGTTCCTCTGCTGTTAGAAGTGTATTCTATTGTCTTCCCTGTTTCCAAAGAAAGAAAGAAAATAATTCATGCAGAGGTCTGTGTTTCGGTTCTAATTTGGGTTTATAATGAAGATGTTTAACTATCAAGTCATTTCTTTTCATATTTGAATCTTAATTTAGCACTGCTTTCATCTCATAAGCAGCAGGGAGTAAAACAAACACGGGTAGAAAATGCAATTTTCAAGTGAAGACTTTTAACTTGCCAGTTGTTTACTTATTTTTGTTGTTTTTTGATTTCGTGTAAATGTGTCTAGGACCGTTCCACCCCAAAGGTGTTTCGGTTTGACTTTCTCTAAGCTGTCGACTAGGGCATGATGAAACCTGTGGCTATGACACCCTATCTAGAAGCCAGTGACTTCAAGGACATTTTTTCTGCCAGACAAATTGGAGTAAATGTCAGCTGAGAAACAGTAATAGCTGCCTAAAGGTTAGGCTAATTTCCACATGTTCCGGCATGTTTTATGGTATTTTCAGAGGCTTTTGGACCACACCTATGCGTTAATTCCAAGTCATATGTATGGGATTAAGGTAAAAGCCGTGTAGTGTCGTCAAGGTTCATTATGTAATGTTATGGTCCATTTCCTTATTGTAGAGCAGCAAGACCGTGAGAAAATCAACAAAGGAGCATTCCATTCCTGCATTACACCTCTCATCTTAAGTCAGTAGGTGCTTTCGAAATGGCATACAGTCTGAGTACATAATAATGTACATTTTACTATGAACAAGCTTCACAACCATTAAAAAGTATGTTCTATATACTCTAGTATCAATGTGTGCAGTATTAATTAAATTATCGTGTGACTTGTGGCGTCAGTTGCGTCAGTCCTTTGCCATTTACAACTCCCCTCTCGTGGCCTCATGGGATAGTAAAATGACCAGGAGATGTACACTCCGGAATCTTTGAGGAAGTAGCAAGTCATCCCGGTATTTTTCACGCCGTTTTACGAGTACTGTGAATTCGGGCATAATCGTTCCACACACTGATTCTGCCAACTGTATAAATGGAATATTGGGACGCAGGGAATGTGTGGTTTTAATATGCTATACTTACCTGTGCTAACTGTTCCTCAGACACTTGACATATCTGTCTGTGTGTTTCTATTTTAAGTCTGTAGGTGGAATGTAAATGTTTTCTCATTCAGTATGAGCCCTTAGTATGAGTGGATGACAATATGACTGTGTGTGTGTCTTAGCTTCATGCCGTCGGTTTGAAGACAAGTGGGCTCTAAATGTGAAAATAACCAAGTTTTTGGCCTCGCATTTGTAGAGCTGCTCTTCCGTGTTCTGCAGACATATGGCTACCATCTGCTTGGGCCTGGCCGCATCAAGGTACACATGCTGGGCCCCAAGCAGGGGCCTCTGGGTCATGTTAACCCCTAAGATGGACCATCTCACCAGCAGGATGAACAGAATCTCAATTTGAGCACAGAGTATCTTGTGTGGAAATACACCTCAGCTGGTTTGAGTGTGTTACAGCCTTTTGATACTTGTTCTAGTTACTTTAATGTAGACAGCTTCAGTTTCACACAAAATATACATTTGAAGTTTGTTTTGGCCTGGTCAGGATTGAGAAATATTGAGAATTAAATCAAATACCCAGGAGAAAGCAGACTAGCTTTTATGAAAGACATAAAAGCCTTTGTTTTATCATATTTCTCCCATGTCTTTTTTGTCTCACGCAACTCTCTGTCACGTCTACCTTTTTTTTTTTTTACTACTCTCTCATTTCCCTGTCATCATCTATCTCTGTTTTTCCTTCTGTCCCTGTAAAGCAGATAAGAAGCATGTGAAGGGAGTTAGGGTTTTGAATAGGTCACTGAATCTGGCTTCGCCATTGGCTTTGAAATTCCTGCCTCCTCCCAACAGTGACTGACTGACGCTGAGACCTGCGGGCCAAAGAGCATTTACGTCATCACCCCAAACCGACCACATTTTACATGCACTTTGCTGCTTGTTGCCCACACAATGTTAATTAGCTGGACAATCTTACATCAGCACAAAACATCTGTTTATACAAGCTTCCTCAAACACATCATTTTACTTGTAATAGAAATAAAAATTACATAAATGTATAATATTACATATTATGTAAAGAATGTTTGGATTTAAATAGGCAAATGCTTAAGAATCTATGAATCATTATTGCAGTAAGTATTGTGTTTCTAGCATGTTATATGTTTGTCAACAGTTCTTATAACCCTAAATGATGGAGTGTGTAGCTTTTCATTTCGTAAACAAGACACATCATGGCGATATTCCAGGATGACATGACTTGGCACCTCTGAGTCCAGACCTTAAATTCATTGAAAGTCTTTGGGATTTGCTGGAGGAGACTTTACAGAGTGCTTGACTCTTGCATTGTCAATACAAGATCTTGACCTAAAATTGATGCACCTCTTGATGGAAATAAATGTTTTGATGTTATGTGTGAAAATGATTCTTCATGCTCCCTCACAACCATTCTTTCACAATTTGAGCCAGATGAATCTTGACATTGTCATCCTGGAATATGGACATGATGTGTCTTCCTACATGTTTTTCTTTAAGAAATGAAAAGCTACATAGACAACAGATAACAATCTGCAAACATGATAATCACTGCAATAATGATCTAATCATGGCGAGACGACATCTGGAAATCTACAAAAGCCCCTTCCAGCGCACAATGGCTAAGGGATGTTATGTTTTTCCTGAAATTAGAAAAGATTAAATATTCTCTGAGAGGTGATTCCAACAAGTTTTACAGTAAATGGCAGCCCTTTTTAACTTTCTTTAAATCTCTTCCTTCTTTACCCCCTGATTGATGGAACCCCCTCCCCCCCCCATTATTATTTATCTTTATATGCTTGTGTGAATGCCTGAATGTTTTTGAACTTTGTACTTCGTTTACTTTGTGTACTCGTTTGTTTTCATATTGTACGGTAAAAAAAAAAAAGAAAAGGAAAAACAGCTAAGTATGGCTTTATTTTTGTGTCATCTCTACCTCATTGTCATTTATTTTTCATTGTGCCATATTTTTCAATAAAAAATATCTAACATAATAATGATCCAATCATAGACTCTTAAGCGTTTGCATTTAAATCCAAAATATACAGTGCTATGCATAAGTTTAGACACCCATGCTAAAGTTGACTAAAAAGAGGAATAAAAAATCATCTTTTGGAAATTAAACTTAATGCCTTAATTTAAAAAAATAGGAAAAATCCAACCTTTAAGGACACCAATTTTCTTTGTGAATGAATAATGTATCGTAAATAAATAAATGTTCTTCCTTAAAATACAGGGTGCATAAGTTTGGACACCCCTATGTTAAATTCCCATAGAGGCAGGCAGATTTTTATTTTTAAAGGCCAGTTACTACATGGATCCAGGATACTATGCATCCTGATAAAGTTCCCTCGGCCTAAACTTATGCATAGCACTGTATATATTTGTCTGTATGTATATACAGATGTACTCAAATGTATTTCTATATTTCTATATCTATATTTCTATATGTATTTCTCTACATTTCAGAGTGTGAGGTGCTGTTATTTGGCATTTTAACCTACATTTAGAGAATGCAAGTTGTTTAATTGGTTTCAACAAGTGGTTTGATCAGTGTTGCCAAGTCTGTGGTTTTCCTGTGGAATTGGGCTACTTTTAAGTTGTTGCCATGGGTTGATTTTTTTCCACGGGTTGATTACCTCCAGGAAATTCAAATTCAGCAGGGAATTCGCCACCCTACCGACCACAAGCCGACCTGGAAAACCTGCTTTTGACGTAGTGGGTCGCTGAGGGCTAAAGATCAGTCAGGTGTATATTGTACAAATGTAGTATGTTATAAGTCCTCAGATATTGCATTTTTTTTATTGATTTGTTGTTTTTGACTCCATGGGTTCTGCCTGTTGTCCTCTGCCATGATGAGTCAGTCCAGGCTCAGGGAGCACAGATGGGGAGCAGGAGCGTGCTGCAAAGCAGCATGGGAATTTCTTTTGATCCCATTATATGATGTGAACAGTGTTAATTATTTGGAGAGTGCTGGTATGTTGGGGTTATTTGTAACATTTGTGAAATAATCTTTGCAGTTGACTGAAGACCTTTAGCTGTGATGTGAATGTTTTTTGTGTTTATGGACTGACTGCAGTGAAGTGTTGGGGAGCAAGTAACTAAAAGCATGATGCTACTAAGTAGACTGTATTCTTTGCAAACAGTAACTTTTCCAGTAATTAGTTACTTTTTTGAGTTGTGGTGTTGTGATAAAGACATTTTTTTGTCAAATTTACAACCAAATTCAAATTAACTTTCCTAGATTGTCCTTTCTCTTTCCCTTATATTGGGATGTGAGATTCATTTTTGTGAGCTTAATTTGTTCATTCGAACGTTTCAGTTAAATGAACCCGTGTCGTGCAAGATCCTTTCCCTCGCAGAATCATGTCCCTCTTTTATGATTGATTGGAAAAAATTGTGCATTATTGTGATCTCTAATCAAAAGAGCTTTTCTTTAATAAGCTGTTAGCTTGCTGGTGGAAGGCCAAGTCTGAAAACTGAAAACGAAAAGGAACCATTTATATTTTCTGTAACATAACGGGATTTGTAATTTGAAAAGACATTAGAATAAATTCATGATTTTCAAGACTAAATATGTGGTTTTCTGGCATTTATAATCAGTCATAGAATAGAAGACCCCTAAAAGGTTGAGGTGGTCCAAGTAGGGATAGTATGTTTTACAACACCATTTTTATTCTTTAATAAATAAATGGCATGAATTAAATGTTCAAATTATGCTGTCACCTGATAAGTACTACTCTGACCGTAAAAATAAATATAATTTGGCAATAACATGTTGAAAGACATTCACTTCTTAATGGCTTCATTGTATTGTACAGTAGGTAACTGCTTTTTCAAATGAGTAGACTGACTGTAGAACTACTTTACATTACTTGTAGCTTGGGAAGCTACAGTTTCTAGGCAACACCACCGCACACATGCTTATTACGGTGGCAAAGTGACGTTTCCTTGTGACTTCCATTGGCAGAGACAGAGACTAAGCACAAACCACTTGGGTTTTCAGCTTGAGTAGCAAAAAGCTCTGTAACCTGGTAAAACATTTCTGCATGTGGGAAATGAACTCCTATCAAAACCTATGCCCACAAGTGAGCCATTAATGGGTTAATGTGGAAATGGAATTGAAACACTTCCCCAGCAGAATGAAATGTCATCCACTGATAGAACTCTTGGCCAGAATCTCTGCGGTTTGGAAATTCAGTGTCCTTTTCCTAAAAGTAATCTCACCTGTCAATCATCATTCACATAGAGGCTGTGTCCGGGTCAATGTCGCTCAATCTTCTTACAGTCCCAGCATGCTTTGCACACAATCTGAAGGCAAACAATCTTTTATGAACATTAATTTATCTATAAAAAATTATGAAAAGGGGATGATGTGGTTTGTAATAGTTTCTTCTCCGATACAGCAATATAAATATTTTTTGAAGATATTTGTAAATATATATATAAAAAAATTAACTGCTTATTTAATTAAGTTTTTGTTCCTTATTTCCAAATTTTTAGATATGAAAAATTGTAAGATATGAAAATAACTTTCTTGAAGTACTTTTTGTAATTTGACAATTCAAATGAAATATATAGGTCTGAAGGCCACACTTTGAAATATATTTGAAATCTATTTTGGCCAGAAAAACGAAGAAGCTAAAATCTGCCTTTGCTATTTCACTTTTTGCGTTAAGAAAATTTTAAGGGTTGATTGTTTATTAGTTCAAAATACATTGACCTTTGGATCTTCAGCACCAGATGTTTCAGTTTTGCATTAAAAATGTATATTAATTTAGCTCTACTGAGACAGTACCAGTCAGTAGCATGGCCCTCATTAAAATCTTTCAATGTCCCTTGTTGATCATATTGCTTCAAGCTGATGTAAAATGTCAAAATGGGAAAATGTTTGCCGGTAACTGCCGCAGCTGTGAAGCAGTGTGTGTTATGACGAAGGGGGCATTCACCTCGGTTGTCATGGTGAAGGAGAATTCGGACCGCTTGTGGGGTGTTTTAATGATTTAGCACTCGAGGCATAACACTGCCTGTCTCCACATTTGAACCCTGATTGTACATAATGATATTTATTCAGCATTTTCGATGCCTAATGGACATTTGAATTGAACTGCAGCAGCTGCCTTTATTATATGATCCATATTGTTTTAACATATTTGTGTGTTCCTAAGTAAGATTAGAGGGTTTTCTTCTAATGCGAGATGAGCCACCCCAGTTTATACACAATATTTATGCAAGTCAAAAGAGAAGCACCATATGACCCACTTTCTGCAAGAATTGACCAGAGACAGATGATGTGAAATGTTTAGTGGCTGGTGACCAAGTGTGCTTCCCTAGGAAGACTTTTTTATCCTCCAAAAAACGCTACGGCATTTGATTCTGGTGTCTTTAAGAGCCTTTTTAAATTTTCATATCTACTTTTGTGCAGAGTTAATGTAACTATGAGCTACAGATGGCTTCAATAGTTCATAATTGTAACCTAGACATATTTTCAAAAGCTAACATTTGACTTTATCATAGACCTAACTATTAATGAAAACTAAATAGATTGTAGAACTTTCGTAGAACTCTATCTACCAGCATTTACAGTGAATTTGGCCTCAAACTTTGATACAAACTGTGTATTGTCCTTTTTTTGTTTACCCGTCATGTTTTAAATGGTTTAACAAATGGAAATGATCAAATCCAGAGAATTGGAACGCCTGTTTCTCAGGCCGGTATGCATCAATCTCCCTCATCAGGGGTTAAGACAATTTTACTGGGGCACAGAAAAGTTTTACATGCATACGTTCGAAAACACCCACATTTTTATTGCCTACTGTAAGTTCTGTAACTTTTCAGATGTTTTTACATGCAGTAATGCATGACTCAGAGGGAAATATCAAGCTGTCATGTCGAATGGCAAAAATAGACAAGCTCTGAATATTTTAAAACTCAGACATTATTAACTCAAGCGCTGCTGCAAACGAGATCCACTTATCTGTATTTCTGCAGCTTTTTTCTAATGCTACGGCAAACACACCCTCATTTTGGGAGGTACCCCCAAAATTTCAGTTTTTTGTCACTGCATATTCTGTATACACTCACCTCCAAATCCAGCACATCCCCACCGCCCCTGTCTCTCTTTCCACCAATCACACGGCTGCTGGGCAGCTCTGCCCTGTTGCTATGGAGACTTGGCTGTTAATATTCTGTACGAGTCTCACTCTGATAAGAGACCAGCCGCGCACCGTAGAGAAATCGATGGGACTTTCCTCCAGCAAATGTACAGCGCTGCAGCAAGGGAGAAAAAAAGAGAAATTGAAAGCGAGCTAAAGAGTTTTGTTGTCTTTTTTGTAACAGGACTGGTTCCCTTGCTGGGTCGCGATTGAAGCGTCCCCCCAGTAGGATACTTTAATTTAGTTAGTGGAACAAAGCTACTCTGAGCTCCTTTGAATTTTAGAACAATCTTATTGTTCTGTCAGATTTCAATTTTATATATTCTGCAAAGTTTGATTGTCTGTTGTGGAATTAATCTGTATTCCTGATATTCGGTAACTCCATTAACAAAGTTCCCTAATACCTTATCACTTCAACAGCTGCAGGAAATCAAAACAAAGTGTTCGAGTGTGCACTCAGGAGGAGAAGTGTGTTTCTGTCACAGGAAAAGAATGGGACATATTGATTGTAGATCTAATCATTCACTGAAGAGCTGAAAGGGGATTTCAGGCAATCTTGAATATACCACATTTGCACGTTCCTGCCAGAACCGCCGGTTACAGGCAAGCCAAGAAAAGGGAACAATCTGTTGTTGTGCAAAAACTGTGGAAAAACTGAATTGGCTGGAGTGCGCATATGCAAATCTAACGTATACCCTCCGCCCCGTTTGTAAAGGACAAATACAGTGCGGTCCAAAAGTATGAGACTGCATTAAAAGTCTGGCATTCAGAATTTAATTTTAAACTGATAATATGGAGGTTTTCACCAAATTAAAATAAAGAAACATTATGAGGTCAAATGAAAAAGAGATATTTCAGAGTTAGCACAAAAAGTAGATTTGTGACTTTGATCATGTGAACTTCTTTGTACAGATGGTCAGATGTTCTTCCACTGAAGCTCCAGATGCTCTTTGGATAATTTCAAATCATGCTGGAGAACACGGTCATCCGATTGTACACAAACTTGTGGAGTTCATGCAGCTCAAGTGCTGCTGTCAGTAATGCTAAAGAGATGCACATCAAATACTAAGACATTCATAATAATGTTTACTCAATTTAAGAGAAGCATTTTCACAGTGGTCTCACAGATTTTTATTGTACTCAATGCTGTAACCAGGGTTTGCGAATTAGTGCGGTATAGGGTGGGATTTTAAGAATTGTGCTATAATAACACCTACAAATGCAACTCATTATATAAACTTTAAAAGAGACAGACATATAGATGTTTGTGAAAGATGTTTTATTTAAGATGATGTTTTACACTCTCTCTGTTCTGTCTGATTCGTGGATGGACATTGTTAAATTAGACCTTATTTATTGCATCACAATTTGTTAATACTTTACTATAGGCTAGGTAAGTTTATTATTTGTTTATTATTCATGCAACACTTATCACTGTAATAGCTTTCATTAATAAGCATTGCTATATGGATGATAAGTAAAATTCTTGCTCTTATTAATGTTTTTAGCAGCTTAGTGAAAGGTTAATTACTAAACTGAATTAAATAGCATAGCCTTCTTCATGGCCAGTGTTTGCATATTTGGCATATTGCATTCTATAACCTACTTGCTCTACAGATCAGGGGGCCGTTTCCCAAATCCAACTATGGTCGCAAGTTTCGTCGTTACCAATAGAGTTCAATGGCCAATCGTGATCATCCTTTGGGAAATGCACCCCTGTGTAGTAGTGTTATTATGCTACTGTTTTTGATAGTGTTGATTCAGGTACTATCATGATGATCATTACGCATGTCTTACTGAATGTGGTATCCTGTCAGCAATAACTTGCCCATGCTGTCTAAGGGCCACAGATTTCAGCATTAGACTGGCATTGCAGTGTTGCCAGATATTGCTACGAAAAACAACAGCCACCCCCCCCCCCCCTAAAAAAAAAAAACCAAAAAACCTGAAATAAGTTGTATTTTGGAAATAACATAAAGATTTCGCTAACCCTAACCCGCAACTTCCCACTTCATTAACTTCCTAAAGTGTCGCATTAAGTGAAAAAAAAAAGTCCAAAGACGCTTATAATAACTGGATCTGGAGACCACTCACAACCCTCTCGCAAGCCCCGTTCACTCTGCCAGCGTCTCGCAGCGACATATCGCTCTCCACCATTTTCACACAGGTTCTAAACTTATTGTACATGCAGACATTCATAGGAGGAGTTTTAAATGGCTAGTTAGTTATTCAGAGAACTTCAAATTTTATTTTTGAGTATGAACAATTTACAGAGGTCTGGACCGCAGTCTGGACCTTTGTACTCAAAGACATGTGAATAGTACAGGCTTAATGTCTTATCTGTTTTGAGTATTTTCAGTCTAATGCATCTTGAAACCAGCATCAACATAGGGATAATCCATTTGGCATTCAACTAATATAATTTACCTGCACTTATATTGTTCATTTTGCTTCCATCTGGCTAGCACATTGTGTTCCTCTCTATTTCTTTATATAGAAAATGAATTGGCTCTTTAAGAAGTGACAGATGTAGCGGCAGAGGGGGATGATGTGATAGTCTGTCGAAGTTCTGGGTTTACGACCAATGTTGAGGCATCCAAGTCATTTTTGGATTTCACTTAAATGCCACTAAAACCAGCAGAGAATTATGGGCCCATAATCATGGCAGTAATATTGCACATAATGACTGGTCCCCAAAGGCATACGTCTTACAGTCATTTAATGAGATTTTAATGTCCATTAAAAGTATTCGCTCATTTACTGACTGATGCTGTAGTTTTATCAGCCAATTGTAATTATTTCTTAATGCAGATGTGCCTGCACAATTCATTGTATTTTAATGAAAGATGTGTGTTGTAATCTGAGGTTACACTTTATTTAGATGGTCCTCTTTAGACATTCCACTAGTAACTTTGTAACAACACGTCAGCTAACTCTCATTAGAGTAGTAGACTGTCTGCTTAATATCTGCTAACACTTTATTTTGATGCTCCCCCATCAGACACTCTACTGACTCTTTGCAACTACGTCAACTTCTTCTACTAACCCAAACCACACCTAACCCTAACCTAACAGACTTCTAACAAGTCTACTAATACACTAATGAGAGTTAACTGACATGTAGTTGCAAAGTTACATAGTTACTGTAGTAGAATATCTAAAGTGGACCATCTAAATAAAGTTCAACCTATTCAGATTATCTAAATAGCTGCTGATAAGGGAAATATTTCTAAAAAGCTGTTGAGCATGTCCACCATTTTCGCACAGGAAAAACAATATAGTTCATTAAACTTTTGCATTGTGTGATATAATAGCGAGGAATATTGTCACAATGAAACTATCGCTGAACTACGAGCAATGTGATATTCAGGTCAGAGAAGAAGGTTCTTTGGGAAAACTGAAGATTTGTAGTGCGCTCATACCTCATACATATTCTTTGCAAATGTTTGTTTAGCCGGAAGTTTAATAAAAAGGATATGCTCTGTCTTGGCTAACCGAGCACTATGTTTACTAGGACTATGGATGTGCTGTAAAAACAAGGACGTGGGGATTCAGTCTTCAATCAAATTACACCCAAATATCCAAAGATATTTTTTTACAGCTCAATCTCTTTAGGTTGAGTATCATTTTATATGATCAGGTCACAAAATGTGTCTGAAAACAAGCCTGGCCTCTGAACGTATGCAGAGAGGAAGTTTTCAAACTTGTTATGAGATAAAGAACTCTCTGCGTTTCCTTCATTTCCTCAGCTATGACTGAAGTGTCTAGCAGCATTTGTACTGTTTTATTTATGCCAGTCTATCTAAAACAAAGTTATTGCAAACTGTTCTCGAGTAGATGGTGTTCTTATGACTCAATGTCGCGTCGCCCCCCCCCCCCCCCCCCAATCCCCCATTTCACTGTACAAGTATGGAGAAACTTTCCTAGTTGTTGATTTTATAAATATCGTGCTAAGGAACATTTAGAGTAAAGTGTTTTGCCACCAGTTGGCCAAGGTCACAATCTTCAAGGGTCTGGGGTCTCATTTTTCTCTTCCCACCCCCTTCACCTTTTAAGTCACCATATGAAGCGAAGAAAAACACATTGCTGAAAATAAAAATAACCGTTGCTTCCCTCTCAGTAGGGAATACAAGTGCTGGAGAGAGATAATATACATGGTGGGGCTGCAAAGTTGGACTGACTAGAACGTTCTAACACGCTTTTTCGTGATTTGATCTGATTGTATGAATATTGCAGGGGAATCTTTTAGCGTCTGTAAGGTCATTGAAATGTTGATGTGCTGAGATTATAGAGGAGGAGAGTGAAGAGTTTCAAGACAGGGAATGTTGATTGGGCGGAGAGGTCATAAAATATTGAGGCTTGTTTTTTTCCCACTGGAGTGCATATTTTTGGCTGAAGTGAAAGAGTCATGAGAAGATTTCTAGCGATCAAAAACCTGTCTGTTTCTCCTCCCATATCATTCTGGGAACTGTGATGACAGCTCACATGCACTGCATGTTGTTCGGACTGAGTGCATGTTTTTTTGTGTGTGTGTTTGTGCCTGAGGAAAAAAAAAATTTAAATATACTTTGATTTCAACACTTAATTTTTTTGTAATTTTAACTGTTATTACAGTTAATGTATTTCTAATTCACCTTCCCATATAAGTTAAAACTTATATGTGTATATATATATTATTTACAAGTAAAATTAATTTAAGTTTTGTAAGAGTAAAAATTATTTAATGCCTTGTAATTTATGGACTCAAATTACATTCTCCATGTGAAGCATCAATAACAATAGTTTCAATATTATTTAATTTTATATTTTAGATGATATATTACATATATTTAGATTATGTATTTTTAAAATAGTATATAAAATATAATTGAAATATAGTAAAAAAAAATGTTGAAAAAAGGTATGAGCAAAAGGGATTTATGGGTCAGAAGGACAGTCCCAGAATTCCCTGTGTGAACTATCACAATTGTTTAGATTTTATTTAAAATGAGACATTTTTAGTCCTATATTTGTTTTCAGTTACGTACATTGAATTGTTTTATTTAGCAATTTTTGTTTGTCAATTGTACCACCTGCTTTATTATCAGAACATTTTACAGTAAAAACTGATTTTAAAAGCTCAATTAGGTTGATGTATTAACATAATAAAATTAAATGACATAGGAGCACTAAAAAAGTAAAAGAAAAGAGCACGTATCACATGCGTATCACGTAAGGTATGTCCTATAACGTATCTAACATATGTGTATGTTAGCATATATAACCCAGCTGTCACAGCTGTAAGGTATTTTTTAGTCAAAACCAGGTCAAGCAATCCCCTGTAACTTTGTGCCGGATCCTGTTTATGGACTACATCATCCTCTCTCACCCTTCGCTCAACTGTACAAAAACCCGCAGCAAAATGCTGCAACTGCTGTAACTGGCATCATCACGCTGGCTTCTGCGATGTCCTGCGGCTTCATTAGGGACCGTACACATGCAAACATTTGCTCCTCACGCAGTATTTCGGCACTCAACTTAAAAGAAACTTCATCAGACGAGACAATCAACCAAAACAAAGTGTTCCCTCGCTTGAACTCCCTTCAAAATTCCTTAAAAGCATCATGTCACCCATGAACAACATTGTGTCTCTTGACAAAGCATTCAGCTTGTCTCCCATCTGGCGAATATTGCACATCCTCCATTATGCATAAACTCACTAACCACAAAGAGATTTGCAGCAGCCAGAACTCCCAGTGCCAGGTCATTTTAATCACGGTGTTATGAAAACTTCATGAGTTTTTGTGTTTCTTTCTCTGTGTTGTTTTGTGCTAACGGCTTCATTCAGTATACAACAGGATACAGGATATTTACCCACCTCTGGGAGACTGACAACACAAATCCCTTTAGATGAAAGTCAAGAGTATAACCTGCTTAAAATAGCTTCCTGGAAGGCTGTTGCGTGCTTGTGTGCAGTGTTGGAGAATGTTACTTTTAAAAGTACCATGTTGAAATGTTGTTTTACTTATTATACAAGTAATGTTACAGTATGTTATACTATTAAGGTTTATTGACATGCACATTAAATTACTTTTGTGTCTTTAAGAGAAATCACTTGAACAATAAACAAGTTACTTTACTCATTTGATGTGTTATTTCTAAAACTGTTTTTGTGTTTGTGTATGTATCTATTCGTTCGAACAGTTCGTTCTGGTACTCTTATGAGTGAGTCATTGAATCATTTGTTCAGTTTTATCATTCAAAAACATTGAGTCATTTAGGAATGAATCAGAGGACTATCTTGATGAGTGGGTCATTGAATAACTTACTCAACCAAATCATTTAACAACACTGTTTCATTTAGGACGAAACAAGCTTCTGTCTTAATGAGTGTTAATTATTTACTTAATCAAATAATTCAAAAAACGTTGATTCATTAAGGAATGAATTGAACCATTTACTCCAAAGGAACAAAACAAACAGCTTTCATTTATGAGTCATTGAAATATCCATTCAAGAACACCACTCCTGACGTGGTTCTGCTGTGGTGGAGCAAATGTAGACATCGTAACTGACAATACTGTGTTTGAAATGTATGTTACTCAATATTAACTTATTGTTTATTGATCTGTTGTATAAAAGCAACATCATGAAAACAATATAGCTTAGATATACTGACACACTACAAGGCAAATGGCCATAGGGATGTCTCAAAACCAAATAGTTACAGATATCAGACGTTAATTAAAACCAGTTCAGAAACACAATATACTGTAGCCCCAATGTGTGAAGCCTTTAACTCAGACAGATAGCTGCTTATCTGTCTTTATTCATCTGTGGCTGAGCTCAATATCCCATCTGTAGTTGCCTATTCTCCAGTTCAAACAAAAGCCTTGGCTGCGGTGCTGTGCAGTAATTAGATTATGGTTATTGAATGAACATTAGACTACCAGGGCTCCAGCCAATACACGCTGCTGAACTCACCTGTGGGCGCATGGTTTGTTGCAATTTGAAAAAGATCCAACACAAAAACAGCGGTTTTAATTGCTTCAGGGGTTGTTTGATTTGCCTCTCAGACAATGATAATGTCATAACACTTAGCTTTCAAAGTCTCTTGATCCCATTGCAGATGTTTTTGTCTGCTTTTGGCTCGTTCACATGTTTATTTATTTTTAATTGTCTGATCTTTGTCCCACAGGTGTACTGAGCCTGCCGGACAGTCTGAACCTGCACCGTGACCAGCAGCGAGCAGGGAAAACCGGAGAGAGCCATGCCTACAGCCAGGCTGAACTCCGCACCATTGAACAGTCCCTCCTGGCGACCCGCGTGGGGAGCATTGCAGAGCTCAGTGAGTACTCATGCCTTAAAAATGTGTGTTGATGTATTTTTATTGAAACTGGAAGTTTGGCGTCGGGGGCCTTTATGTTCACAAAGGCTGCAATTATTTGATCAAAAATACAGTAAAAACATTGAACAAGAAATATTGGTGTTACAGTTTAAAATCACCATCCTCCCCCTGATAATTTTTTTAAAGTTAGACATCAACCTTCTTAGTGTTCCTCAATTTTTTTTTTTATTTTTTTTTTAAGTATATAGGGTCGCTAGCGACCCGAGGCATGTAATAGTGTAAATATTTTTTTCTGCACTACAGTAATTGAACCTCTGACTTACACAGTTCCCTCTCTGTGCTGATCTTATAGATCGGTTGTTAGAATTTTACTTTTTAATAAAAATACTAAGTGGTGGAGGAGCTTTTCCATTTAGGATCTTAAACATCAAACAGCCATCAGTGTATTTTGTCAGATTTTTCCAGCTAAGGAGATCATATTTGCCCAAAATATCACAGTGGTGGTAAGTATTGGATTTTGTGTCTAGCACTTTGTAGGCCTGCTTATACAAGGAGAGAATGGGCTTCAAAGTTGTACCTTTAGCTAGAGACCAACTTGTCATACAGTATGTTATATGAGGGATAATCATTGAATTTAAATATAATTTTTAATCGGTTAAAAGTGAACATTGAGTCAATGTTTAAATCCAGTCCAAATTTTTGTCCCACGCCATGTGGATTTTAGCAACGACCCTTGTCAGATGTCCATTCTGTGTCAGGTCCCTGAGCTATTTGACATCTGGATGATCCACTGAATTAGCTATTTTTAGTCACTTGTGTGGGTGTATGAGGCCAGTTCTGAGCAACTGTAAGGCCCTACCCTAACTGAGCGGGGTGTGTCTCTCTAGTGACCACCGGATGGTCGTCAGACTGAATAACAGCTCTTTGTATGTTTGTCTTGGTGATGGTGGTTAACCTGTGTGGCAGTGGATTTCAGAGCTTGTCCGTACAGCAGGACTGCACCCACGGTCATTTTTTAATCATAGCAAACACACACAACACCCAAAAAGTTAAGATGCGGAGCACACACTATCATCTACACTGATTATGTCTCCTAAAGTGTGCCTGCCAAATGAAAACGTGTGACCCCAATGAGGAGGGGAAATTCGATGTGTGCAGAGGGACTTGAGTAAATTACAGAGAGCCGGTGACCCTTCTGTCATTCTAATCAACATTGCATTCTGCTTGGAAACAGACACATCATATTTAGCAATGTGAAACAATAGAGATAATAGAGATTGCTTGTTTTGTTTATTCAATTCCTTTTGATTGGGTGAGGCTCACAAAATTTATCAACAATATTTCTGTCATATTTAAAATGCAACTAAAAAAAGAAATAATTCTTAAGTAGAGTTAAGCACAATTGTCTCCCCCAAGCAAGCAAGATTTTGTATGAATTATGTATTATATTTAAATATATTATGTAAATTATTTTATATAATGTATTGGTATTTATTATCATATTTAAAACTAAAATAAAGTCCATTTGAAATTTCCTTCATAAAATTGTGTGTATTAATTATATTTTATTATACTTCAATATAATATAAATTTCTATTTGTGTAACTGCATGCATATTCTCATTAGAATTCAAAATCATTGTATTACAGTATTTTTTCTGCAGGTTTTTTTTTTTTTTTTCGTGGTGGTGCTCAATAGTCATTATTATTGAATACTAAACAGACCTAGACAGGCTAAACAAATTAGGTGGGTTATTTAAGATGCTGCAGGGTATTTGTGTTATTGCATGTATACGAAGTATTAGCACAGATGTGAAGTTGCTTTCATAATGCAGCATTTGTTATGTAACCATGCAGAACATTAGCTATTTCACCAACAGATGAGGCATAATAATCAGACGTAATTGACTTTTTCCTCCTTTACAGCTTTGTGTGCACAATGCACAATAAACATCCATATATTGATTGCAAACCCTTCAAAAGCCACCTAATTGACCATTTACTAATGCTGGCATATTTTCACACTGTATAATACAATTTTAAAGTCTGGATTATGCCATTGCTTTTCTGTTGATGAAAAGTTCTCATGCATATTCATTTCCCTTTGAATCATCTCACTTTTGGCTATGCGAAATATCATTTGTGTCTACTCTAATTATCTCACAATGTCCTTATCACAGACATATAACTATCAGTGTGGTGTATTGCAAAACGGTACTTGTTAGAATGTGTCCAGCATTTTTATGAGCATCCTGGCGTCTTTCAGTGTGAAACCATACGCCACTGTGGTTAAATTAACTACGAAACATAATACATTGTGGGCAGTTAACAATGAG
Source organism: Squalius cephalus (assembly GCF_949319135.1). Taxonomy (NCBI): domain Eukaryota; kingdom Metazoa; phylum Chordata; class Actinopteri; order Cypriniformes; family Leuciscidae; genus Squalius; species Squalius cephalus. The sequence goes on from NC_137125.1 coordinate 45,923,714, forward strand.
GCCCAACCATTACAGACGTCACTGTGTCCTGAAGGCTAGTTATGTTATGGTACATATGTCGATAAAAAGTTTTGAAAAGAACATTAAAAAAAAATTTAAAAAACTTGGTGGTATAATGTGTGTGTGCGTGTGTGTGTGCGTGTGTGTGTGTGTGTGTGTGTGTACAAAGAAAGTGTGAGTGCTACAATATCAGTGATACTCTAAGTAAACAAGCAAATACTTTTTTATAGTAAATGTCTCTAGAGTTCACCTTCGCCTTCGAGCCCCCTGGCAAAAATCATCCATGGTGTTTTACCATATTTATTTCTCTCAAAAAATGTTCAGGATTCTTTTCTGTTTATATTCCAGTGCAGGGAAATTGTGAGAAGAAGCTCCTTTTACATTATGGCCTTAATTCAGACACCTGTCTCTCCACATGCTCCAAGAATCCCCTTAAGAGTTCGGCCTGCACTGTGCTTTCTCATTGGTTAACTAAATTATTCCCATCTAAAGTTCATTGCTGAAATCTAAAAATAAATTCAAGGGGCAGATATATTCATCCATCTGTCTGTCTGTCTCTCTGTCCGTCCATCAGTCAGTCTGTCCATCCGTTTGTTTTTTTGTTCATTCATTCATTCATTCATTCATTCATTCATTCATCCATTCATTCTTACTTTGCTTATCTTTGAAAAATCCTCAATACATGCTCTTCTGGAATTAAAAAATCCAGAATGAGCTGCTGCTTTCAATATTTGGGCTGAAATAAAATGAACTAATTTATTAGTTTCCTTTATCAGAGGAGTTTAGATTATACATGGAAAATTAGCAATTAAGGGATATTAATCAAACCACAATCTTGACAAGGCAAAGAGAAAACCCCTCACTGCTCTTGGTAGGATAACTGTAACTACTCGCTGGTTATTAAACAGTCCACGCTTCCGAAGTACTGATGTCCATTTTTTATTTATTTATTGAAGAGACACCGTGAAAACTAGACACAAAGGAAAAACAAACCATAATTTACACATAACACCATTACGGACACAAAACCAAACATGATATACAAAATATTAACAGTTTTACCGTATTCGCCTGGTAACCAGCAGTAGATTAAGTCAGGAGCACTAACATGCCTATCTGAATTTACATCTCATTCAGTTGACGCTAACACGTCCAGGTGAAATAAATCAGCACGGGTCACATGACACTCAACTTAAATAAACTAAATAATAATAAAGTACAAATGACAAACCAAAATTATGACATTATCATAATACACAAAAATACACATTTAAACTATAAAGTCAAAAATAAACATTAACCACCAAAATGTCATGACCCACAGCTGACTTCCCAGTGTCAGCTACACTCCCACCAAATTACCATTGAGTAACAAATAAAAAGAAAACAAAAGCAAAAGAAAACAAAAACACCTACAAAATACAACAAATCAAATAATCAATGGTAATTTCCAGGCTCCAAAATGAAAACAACAACAATTCAAAAAACATAATTCATAATTACACATTCTTACACTAAAAAGAACAAATTGTTCACCATACTTCACATTCTAATATTCACCAATATTAACCAGCACAAATCAACATGTATCCAAGATACCACCTAATACCAGCATGATGCTAATATGACTAAACTTCTAATAAGTGATAGGGCGATATTAATTTTCAACTTATGGCTACAAGAACTACCAACTTTTGAATAGGGCGTTCAATAATAGAGGGTTTAGTGAGGCGTTCACCCCTTTTTCCCAACTTCCGATCCCCAATCTGTATTGTAACTTTCCGTACCAGTCCATCATCAGCTTTGCAAACTTCAATGACCCTGGCCAACCTCCATTCGTTGCGGGGAATTTCCTCTTCCTTGACAATGACAATGTCCCCTACTTGCACGTTCCGCCTTGGTGTGTGCCATCTTTGCCTGAGAGAGATATTAGCAAGATATTCTATCCTCCATCTGCTCCAAAACTGTTCACTCAAATACTGGACCTGCCTCCAACGTTTCCTTGCATAAAGATCTTCCTTAACAAATGTCCCCGGTGGAGGAAGTGGAACAGACGACTTCATGGTAAGCAGGTGGTTGGGGGTTAGAGGCTCTAGGCTTGTAGGATCACTGAGGCCATCCACTGTCAATGGGCGGTTATTGACTATAGACATAGCTTCATAGAAGAACGTACGTAAAGAAGCATCATTAAGTCTTCCAGTACTTTGTGCCAAAACTGAACTCATTACGCTCTTTATAGTTCGAATCTGCCGTTCCCAGACCCCTCCAGCGTGACTCGAACTGGGTGCGTTCAGACAGAAATCGCACTGCTTCGCTGCCAGATATGCTGCCACTCTCTCTTTACTCACTTCCTTTAGGGCATTCTTCAACTCATTCCTTGCCCCCATGAAGTTAGTTCCTTGGTCTGATCTAATATGTCTGACAGCTCCCCGGATGGCTATGAAACACCGTAAAGCGTTGATGAATGCATCAGTCGTCATATCCTCCAACATCTCTACGTGGACAGCTCTGGAACAAAGACAAGTAAAAAGGAGGCCATATCGTTTATATGTCTTTCGACCTTGCTTGGTGTAAAAAGGACCAAAACAGTCCATGCCACAATAAGTAAAGGGTGGGGAAGGATCAGTGCGGTCACGGGGCAAGTCCGCCATCCGTTGTTGTTCTGGCGGCCTACGAGCTCTCCTACAAGGAACACACTGGCGTATGTAGTGTGCTACCACCTTACTGCCACCCATAATCCAAAAGCCATTGGCTCGTAATTCATTCAGAGTCTGTCCCCTGCCTTGATGTTGAATCTTTTGATGATGGTGCGCTAAAATAAGGTGTGTGACAACACCATCCCTTGGAAGGATTGCTGGGTACCGCAATTCAAAAGGTGCACATGCTCTCCTCAATCGTCCTCCCACCCTCATTATTCCATCCTCTATGAATGGATTAAGTTGATGCAAAGGATGGTTACAAGGCAGCATACCAGAGTCTTGACTGAGTACATTCAACTCTTCTTTGAAGGCATCCTGTTGTGCAAGCTGAATGAGCGTAAATGAGGCCCTCCTCCTTTCCTCCACACTTAAAGATTCTGGTGTCTTCATCTTCTTTGCTAATCTTTGAATCCGGGCAATCACATTCACAGCTGTAGTCCATTTTGATAATCGTGCCAGTTGCTGTTGAAAATCCACTTGCATCATGGTCTCGGTCCTCAATACCTGGACAGCCTTGACCTCCGGGTCTCCCACCAACAACTCCGACGTTCCTTGTTTAGCAAATACCTCTTTCTCCCAGAGGAATCTGGGCCCTGTGAGCCAATTTGAACTGATCAACTCTTCTACAGTGAGGCCCCTCGAGGCATGGTCAGCAGGATTCTCTCCCGTATTGATGTAATACCATTGTCTTGGATCGGTGGCCTCCCGAATTCTCTGGACACGATTAGCAACAAAGACATGAAATCGTCTTGCTTCATTATTGATGTAACCAAGGACCACTTGAGAATCTGTCCAAAAATATTCTCTATCAACTCTGAGTACCAACTCCTCCTTCAGTATACTACTCACAGCAGCAGAAATGACGGCTGCAGTTAACTCTAATCTTGGTATAGTGACAACTTTTATGGGAGCAACTCTCGCTTTACCCATAACCAAGGCACAATGCACCTTACTTTCACTCATCAATCTGATATAGGAGCACTGTCCATAACCTTGACTGCTAGCATCAGAAAAGTGATGTAATTCAGTTCTCAGAATCGGTCCGAAATTTGGAGGGGTGAAGCATCTTGGAATTTGTACCTTTTCTAGGTTGGGCAGATCATTCAGCCAACTCTCCCATCTTGGTCTGAGCTCAGAGGGTAACGGTTTATCCCAACCGATGCCCTTATGGCACATCTCCTGCAGAACCTTCTTGCCAGATATAATGAATGGGGCCAAGAACCCCAATGGGTCGTAAACTGAAGCCACCATGGAAAGAATTCCACGCCGTGTGGCAGGTTTCTCATCAAGAGCAACCTTAAAGGTGAGTACATCATTCTCTACATCCCACCTTACACCCAAGACATTTTGTACTGGAAGAAAGTCATGATGGAAATCAACGTTCTTTACTTCGGCAGCATGATCACAGGGACTAATGGACTCCAACACTTCTCGGTTGTTGGAAATAAATTTGTGAAGATGCAGCTTCCCTTTGGCACACACAGCTTGAGCTTCCTTCACCAGCTTGATTGCTACCTCAACAGATTCCAGGCTTACGAGGCCGTCGTCTACATAGAAATGGTTTCTAATAAACCCAGCAGCCAAGGGATATTCACTCTCATTCATACTGGCAAGATACTTGAGGCCATAATTGGCGCAGCCTGGAGAAGATGATGCTCCAAAAAGATGTACTTTCATACGATATTCTCGGGGTTCTGTGTCTGTATCTCCATTTGCCCACCACAGAAAACGCAGGAAGTCCCGATCTTCCCTAATAACATGAAATCTATGAAACATTTTCTCAATGTCGCACATGACAGCGATAGGGTGTTTACGGAAACGGCAAAGCACTCCAGTCAATCCATTGGTAAGGTCAGGCCCAGTCAAAAGATGATCATTTAAGGCGGTACCTTCATACTTAGCTGCACAATCAAAGACCACCCTGATCTTATTTGGTTTCCTATGGTGATAGACGCCTTGGTGTGGAATATACCACACATTTCCCGTATCTGGTTGCTCATTTGCTATTTCCGCATCTCCATCTCTGAAGACACCTTCCATGAACGTCATATAATCATGTCTGAATTTAGAATTCTTGTCCAATTTCCTCTTAAGGTGCTTCAGCCGTCCTAATGCAAGACTCCTATTATTTGGAAGATGGGGCCGTATTTTGAAAGGAAGAGGCATCTCAAGATGGCCATATTCATTCTGATAGACACCCTCTTTTACTACCTGCAGGAACTGAACGTCGTCTTGTGATTTACTCTTTTCACCTGATGGAGTATCTACAAAATCCAGCTCAAGTGCTCTGATAACAGCGGCGGGTGTCATGGAGGGGAGCTCTCTGACTGACATGCGGTGGCATAAACCAATCACATCCTTGGAGTTTATACCTTGTGAAGTTCCTCCTATGATGCTCCAGCCAAGGTCCGTCTTGATGGCATAAGGCTCTTCATCACCGCCAGTGATGACCTGTCGAGGCGCCAGAGCTCTGGAGCAATCATAACCGATCAAAAGACCTACTCCACAATCCATCCGTGCGGGCATTTCATTTGCGATCACTTCTAGATGTCTCCACCGTTTAGCTGTTTCACAGGTGGGAATGTGTGTGCGCACAAAGGGAATGAAATCCCTTGTATAAACAGGAGGCAGGCAGATAGGGCTGTCCGAAGAAAATCCTCTAACCCGAAGTCCATTAACTCTGTGACTCAACACAACAGAGTCTTTTCCCATCATGGTGGAAAGCTTTAGTTTTACTGGTTCCATTAATGCCTGCAAGCTTTCACACACTTCCTGGTCAACAAATGTGTGACTACTCTGGGTGTCTAATAAAGCATATACGCAGACTTCAGACTCTGAGTTAGGTAAAGACAACCATACTGGGACAATCATAGATGTTATATCACCTTCTCCTCCATTCGTACAGCAGGTTAGAGAGAATGCATTATCTTCAGTCTGCAAAGCTGTCCATGGAGCCGACATCTCTCCTGGCTGACGATCTTCATGTAACGAAGTTGGGTGGCGCTTCTTACATACCACACACACAGCTCTATTTCTGCAGTCTTTGGAGCTATGTCCTTTTCTCAGACATGCAAAGCACAACTTATTCTCCATGACAAACTTTCTCTTTTCTTCTGCTGCTTTTTCCCTTAGTTTTTGACATTCCTGAATAGAATGACATTCATCACAGAACATACATTTAACTGAATTTGAGCTACACACGAATGTAGTTTTCTTTCTACCAGACTCTTCAGCCTCACGGTCAATAATGTTACTGAATTCAGCCGTAGCGCATGCTGCATCTAAAGTCTTCGTAGTGGTGGCAAACGTGTTTACTCTTGAACGCTTTATTTCCTTAGATGGCTTCTCTTCAACGATCTTTAGTGCATACAATGATGACACAGGATTACATGCTATACGTGCTTCTTTTGATACAAATGAGGCAAACTGGTTAAAGCTTGGATAATCTTTGTCTTTGTCCAGCTGTTCTGTGACATAACGGTTCCACCTGCTCGTCACCCAGAAAGGAAGCTTGGCCAGTATCCTCTGATTCTCCTCGCAGTCGTTCAGCACCTGAAGACCCTTAACGTGCGGTAAAGCATCACTACATGATTGTAGGAAGTCACTAAACTCTCTTAACTTGATGTACTCGGCTGCACCAATCTTAGGCCACCTATTAAGTTTCTCTCTGAAGGCACGTTGCACCACAAAGGAGTGACCATATCTGGCATTCAGCTTCTCCCACGCTTGCTGATAGGCCAGTTCATCTTTCCTGTAGAAGCTGCCTTCCAGAGCCGATCTTGCCTCACCATCAACATACTTCTGTAAGTAGAAGAGCTTATCTGCAGGATTAGAGCACCGTCCCTCTATAAGAGCTTTAAAGGAGGTGCTCCATTCTATAAACTTCAGTGGGTCGCCAGAAAATACAAGGGGTTCTGGAGCAGGAAGTCGAGACAGGGCCATGGACCCTTGTAACGCCTGCACTAAGGATACTTCGCTTTTAGTAACTTGCTGATTCAAACATGATGTGTCAGAAACAAGAGGACCGTGGTTGCTCCTGTCACCGCTTGCTGAACCACACTGCTGACTTCTTACCCTTGACTCCTCCTCAGTATACACTCTGAGCCTTGCTTCCATAACCTCAATGTCTCTACGATCTTCAAGCTTCTTCAGTTGCTGCCTTTGTGCCTCAATGTCAGCCTCCCTTTCCACTTCAGCTTTTTTTGCAGCTAACAGCGCAGCAGTCTCTGCTCTCTTAGTTGAAATGCTTGCAGACTCAGATGCAGGTTTAGAATGGTTGCTAACAACCGTGGCTCTAGAAACTGTGGATCCAAATATGGACTCAGCGTACTCGCAGTCCAGCAGCATACGTAACCTTGCTCTTTCAGCCTCAGCATCAAATTCCATACCATCCTCCACCATGCGTACCCTCATTAATTTCAACAAGTCTGCCGTTACAGCTGAACATGCATCAATTTTCCTCCTAGTTTCTTGACTTGGTGGTGCTTGGAATCGTATGTTATCATATAGATCTTTCAATTCAAACTCTTGCCTCTCAACCTCATCCATCATATCACACAAGTCACTTTCAGAGCACTCATGTTTTAACTTTAAACGAACATCTCTGACTTGAAACTTCCATTTCTCATATGCAGATTTAAACTTCTTCTCTTTTTGAGTCAGTTCTTGCTCTTTTAACTCCTGCATCTTTGGTGTTAAACGTTTATCACGGGAAGATTTTCTGATTTCATTTGTCTCTAATAAAACAGAATTAAGCTCTTTAAGTCTTGCCTCAGATTTCTCTGTGCATGATGCACATGATACATGACGATCCCTCACAACACCATCCATATTCTCATTCTCTGCAAATAAGACTTTCTCTTGTGATGGAGAATCATTTTGCTCAGCTAGATCGCCCTGGACAGACATTTTCCTCTAAAGGGTTTGCACTTTAACAAATAGTACAAAATGTGTAACTTAATCGCAATAGATAGCAGTGAAACAATCTTAGACTGAATAACCACACTTAACTTATCAATGCCCTTAACACTTGAATGTTTAGCTACTTAAAAACCTTAAACACATGATAATCACAGAAGTTAAGAACCAGTTACCTCATTAACTTGTAAAAACCATCCATCGTTTACAAAAACATATCATTTAATATTGTACATCTAACCTGCTGATGCACAGCTGACACAAGGTTGTATGAGAAGATCCTCCATTGACGATGTAGCAAATTTGCACACTAAAGCTCGCAACAGTCCATCACAGAAGGCCACACTGCACGCCAAAACTTTCTAGTTCACCACGGGACAGTCAAACAGCACGCGAAGTCCAGGGAAAGGCGCAACAGAGCCACGCGCTGAAGACAGCAGCATTAATCACCACGGGAAACAGTCAACCCGCGCGCAGAGACCCATAAGTAGAAGGCTGCACGCTGAAGCTGGAGAATCACCGCCAAAGCACATCTTGTAGCCGGTAGGATGGAATTAGGCTACGTTTTCACTGTAACTACTCGCTGGTTATTAAACAGTCCACGCTTCCGAAGTACTGATGTCCATTTTTTATTTATTTATTGAAGAGACACCGTGAAAACTAGACACAAAGGAAAAACAAACCATAATTTACACATAACACCATTACGGACACAAAACCAAACATGATATACAAAATATTAACAGTTTTACCGTATTCGCCTGGTAACCAGCAGTAGATTAAGTCAGGAGCACTAACATGCCTATCTGAATTTACATCTCATTCAGTTGACGCTAACACGTCCAGGTGAAATAAATCAGCACGGGTCACATGACACTCAACTTAAATAAACTAAATAATAATAAAGTACAAATGACAAACCAAAATTATGACATTATCATAATACACAAAAATACACATTTAAACTATAAAGTCAAAAATAAACATTAACCACCAAAATGTCATGACCCACAGCTGACTTCCCAGTGTCAGCTACAATAACTTATAGCTTTAATAAGTCTAAATTAATATAGTAACACAAAGTAAAAAAGAAAAAGAAAAAAGAAACTAGATGGCTAATTTTAATTACAGACCTGCTGCTCAGTCAGACTTTTGTGTCTAATAGTCATGCATTGGAGACTTTTTCAAACCTTTTTTTACCCATAATATTTTTCCTTATGTGTAATTAAAAGAAAGATTCCACTGTTTTAAGATGTGAGCTTAATATGCAACACAAATTAAAAGTGGGTTTTGACTGATTTATCATCATGGAAATGAAATTGCATGACAAGTTTGTAAGGTTTTTTATACATTTCTAAATTATAGCTGTTATATACATGAAAAGTTTCCTTTTTATCTAACTAACACTTAAATGTCAACAGCAGTTCTGATGATAATGAGAAGTGTCGGCGAGAGGAGTCAAATCAACTCCATTTTAAATGAAGATGGTCCAATCAAAACCTTTTGCCTCCATCCTCTGTGATGTTTCCTGGTGGGTCTGAGCCATCCGGAAACACACCAAGTGCCACTTCAGCATCAGAGCAGCTGTAAAATGCTTAGCAAGTTTAGGTAATTCACACTACACCAAGACGGCACCAGTGGCAACAGACACATTTGTTGGGTTTTGTCGGATTAGTGTGTTACGTTGGTGTTGGTCGGTGCTTGTTTTCAACGGTATTTATATATTGTGTTCAATCGGTATTTGTCGGGGCATGGAATGTCTGAGAAGTGATTTACTGTAATCTGGTGATTATAGACATTAGATCGGTGTCTGTCAGTGCAGAGCAACTTTAGAGTAATTTTAAGTCATTTGAAAGTGAAAAAGGAAATTGAAAGTAGAAAGACACAGCGTGATTGTTCAATTATGGACACATTTGACTACTTGAAATCAAGTGGAACTTAAGTGGGAGTGAAGTCCAACTTAAAGGATGTATGTTTCATCTGTTAAATGTTAAAACATTTCTCCTGAAATAAAGTTCTTATATTTATATTTATACTTAAAACTGAGCAAACATATTGATGACTCATCCTGCACTACACAAAGGATGAAAATGCCCCTCCCCTGAATACCGTCTGCACTCGACTAGCAAGAAATAAATAATAGTTCATGGTTATCTAACTAAAATATATTAATTGTTTTAAAAAAAATAAAACTGGTAATAAAATTATAATATCTTGCATTTTCAGTTTGATTCCATTGCCTGCTATAAAACTATATATAATGAAAGCCTTTTTGCTCTCAGTTATTTTAAAGGGATAGTTCACTTTGAAATTAAATTTTGATATGCTTTAGCTTACCTCAAGGGCATCCAAGATGTAGGTGTCTTTGTTTCCGCAGTAGTTTTAATTTTGATATTTTTAGGTCAAACCGTTCTTGTCTGTCAGTCGTATAATGCAGGTCTATGGTCACTATCTGAAAGAGCATGCACAGAGAAGTCCCAATTAAACAATTCCCCATCGTAAGTACACATTGATGGCCTAAGACACGAAATGTGTGGTTTGTGTGAGAAAACGAACAGTATTTATATCGTTTTTACTAGGGCTGTACTCAACCAAAGAAAATCTTGGTCGACCGAAGTCCTGAAATTTTCGACTAAAAATCGACTAAAAATGACGTTAGAAAAAAAAACGTTAAATTAATTAGATGTGCACTGTGCGCAGTACTTGGTAGCCTTGTTGTCCGCCTAAATGAATTATAAATAAACAAACAACTAGTAGGCTATTTGCAGTATATTAAATCGTTTTTGACCTAATTATTTTGCACTGAAATGAGTCTGACACTTGAGTCTGTCAGCTCTGACAGCGCTGCACGTGCACCTGCGCAATATCATAGCTTATGATTTCCGAAAATAGTACTATGTTGTCAACTAGTGATATCATCACAAGAACTGTTGAGGAATATGCAACATAATTTAGACAATTATTTTTGTCATGTGTTATAATAATAAGTTATTATTAGTCAGACACTATCATTTCACCGTGCATGTCCTCGCACCGAGCGAGGCTGATGAGCTTAACGTTAGCTTCGCAGCTGAGACACGAATAGACTATTAACTTAAAGCTTTTACTCTTAATAAACACAAAAGGCACGTCCACTTTAATAAAAAAAGAATATTTGTTCATAGCTTACTCAAAACAGACCGGGCAAGTTAACGCAGACAAGTGAGCTTACCACTTTTACAGTAGATGATATGTCATGTTTGTCGTCAAGCTGTGGAAAACTGTTGCTTGCAAACTTTGCATTCGACCTTTTTCCTGTTATCAATTTTAACAAAATGCTGCCACACTGTCGATTTCTTTGTTGTTGACATGTTAGAAGAGGACTGACTATTAAACGCTCTCACAATTAAATAAATAATATTCAGCATCAAACCTTCTACGCTCGACGCTCTCTCTTGGGTTGGACTAATCCAAAAAAGGTGAAAACAAGGGGGGTGTTTTGAAGACAGACTGTTACAGTGAAACAAGGGTATTCTGAAAACACCCCCATTAGCAGTTAGTGCTTTCCACCTGATGAAATGAGCGCGCCTCAGCGCCTCAAAACTGATGAAATAAACGCGGCAGAAAATCGACCAATCAGAATTTTGGTCGAACCAGAACGTATCGACCAACTAATCGACTAATCGACTAGGACAGTACAGCCCTAGTTTTTACCTCTTGTACACAACCACATCCAAGTGATCTGAGGGCGCGCGCGCTTCCGGCGCTTTCTTCTTCTTGTTTTTTTTTTTTACGGCGGATCGCAAACAAATATGTGCATTACCGCCACCTATCTCAGAAATGGACCATTGACACTTTCCTATACTTCTTTAACCTATCAACCGACATAAATTCCCCTTATTTACCCGCATAGAGGCTTAATAGAATTTCATCCCTTTAAGAGTTTTATAGTAGGCTACATCTATGCCAATGGCAGTTTGAACTCTTTCAAATGGCACATATCCGCCAAGAAATGTAAGGATCATTTTACAGCTGATTGGTAGAAGATTTATTATTGCATTCCAAAACTGTACTAGTAAAACTTTGTTCTAAGAAAACCCTCTCTTTTCAACTCTGATGCTGATCAGGGGTGCGTTTCCCGTACAACGACGTAACTCGCTGGTTCACTACCATAGTACGATGCATTGTTGAAGAAATCAACTAGCCAGTCACGACTGTTTCCCGGAACCGTATTGTCGCAAATTGGTCGTTCAACCATGTTGGTTAATGATGTCACGCAGGTGGTGGAGTAATAAATTTCTTTAATGAATCTGTTTGAGATCGAATTAATGCTAGATGTTTTGCTCTAAATTACGAACATGGCATCTGAGGTCTATTTCTCATTTTTCTCGGTTATTTTGCTTTATTTACAGATTCAATCGCTCGTTCTTACATGGTAGAGCATCTTCGCACATGTGCACTCTTCAAAAACAGTGCTTTAAATCTCTTGACAAACTAAAAGACGTAAATGACATTTGTATGTATTCTATATAAAAGATAGAGATTGTAATGAATTGCTTATTTTGCTTAAGACAAGGATTTATTAAGTCCATATGTCATGCAAACAAGAAACTATGCTTCTAACCACAGGTCAAAAGCTGTCATTCCAACCACACAAATTTGCGATGCTGTTTGTGAATGTTCGTTGGAACGATGGTTTCGGGAAACGCCAACTCGTTAAACTATGCTGATAATGACGGAACTTGCGACCATAGTTGGCTAACGATGCTTTTGGGAAACGCACCCCAGACAGACAAGGGCAAGTGAGTCATTTTCATCTGCACAAACTGCAGCAACTCCTGACCTGCCACTCTTTCTGCAGGTTGCCCACTGCTGACAGACAATGTGCAGCAATCACCTTTCAATAACCACAATTAAAAGGGCATTGTACTTTAACAATGGCTTGAATAATTTATTCTAATTAGTTCACCTTATTAGCCTGCACCTTATAAAGAGCATTGCTTGTGATGACATGCAGATGATTCAAGCGCATAAATCCACCGAGCTAAATGTAAACCTCCTAATAGTTAAAGTTTGACAACCCTCATGTTGTACAAGATAACTCAAATTCCGCCAATATGGCACATAATTGTATTTGATTGTAGCGTAATTAACTTTGCTTACATAAAACTGCTGCTAATTTAGAATAATTGCCTGTAATAGTGAAATGAATCAGTGTTAGGTTACTTAACACTTTTGGAACACATACTACAAATAAAATTCCAATGCTAAACACTCGTCCTAACCAGGTGTGTCTTGTTAAAGCGAGTTTCTATCCTAATCAGACATATTTTGTTGATCATTTTTCTACACTGGTCCATAAGCAGTCACAGCCAAGCAGAAGATATTTAAAAAGTTTCTTCGCACAGCAGTTTGGTGTTCAGTGTGGACAGGCAAGCTTGTCGCTGGATCAGCATGTGTCAGCAGGGAAATCACATGCTTGATTTGTATGCATTCATTTTGATGACAACGTGCAGTACAGTATTAAATATGCATTCACCATATGTCTGAATATCGATATTATAAATGTGCACTTGAGCTGTGCTTCTTTCTAGAAAATGAGGTGAGCGCCTTCAAGATTTAATGGAGGCAAAAAGTCTTGTGCTGTCTCAATGGAAAAATATCCCATGAGCTGTGCAGCAGATTGCATAGCAAGGTGCCTTTATTTCACGGTCAAAGGAAAACCCGGTAATTATACTGAGAGGGAGTAATTATAAAGGCTCCAGCACTATTTCCTGCTGCTTTCACTTTGGTAGTTAATACTGAGACACCTCCATTTGTCACGTTCGTGGAGATAATCTTTTATGCAGAAATCCAAAACTTGCCTGAGATCCAAGGGGAAGTTGTTGTCAATACGATAGCAATAGTTTTCAATACAGCAATTACATTATGTGTGTGGTTTAACTTTTAGTGTACTTAATATAAGAATAGTTCACTCAAAAATAATTTACTCACCATCATATTTTTTTCAAACTCATATGACTTCATTTCTGCTGTGGAATACAAAAGAAGACATTTACATGTATTCATTTAGCAGATGCTTTTTAGCATTTAACAGTGTGTAAATGAAGAGCTCCTCTGAGCGTCTCATAGAGGTTTGTTGTATAAACTTTGCTAATGAGCATCCTCTTCAGACCAGACATATTAATACTTTAGTCTTGTCTCTCAGCACACAGCAGTGTTGATGAATACACATCTTCCATTATCCCCCCCTCCTTCGAAGATCAGTTCAGGTTTTATGAGATGAGTTGCTTTAATATCCAACATCTCTACACATTTCATCATAAAATGTGATTTTGGGGTGTAAAGGTAAGCCAAGCTGCCACTCAGTAATCCTGCTCTGGCTTCTCTGAAACCACTGCAAAGGCTTCCCTGTGGGAAATGTACCATCATATCTGCATAAAACATGAGAACAGCTTAGAAAGCAACACCCTTGGCAGATGGAATCAGGGCTTAGGGTTGATTCAGGTTAAACAAAAATTTACCTGAATCCATGTTACACTTTGTGGTTACTGTATTTTGCATGCCTGGGATTATGTGATTTAATGTAAATAATTAAAGATTATACAACAGTTTGTTCCGATCCATTAATTTAATATACAGTCCAACTGCGCTGGGACTTTTTACTGTTTGTGTCACTCTGCTTTTCTGTATTTGTGCCTTCCAGGCAGATTGTCAGTATGTGCATCTGTGCAATAGTTTTCAGTGACTCTTTCTGCAAGTTAAATCGATTTGCCAGTTGGTAGTAGATGACTGTCATTAGTGAGTCAATAATGTATTCACGCAACAAACTTTTGAAATGTGTTCATTCAATAAGGAATAGAACAAGTGCCCATCTTTATGAATAAATAATGAATCGTACTTATCATATTTGTTAAAAATGCTAATTCATTGAGAAGCGTAATTGAATCATTCATTTAATAACCCATTCAATCATTCATAATTTGTTGAAAAACACTGATTCTTTCAGTAACGAAACAAGTGACGTGTTTATGAATGAGTCATTGAATCGTTCACCTAATCAATTTGTCCAACAAAACGCGGATTCATTAAGAAACTAACAAGTGACAATCAAGTGAGTCATTGAGAAACAAGTGATGAATGAGTCATTGAATCTTTCACTTAATAAGCCAAGAAATCATTCTCTTAATAAATTATTAAGTGAATGATTGCAGTCTGCGTTCATTTAAGTAAGTTATGAACCCTATGATTCATTCAGAAATGAAATAAGTGACTGTCTTCACGAATAAGTAATTGAATCAATCACCTAAACAATTCTTCAACAACGCGCAACAGTTCTGTTGTGACTTTGTACGGAACTTTTTTTTTTTTGGTGGAGCAAAACTACATAAAGTAAACTGTAAGTTACTCAATAGTAACTTCTTGTTTATTGAATTGCTGTATAAAAGCAAAACCACACTCCTGATTCTAGTGTAAATGTGCACAGATGGAATGACACAAACAGTTTGTTAAATTAAATTAAATTACAAGACTAGAACTGATTTATAACTGTCATTAGAATACAGTAACTGCACTAAGACTGTGTAGTTATGGCCTCCCAAGGGTGGTTATTTGTTATGGATGTCATGTTGTAAATGTACCCATAGATGAGACACTCTGTGCTTCTGGCCTCTGGGTGATGGATGTTGTGAGTCGCCTTTGTTAATGGCGACAAGTCCTCAGCTAGATGAATCATGGCCCGCAGTGATAGTTTGCTTTTATAATTCCGGTCCACACTGCCACATAAGGTGGATGAGGCAATCATCATTCTCTGGAGGATTCAGTATGGCAGTCTCCAGAAAGCATATGCATACATAAACACACTGCATAATTTTGTTTGTGTGCATGTGGCTTTTAAATGAAGGCACCTATTTCAGTGACACATTTGCTGACTAGTCAGGCATAACAGTGATTCACCGGCCTTGATCTCTTTCAGATTGCCTCGCTGATGGATAGACCATTGTTTACTTTGACCTTGAAACAAAATCAGAATCACTGATGGTGAGAGACCAATTTTTACCAATAAACAAAAACAAAATAGACTAAAAAAAGTAGAGAAATTTGCATAAAAAAAAAAAATGTTGCTTCCCATATAATTGTTCCAGTTAAAGTTAGGCTAACTCAAAAATTTGCATTTCAAACCCGTATGACTTTCTTTATTCTGTGGATCAAAAAAACACACAGAACCTGATGACGCAATTAGTGAGACAGCAACAAACCGAAACTCCGAACGAGTCTTCTTGCATGTGTCCGTTTTGACTGCCGTACAGTAGAACATGAATGACAATTGAGATCCTACATTGTGACATGGCTGACAGCAGGGATCATGTTCGTACAGTCTGACAAGCAACAGTCGTAAAGGACTATTAGAAACCATACAGTGTGCAGCCAGTGTAAGACATGAGTAATCAATAATCAGGGATTTATTTTAATTATTTAAACATAGGCTATGTTCCTGTATGTATTTGTCATAAGGCCCTGGCGAGTTGTCTGTAAGGTGTCTCAATAAAGCTGAGGAGATTGTCTGACTCTGTAAATGCCATCAGTGAACACTCATGAAATAAACTTCAAAGGGGCCGTGCTTCTTTGACACTGAAAGGGCAGGAAAGGAGAAGGGGACACACTCAGTCTTTCAGCTTTGGCTTTGTCCTTTGGCATCTCTTTGAAGCTTCAGTTTGTGGTTCATCATTATTAGATTCCATCCTACTTGAGATTCAAATCATTGAAGGTCACTTTCACTGATGGTTTCCTGTTCATATTGAATGGTAATGTGTTTACTTTACTTCCGAAATGTGACATATTTCAATATTAAAACAGGATGTTCAATAATATAAGCCGGGACTTATAAATCTGTCAGAAATTGATTGGATCGTTAAACATGGTAGTTGAAAAGTAAGAGGGCTGGTGAATTGTCTTCTCCCTTAAGTAATTTGCATTGGGGACTGAAGGTAGATCTTCAGTGTTCATTTTGCGCTCGCTTACCTTCAAAGAATCCATTTTTCAATATTATGTAAAACTATACAGCAAGAAATACAAAAGTGGAGTATTATGGCTCAATATCGCACTTGGCTGAGTGGATGGGCTCGCAGGGCATCTCTGCGGCATCATATTTGACGGGGGCGTGATCCGTTCCTCATAATTACACCTCCTACTTCAGCATCTGCTGAAGGGAGAAGAGAGAGGGAGTTCCTCCGAGTCATTCTTCATGATTAATGCAGGTGTGCCTGAGAGGCCTTTTGCGAACGACCGGAGAATAATTACTGCAAAGTATAAAGACGTGAGCATGCCTCCGCTCTCTCCCGTCTTTTAACACCCTCCAAGATACACCAGCCGCCAAAGAGCTATTCGACTAGAGAAGGCCATGTAGAGGATCTATCATTTGGGCTGCCTGATTCTCTGTAGCAAGAGAAGGTGGAAGTAAAGGGGAATTTGTGGATCTATAATTGGAGCAATTTCAAAGCTGAATCACACCCAAAAGGCTTGGGTTGAAAAAACGGGAGCCTCTGTTGGATCCTGGTAAAGAGAATGTACCTCATTCTCCTGGAACTTGTCTGACTTGCCTGGATATGTGTGCCAACTATGCCATCTATCAGCATGTGTTTTGGAGCCCGCTGTGTGTCGATTATTATAGCGTAAAGTAGATTTAAAAATTTTCTGAAGACATTAGCTGCACCCGAATTCAAAGGCTGCATCCTTCGAAGGCAGATTGTCTCACAGCAGCACGACGAAGGCTCTCCCAGTTCGAAGGTTCCTTCGAATGCTGCCTACAAATGTAGAACGGGCAATGAAGGATACAACAGATGGATCCTTCGCGGCCTAGCCTACCCCAGAATTCATTGCACGCTGGAGACGACTGGATTATTTTTTTTTAGAGAGAGAAATTGCCGCATTACACTTTCACGTAAATGCAAGTGTTGGGTTTCAACTTAAATATCTACGATACAAATGAAAAAATAAAAAATAAATATGTAAAGAGGTTCAAATGATGACTTACTAAGATGCGATTTTATATAGATTATATATAAATCTATATAAATCTCAGTAATGGACCACAGTGAACATATTTAGAAAGGTTGTGAACCCTGTTTTGCCGTTGCTTTTTCTTTTCTTTTTTCTTGTACTTCTTTTTTTGGTTTTAGCTGTAGTTTTACTTTCATTTTGTCATTTTCATTTAGTTTAGTTTTCACTCTGTTGACTGTTAGTATTAGTTTTTTATAGTTTCAGTTTTTATTTCAGTTTTAGTATTCTTGTGCTGCTTAGTTATTGCGTTCAGTGATATCATTTAAATATTTTTATTGAATAACTTTAATTTTTAAAATGTATTCATTATTCGTTTTTAACTTTGCAAGAAGTTTTGACGTTAATCCAGTAACTAACAATAAGAAATATATTTGTACAGCATTTTTTAATCTTTCACGGCCATGTTAGTTCACAGTGCATTAACTGCATAATATTCTTAATCAAAAGCTCAAATAAATGTTTATTTTCTTTAGATAGTTTTGTAGTCATTAAATGTATTTTAGTTTGGTTAAATATTTTCAAATGAATTCGTTTTTTTATTTCAGATAACAAAAGTGTTTTTATTTAGGTTTCATTTTAGTTTTTGATAACCTGATTCTAAATTATATATATAACAGAGAAAATTAATAGAAAAACCTTTTTCTAAACATTTTTCCTCTCCATTATGTTGGATATAGTGCAGCTTTGTTGATTAGATTTAATCATGATGTAAGTCTCTCAATGGTTTAGAGCCTTTGGCCATCTGTTTCTTAGTATTTTGACAGAACGGTCATATTTTGTGCTGACGCCATATGTTGTCTTCTGCAGAAAGGTCAGCGGCTGTAAAGCTCAGAAGCGGTGAGAATGAGTGGTATGCAGAGGTCTTTTACACTCCTCTGGTCCGAAGCTCCTCACGCACTCATGAGCTCCAGAGGTGATTCACAGGTCACACTTTAGCTGAGCCAAACTCTCACTGAGAGCAAGGGGGAAAAAAGTTGTCAAAAATTTGTTTGCGATCAAACAAAAATCCGCAGACCCCCTGTTGAGCAACATGTTACTTGCTATTTTCCATGAAACGTAATGATATAACATAATTAGTTGTTTTTTAAATAGGACAACACAATAATGCAGTATTTTTCCAGAGATATGGTGTGCTCTTTGAATTGCAAAGATTTGAATTCTGCCCTGGCTGCTTTTCCGCTGATGTTTGAGCTTCTCGTCTTCCATGTGCAGCTCCAAGTCAGTGATAGTTTACCTTAAAGCAGCAGAAGCCAAAATAGAATCTGGTTCAGGCAGAATGTACAATGTTAACACTAACTCCCAGGGTGTACAGTGGTCACACTGGAATCAAATCCTTTGTCATTCTTGCTGAGAGAGTTGTTCCCTTTTGCACGGATCGGTGCTGAATAACAACAGCGGCTCGGCTGCATAGTAGCTGCCACTTCACTCCTGCCTCACACACACACCGGTACAATCTAGTGAAGGCAAGCTTCAAGTGAATGGTCCTTGGCAGAACTTGAAAGACATGTTTCAGACCATCTGGACAGGTGATGAAATGTGTGCTTCTTTTCATGAGCAGTGGAACATGCCAGTCTTCTGATCATGGTTTTTAGCAGTTTTTCATACAAGGCTTGAGAGAGTGATTTTATATTCAATCGCATCTTACTCTCAAACTGTGTACTTTCTTTCTTTCTTTCTTTTTATTTTGAACAACAAAAAAAGATACAAATAAAAATATGAAAATACAATAAGGATCTTGCAACACACCGAAAGAAAAAAAAATATCTATAAAGTATTATAACAATAATTACAATATGTTTGAAAAGGAGCGGGATGAAGCAGAAGCTTATTAAGAGTACAATAGTGTTAAAATATAAAAATAATTATGTTCTATTGTTACTTTTTTATGGACAGTAATGTGTTAAAGTTTGCATGAAATAAGTTTCTTCCCTATTGCGACGTATATCCGAGTGGAACAGCTTCTCAACCAAGAAAAAATGTAGAACGGGACTTGAATTTGTCCATCGAGAGGAGAGGAGAGGAGAGGAGAGGAGAGGAGAGGAGAGGAGTGGAGAAGAGAAGCCGCTGCAAGCAGGAGGGGAAGTTATTTTGATTAAAGATTACGAGGGCACATGAATTTTTAAAAGAATGTAATGATGCACATGGATAAATCATTTATAATAAATGCAATATTCCATAAAAAGATCATGGTGACTTTTGTGTTACTGTTTTGTGTGGCTTGCAGGGTATTTGTACATTGGAAGTATGATATTTATTTATTTATTTTTGATGTAAATGAAAAATGACACTCATTTTATGTATTTATTTATTTATTTTGTGCCAAAAATTCATTACTTGTAAAAAAGTAATTGATTATATGAGGCCCAACTCTGCTCTCAAATATTCACTGTAACTTCCACACAAAAAAAGCTTTTAGGGACTATTAAAAATCTGTGCCTGATTGCCTTCTTTAAACCAGCTCTCCTCTATAAAATTTTAATGAGGGCTGTACTTGGAAAGAGTCGATTTGCCTTGGTAAGAAGGCTTTCCTTTTGATAATTCGCTAGGCCATTATAGAGTAGCACAGTCAGTGTAGCTATGTGCAGGAGAGGTGTGTGTGTGTGTGTGTGTTTGTTTGAGAAAAAGAGAAAGAGAGAGAAATGGAATGTTTGTGTGATGGCGAGTGATTTTCACCAGCTGCTGCTATAGTGCTTCATCCAATAAAATTAAGAAAGCAGCATACACTCACATAGACATGTTAACAACTTAAGGTTTAAAACAGTGTGCAGACTTCCTCTTGCTCGCTTTCTCGGTAATTGCGGTGTTTGTGTTTATGTATGTGAATATGTGTGGATGTTGTTCTTAAAGAAGCAATTAAATTTTCCTTGGTTTTGCCAAGAAGGCTCTGTAATTCATCCAAGATAATTTGATCAGTAAAGTTAATCATTTCTGTGTTTATGTGAATAAATAATAGGTCCCAATGACTAATAATTCTGTACAAGTGTTCTTATGTAGTCAAACTTTTTTTTTTTTAAATAACAGGTGTTTATAACAGGTGTTTTGTTTATAAATTGTTATATTTTTTTATGTTTTTTGTACGTATATTTGTGTATACAGTACAGGCCAAAAGTTTGGACACATTACTATTTTTAATGTTTTTGAAAGAAGTTTCTTCTGCTCATCAAGCCTGCATTTATTTGATCAAAAATACAGAAAAAAAATGTAATATTGTGATATATTATTACAATTTAAAATAATTGGTTTTCAATGTATTATACTTTAAATTATCATTTATTTCGGTGATGCAAAGCTGAATTTTCAGGATCATTACTCCAGTCTATCAAATGATCCTTTAGAAATCATTCTAATATGATGATTCATTATCAAAGTTGGAAACAGGTCTGCTGCTTAATATTTTTTCATAACCTGTGATACTTTTTTAGGATACTTTGATGAATAAAAAAAAGAAAAAGAAAAAAGAAAAGAAAAAGAAAGAAGCAAATGTTTTCAAGATAGAAATCTTTTATAACAACAATATACACTACTGGTCAGTAATTTGGGGTCAGTAATTTTTTTCTTTATTTTTTTTTAATAAATCAATAATTTTATTCAGCAAGGATGTGTTAAATTGATAAAAAGTGATAATAAAGAAGATTTATATTAAAAAAAATTTTTTTTATTTTGAATAAATGCAGTTCGTTTTAACCTTTTATTCATCAAATATATTAGGCAGCAGAACTGTTTCCAACACTCATAATAAATCAGAACATTAGAATAATTTCTAAAGGATCATGTGATTGACTGGATGTCACATGTGACACTGAAGACTGGAGTAATGATCCTGAAAATTCAGCTTTGCATCACCGAAATAAATGATAATTTAAAGTATTATAAATTGAAAACCAATTATTTAAAATTGTAATAATATATCACAATATTACATTTTTTTCTGTATTTTTGATCAAATAAATGCAGGCTTGATGAGCAGAAGAAACTTCTTTCAAAAACATTAAAAATAGTAATGTGTCCAAACTTTTGGCCTGTACTGTATGTGTTGTGTGTGTATGTATATTCAATTATTTAAGTTATATTAAATTGTTTATGTTATTTTTTGTTTTTTATATTCAATATATACAGTATATATATACAAAAATACTGTACATAAACATATTAGCTTAACACATTCCTTGTTTTTATGTCTACCAAGTGTATTGTTTTTGTTGTGTTCTAAATGTTAGTCTATTTTATAACTTATTGATCATTCATGATTTCTTTGTGAAAACGTTTGCACACAGTTGCACACCTTTTCAGGCACTTCTGGTCACTTTAAAAGTGTCTGGAAGTGAGTTTAGATACCCAAGAACTATATTTTCTGGCTCTTCTTTTCTTATTGGAATCAGTCTAAATTGTAGCTTTTGTCAGTTTAAGGTTTAATACACATATTTTGACATTTTGACAAGTTTCCTTACCATAAGATGAGTGATATCTCCTGTAACCCCTGCACCAGATTTGGGTGAGAAAGGGAAAAGGTTGTCATCCTGAAGCAGTCATTTCCTCCTTTAATGAATGTCTTCCTGTCAAATGTGCAACTGTCTGTCTTTTGTGCATGTGCTTATGTACAAGGCCTCTAGTTTTATGTCATAAACAGTGTAAAAGCTTTATTTGATGCGAAGCCGCAATCCTAAGGAAGTCTTTGTAAAAGGACATTCCCATACACTCAACCGCATGTCTTTACCGCCCCCTATAGGTGACCTGGTGTCTCGTGCCATGCATCAACTTCAGCCTCTGCACATCAAGAACCCCAGCAATGGAACGCCCGTACACGAGAACCGCACCGGCACCGTGCACTGGGAACCGGAAGCCCTCTACACGCTCTGCTACTTCATGCACTGTCCTCAGATGGAGTGGGAAAACCCTAATGTTGAACCCTCAAAGATTACCCTGCATACTGAGAGGTACATTGTGCATTAGCGCCATGTTTGTCACAATATTGGAGTTAATCAAGGCAGCACAGGATGTCATGTAGAGTTTATGTAGATACATAAATCCCAATCGAATATTTTATTTGTGGTGTTTGCTAATGCAAGCATCACTGCTATAATTACTGGGTAATTATAATTATTATAAGAGTATCATATTGCAGCCACCCAAAACACCCAAGCAACCGCATAAAACACCTCTGCAGTGTTATACAGCATCGAGTGACCTGGTACATGATGGTGGTACATGATTTTTTCCAGATGACTTTTAGGATTATTGACACAGTCGGGGCTCAGGGAAGGCAAGGAGAACGGGATTTACACTTCATCTTGAATTTCCAGATGCATTGATTTAGCACAATGAAGATACAGTAGAACGCTTTACTCCTGTTGGAGGAGAGCGTTAATGGATTGTTATGGAGTTAAGTTCAGCATCCGCTGCATCTTGATAAATCCATCAGGACCTCTCTTCCCTGGCTGCCCCACATCACTCAGATGTGATAAAAAGCCCCCTTCTAAGGACACTGTGGGACGCCCATGCAATGCTCGACAGAATCAGAAAGCTATCTGCTTCCCCAGAGAGGGTCTGCTCTATTTTATTCATTTCTTTCTTGGCCTCTCACAGAAGAATGAGAGAGTGGAGGAAGAAAGAGAGAGTGAAAGATAAGAGAATGACAGAAAAAATAAAATAGATTGTAGGTGAGGACAGGAATAATGAATAGAGATGGAAAAAGAAAACAAGAGATCAGAGCGAAGGAGCGTCTGGAGGTGTTCAGTGCTCTGGCTTTAGATTGCAGGCTTCAGTCCTGTGGACTTTTGTTGATGTGCTCAGTGACATTTCATCAACCTTTCAACATTCTGTAGAAGAATAATACACCAAGGGCACGAACACTCATATACACACTGTAATTATCACCCTGTTTTGTCCCACATACTGTACTGTATAATTTCCAACATGAAATACACTGAAAGATCTTGGAAATATACTTGCTGGAAACGTCTATCCTAGATCTTGAAGACAGTTAATTGAAATTTTAAACAAGGAATCGTTCTCAGTTTGCCTAAAGCTCTAGTGTCATTTGTACTGTAAAGTAAGTAAGGTTAAGATTAAGTGGTTATGTGGAGGTATTTTTATATTATTTTAGTTAATAGGAAATAATGTTTTGTTTATATATATATATAAATGTGGTATTATAAAAAAAATATAAAAATATATTATAACACCTTATATCTAACAATACATTTTATAAATCTAAAATGTAAATAAATTTATAATAAATTATATTTCTATGTAATAATTATATTTATATTAAATATAATAAACGTAATATTTGAATATATTATTATATTCAGTAAATGTTGTTTTTGTGTGTGAATACAGTTGTAATCAAATTTATTCAACCCACCCCCATTGCAAATCAGGTTTATTGGCAAAATCTACAGACTTTCAGCTGTTTGCAATGAACAAATCAAACAAAAGTCATTCAAATAGCTCAATGCAGCAAATGTTTCTGGTGGTTTCCCCAAATTCAACTGAAAATGCAACTTTTCATGACTTCTGCAGTCTCAAAATAATAGTCTTAATAGCTTCTTGACAAAAAAAATCTTATTTGAAACAGGAAGAGTTTATAAATATAAAATGCAAATATTATATATATATATATATATATATATATATATATATATATATATATATATATATTGCAACAATAAATTATATTGTATATTCATTCATGGAGTCTTTTTCATGGGGATTTTTAAAAAAATATTTATAAAAAATATTTATTTCAAAACAAAAAGTATGTATTTTTTTCTTAAATGTTTGATGTGATCTTTTTATTGTACTACTCCTTTAGATTAAAGTACCAAGCTTCCATAAATCAATGGAATATATCTCGGTAAAATATTTATGAAGACTTTGACATTTTTCAAGAGACCCTGAAGTGATTTTGATAAGAAAACTCCCTTCCTCTGGTTAAAGTGCGAAAAAAGAAAACAGTCTTATTTTCCATCTAGATGTGGCTACACTTTTAAACTCCAGACTGGAATGAGAACCACGTCCTTTTCCTACAAACATTTCTTCAAAGGGAGGGGAGCGGAGAAGCACATTATTCAGGCAGAAGAGAAACAGAGAAGGGTTTGCGGTTTGTTTTGGCAAAACTCGGATTCCTGGCAGGCTTTCTTGCGGTGGGTAGGTGTCCGGGGAGGAAGAGTTAGGATTGTGCAAAGCTAGCTGTTAGATGCAGGTCATAAGAAGCACAATTATATGAAGATAGATGGTTCATGGTGAAGCTTGATGGTTTCGTTCCCAATATTTCTACGGTCAAAATGCCTCCTTTTTATTTACGTCCAAGTGCGTGCAATAACAACTCTCAAATGTTTTCTCTAATTTGGAAACTATGATGATATGTTTTGTCCCACACATTGCATGCTTTTTAGCACAGAGGGGTGTGTGGAACAACTTTGACACAAAGACGAACAGATAATGTTGTGTGGGCGGACAAAAACGGTGAAGTCATTGCTTTTTCATACTTGAAAGCCATAAACTAAGTCCATTTCAACCAACTCTGTGCATTTCTCATATAGTCATGTTATATAGCTGTCGCCATTATTTAATGTTGATCCACAACAACCTGACAAGACTCTAAACTCAGTTAAACAGCAGTAAAATAATCTGAATATGCTCATCGGATTTCATGGTCATGATCATTATGACTCACTGCAGTTGAGTCAGCTTCCTCATGTCCCTCAAACTTTACCCTGTAAAGAATAGTTTTGAATATGTAAAAGTGGTGTTTGGCACATTGAGAAAGTGTAATGGAAGCACATTTGCAGCCTTTTAATTCTATTTTTTGAATTCAGATTCGTCTGTTGGAATGAGAGTGTATTTATGAGTCTCAAATTATCTTTTTCTGACTGAAAACTTGTCAGTTTGGTAACAGGACTTTCATATTCCGCCACACTAATTAGATGAAGCTTAGTGCTGGTAATTAGTAGAAACTGTAATCCCACCAGAGAGTTTATGATTACTTCTTTATAGGAAACAAACGTACGCTGACAGTCAAAGGTTTGGACGCACTGGACTGAATTTGTTTCTTATGATCTTTAAAACCTTTTGATCTGAATGTTTAATTCTTAAATACTAGGAATGAAGTTTGTTGACAACATAAATGATGAAATCAGTAAACTGCTTTTCTTATATCAAACATATCTTTCTTCTGCCCCTGCAGGCCGTTCCTGGTCCTGCCTCCACTGATGGAATGGATCCGGGTGGCCGTGGCGCACACAGAACACCGCCGAAGCTTCTCTGTGGACAGTGATGATGTACGTCAGGCAGCCCGACTGCTGTTACCCGGGGTGGACTGTGAGCCGCGGCAGCTGAAGTAGGTTTGGAAGGCAACGTCACTTCCATACATGCACAAACACATGGTCGGCATACACGTTATGCATGTAGAATGCCTTTATTAACAGTTAGTCATTCATTAAAGGACAGAAGGACACACAAACACATAGACGCACACACACACACACACACACACACACACACACACACACACACACACACACACACACACACACACACACACACACAATGTACTCATACTGCACAGAGTATTGTTAAATTCTTGTCTGGATTTAGTTTCCTAGTGACAGGACATGTGACATGGACATAGTTATTTTGAGGAGCACCTTAACAGATGCCGGTTAACTTGGCAACAGTCTTTTAAAGTGTGTGTGCGTGTGCGTGTGTGTGTGTATGTGTTGTCTTTCTTCTAGCCTAGAAGCCTAGTAACATTTTCTTGAAAAGAAAATGATGTTATATGAAAGAAATTAAAATATATTTTTATAAAATATTTTATAATCATTAGATTTTTTATATATAACAATATATATAATGTATTATATTATATATTCAATATGTATTATATATTATTTACATTATTTATATATATATATATATATATATATATATATATATATATATATATATTATGTAATGTAATATATAAATGTATATAAAATAAATAAGAATTATGAAAGAATATATAATAAAAACATACTTAATTACAAGCTGCTAGGCTGAATCTAATTAGTGTGGCAGAATATGAAAGAACTGTTGTATGTGTATAAAAAAAAGTAAATAAACACTTACCTTTTATTCAACAGAGCAGACGACTGCTTCTGTACCACAAGGAAACTGGACGCTGCATCCACAGAAGCAAAATTCCTGCAGGACCTGGGCTTCCGGATGCTCAACTGTGGACGAACTGACCTGGTCAAGCAAGCAGTCAATCTGCTCGGGCCAGATGGCATTAACAGTATGAGTGAACAGGTGGGCACTGATATATTCACACACACACCACACATTTTGTAGCATTCATGTACTATTCAGGCCTGAATATTGTATATACTAGATTATAGATTTGAACCTTTATATCTAATAATAATATAATTAACAGGAGATAATATGACCTTGAAAGTGGCATTAAATTGCAATGATATTCACTGAAAAAATAGTCAACTTTAAAGGGCATTTGCAACCCATTTTACTTCAGTAATGTGACATACATTCTAAATGTCATTGCATTTGATACAGAAAAAATAAATGTGCATTTCTTTCTGAACTAACAATAAAAAGAGGCTTGGTGACACTAAAAATAAAGTCTTTTTGAAAGTGGAGCAAGTTAAAGGGGTTCTTCACTGCTGGCAAAATGGGCTTTCAACAAAACTTTGCTGTCTAAAATTGGTGCTACCTGACTAGAGAAAAAAGAATGTTGTCTTCCCTTTTGCCAAATAGGTATATAATGCCGGTCAATACCGCCTTGCTTGAGTAGGAAATACTTCTTAGAAAACTTTTAGTCATAATTGTGTCGACAAAGCTGTCAAAAGTTCGTCGGATGACGCATTTTGCTGACAAATAATCATGAATTGAAATGATGTGCACTGTTGAATTGTGCAAACTAAGATAAAGAGCATGTATTTTGATTACAGGATTTGGCTCTCCTTATCCATCCTACAGTTTCTTGTAAATTCTGTTGGCACAGACCCTTTTGTTTATACTGTAACACATTTTATAGTGACTATGAATGCAATTAATTACAACACCAACAACATAATAACAGAGTATATTTATGAGCAGCTCCACAAAATAATTACGTCATTAAATAATCACACATCCTTTAGTATTAATCAGAACTTGCACTGTAATTACCCCGTAATGTAAATGCTCATGTAAACTGTGACTTTCCCCACATCTGCCTTCCATAGTTTTCCCTGTATAGCATCTGCCTCATACCATTAAATATTTGAGAATCAATGACATTTCTGCAGCATGTGTCATTGTAGATGAAAAATGGCCTAGTAGGTTTCTTATAATATTATGTGAAGAAAGATGACCCACATAGACATTTAGAGGCGAAGGAAACAAATAAGATGTTACATGACCTTTAAATAAGGAAAAACGCTTTTAATCTGACTGATCTGTGTAGGAAGCATCTATCATGATAGTAGTCATGACACTCGGTATTATGAATCAAATAGTGTCATCCGTATATCTTATGATTGCGTGTTATTGTCACGGTCTGTCTTGAAAACAGCAGCCAGTTTATGCAAAGAATGACGGCGACATGCCGGTGCTGACAGAGTGGATTAAACTAACATGTAAAATTGAAGCGACATGTGAAGGCAAAATGTGATGTGATGACAGAGAGAAATGTTGTCGAGTCCAGCTGGGAATCATTGAGAGTTGCTCCATCTTACTTTGGAAGAGTTGCTCTGAAATCACGCTGGCAAATATGGGACTCGTTATTTCAAAAAAAGCCTTGAGGGAAAATACGATTCAACTGACAAATGAATCTCCTTCTTCATGGTGAAAACTGTTTGTAGAACGCACACTCTCGAGTTAGTAATGGAATAAAGTGTTTACAGTTAACATCAAGCAGAATGCCTAAAACCCCTTTACCCGTGTAAAGAGCCAAATTTATTAGGAATAAATTAACTGAAATCACTGTGAAATTGAGTGCACTAAAGACTTGACCATATCTCTTTTTACAGAGACCCAGAATAAATTTAGATAGATTTGTCACCATTATATAAATGCATAAACAGTTTTCGGTAACACTTTACAATAAGGTTTCATTAGTTAAAATTAGTAACTGCATTAGTTAACGTTAACAATGAAAAATACCTTTAAAGAAATGTATTGATCTTTGTTTGTTCAATTCAACATTTACGAAAACATTATTAAAATGTACATATACATACATACATACATACATACACATGCATACATATACATACATACATACATACATACATATATATATATATATATATATATATATATACATATACATATACATACATATACATATATATATCAAAACATGACTATGAAAGGTGAGAGGGTATTAATGGTGTATTTTCTTTCAAAGACTGTTTAAAAACATAGCTAATTATTTGGCTTCATGTGCCTTCATGCACTGATGCTTATATGTGTGTGTTTCCCTAAAGCAGTGCAAGATTTGATGGTGAGAATGAATTGTTTTCTGTTTAAAGTGCTTTAATTGAGCATCATCCATAAAGATTACTGTTCCACTCAGTTCATTTAAATGGACACTTTAAGCCCTTAAGACAATGTTATTTTCAGAGACTTTTTTGCTAAATAACCCTTAACTAGTGCCGCAGTAACTTGTGCTGTAGGCTGTACAGCGATGGGCTCGGACTATGGCATGTTTACTGCAGGTGTTCAGTGTTTTTTATGTGTTGCTCAGGGCATGACCCCTCTCATGTACGCGTGCGTCCGTGGGGACGAGGCCATGGTGCAAATGCTGCTGGACGCTGGGGCAGACATTAACAGTGAGGTCAGTATTTTTTGGTTGGACAATTATGAAGTGTCTTATGAAGTGTTTTCCTCTGTCTCTATTAAACTAACTATCCTATCTCTATGAAATTAATCAACTATTCTCTCTGTCCTCTTCCCGATGTTGTTTGCATGTACTTAAAAAGTGGTCGTGTCTACTTAGGTTCTCATTGATCTCGTCGATATTTATTTCGATTAGAAGCAAATGAGATATGCTAAAGATTTCCAGCAAAATGGACATATTTGTAAAATACATTTGACACAAATGTATTTTTAACACTATTAACTATATATTTTTAAAAAATACAATGATTGCCTAAAGTAGATATACTGATTGTGAAGCATTCAGGTTGAAAACATGAAACATGATTATAAAAGTGGATTAAAACTGATTCAGTTGGCTAGCTTGCATAAAACAGCATTGACTCAATGTCATTCTAATCTAAGGGTCATTAATTGATATTAAAAGGAACATGTTTCACGTATTTGCCTTTCATGTATTAGTTCTGAAACCGGTGAAGAACGGGTACAGGTCATATTTTACCACACAAAAATGTTTTTGTTTTTTTGCATTGTGACGTTACTTTTATGACAGTTAAACATGTTTTCTAATTAGCATAATATGTCTGGATGAGAAGTCTCACTATTTTTGATGATTTGAATGATTGTAATTTAGTGATTTTCTTATAATAATAAAATCAGTATATATTAAAGGCAGTATAACAAATAGTACCACAATGAATAAATACTTTGCATCTTAAGTAGATTATTTCATAGTAGTATTTCACATACATGACGTTTTAGATAAAATGTCAATTGTTTTGGGCTGAAATTTGACCTTATGTTCTTGACCATTTTCATGAAAGTCAGTCCTGTGTACATGTATGTCGATGTGATATTGTGCTCTTTTACCTCATGTCGTCTTCATTTGACCCTTAAAGGACATTTTTAAATGGAGTTGTTGACTTGGGCACAAAGCACCAAATGCATAAACAGTGATCTTAAGTTGTTTTACAAATTGCTTCAAACTCAAGGAGAGTATTAGCAGGTGGGCAGATGTGCAGTTATTTGCCTACCTTATGTCCTAATGTTCCTAGGCGATTTTGCACAAACAAGTGTTAACCTTAATCCCACCCTGAACAATCAGTTCCAAAAGGTCATGTTTGCCTAGACAAGAACAGATGCCTGCATAATTTACCATTGACTACAGGGCTCAGTTCAGGATGCATTACAGCTGTAAGCATTAAAACCAGACAAGCCTTCTTTTTTGGTGCTTTGTACATGAGTCACTGCTCACTTACACTTCTAGCGTTTGAACTCGCTGCCAATTATTCTCCCTGCAGTCTTTATGTTACCGCTATGAAAACCGTGAACTAGATCCTAACCGTCTTCAAACCGTGGTCAGGATTTTGAGTAAAGCGAAGAGGGCGTATAGGGGTTGTCCAAAGGAAAGCAGATGCAAGTAAACTCTAGTTTGTGGGCTGGATGGAAGAAGGGGTTTGGAGAACAAAACAAGCACTTGCTCTTTCTTCCTCTATTCGCTTGAATTAACAAAACAGCCAGACGGCGGAAGAACTTTCCAACTTTCCGCTTACTCATTCACTCTTTCCTTCCCCTTTTTTCTTTCTCGTACTCCTGCAATTCCGCAATTGGAGCACAGTGTTCTGGTATATAATGGCTGAATTTTTCTCTCCCTGAACTTCACCTATATGATTCCCAGGTGCCCAGCTCACTACACAAGCACCCCTCAGTTTATCCTGACACCAGGCAGGGGACTCCACTCACATTCGCCGTGTTACACGGACACGTCCCTGTCGTGCAGGTAGTGGCGGTGTGAATGATTTGATGCCTTCCACCTTTGTACTTTCCTTGATTATTATTATGATGCCGCCATCATAATAATAATGGCACAAATGAAAAAATGTGATGTTAGACTCTTGTGGGCTGGATGGTGCTGCCCCAGTTCAGAGGAGCTTGGATGAGGATGTCGATTGGTAGTAGGAATAGGCCATATGTGCCAAGGAAGAAAGAGGAACGCTTTGAAAATAGAGGCCAGTTTATTGACTGTGCACTCTACTTTTCCCCCCAAAAGTGGAAAAAAGTCTTAGTTTCACTGTAAATACTCTATAAGTGTTGAATCCGATGTCCTACCAAGACACGTATTTAGCTCTTCCAGGAAAATGGAAAGACAAAGGGGATATTTCCTGGGATATTTCTCAATCTCCCAGAAGCACACATCCATAGTAGGAGATATTATCAGTGAAATCCTTTTTATTTCATTCAGTATAAATAATTTCCCATTTTCTTTGACAAACAGACCAAAAATCGTCCACCTAAAGCATCAAGAGTGAAAGAAATTATGATCAGATTACCATAAAGATGTTTATTAGCTGCAGGTGGCCTATGTGATGAAAAGAGCAGGCTAATTTAATGCAATTACAGGACTTTTATTTACCGGTATCTTGGTGATATTAAAGTTAAATCCTCTAAAATCTGTTTTATAATGATTGTTCTTCTCATCTTATTGAGCAGCTTCTACTGGATGCCAGAGCTAACGCAGAGGGAGCGGTTCAAGAAGGCACAGAGAATTACACTGAGACGCCACTTCAATTGGCGTCTGCGGCAGGTACCACAAAATACTGAAGCCATACAAAAACTTTTACAGTATGAATTTATGTATTATTAAATTGCAAAATATAAAACCAAGTGGCATCTGCAAACATGAAGCAATTACTGGCCAAAGACAATTACTGATGTCAAGGTTATATTTATTGGATGTATGAAGTAGTTTCCCTCAAGTTCACACAGTCCAACAATATATCTGCTTTTTTATCCTTTACATTTTTTTTTATTTTTATATTTTGCTAAGTTTTCTATCTTTAAAATAAATGCCACTTGATTTGATATTTATGGTTTGATATCTAATACAGTGACATTATGCTGTGGCTTAAGTGTCCAAATACTTTTTATGGCCACAGTAAATTATCTTTATGACATGCAGTGTCATATATATATATTACCTTTAGCTGTTACAGTACTTTATACCTTATCTACCTCTAAAGGAAGAATATTAGTACCTTAAAGAGATAATTTACCCTCATTTTGTCATCATTTACTTACTCTTATGTCATTCCAAAGCTGTATGACTTACTTTCTTCTGTGACACAGGTAGATATTTTAAAGAATATTTCAACTGTTTTTGTCTATACAATGAAAGTCAATGGGACATTGGATTTAGCTGACTTTTATTGTATTTACAAAAAAACAAAACACTTTGACTTTTTATAGAATATCTTCCAAGTATTTAAGGTAGTAATGTGCACAATTTAGGGGTAGATGAGGTATTTTTGAGAGTGCTGCCTTAGTGGCATTTAGATTATGGCGCCTCCATGTGAGTGAAATCTTTGACAGCATACAGAGTAAATACGTTTTAGATGATTTTTCACTCTACATCCAGGACCCATTTTTTAAATGGTTACATTCTGTTCCTTTTGTGCCTCTAATTTCAACCAAATGGTCTCTGCTGACTGTTATCTGACAAACTGAAGACATTATACTTTTGTGCCCCAGACTGGTTCCAGAACCATAATAGTATTATTCAGAGACTGATGGGGCTGCATCGCTCTCAGGAGCTCTTTGCAAACTTGCTAATGAGCCTTAGCAACAGCAGCTTTTTTTCCATTTAACATCCACAGTGTGAATGTGACAAGTCCACATGGTGGAATGATGTATTGAAACCAGTGCCAAATGAGATTTCATAATCTCAGCTGTGGCAGTCCTATGAATATGAATTGACCTGAGTGATATTCATTTACATTTGCCAAGTGTTTTCCAGCATAATGCTGAAAATTACCTGTCTGCCCCACTTAGCATACACACTCTTGAAGACTTGGGTAATTCAAGTTTGAGTCAGCTGGTAATGGGCACCTTCTCTGTGGGATAAAAAAGGATGGGGGTTCACAAAAATTGTATCATCTCATGCAGAAGAGGGGAATGAAGGAACACAAGCCAAACCGACTGAGACGAAATGTCTAGAAACAGGTTTAACCGTATGCCTGTGTTCCCTTGTGACCCCTCAGAAATGGCTGCGGATGGGATTGTTTGAGCCTCATCGGATCCAAAGCTCATCAGGCCTCACTGATTAC
The DNA here is from genome assembly GCF_949319135.1 of Squalius cephalus. Taxonomy (NCBI): domain Eukaryota; kingdom Metazoa; phylum Chordata; class Actinopteri; order Cypriniformes; family Leuciscidae; genus Squalius; species Squalius cephalus. The sequence goes on from NC_137125.1 coordinate 45,957,333, forward strand.
GCCCCATTTGCTGTATGCTGGGTCAATTACCCCCAGTGTTAACATTCGGGTTTTCCTTCTAATTTAGAAAAGCTTTCTCCTCATTAGTCCATGTGGATGTGCACAGGACAGCCTGCTAATTTACATTAGTAAATCAATCTGGGGACGACCTGCTAGACAATCTGATTGATAAATACTTTTCCTGAAGCTCAACTGCCAGTAAAATGTGTACCTTTTTATGACCTGTTCAAGGTCAAACCATGACAGATAAGAGATAAAGGACTTTCAATTTTAAATTCATAGCTTAACATGAATAAGGGAATTGTAGATGGAGGAGCCAATCAGGCCAAAATAAACAAAATCCGCGACTTAATCCATCCCCTTATTAAACTAAACAAAGAAAATAAATAACACAAAACTGGTCTAACTCAATGTCTTATGATAAAAGGAGGGGACTAAAATACAGTACTTGAGATTTTTTTCACACTCACAATTTAATGAATTAATTATTGAAATGATTATGATTGACTAAAATAACTGAGATTTTTTCACACTTTTTTTTTACATTTTTACACTATTAACATATGATTAACTAAAATAACTGAGATTTTTTCACACTTTATTTATTTATTTAATATTTTTGCACTTTACCAACACATAGCATATTTGCATAGTGTTTTATTTATGTTGTCATAAGAAACCGTCCACCTTTTAATACGGTCACAAGAAACACATTTGAGAGATATGCTACTAGTTGTAAACAGCAATGTGCCTCTGCTGACCTCAATAGTAGGTGTCTAAATGCGTTGCTTTGGATAAAAGCATCAGCCAAGTTAATGTAATATAAATGGTCTTCTTTTAACAGGCAACTTTGAGCTGGTCAGTCTGCTTTTGGAAAGGGGAGCAGACCCTTTGATTGGCACCACTTACCGTAATGGCATTTCCTCTGGTCCGCTGGGTGAAATGAACTCATACAGCCTGGCAGCAGCACATGGACACAGGTAAAGCACACCCAATGACTCAACAGCAAATGAAGTGTATAAAGTGACAGCACATTCACCACCAGCCCAACGGGGAACTGAACTTTCATTAGTTCATTGACACATTTGTCACACATATCATTATTTCTGTGTCCTTATACATCATTCTGACTGCAGAAACTTAATCTATCAGAACTGAACCCCTGATGTGTTATTATTGGCACTTATAAAAGCTGAGCTGGTGTATTTGACTGTAAAATTGTGTGTAATTTACTACCATAACTCCAACCCCATCATTGCTGGTGAATGGGATGGATGACTGCTTGCTCATTCATTCATTCAGTCTCACCTATGGCCAGCGCTGCATAATGGAACCTTATTGAAATTCATATTGCATACGTCTGAATGAGAATCCAGCATGTTCAACAGCCAACTCACCCACCTCTGCGGTATTAAGGCAATCCGTTATAAAGGGCTTCAGAACGGGACACATCTGTATCTGAGCCAGAACTGAATGTCTTTGGCTTCAAGTCCTAGGGATGTTTACAGTTGTGCATGTCGCAGTGTTTGGTTGTTTATGCATATTAGATCAGTCGTAGAGCGCTGGTACTTTTATGAAAGTAAATGAGTTTACAAAGACAAGAAAATGCGGCAAAGCAGAGAAGAAAAACACATTGGAATGCATTGATAAATGGAAGTCATAAAGAAGCGCTCAGTATTTTATAGATGTTCTTTTTTCAAACACTTTGTACTCATCAATCCTCTGATTGCACGCAAGTAATCCTCAATGGCTAATGGCTTTGTATATAACAGTCAAATTATGACAGTGTTTTTGTTTTTGAAAAAAAGTCAATCTTTGCTTTACACAAAAAGTATACTGTTATTAATTACTCAAGTCATGACGTTCTGAACTTATACTAATGTACAAACGTTTGGGGTCAGTAAGACATTTAATTGTTCTTGAATAATAATATATTGAAATAAAATTGAATAGAAATAATATCTTATGCTCACCAAGGCTGCATTTATTTCATAAAAAATACATTAAAACAGTAATATTGTAAAATATTATTACAATTTAAAATAACTGTTTTCTATTGTAATATATTTTAAAATGTAAGTTCTTCCTATGATGGCAAAGCTGAATTTTCAGAATCCATACTCCAGTCTTCAGTTACACATTATCCTTTAGAAATCATTGATTTAATCAATGATTTGGTGCTGAACATTCTTATTATCAATGTTGAAAACACTTGTACTGCTTAATATTTTTGTGTAAACCATGATAAAAAAAATTCAGGGTTCTTTGATGAATATAAATTCAAAATAACTGAATTAAAGTAAAACTTTTGAATGTTAGTGCATAAGCTGTGTGTGTGTAACAAAAGAGCATTTTAAGGATTCTTTATGCAGCTCTTTTTAATAATATTTTTTTCTATTATAATAATTTTGTGTATAAATTTCAAGTTCATAATCACTGTCAAGCTCCAAAAAGACAAAGTAAAAAATGATTATAGCCTAAAAGTGGTCCAATTATTATAGTCTAAAAGTAGTCCATAGTCTTCTGAAATCATACAATAGCCTTTGTAAAAAAAAAAAAAACTTTAAAAACTGTCAAAAAAGTAACAGCCGGTTTGAAAACAACATGAGGGTGAGTAATTGTTTTGTGAGTGAACTATTCCTTTGAGTATACATACCTGAGCGAGTTTGTTACGTGCACTTGCTCCTGCAGGAACGTGTTCCGGAAGCTTCTGTCCCAGGTGGAAAAGGACAAGGGGGACGTGCTGTCTCTGGAGGAGATCCTAGCTGAGGGCTCAGAGGTCGTAGAGAGGAGAGCACCACAGAACGAAGGCACCCTCCGGACAGGCAAGGCCAAACTAAGAGCCCTCCGCGAGGCCATGTACCACAGTGCCGAGCACGGCCATGTGGACATTACCATAGACATCCGCAGCCTGGGTTAGTAAAAGCACTGCACGATTACCACAGACATCTACCACCTGGCTCACTTCTGTCACTCAGCGATTAGTCTCAGCCTCAGATGGCATCTGATGCGCAGTGCACATAAAAACAGCCATTTCCAATCTTACTCGTGAAGGTAAAAAGTCCATTTTCTTTTTACCAATCCACTACTATAATGCTAATTTTGAGGCTGAACTAATCGCTTCTCAAAGTTTACCAGGTTAGTGGCATCAATGTTTTAGGCCCTTAGTTGCTAGTTAACTAGACACCCATGAATATCTTTTGTGTGTATTGTTTTCTGCCTGTCAGTATCACTATGCACCATATTTATCTACTAAAAGATGCTATTTACACTGCCGTTCAAAAGTTTGGGGTCAGTAAGGTTTTTGTTATGAAAGAATTGTATACTTTTATTCAGCAAGGATGCATTAAATTTATTAAAAGTGACACTAAAGACATTTATAATGAACTTTCTATTAATCAAAGAATCTATAAAACATGTATGACAGTTTGCACAAAAATATTAGGCAGCACAGCTGTTTTCAACATTGATAATAATAAGAAATATGTCTTGAGCACCAAATCACCATATTAGATTGATTTCTGAAGGATCATGAGACACTGTATAAAATTCAGCTTTGCCATCACAGGAATAAATTACATTTTAAAATAGAAAACAGATATTTGAAATTGCAATCCTTTATTTTTTTTACTGTGTATCCTTTCCTTTTATACTGTGTTCTTTCAAAAACATGAAAAAGTCTTACCGACCCCCAATTTTTAGTGTAGTGTAGTTGCAATATGCATTGCATTAGTTCTCTTTACAGGGGATTGACAGATCGATGGAGGCGACAGATCGATTCTGAAGTGAATGTATTTCTGAAAATAATTGATATATGGATTCCATATGCAGGCGTGCCGTGGACCCTGCACACATGGCTGGAGTCCCTGCGGACGTGTTTCGTGCAGCAGCGGCGGCCGCTGATCCAAGGCCTGCTGAAGGACTTCAGCTGCATTAAAGAAGACGAGTACACAGAGGAACTTATCACGCACGGACTGCCACTCATGTTCCAGATCCTTCGAGCCAGCAAGGTCTGTTCTCAATGCTTTATTACAGCCTGAGCCAGTATCAGTCCTTTATTTACCAGTACTTCCTGATCATATCAGTAGACATTCATAGTGTAGAGTTTTAATCAAGGTGAAGTGTATCAATTCAGAGCCACTACACTCCTCCTGTCTGCCATCAGTGTTATTTTAATATTATTTATTGTAGTATTTATTGATATTTTGAATTAGCTTTTATTTTTATATTTGCATTTTTATGTGCTTTTGAAATTGTTATTAGGTTTTCTTTGGCTTTAATTTATTTTTATTTCAACTTCATTTCAGTTAATTGTGAAGGCAACATTTCTAAGTTTTTCCATAATTATTTTATTTCGATTAAAGGGATCGTTGTTACGGAATGGCTGTGTCAATGAAGCACACGACGAAGGATGATTCCTTTTAATTAAAACCCACAAAGAAGAGAAACTCAAAAACAACCATCCAACAAAGACGACAGACCACTAGACAGTACAAGACTAAGACTTAAATACACAGGTGACAGGGAGGAACTGATTGACAAGATAATTGACACACAGATGAACCAAAAGAACTAATGAGGAGGGTTACCATGGGAACAAATGAATGGCGGGAAACTGAACAATAGAAACAAAGAATAGAGTCCAAAAACAAACAGACATGTAACAATAGTTCACCCAAAAAAGAAAATTCTGTCATCATTTACTTACCCTTAAGTTTTTATAAACCTGTATGAGTTTTCTTTGTTCTGTTGAATATCGGTAACCAAACTGTTTCTGGTCCCCGTTGACTTCCATAGTAATTTCTTTTTCATATTATGAAAGTCAGTGGGGACCAGTTTGGTTACTCACATTCTTCAAAATATCTTTTGTGTTCAACAGAACCTTTTGGGGTGAACTATCCCTTTAACAAAAACTGTTTTAATAGTTTAGTAGCTTATGTTTTAGTCTCTATAATATTACAGCGCAGTTTTGTTGTTATTTTACACTTTAAATTATTTGCAACACTATTTCGAATTTAATGTCCCTCGTAAGTCTCTGCATTATAGTTATCACTGCGTGTCAGTCCCTGTCTCTGAGCAAACAGGCAATCAACGTCAGCCACACCAGTTTCAGCTTTCTCTGTAATTAACATGATAAATCCTCTCATTACAGAGCTCATCACAAGTGCCGTGTTGCTATTACCGTAGGCTTGGATGCGTTTTACTTTTAGAAAACAGAATTTAGGGTCTAACTACACCGTGTGTGTTTGTGTGATCTACAGAATGAGATGATCAGCCAGCAGCTGTCAGTAATCTTTACCCAATGCTACGGGCCTTTCCCAATCCCCAAACTCACAGAGATCAAAAAGAAGCAAACGTCACGTTTGGGTGAGTATGTCAGTGGCGCTGTCTTGTTAAGTTCGCCTTTAAAAGGGACTCCATTTCTGCTCTGCCTCTACATTACTAACAATATCAGTAATTTAACAGAATCAAACAAGCAAAATTGCTGGGAAACAACAGTTCTATAAACAAGAAGATTAGCTTACTTTTAAGGCACAATATGGCCAGTAATTTTGTCTGTTTTTGATCCGCTAATAAAAAAAATAATTAGACAACCAAAACTAACTGTTGTGTTATGCACATTATGTGTCAATTCAGATCATTAGAAAATGTCAAATCAACTTGTGCTGCACAAGGATTCAAATTTATCTGGATTTAATTGGTGAAGCTTGTTAAATCCATGAACTGAGCTGCATTAGTCAAACTACAGTGTCACAAGGACAGTTTCAGTCAGGAGACAGAATACACAATTTTGGTTAAATTTCATTTGACTCTTGAAGTTTTAGAGGAACACTAGTGCCATCTAGGCTTTGGTTAAGCTATTGGCAGGTATAGAATTATAAAATAGACATCTTTCATGCTCTTTCATTTAATGTGTTGATGACAGCCTGTCAAACACAAGACAAGCCACTACTGCTAAATAATGAAGAAGCTTGTGTAATCAGTGTTGTGTAATATCGTCTCCGACTTGGGGACTTCATCATTTGATTTGTATCATCCTACAGATCCACACTTTCTCAACAATAAAGAGATGTCTGATGTTACGTTTCTGGTGGAAGGAAAGCCCTTTTATGCCCATAAAGTGCTGCTCTTCACTGCCTCAGCAAGGTATGTCTTGATATTGTACAATTTATTACACATGGCAGGAGTGGCAGAACTTGGAACGTCGGTTCTTTACTTTTAGCACACGTTCAAATTAGTTGGCTCACATTAAAAGCACTTTTCTAATATAGTCTATGATTCACTGTAGTTTTAGCACCTGATGTTATTTCAAACAAGGTCATTTGTGCTCATGAAAAGAATCAAATTTCATATCTATCTATCTATCTATCTATCTATCTATCTATCTATCTATCTATCTATCTATCTATCTATCTATCTATCTATCTATCTATCTATCTAAATTGTTGACATTTCAATTTTGCCATCTTGGAAATTGGTACTATTTCATCTCAAGATAACATTTTAATAATAAAACCTTTCCAAATCTGCAAGGTTTGCAAGAATATTAATTCATGCGAAGTGACTGGATGGTCTAGGATTTAATGTCAGAATGAGCTCATTCATATTCATGAATTAATTTGCATTGACATGCAATTCAGAATATCTCACAGCCACACAATTTAAAATGTAAATGTTTTTACTGAGCTCTGTAAATAATTGATTGAGTAATAATACAGCACTTAAAGGAAGTTAATGTTTCTCTTTACCTCTTTCTGACATGCAGGTTTAAGTCTCTGCTCTCTAACAGACCAGCAGCTGAGAACACGTGCATCGAGATCAGTCATGTCAAGTACAACATTTTTCAGGTTGGAATCCTCTGATTCATAAATCCCACTCAAACTCATGTGGTATTACAGTCAAACTGCGCTACCCTAATTCCCTTCTCTGTCAACACAGTTCGGCTTAGTGACAAAATACGTCTGTACATTTGTGACTAGTGCTAAGCGTCTGTCTTAAAATGTTTCTTAGAAGTTTGAGAACATTTTTATGTGTTTCAGCTGGTAATGCAGTATCTCTACTGTGGCGGAACTGAGTCACTGCACATCAGGAACACTGAAATTATGGAGGTATTAAATATTCTCTTCTCTTTCCTCCTTTATGCTCATAATTCCTGCTACCCTAAAGCCTTTTTTCATCACCATGGCACCCACACACTAATGATGACTTAATGATTAATGACTTGAGATGATGCTGAAAGTGATGAATGGATGAATTACGGTCTGATGGCGTATGGGAGATTTCTCATGCCGTACTTATCGGAAAACACTCTGAGGAAAAAAAATCTATATGTAATCTCTCATTTATCTTTAGCAGATGGAGGCTCTCTAGCACGTAGAACTGCAGCAGAACTTCTGATAAATGTTTATGTATTTTAAACTTAATTAAGCGATTGCTCTTGATCATTATAAACCTGAAAGCTTGATGAGTTTGGCTCATTAACAGTCCCTCTGCTTCAAAGCTCCTGTCTTCAGCCAAATTCTTCCAACTTGAGGCTCTCCAAAGACACTGTGAAATCATCTGCTCCAAGAACATCACCACCGACACCTGCGTGGACATATACAAACATGCCAAGGTGCTCTGAAACATTCATTTATATGTCATTCTATTGCACTTTTTATTTATACATTTCCCTAGATTAGTTATTTAATGTGTTGTCAGGATCAGAGATTGTACACTGTATGTTTGTAAAACCCTGGATTAACATTTTATTTGCATACTTATAAGGTTAATAACATTGATTAGACAAATACATCATGCCAACGAGGATGCGACCTGTTCTAATAATTGCTTGTCTGTCTGTGTAAATGTCAGGAGCTTAATTTGCTCTGCTTGTTTTGAGTCTTTAGAAATATACAGATTAAGTATCTAGTGTGTGTAATTTTTAGACAAGAATTGTGGTACATTATGTTATAGTACTGCATGGATTTTACATTGTATACCTCTGGATACCTTAGCAGGGCTTTGTATACAACATTATTAAAGGATTAGTTCACCCAAAAATGAAAATTCTGTCAGTAATTACTCACCCTCATGTTGTTCCAACCCCGTAAGACCTTCGTTCATCTTCAGAACACAAATTAAGATATTTTTGATTAAATCTGAGAGCTGGATCACTCCTCCATAGGCTTCTAAGGCATTATAACTTGCTGGCCCAGAAAATGTATTAAAGACATCGTTAATATAGTCCAAGTGACTACAGTGGCTCAATCTTAAGTTTATCAAGCGACGAGAATACTTTTTGTGCGCAAAAAAAAACAAAAATAACGACTTTATTCCACTATTCATTTCCTTCTCTCTGGGCCTCGAGTCTTTTCACGTAGTATAACTGCGCAGCGCATCTGTGTTGTACGTCACACGCATCACACACATGACCAGCGTCGACCAATAGTGAGCCTACGTGTGACGTACAACACAGAAGCGCTGCGCAGTTATACTACTTGAAAAGACTCGAGGCCCAGAGAGAAGGAAATGAATAGTGGAATAAAGTCGTTATTTTTGTTGTTTTTTGCGCACAAAAAGTATTCTCGTCGCTTGATAAACTTAAGATTGAGCCACTGTAGTCACTTGGACTATATTAACGATGTCTTTAATACATTTTCTGGGCCAGCAAGTTCCAATCCCTTAGAAGCCTATGGAGGACTGATCCAGCTCTCAGATTTAATCAAAAATATCTTTATTTGTGTTCCGAAGATGAACGAAGGTCTCACGGGGTTGGAACAACATGAGGGTGAGTAATTACTGACAGAATTTTCATTTTTGGGTGAACTAACCCTTTAAGGAAAAATGACAAGACATTAACTCAGAATTAAGAATAGCGTCTCACATTGTCATTACGTCCCACACATCCTCAGTTCCTGGGGGCCTTGGAGCTGGCAGCCTTCATCGAGGGCTACTTCCTGAAGAACATGGTGCTCCTGATCGAGCTGGAGAACTTTAAGCAGCTACTGTATGAGGTTCCTGCGGAGAGCCCCGGTCCAGGCCCGTCCTACGACGTCCTCCATGACCTCGAGAGAACCCTGGCCCTGCGCATCCGCTCCATCCATCTCTCAACCTCCAAGGGCTCCATCGTGTGACACCTTCTCCATACTCATGCCAACTGTTCCTTACAGCGGTTTCATCAAGAGCATTATTGTGTGCCAACCAGAACCAGTTGGAGACATTTCAAACATCACCGCCGACATGACAAGCACCTGCCCGACGGGATGAACTGTAGGGAAGGCCAAGAGATGGGTTTTAGTCCACAGGCTAACATCTCCACAACGTTGCAGAAACGTCAGCCTGCTGAGCTCATACCATTCCAAGGGCTACGTTACGTTGTGGAAACATTCTAGCAACGTTGTGACAAGCTAATCACGCCCCAACCAATGTTAGTGCCCAGGGAAACCATGGCTTCTGATGTCATCACTGCCTCGGCGATGCATGTGGATTGGGTCGGTTTCATTTTTAGGTGGAACTGTCACCATGCTACCCGCTGTGGACAGTTTTAGTAACACACACAGTTATATTACTCTCCAATTGATGTAATATTGTTAGCCTGCCTTCTGAACCCTGAATTTGTGTAACATTCTTTCCAAGCGACACTAAACACTAAGCCAACAATGCATGTTAAGTTCGGTAGTTCCTAAGCATTTGTTTTCAAGTTGGACAAAAACATCAACTAGGTGTAGAGTTTTAAAACGGAGGTGTTTTATATACTTAATAATACTCACATCCAACTACAACTTTTGGTATTTGTGTCACAGAACAATGATATGCCAGCTGTTTAAATCCTAGCACTTGTGTTTAAAGCTTTGCGGTTTTAAGGAATAGGGATTTGCTACCTTCAGTCTTTTGAGCCAACATAAATTATCCAAGTAGACTAAACTTATTTGAGTTGTTTCTTTTAGTTTATACTTCTCAACAAATGTTCATCGTGTCCACCAGTGCGTCAGTTCTGAGCTATTCGTTTCAGCCCACACGTTTTAATGACCCTCCAATCTACCACTGTGCTTAGTACACTTAAAACTGAGCAGTTCATCTTTGCCTTGAGGTCGTGTAACCAACGATCTGTGTTGAATAATCTGCATGGGTCCTCCGCAGTCTGGAACTTTTGTAAAATACAAAATACAAAGCTCATTTTCCATTAGTGGATGCAGAATTATTTACTAACGCCCATTTGTGCAGGCCTCTATGGTCCTTTGAGGTCTTCGTTGCTTGCGAGTCTGTCCAAACCGTGTTATGAAAGATGCCATTGCACTGGTCGCTACCTTTGTGGCCCAATGTACAAATCCCCAGTCCTCACCTGCTGCACTGCTTTTGTTCAATGTGAAAAATGTGAAGCCAGCTCAAAACAAGCTGTTTTTAGTGTGCATGTTCTGGTTTTACCTGTGTTTGTCTGTAACCCTTCAGGATGTTGGTAAGTTAGGAACTGCACTGGACGTATAGTGTTACCAGCAGAAGATTTTATTGACCAGGCTGAACCCAAAGTAACAGATTTATATTTTACGACATTTCATCCAAAGACTATCTGGAAATTACATCACCAAATACTCCATTTATCAGCACACATGAGAAGTGACTATATGATTAAGTACGCATGATGTGCTGGTAGTGATGTCCAAGAGTCCTGTTTTGTTGTATGATTTATATTTCATGTGTGTAATGGAATAACTTGGTTATGAACATCCTCATGTAAAATGAAAGGTTGGATTATAACTAAATTTAAAATGAACAATTGAAATACATAGTTTACTGATATGTAGCTGACAATATCATGATGCAAATAATTTAAAACTGTGAAGATTTTATTTTAAAGAAACTTAGTATAGTTACTTTATTTTCTTACAAAGTACATTTATTGTGCAATCCCTGTCTGCTATTTTGTGATAATAAGTCATAATGTAACTGTATCTACAGTATGTTCTTTGCAAAATGTCATTGCTTTGACAAAAGCTAACACAAAAACAGACAAGGATAAATCATGTTCATGTCATATTGAAGATCGGACGTGCTTAGTTGCAGTGTCCTCAGCAAACCCCACCATATGTGTTCACAGTTAAAAAAAATAAAATAAAAATATATAAGAATTTGAAAAAGCAATACTTGACACAAATATGTCCATGCAAGGTCAGTGCTCTCCTACTACTTGTGCTTAGCATGGATGCTTCTCCATGTAGCCAAATGTAAAGCAGACGCCAATGTCATGAAGTGTTCGTAAAAGCTGTAAACCTCCCCACATAAAAAGAGACTTGCTCTGTGTTTCTTGGCTTCAGCTTTTTTTCTGCTTCAAGGCTGTTAAAAACATGCTTTAACTCTTCGGTCTCCACTAAGGCACACTTTAGACAAAAACCTGCATGCTTTGGCTGGATCAGAGTCTAACAGAATTTGTTTGCTCTTATTATTTCACCTGATTGAAACATTGTACATTGTACAAAAGATATATAGAGAAATATCTATAGAACTTGGTGTAAATATAAGGGACGTGGTTGAGTTTAACAATCGAAAAAACAAGAATGTTACACTTGTGCTACAGTACAGTTGTTCAATGACATGCATTTGTGTACAGTCAATAGAAATGACCACGATTGACCACTGTGTTGGGTCGTCAATAAATTTCTGTGATAAACTGTCGAGTCTTGGTTGATTGGCACCTTACATGTGTTCAACAGATCTTGTTTGTCACTTCAGTGAGAGCGTGGATGAAATTTTGCCCTCAACATGTTAAAGAGGTTTGGTTAGCAAGAGATCAAGTTGCCAAGCCTTTTTGGAAGACTAAACTGGTGAGTTTACCTGTCATATGCCCAAATTGAAACTTAGCAGAAAACATGAATGTTATTTGGAGTGTTTCCAGATATTTTATAAACTACAATAGGGTTGCCAGGTCTGTGCAACAAAACTAGCCCATCGAAAATAGCCCAATGACAATATCCTAAATATCAATTCCCACACCTAAAATACATATTTTAATCACTGTTAAAACCTCTATATCACAAAACTTAACATCTAGCACAGTTGTATCATTGGTAGAATATAAAATATTTCAATACAAACATTAAGGTAAAATATACCTATGCAATGTCAAATACGGGGGAAATGTGCAATAAATTGCACCACGCCACCACCTATTTGAGAATTTTAATACAAGTTTATTAGTGCTAACGATAATAACATTTCCATGTTTCTTTGGCCTAAATTAGTCATTTTATTAAACAAATGTGTTGCTGTATTCTAAATTAAGTTCTATATTACACCGTGTACATTTTACATTCATTATATTTGCACTAAAATTATTTGTGAGCAAATGGGGGAATTAGTAACCATTTGGATTTTAACTGCAGAATCTAAACTCAAAATTGTATTGGAAGAAAGCAATAAGAAGTAAACTAAACAAGTTTGATCAAGCATTACGTTGACATGAAAACTATTCAATACAACCTTCACCTGATATATATTTTAACTGATTGCCAATTTTCTTTTACCTGTAGCATACATTTTATCGGGAACGATTTAGCCATTGAAAAATTAACGAAATTCTTCTGCATGCATTATAATAACTTCTTTATTTGGTTTAAGATCAAAGATTATTTGGAGGTTGTCGCCGTCTAGTGGTCAAAGGATGAATAGCTCACACGCGAAACTGCGTGCGTTGACACCATAGTTTGTATATTCTCTATGATTAGACACGGGTTCATGTGTGAGCTGAACCATTGATATGTCAAAACGTTTCGCTACAGTTATGGCGTAACGAAGCCTCGTTTACCGATGGTTCAAAACAAACGATTCGCAAAGGTTTCGGAGCTTAACGTAACGACGTCACAAGCAGTTATCTCCTCCCATTCCAGGAAGAGATTGTCGTTTTGACAAGCAGGCGGCTAACTTTCTAGTAAAGTTATTCTTTTCCTGTAAGTGTTATAATTATCCGTCTTCGTTACTTGATAGAGTCTCTGTAAACACTGCTGGAGAAAATGTCCTTCATCATCAACGTGAGTATCTATATTAAATAAATGCGTATGTATTTTTTTGCAGCACGCAACTGTACCTTGACACCTTAGCATACTGTTATCTCATTATTACAGATGTTTCAAGAATTAAACGAATGCAAATTTTATCCAGTTTGTTGACAGTCTCTATGCATCACACACCCATCAGTTTATTTTTAGCCTTTGTGCAGGACACGCCCATCATAATTTTGTATTTGAACCTATTTGGTATAGGGTTATTGCATGATTAGAAAATTTCGTTTTTATTTTCCTTTCTGTAGCTGATCTCTGGCAGCATTCAGTTCGTGTTTGATTTGCTCCGGAGGCTCTTTGGCAAGAGCAGACCTGCCATTACCCTTGAAGACCCCAATTTGAAGTATCCATTGCGGCTTGTGGACAAAGAAGTGAGGATATTTTAAAATATGATTGTTTAACTAGTGCATAAATAAGTTTTTCTCTGCATCAGCTGCTTTAACTCCTTCTTTCTGTCTTTTATTAAGATTATTAGCCATGACACAAGAAGATTTCGCTTTGCTTTAAAATCACCTGATCATGTTCTTGGACTTCCTATTGGTGAGTGCAGTAGATATGCTGTCATTTAGCATTTGACCATTGTTCATTGGCTTACTTTAATATGCTGAATCATCGCATTTTTAGGGCAACACATCTACCTGTCTGCCAGGATTGATGGCAACATTGCGGTGAGGCCTTACACCCCGGTGTCTAGTGATGATGACAAGGGCTTCGTTGACCTGGTGGTGAAGGTATGTGTATAACTGTAACATTAAAAGATTTTAAAAATGCTAAAAATCATTTTTTTCAACCTCATTTATTTTAGATATACTACAAAAATGTCCATCCAAAATTCCCAGAGGGTGGGAAGATGTCCCAGTATTTGGAGAGCCTTCGTATTGGTGACACAATTGATTTCAGAGGACCAAGTGGGCTGCTGGTTTACAAGGGCAAAGGTTTGTAGTCTTGAAATCCACTGCGAGACAAAGAAAAGCTATGAAAGCAACTGAAAATTTCATAATGAAGTTACACAATCAACATTTTTGCAGGATCATTTGCAATCAGACCTGATAAGAAATCAGACCCTGTGGTGAAAACCGCAAAACATGTTGGCATGATCGCTGGTGGTACAGGTAATCACATTATCATGTATTTTATTATTATATCAGTTTTTGGAGCGCAATAAAACTTTTCCTGTAAGTACATCTTTGTTTTATTTTCTTTAGGCATTACACCTATGCTTCAGATAATCCAAGCAATCATGAAAGATCCAAAGGATGAGACTGTGTGCTATTTACTTTTTGCAAACCAGGTGAGCCAAGTTTTTTTTTCCATGGACATTTCTGTCTGTCTGTCTATATATAGTTTTGGTTTATAATAAGAACATTTATATATGTCATTTGTATATATATATTATACATGATAAATAGATGTACTAATTATAAACCAAAACTATATTCATGTGAAAGTGAGTGTAATTCCTGTGGACAAAAAGACATCTCTTTGGTTCAATTTGTTTGTCTGGCAAGTATTTAAAACTAAGAATTATTCCCACTCACTACTTTCTTCAAACAGACAGAAAAAGACATTCTCCTACGCCCTGAGTTAGAAGAGGTCATGGCCAATCACCCGGCACGTTTCAAGCTGTGGTACACCGTCGACAGGGCACCAGACGGTAAGAACATCTTGTTTTTGCAGATGCTGTTTAGCCAAAGACTAATTTCAGTTTAGGGGACATTTATATCTAACCAGAAGGTGACGTGTTGAAATAATCAACTTTCATGTGGTAGGTTGGGAATACAGCCAAGGCTTCATCAGTGAGGATATGGTGAAGAACCACCTTCCTCCACCCGGGGATGACACACTCATCCTCATGTGTGGACCTCCTCCCATGATTCAGTTCGCCTCCAACCCCAGCCTGGACAAGGTGGGCCATCCCGCTGACAGGCGCTTCACCTTCTAGAAGGGTCTCACCTGTGACACCTGAAAGCAAGCGGATTTGCATTAAACAAGTGCAGCTTCAGTTAAAATGATAGCCATGCTTACACCTGCCAAATGCCTGTATGGCTTTTACACATTTTACCTGCACATTAACTGATCTGTATCTATAATGATGCAAAAATGCATGTACCTTTTCAGCTTATATCAAAATGTACCTGTTTTCTTGAGAAACTTCTGCATGCATAAAGATGTATCTGCCATTAAGTCATGGAGAAGTTGTGTGTGTTTTATGCCTGGATTAAAGCAACCTTTTTTTTTTTTTTGCATTATATTATCAGATGCAGGATGATATTGGAATGGAATAATTTAATGTGACTTTACACTTTTAATCATCAACAAATATTGATGATGGCTAATAGTGTCTCATTAGCAGCAACAACAAGCTGTTCATCAAAGTTCTCATTCATTAGTTTTATACTACTCATATTAATGCAATCACTCTGTAAGATGGATCACTCTGTAAGTGGGACCTGGTGTTGATCAATTTACACCGTTCATTTGTCTAGATCTGAGAAACTTGTTACAGCATTAGTCAAAAATAATAATAATAATTAAGAGCAAATCAAGAGGTTTTTCCTTTATTAAGTGCCTTTCTGATAACACTGTTATATTGCATAGATGTGATTCAATTTTAAATGCATGATTCCATACAGTCCATGCTTAATTCAATGATTAAAAATTTAAATAAAATTTATTATCTCAACACAATTATACTTTTTGTATTTGACCTATGCTCTTTGCAGTTCACATCGCTTGTCTACATGACCGAAGCATATTTCTGCGATAATTTTGCATTGACCAATAAAAGTATATTCTTTATTGTTTTTGTAGTTTGTTGTTAATATGTTGTTTAATGTGTTAAAATGCTCTCTATAAGAATCTTATTTCTTTAAATTTGGCCTCCAAGCAAAACATGTGCACTAAAAACTAAATTTAATGTTTATTCATCAACAATTAATCAAGCTGAGTGAAGCAGGGGTTTTAAACTATTCGACTCAACGAATTATTGGATGAGTGAGACAGTCATTTGTTGTGAAATATTTTACATTTGTGAAAATAATAAATGTATGTGCATTCTAACTCTTAGCTGAGGTTAATTCACTCATCGGGTTAATTTACCAGAACTGGTAGATCCATGTTGCTATGTTGGTTGAGAACCCGACGACATCAGATTTGTTGTTAAATATATACATTTTTAATCTCAGTCCTCTAACCTTCGACAGAACCCATTACAGAACCTCGGGTTTGTCGTTTTATTTATCAAATGTGCTGATACACTTATTGACCACAAGAGGGAGCTGATGATCAACAGTTCAAAACTGGTTCAAAATATATATTAAAAAAACAGACTAGCCTAATGTAAAAGTGTGTGTGACCTTTTAGAATAGTCAATAGTCAGGTTCACTATATATTTTTGTGGGAATTTTTGGGGGATTTGCTAAACTATAGGCTACATTTTTGGAAAGGTTATTGTATAAGGAGTCAGAAAATCAATGTTTGCATTTGCCCAGATGTCTATGTGGCGGCCATATTGAATTTTTAAAAAATAGCCGCCGTAAAACTTGAATTTGTAATATCTCGGCTTCTGAATAAACTGGAATGTTGATTTTAACTGCTAAACCCACATTTTCAGGGTCAGGGAATCCAATGGTGCTAGTTACAAAGCTACAAGACTTTGCCACATTAACCCATAGATGCATAAGTGGGTCAGAAATGACCCGGTGTGGTTGTTTTCTTGCAATATCATTGTAATGAAAAATTGTTCGCATTTAATATTCCATGTTCCTCAAAAACCATGTTTTTTTTATCATCCCATTGAAATACATCCACAATATGAGTAAAAAGACTAAACATCACAAGCAGTTGGTCAGATAACTCAGAGTTCCTTTTATTGAAGAGTTTAAAATTAGCTAATGTAAAACATGTATGTTCGGGAACTATCGACATATGATTAAGCAACCTATATAATTAGACAGTTTCTCATAATCATCATCGCTTTCATACATCACGGCTTGGGAAGTGTCATCGTTCTGGCACTGGCTGCTGCACTGACACATGTCAGTACAGGCTAAGTCCTTAGTTCTGCAGGAGCACCTCCCAGAAGAGCAGTCAGATTTACACTTGCATTGAACCAACTCAAGGATGGCCTTTGGGGCTGGGAGGACCTCTGTGGTCACTGGTTTGAGCATGCCATCCGAGTGTTTGAAGTATCCGTTTTGCAGAGGATCCAGCTGTGGATCCTGCAGAGCAATGGCTGCCTGTGCCCATACTCTTGTTTGGGCATGGACTCTCAAGATGTGTTGCTTCAGAGCTCCAAGTGTTGGAGGGAGCTAGTCACTTTCTGCCCTATGTTTGCAGAAGAGATGCCATCACTTATCCAGTGGATTTGTATGGGATCATGTGAATGGCAATGAAGAATCAAATGTTGAGGGGTCTGGCTCAGCCGTTTCTGTGCTTCTTCTTTTCTGTCCACGCTTTTTGGCAGTGTAGTGTCCTGTAGCTAAAGCATGTGCATTGTGGTCTCTTGCACGTTGTATTTCAACCTTATTAGTTGCACTGAGGGACAGGAGCGATGCCAGACTGCATTCTCTGTGCACATTGTTTCTGGTGTGCAGTTTTGCAGTCGCCTTTGTACTTGGACATAGTTCCCATCATTCAAACTGGCCCTCTCTTGAACTACCTGAAGAATGAGACCATAGGACTCTAATCTAGGGTGTTAGACCAGGACTCCTTTCTTTTTATCATCAGACTGGCAGAAAATGCACTGCTTCCAGTTAATGGACTCCTCAGCTTGACATACCCCTTCTTAAATATATCTTAAAAATATATCTAAATTACATCATATGCTCTCATTGACAAATGCGGAACAATTAGTTAATGCGTTCATGACATCAAGGCTAGATTATTGTAAAGCTCTATTGGGTGGTTGCCCTGCACGCTTAATAAGCAAACTATAGCTGGACCAAAATGCCACAGTTTGAGTTCTTACTAGAACCAGGAAGTATGACCATATTAGCCCTGTTCTGTCAACACTGCATTGGCTCCCTATTAAACATTGCATACATTTTAAAATATTGCTGATTACTTACAAAGCACTAAATGGTTTAGCTCCGCAGTACTTGAGCGAGCTCTTAACGCATTATAGTCCTTCACGTCTATTGCGATCTCAAAATTCCGGCCAGTTGATAATACCTAGAATATCAAAATCGACTGCTGGCGGTAGATCCTTTTCCTATTTAGCACCAAAACTTTGGAACAGTCTTCCTAACATTGTCCGGGAAGCAGACACACTCTGTCAGTATAAAGCTAGACTAAAAACACATCTCTTTGACCTAGCATACACATAACACATTATAGACTTCTATAATTCAATGTTAGGCTGCATAGATTAGGTCAGCCGGAACCGGGAACACTTCCCATAAATCCTGATGTACTCGTTACATCATAAGAAGAATGGCATCTACGCTAATTTGGCTCGAAACATCACTGCAAATAAAATCTTTCAACAGGAACTACTTTGTGTGTGGATCCCTCTCAGCATCCTTTAGTAGGTTTGCAATGTGCATGTCTTTGTAATTCCCAAAATAAATATTAAATGTTTTAATGAGTGATATAAAAAATCTTTTTTTGAAGAACAGCTGGAATATGAAATGATAACTTTTCATTACAAAGATATTGCAAGAAAACAACCACATATTCCTACTCATTTTTTTCCTACTCATGCATCGAAGGGTCAATATGGTAAAGTGTAACTAGCACCATTGGATTCCTTGACCCTTACAGTGTGAGTTTAGCAGTAAAAATCAACATTCCAGTTTATTCAGAAGTCGAGATATTACAATTTTACGGCGGCCATTTTTTTAACTTCAATATGGCCGCCATATAGACATCTGAGCAAATGCAAACATTGATTTTCTGACTCCTTATACAATAACCTTTCCAAAAATGTATAGTTTAGCAAATCCCCAAAAAAATCCCACAAAGGTTAAAATCTGAATATAATGAACCTGACTACAATAACACAATCTGAAGCAACGAACGCTGAGTCTGTTGGCATTATAAAATAAACTTTTGTAAATATTTTTCGTTTTTCATCCGCACCACTAGGCGGCGTAAGCGGCTTCACGTTCAGTCTGACATTTGGATGCTTGACCGACAACATGACGCTTGACAACAGCAACATGTGTAGACTTTTGTGTAGTTTTAAGTTTAGATTCTGCAGATGACAGCTCAGTGACGGTATTATAATGTCACTAAACCACGCATATTGCAGCTCATAAACAAACAAAACTGATACACGCTGCGATGAATTGCAGGAATCGAGTGTCACTCGACTTATCTGTAAGTATCCAAATCATTGTCAAAGCCACATAACTTTAGTTCTGATGGGGTCTTTCACCTAAAGTGTTGTTGTTGTTGCTTGACAACTAAGTATGTATGAAACTAGCATGTTTGTCACATCTACTGTTTATCACAGACTTTGTTTACAACCTGCTCTCTTGCTGAACTCACTATCAGACCTTTAGATAAACAAATGAATCGGTAGTTCTTGTGTTACATGTACAGTGAGGAAAATAAGTATTTGAACACCCTGCTATTTTGCAAGTTCTCCCACTTAGAAATCATGGAGGGGTCTGAAATTGTCATCGTAGGTGCATGTCCACTGTGAGAGACATAATCTAAAAAAAAATCCAGAAATCATAATGTATGATTTTTTAACTATTTATTTGTATGATACAGCTGCAATTTTTTTTTTTTTAACCTTTATTTATCCAGGTAAACTGTTTGAGAACCACTTCTCATTTACAAACATGACCTGGCCAAGAGGCTACAGGAATAAATAGGGACATACTGTACAACTGTACATAGTCAAACACATGACACACATAGAACAAGCAATTGAATTAAAAAAGGTAGACAACAAAGAAAAGAGAAAAAGAATAAAGTGCTTAAATATGTGTGTATAAATATGGTTCATAATTGTCAGCAGGAACAAGAGTCAACTATGTAATTTTTGAGGTTCTGCTTAAAGGTGGAGATTGGGATCAGAGATGTAAGTTTCAGGGTATTTTGTAGTATGTTCCAGTCGTGTACTGCTGCAAAGCGGAAGGCATTACGTCCAAAGATAGTAGAAGTAGGGGGGGTACTAAATTTAATCAAATTACTTGATCTTGTGTGATAGGCGTTATGAGCAGCATGAAGAAGAGATGACAAATAGAGAGGTGTCTTGCCCAGGATTGTCTTGTATATGAAGATAAACCAATGATGGAGCCGCCGGGTATGAAGGGAGGGCCAGCCCACCAGTTTATACAGGTCACAGTGATGAGTGTGAAAGGGTGCATTAGTGGCAAAACGGATGGCTGAATGATAGAGTGTGTCAAGTTTTTTTAGGGCTGTGTTTGGTGCCATTCTGTAGATAATATCGCCATAGTCCAAAATTGGCAGTACTGTCATCTTAACAAGGGTGCATTTGGTAGCATGAGTAAAGGAAGCTTTATTGCGGAAAAGAAAGGCTAGTCTAGCTTTGACTTTTGTTTGAAGGTTATTGATGTGTGTAATGAATGACAGGGATGAATCCAACCAGATACCTAGATATTTATATTTTTTGACATACTCCAGAGCCATACTGTTCATGCAGGTGATTGTAAGTGGAGTCTCGGTGACTGGTTTTCGGCTAAAAAGGATACATTTTGTCTTACTGGTGTTAATACGGAGGTGGAGATTGTCAAAGAACTGCTCTATAGAGGTGAAGCTGAGTTTAAGACTGGAAGCCGCAGAATTGGGCGAGGAACCAACTGAGTACAAAATGGTATCATCTGCATAAAGATGAATCCTGGAGGTGCCAGCAGCTCTGGCTATATCATTGATGTAGATAGAAAAAAGGGTTGAGCCCAGGATGGAGCCTTGAGGCACACCTTTAGAGATAATAAGTGGGTCTGACATAATGTTTTCAACCTTCAATTGCTGGGCACGGTTGGTGAGATAATTGGCAAACCAAACACAGCTAGAGGAGGACAGACCAATACTGGAAAGCTTATGTAAGAGGATCCTATGGTCGACAGAGTCAAAGGCCTTGGCGAGGTCTATAAAGGTGGCAATACAGACCTGTTTGCTGTCTAATGCTGTAATTACCTCATCAAGGACCTTTGTGGTGGCTGTTATGCACCCATGTCCTGTCCGAAAACCAGATTGCATGTCAAATAATATATGATTTTTATCCAGGAAATCATTTAACTGTTTTTGGACGAGCTTCTCCAGAACTTTGGCAAGGCATGGTAGGATGGAAATTGGGCGATAACAATTTGGATCAGATTCAGAACCCCCTTTGAAGAGGGGAAAAATTATGGCTGATTTCCAATCAATAGGGAACTCAGAGAGCTGTAGGGACATGTTAAATAGTCTTGTGACGGGAGCGGCAATAATGCGGGATGCTGCTTTTAAGAACATGGGATCAAGACCATCAAGGCCAGCAGATTTGTTTGTGTTCAGCTTGGAGAGTTCATCCTGGACTTCAGAGGTGGAAAGAGGCATAAAAGAGAAGCCATTGTTGCTTGATGGAGAAAGTTGGGCATCTACAGAGGTTGTAACTGAAGTATCCATTGAGACTGGATTAGGGTTTGACATTGAAACTGTATGGGTTGCATTAATAAAGTGATGGTTTAGAAGTGAGGCCATCCGAGACTTCTCAGTAATAATGATGTCATTAAATAACATAGAAACTGGTAAATGAGGTGAAATAACTTTATTTTCCATTACCTTGACTGTTTTCCAGAATGCCCTAGCATCAGTGCCACATGTGGTGAGTTTTTCTTTAAAATGAGAGATTTTGGCATTTCTGATAGCCTGTGTTGCTTTATTTCTGCATTGACGGAAGGCCAGCCAGTCAACTGGAGTTTGGGTAGAGCGGGCTTTTCTCCAGAGAGCATTTTTATGATGAATAATCTCAGCCAGGTCATTGGAAAACCAGGGACTATATCGATTTTTTATTCAAATTTTTTTCAGAGGGGCATGCTTACTCATAATCAGATTGAAAGTGTTTTTTAAAAAAGACCATGCCTCTTCCAAGAGGTGGAAGGAATTAATTCTGTCCCAGGACACGGCCGCAACATCTTGGAGAAAAGCTTGCATGTCCAGTTTTTTCAAAGAGCGCTTGGTTACAATTACTGGGGGCCTTTTGAATGAAAGGCCAGAGCGTACACATGCAATAGCGCAATGATCACTTATTTGACTGAAAACTCCGGCTTGATAATTAGATGGATTGTTAGTCAAAAGGAGGTCAATCAGAGTGGATGATGAGGAAGATTTAGGATTAAGTCTGGTGGGCTCAGATATCATCTGAGTAAGGTTTAGAGCATCAAACTGTTGCAAAACTGTATCTGGGGGATTGATCATATCCCAGTTCAGATCACCCATAAGGACAAACTCAGAGGATATGTATGGAGCTAGGAATTGACTAAAAGCTGTGAGTGCAGAAACTGGAGCTGAAGGTGCTCTATAGCAAACAGCAACAGAGATAGAGAAAGTAGTTGAAAGCCTAAGCTTTAGTACCAGTAGTTCAAGTTGTTTAGGAACTGACTTAGAAAGAACAACAGTACATTGCAGATGATCTTTAACATACATAGCTACACCACCACCCCTGGTAGCTCTGTCCTGACGAAACACATTATAGCCTGGTATGAAGATGTCAAGATCAGTGTTCCCTTTTTTAAGCCAGGATTCAGAGATAGCAAGAACATCAGGATTAGCTGTGTGCACCAATGTTTTTAAAGTGTCAAAATGCTTAGAATTCAACAGACTGCAGATATTTACATGTAAAAAACCCAATGATTTACGGTCACAAAATTCACCAAATGACAGCTGGGCAGTTACCAGCAGGCCCGGGGTCCTGATACTGTACATGCAGCAAAACGGTGAATGACAAAATCCAGAGAACCAGTAAGATTTTTATAAAGAAAAGCATGATTCAGAAACTTTAGTAGTGTAGCACAGGCTTCAATGTGTGCTGGAAACAAGCCTTGATGTATCTTGATGTAAATGCTGATTCGAAAACCCCTGCCACAGATCTAGGCTGAAGGCAAGCCACACTGCAGCAGGTCCATGTAGGCCTCAGACCAGGTGGAGTAGGCCGAGATCCTCTCGAAAACAAGCAGGTAGGCCTCAGACCAGGTGGAGTAGGCCGAGATCCTCTCGAAAACAAGCAGGTAGGCCTCAGACCAGGTAGAGTAGGCCGAGATCCTCTCGAAAACAAGCAGGTAGGCCTCAGACCAGATGGAGTAGGCCGAGAACCTCTCAGAATAGCTGTAGCCAGATAGCATAGGCTTTAGTGTGTGCTGGAAGCGAACCACAATGCAGCTGGAGATAGATGTTGTTATCTTGCTGTAAATCCTGTTTCAAGAACCCGTCACAGATCTAGGCTGAAGACAAGCCACACTGCAGCAGATCCCTGGGCTGTAGCATGAAGATAGGCCTCAAACCAAATAATAGGCCAAGAGCTCACAAAAATAACAGGGTAGAATATCCATAACTACAAAAACTTAGTTAAGTTAGTTAACTTAGTTAGGATTATTTCAGTGAAAGGTGCACTAAAAACCTTTAAAAAAGTTAAAAATGGACAGACAAAGAGCAGACAGAAAGACATGCAGCCATCTTGGAAAGTGGGAGGGGGTGATCAAAGTCTCAGGTCTCAGGTCTCAGGGAGTCTCAGGTGTTCAAATAAGTATTTGAACACCTGAGAAAATCAATGTTAATATTTGGTACAGTAGCCTTTGTTTGCAATTACAGAGGTCAAACGTTTCCTGTAGTTTTTCACCAGGTTTGCACACACTGCAGGAGGGATTTTGGCCCACTCCTCCACACAGATCTTCTCTAGATCAGTCAGGTTTCTGGGCTGTCGCTGAGAAACACAGAGTTTGAGCTCCCTCCAAAGATTCTCTATTGGGTTTAGGTCTGGAGACTGGCTAGGCCACGCCAGAACCTTGATATGCTTCTTACAGAGCCACTCCTTGGTTATCCTGCCTGTGTGCTTCAGGTCATTGTCAGCCTCTACCCATCTTCAATGCTCTAACTGAGGGAAGGAGGTTGTTCCCCAAAATCTCGCAATACATGGCCCCGGTCATCCTCTCCTTAAAGGTCCCGTTCTATGTGATCCCATGTTTCAAACTTTAGTTAGTGTGTAATGTTGTTGTTAGAGTATAAATAATATCTGTAAAATTATAAAGCTCAAAGTTCAATGCCAAGCGAGATATTTTATTTAACAGAAGTTGACTACAAAAAACGGCTGGATTGGACTACACCCCTCTACATCCTTCTTTAGTGATGTCACTAGAACCGTAACCTCCGCCCACAGGAACACAGGCGTATTGATGGCGAAATGTCAACAGACGTGGTTGATGTTTATCTATAATCGGATACCGCAAAAGTTTAATTCGAAGTTGTTAGTTAGCTCTGTCCATTTCACCACGGACTGTTTTTCTAACCTGGGATAATATCAAGCAGACTTCTCTCAGCGTTTCATACTGACGAAGGGGACAATTTCAACTATATTCCAGCAAGCGGTAAGTAGTGATTTAATATGGAAGTAGCGATCACTCTTCACATCGTTCGTTTCTCTTAGTAGGATGAAAATAATCTTACTTAAACTGTGATTAATATACAGAAAGCGATCAAAGAACAATCCCTTTCCAATCGCCCAAGCTGCTGTCGGTGACACAGCGCGAGTTTATCTGGACTCTTGCCAAAACTCGTTATGAAATCAATGACGCTGTTACACTGCACAACGAAGCTCTTACTGTATTTATATGCCTCATGTTTGCATTGGTGAAATCATTAGTGAGAGTGCAGAAACTGCGTTGCAATGATAAGATCTTTCACGCGATTAACAGACTGTTATCTGCTCAATGCTCATCATCACTGCAACCTTTTATGTGATGGGAATAGATCTAAATACTTAAAAAACTTCTCACGATTCGTTAATCCAGATAGCTGTAATAGTAAAAACGTATAATAGCTGTAATAGTAAAAGTTTTCCAGATAGTTCCACATATAATGCCAGATATTTCATATGCAAGCATGTCAGCCAATCACAGCAGAGGGCAACAACACTGAAGTCTCACAGCAGACACGCCCCTTCAAACAGAGTGTTCAAACCAGGGAATGAAATCAGGCTAGGAAATATGCCTTTTATTTCTAAATTATAACAATTTTTGATCTAAAAAACATACTAACATTATAAGGGCACCCCTGAAAACATTATTAAATAATAAAAATAATCCATGGAATGGGACCTTTAATACAGTGCAGTCGCCCTGTCCCATGTGCAGAAAAACACCCCCAAAGCATGATGCTACCACCCCCATGCTTCACAGTAGGGATGGTGTTCTTGGGATGGTACTCATCATTCTTCTTCCTCCAAACACGTTTAGTGGAATTATGACCAAAAAGTTATATTTTGGTCTCATCTGACCACATGACTTTCTCCCATGACTCCTCTGGCTCATCCAAATGGTCATTGGCAAACTTAAGACGGGCCTTGACATGTGCTGGTTTAAGCAGGGGAACCTTCCGTGCCATGCATGATTTCAAACCATGACGTCTTAGTGTATTACCAACAGTAACCTTGGAAACGGTGGTCCCAGCTCTTTTCAGGTCATTGACCAGCTCCTCCCGTGTAGTTCTGGGCTGATTTCTCACCTTTCTTAGGATCATTGAGACCCCACGAGGTGAGATCTTGCATGGAGCCCCAGTCCGAGGGAGATTGACAGTCATGTTTAGCTTCTTCCATTTTCTAATGATTGCTCCAACAGTGGACCTTTTTTCACCAAGCTGTTTGGCAATTTCCCCGTAGCCCTTTCCAGCCTTGTGGAGGTGTACAATTTTGTCTCTAGTGTCTTTGGACAGCTCTTTGGTCTTGGCCATGTTAGTAGTTGGATTCTTACTGATTGTATGGGGTGGACAGGTGTCTTTATGCAGCTAACAACCTCAAACAGGTGCATCTAATTTAGGATAATAAATGGAGTGGAGGTGGACATTTTAAAGGCAGACTAACAGGTCTTTGAGGGTCAGAATTCTAGCTGATAGACAGGTGTTCAAATACTTATTTGCAGCTGTATCATACAAATAAATTGTTAAAAAAGCATATATTGTGATTTCTGGATTTTTTTTCTTAGATTATGTCTCTCACAGTGGACATGCACCTACGATGACAATTTCAGACCCCTCCATGATTTCCAAGTGGGAGAACTTGCAAAATAGCAGGGTGTTCAAATACTTATTTTCCTCACTGTATAAGCTTTGAATGAATCGTCCTCTGATGTATGTGTAATGAAGTAGAATAATGGGGAATCGTGGATTTTGTCTCTGTTGTTGTTAGTTGTCGTACTGTATAATCCAGTTTGTTAATAGTAAAACTGTCATATATACAGTCCAGAACCAGGCTAAAACCATTAAACCAGTCTTTTAGCATTACTCGTGTTTAAAGTCTCCTCTTAATTTTAATTGAATTAATAGATTATATGTTGATACAGCATTACTGAAGAGATATAATATAATCAGTAATATATATATATTTTTACATTGTACTGCTTTAGGCTTTTAATTTATTCCATTTTCCATCTATTAACTAGTCTTTAGACAAAAGCCCTAATCAGACGGTAATTGTTTCTCATGGGGTCGTAAGGTATTTTCAACATTTACAGGGGTTAGTCTGTGATTTTATTGCCATCCGAATATCTAATGTCTGTGTTTTTCTCCCACCACCCGTGTAAAAATCGGCTTCACTATCAATAAATCGTTTTATCACTGAGGTGTCATGCACATTTTTTTTTACAGACATCCACATGAGTAAAAAGTACCGTCCGATTATAGTTTAACTTTCACATTCTCATTTGAGATGTAGAATATGGAGTAATGTCTTTTTTTATTTACTTTCCTCACAGAAGGAATGTGTTTGGTGCATTACATGCAGTCATCAGAAGCAGAGCTCTGGGACGTGAGGACAGACATTCACTGTAATGATGGACTTCTGCTGATGGACAGGTAATGCATATGTGTGTGTTACTGTGCTAAACATGTAGGTTTCCATCATTTTCTTTTTGGAGGGGCACCCCTTTACAAAGCAAATGATGGGAACCTAAATAGGTGGGGAAGGGACGAGGGGGTGACATTTTTATATAATTGTTTTTTTTTTCCTCTCGTTCTGTCCAAAAAGTATAACCCCTGCTGGTGACTGTGACGGAAGCTCCGGGGGGAGACCGCTCTGGTATCCCCCTCCTTTGGGCGCGCCACTCACACACACACCACATTCACTCATATCGCGGAGATCTGGCTGGGATCGAACCAGCAACCTCTGAAACCGTGAGGCAGCGCTCTTACCTGTGAGCCACAGATCTCTTGCTGAGACATGTGCTGGAACTTATATTTCACTTTTCTCCTGAGAGTTTCCAATAAAGCAGTTAAAGTGAGATTTGAACCTGTGTCTTCATCACAGCCTTGTCCTCAGAGAGTGTGTGTTTATCCACTCGCCCATCATGGATTTTGTGACAATGACCGCTTTTCAGGACACCTTGTCTAATGAGAACTATTGAAAGTCAGCAATAGTGGGATTTGAACTCAGGCCGCTGTGATTGAAACACAACTCTTTAGCTCCTGAGCCACTGAGACGGCTGATGCGGTGAGTGATTTGAACAGGTTTGATCCAGAGCTTTGTGTTAAATGATGAATAACTTTAACAAACGTGGGATTTGAACCAGGCCTTTCTGGTTGGTAAGGAAGACAACTATCTGCTGAGCCACAGAGATTGTGATGTTGTGATGTTGTGATGTTGTGATGTTGTTTTAGATTTAAAGTTTATCTTAGCGTATGTTTAAGCTGGGTAAAAGATGATCATCTTTGATTGATAATTCATTGACTACTCAGTCCAGAAAGTATTTCTTTGGATTTATTATTCAGTTATGAGAAAACCAGATCTATTCTTATAGAAATGTTTTTTTTATTTCTGTAGGAGTCGTGTGAATTACTATTTTGACATTTGACATTGAAATATGCAAACTGATATATTCGCTTAACTGAAGTTATTCTTTGTATCAGTATCTGTGTGTGAATTTTTTAGTGTCCTATTGTCTTTCTAAATAAATAAATACGCAAAAAAGTCAATCTAAAATTATTTTCGCCCTCCTGTGGCGATTTGTGTAAACTACACTGCTTCAGATCGAGTCTCAGATTAAAATAGTTTCGCCCTCCTGTGGCGATTTGTGTGAATAGCACCAAATCAAATCGAATCTAATAAACGTAAAATTGTTTCGCCCTCCTGTGGTGATTTGTGTAAACTACACCGCCGCAAATCGAGTCTAATGAATTTAAATGGGATTTTTCTTCTGTCCTCTCTATTCTTCTATTAAAAAACACACACAAACACACACACACACACATATATATATATATATACAAAATACCAGGCTTTCTTATTCAAAGGCAAACCACTATTTTCTGCGCCACAGAGCTTGTCTAATGCATCTGTGGGATTTAAACATGTCTCAGATGTGATCTCTCCACTATAATCCGACAGTAAAGTGCAGTTCTTCACCCGCTCCACTAGGCGGCAGAAGCGGGTTTCTCCTTCAGTCTGACGCTTCTGCTGCTTGACAACATGACGCTTGATGACAATCACAACAACACGTGCAGATCCTGCAGATGAGAAGATGACAACTCTTAATGTTACTTTAACAGCACATATTCCAGCTCAACTGCAAATAAAACCGACACACAGACGGATAAAGTGAGGGAACCGAGTATGTCACAAGACTCACCTGTAAGTAACTTTTAGCATGAAGTCAATTTCTCTTGTCAATTGACTTGCACGCACTATATTGCAAGTCAGTCGCTAGTTGTAGCGTTACCTTTTTAATCTGTGAATGAATCGCCCTCTGATATTCACTCTATAAAGTGGAATAAGAAGGACTCAGTTGATATCGCAGTCGTTTCTGGATGTATGTGAGAGTCAGCAGGAGTTGTGTCTTGTGTGAAGCTCTGATGTTCTCCTGCTGCTTCAGGCTCTTCTTCTACTTCCTGTTATGACTGGGATATGAGAGTGAAACACTGCCTTTAAAATGGTATCTTAATTAAAATGTCATAATATTACTACAAGCACGAAACAATAAAGTAAAGAGCAGTGACTAGACACTTTACAATTGGTTTTCTTTGCATAGCATTTCTAATATTGTTCTGATGTTTTGTAAGTCTGGCTTTCTTTGAATGGGGAGTTTTTCGTTCTGTGTGTTCAGGGTTTTCATAATTGTGTGGCCTGTAAGACAGTCATTGAATCAATAGCATCATGAGATGACTTTCTTTACAACCTGCACTCTTGCTGAACTCATTGTCAGAACTTTAGATAAACAAATGAACCGGTAGTTCATTTCGTTGTGGTCTTTAACGTTAAGTCTTGTTATTTGACAGTTATGAAGGCTATAATGAAGGTCATCCTCTATGAAGGTTTATCACAGACTTTGTTTACATTCTGCTCTTGTTGAACTCACTGTCAGACTTTTAGAAGAACGAGTGAATCAGTTGTTTTGCATTGCCTTTATAATCTTTGAATGAATCGCACTCTGATATTCATATTATGAAGTAAGAATCATGTTTTTTCTGTCGTTGCAGTCTTACCTTAGGTAAAATAGGCTACTATTATAGGTACCTATAATCTATTAAATAACTACCTATGACCTGTTAACACTTAGATTTGTGATCTTATTTTTCTTTATTAATTGTTAATGGTGAATTAAACCTAATCATGACCTTAAAAGTTCCAAATAATGTAGAAATTGCATTGAACAAAAAAAAAATCTGTCCGTTCTTTTTTGGTCAGCACTCACAACTGAAGGAGGGTGTTTGTTTCTATTTCTTATGTTCCTGGAGTTCTTTTATCAAGTTTATTTAGGTAGGGACAGATACAAATAACATAGATAAGCTTAACAGTCATCCGATGTATGTATCATCGTGTTTTTAGCTAAAGCTAATTCACGACACTTGTCCCTAGTAGGGCATTTTGATAAAAAAAATACAGTCTAACATTAGCAAAAAAAAAAGAAATACAATATAAGGAAATAAAAAGGACAAAAAATATACAGGGAGGGCAAAGTGTAAAGACTAAATGTGAGAACAATATTGTTCTTGAATTAACCATGATTTGGCGGGGTTTTTTAAGGTGGCTAATGTCGGGATATATTTCAAGTGGTCTGGCAGAGAATTCTATAATTTAGCCCCTCTTACTGAAAAGGCAGCCTGGGCAAATTATGTTCTGCGAAAAGGGATACTACAATTGCCTTTTGACGCTGATCGGGTGGTGGATCTGGTACTTTGCTGTCTTGATATTGTTTTACAAAGCGGTAGTGGGGCAGCGCCATTTAAGCATTTGAAGACCAGTTTAACCAGATGCAGGGAGATAAAATTATCCTCTTTTTGTCCAGAACTTTCTGTGGCCTGTAAGACAGCACCTTAATTATAAGGACAGTAGATTGAACCAAAATATTATTATTGATTCAGCATTCATACTATGTATTATATATTTTACACTGTACAGCTTTAGGACTTCAATTTTTGTAGTCAATTACATTTAGCCTAACTATTATATAGACTAACTTTTAGATTTTGATGTTTTAGTTATTCAGTATGTAGTAATTTTTGTGTTTGTGTTTCCTCTACAGAATACAGGATGTGTTTGGAGCGTCCAGTCATCAGAAGCAGAGTTCTGGGACGTGTGGACAGACATTCACTGTAATGATGGACTTCTGCTGATGGACAGGTAAGACTTCTAATGTGTGAATGCTGTTGTTTGGCGCTAAACATGTAGGTTCCCATCATTTTCTTTTTGGAGGGTCGCCCCTTTAAAAAGCAAATGATGGGAACCTAAATAGGTGGGGAAGGGACGGTGGGCCAAAATTTTTAGTCAGCTAAATTTATTTTCATTGTATCAAGAAGCATAACCGCTGCTGGACATTGTGACGGGGTTCGGGGGGGGACCCGAAACAGCCCCGCCCCTTCACACATACACCATTCACTCGTATCGCGGAGATCTGACTGGGATCAAACCAGCAACCTCTGAAACCGTGAGGCAGCGCTCTTACCTATGAGCCACAGATCTCTTGCTGAGACATGTGCTGGAACTTATATTTCACTTTTCTCCTGGATGAGGCCTGTGATTTTACAATAAATCATGCCGAGGTGGGGATTGAACCCACGCTTCCAGCGCAACCTTGTCCCCAAATAACATGTGTTTAGCCACTTGCACCACTGTGGCTTTCACGCTGAGAGTTGGTGTTTTTGGCCATTTTGTTCGATATAATCACAACAATTTAACACAAGCAAGAATGGGATTTGAACTCAGATCTACTTGATTAAAGCCCAACGCTCTGTCAACTGAACCACTGAGTCTGTTTAGTGAAAAGATGCTCTGGATGAATTTTTATTGAAACTTTAAAGAGACATGCTGGAACTAAATCATGCTGAGGTGGGGTTTGAACTCATGTCTCTAGTGCAACCTATCAGCCGAGAACATGTGTTTAGCCACTTGCGCCACTGTGGCTTTCACACTGAGAGTCGGTGTTTTTTTCAGATTTGAACTTGGATCTCCTTGATTAAAGCCCAATGCTTTATCAACTGAACCACTGAGTCTGTTGAGATGAAAGGTGTTATGGATGGGTTTTTATTAAGAGTTTTGTTTTATTTGATGGAAAAGTCAGCAGTTTGGGATGTGAACCCAGACTCTCATGTTTGAAGGCAATTGATTATCCTCTGCACCACAGAAGTGCTGATGAATCATGGCTTGTTTTTTTGCAATTTTTGTCTTGACATTTCTTAGACGTTTTCATTTTCTTGCATCTTTGTTTTCCAAGTGGTCAATTTTGGCAGGTTTATAAATATGATTCACCTAATCATTTCTAGCATTATTTTGTGTTTATTTGTATGAAATAATTTCAATGTTTCGACTGTATTTGAGCAACTTTTTAATGTTTTTGTTTTTTATTCTTAGGACAGCAGAGCAGAGATGGGAAAGTAAGGGAGTGTGATCAACACATGTCGGGACTCTAACACCGGTGAGTCTACAGCTCTTATAATGTAACTCTGATTCATGCAGCTTTGAAACTTTTACCAATCGTTTGTTTGAATCAGTGGTTCAGAGCACACGTCAAACTGGCATTTGATTGCTGCAAAACAATGCTTCGCCA
The DNA here is from genome assembly GCF_949319135.1 of Squalius cephalus. Taxonomy (NCBI): domain Eukaryota; kingdom Metazoa; phylum Chordata; class Actinopteri; order Cypriniformes; family Leuciscidae; genus Squalius; species Squalius cephalus. Next base: position 45,989,563 of record NC_137125.1, read on the forward strand.
CTTCATACTGTTTAGAAGAGAGGTCTTCAATCCTGCTCCTGGAGGGCCACTGTCCTGCAGAGTTTAGTTCCAACCTGCTTCAGCACACCTGCCTTAGAATATTCAAGCGATTCTGAAGAGCCTGATGAGCTGATTCAGGTGTGTTTGATTAGGGTTGGAACTAAACTTTGCAGGACAGTGAGCTCCAGGAGCAGGATTGAAGACCTCTGGTTTAGAAACATGTTTCACCACTAGGTGGCGTTAACCTGGTAAACTCATGAACCAGCAGCTAATATAGAGTTTTAACTGATCTCAGGTCACTTTTATAGGTTAGTCTCAGTTTTAGTGACAAATGTGTGTAGAAAAATGGAGAGTGAAAGTTAATTGTATTTTACTGGCCTGATTAGCCAAGCCCTCCTAAAAACACACAAAACAAGCCTTACAAATTAATACAACACTTCACACTTCATATTTAATGGGATTTAATGATTTGTACATTTATTTAATAACAATGGAAACATCTGCAATCGGTTTGTAAAAGGTGTCAATACATGTTTGCACTGCATTCTTATTACATTTACCTGACCAGCAGGACTCGTCAACTTAATTATTTAAAACAAAGAATTATACACACTTTCCCACTCACTACCTTTTTTATGTTCTCGAACAGACAGAAAAAGACATTCTCCTACGCTCCGGGTTAGAAGAGGTCATGGACAATCACCCGACACAGTCTAAACTGTGAGCGGTAAGAACGTCTTGTTTTCCCACATGCTGTTTAGGCAGATAAACCTCAGTTTACGTGACTTAAGTTCAAACAGACATCATCAGAAGGTGACATACTGAAATAGGGCCTGTCCCAATACCAACACTTGAGTCTGATGTATTTCCTGTATTTGGCCCAAGTGTTTGTGAAGATCGTGTGTGTGTGGAATTTTTTCTTATTCAATGGGGCACACTTGCATCATAGTGGTGTAAAATTAAGTAAAGTTTTTACAGAGCTTTAATAACACTTGCAACACTTAGCACTTTTAAATGTCTGTTCAGTCGTCCCTATGTAACAGACAACACATTTAGTAATTGTGATGCTTCTAGTATTATAAAGCAGTTGCAGACGTTTAAAAAAACACCAACAAAATGTGCACTTTACCAAAGCAAATTTTATGTAACATCTAATTAAAGTTTTTCTCAACATCTTGAGATTTTGGGCTGTTGAGTTCCATGATGAATGATGGGATACGCTTTAAATATCGATCTGATATGGTATTAGAGATAATGTGGATTTAGTGTCCATTAAGGGCAATGAGCTTTGGCATTTATTAGACCCAGGACAGTCTTGTACATTTAACTTCCTGTCAAGTGGCCAAGACTGCAAGTGTGTGTATTGGGACAGGCCAATAATCAACTTCATGAGGTAGGTTGTGAGTACAAGCAAGGCTTCATCAGTGAGGATATGGTGAAGAACCACCTTCCTCCACCCAGAGATGACACACTCATCCTCCTCCCATGATTCAGTTCTCATGCAAACCTGTATTTCTTGATCCTGCTCCAGCAACTGCACATTTTTGTCTCCCTTATTTAATACATCTGATCTGATTCAAATCATCAACACGTTTTCAGAGCTGCATGAACTAAAACTGCTTTTAAATAAGAGAGACAAAACAAATGTGCAGCACTGTGGTTCCCAGGACTGGAGTTGAGCTCTACAAACAGTCATCACTGTAGATTGTTGTGGAAATTCTTTCTAGACTTTAAACAATAATTGGAAGACAGCTGGAAATTTCAAAAGTTATAAAGATCTTTATTTCTTGCAAGAAAGGCCGTTCACACATCAGTCAGCGTCTGATATGTGAAGCGCAAGGGGTTAGTTCCCTTTGCCATGGTTATATACCCCTAACACATCCTGGGTAGGCTACATCAGGTCTTGTTTACCTTAAAAGGAAACATCTTTGTTCAAGATCTCTTGTCTAACATAAATTCTATCTAGACAGAACAATACCATGTCTGCTAAAGGTTCCTGTTTTTTAGCTGCTGCTCAAATTCACACATTTTGCCTATCTTTAGTTCGATCCAAGCTGCGCACACATTTTTCACACTTGAAGTACTCTTAGTTAGTCTCTTTGCTACTAAGTCGTCTATCACCCAGAACATTTCGTTCCTGTAAGCTTGTCTTAACTTATGCATTTCTAAAACTTGGTTACATATCTTTAATATTGTGCTTTTAGCTTATATGATTATATTTCTTTAAATGCTTATGAGTAAAAAAATGAATGTTCAACGTTAATACAAGTTGTACACACCCAGAAGTAAAAACACATCTAAAAGTAAAAGAACACATCTAAATGTAAAATTTCCATTACAAGATCCACTCCAACAGAAGTCATCTAATAAGAAAAAAAATCAAGCGGTTATTACCAGATGTTGCATTGATTTGAAAGTGCATGATCCCATAAATGCTGTATTATTCAGTCAGTAAAACAAATTTTAGGACAAATAATTTATCATCCATGACCTGTTTGCAGATTACTTGTCTCCATGGCCAAACATTTCTGCAATAATTTGCATTGACCGATATTATACTTCATAGAAATTTAAATTTCAGGTTGTTTAACTGTGTTTAAATGCGGTCTAAAATCATCTCTGGCTCATAGAGACACATTCTCTGCCTGCAATGGCTAAATGAATCATGTTTGAACAAATCAGTTGAATGAATGATTCTTGAGTCACTCACTTGTTTCGTTACTGAATGAATCTCACTTTATCGCCAACTACTGGCGTCTCGATGTATCCTGCAGAAAGAGTCGATGTAAAATCTCCAGCAATAATCTGACAGTCTGTCTGGAACTCACACACAAAAGTCCCAGTGCTGTTGGACTGAATATCAACTTCTGAGCTTACTGATGTATTACTATAATGTATCTGCTGTGTGTAAATGTATATATGTCCGTGGATTTCTACCCTTAAGGAGGCAATTTAGGTACAATCCCAATTAAATTAATTCTCTACTACAAGACGTGAAAGCGACAGAGCTTTTACCATGTGCAGGTGTTTAAAACGCATGTCCTCCTACATCTGCCGTTTTCATTTATTATTGCAGACTCACTTATTGTCCACAAGGGGGAGCAGCGGACACACTATTCTGATCTGATCTCAGCCTGGGTCTGTTTAATCAGTAAATAGACACTATTAGACACAACATTTTAGTCGTGATATCAGCCATTGCACTGGTTTATAGATTTAGACAGTCATTTTGATAAATAATAATAATAGTACTGAATTGTCTTGATCTGTCCTATGTTTCAAATACCCAATCATGCTTTATTATAAAAACTGCTTAAACCTACTTGAACTGACACAACAACACGAGGGCATTGTACTTTAACTGTGAACAAACATGATGCATATCATTATAAATAACTATAGACAGACAAACAGCAACTTTAAACATACAAAACAACTTACAAAAAGAAGAAAATCGAACCGTATTTTATGTGTTTACACTTTCAACACATGTTTGAGTTCAACACATTTCATCTGTTTTACACCATCAGTTGAGAGCTGATCTGGTTCATTTTCTAAAACTGGTAGATCTATGTTGCTCTGCTGGTCGGGACCGTGACAAAATCATAGATATTTCGGAAAATATATGAAATGGATATTTCAGCCTCACCTACAACTGGCCGCCGCCTCGATCATGCCGTTTCAAACTGAAGTGCAGTTTTCCATCCGCTCCTCTAGGCGGCGTCAGCGAGTTTCAGGTTCAGTCTGACAGCTTCTGATGCTTGACAACATGACGCCTGTTACAGTGGCCACAACACGTGCACACCGTTTAAACTATATAAACTGCAGATGACAGTATTTTAATGTCACTCAACGACACATATTTCAGCCCATAAACAAACAAATCACACACACGCTGCGATAAACTTCAGGAAGCAAAGATGTCACGCGAGCGACTCAACTGTCATGTAAGTAAACTCTACAGATAAAGTGCTTTTCTCTTGCGTTATCTTATTAAGACTTTAAGTCATTATTCTCTGCTCTTAAGTCATTATTTAAGTGTTTAATTAGCTATGTGTTGTTGCTTTCTTCTGATATTTCATAGCAGGGCTCATGTCAGTTTATTTATACTCATATTGTGATGATTGAATGTTGCATTTATTGTGACTATAAAATGAACGAACATGAACTAAAACGCACTAAACGTTCATTTCGTTGTGGTCTTTAACGTTAAGTCTTGTTATTTGACAGTTATGAAGGCTATAATGAAGGTCATCCTCTATGAAGGTTTATCACAGACTTTGTTTACATTCTGCTCTTGTTGAACTCACTGTCAGACTTTTAGAAGAACGAGTGAATCAGTTGTTTTGCATTGCCTTTATAATCTTTGAATGAATCGCACTCTGATATTCATATTATGAAGTAAGAATCATGTTTTTTCTGTCGTTGCAGTCTTACCTTAGGTAAAAATACTCTATTATAGGTACCTATAATCTATTAAATAACTACCTATGACCTGTTAACACTTAGATTTGTGATCTTATTTTTCTTTATTAATTGTTAATGGTGAATTAAACCTAATCATGACCTTAAAAGTTCCAAATAATGTAGAAATTGCATTTAACAAAAAAAAAAATCTGTCCGTTCTTTTTTGGTCAGCACTCACAACTGAAGGAGGGTGTTTGTTTCTATTTCTTATGTTCCTGGAGTTCTTTTATCAAGTTTATTTAGGTAGGGACAGATACAAATAACATAGATAAGCTTAACAGTCATCCGATGTATGTATCATCGTGTTTTTAGTTAAAGCTAATTCACGACACTTGTCCCTAGTAGGGCATTTTGATAAAAAATACAGTCTAACATTAGCAAAAAAAAAAAGAACAAAAAAAAAGAAATACAACATAAGGAAATAAAAAGGACAAAAAATATACAGGGAGGGCAAAGTGTAAAGACTAAATGTGAGAACAATATTGTTCTTGAATTAACCATGATTTGGCGGGGTTTTTTAAGGTGGCTAATGTCGGGATATATTTCAAGTGGTCTGGCAGAGAATTCTATAATTTAGCCCCTCTTACTGAAAAGGCAGCCTGGGCAAATTATGTTCTGCGAAAAGGGATACTACAATTGCCTTTTGACGCTGATCGGGTGGTGGATCTGGTACTTTGCTGTCTTGATATTGTTTTACAAAGCGGTAGTGGGGCAGCGCCATTTAAGCATTTGAAGACCAGTTTAACCAGATGCAGGGAGATAAAATTAGCTAAACTTAAAATCTTATATTTACTTTGAATTTGGCAGTGATGGTACCTTATCCTCTTTTTCTCCAGAACTTTCTGTGGCCTGTAAGACAGCAGCTTAATTATAAGGACAGTAGATTGAACCAAAATATTATTATTGATTCAGCATTCATATTATATATTTTACACTGTACAGCTTTAGGACTTCAATTTTTGTAGTCAATTACATTTAGCCTAACTATTATATAGACTAACTTTTAGATTTTGATGTTTTAGTTATTCAGTATGTAGTAATGTTTGTGTTTGTGTTTCCTCTACAGAATACAGGATGTGTTTGGAGCGTCCAGTCATCAGAAGCAGAGCTCTGGACAGACATTCACTGTAATGATGGACTTCTGCTGATGGACAGGTAAGACTTCTAATGTGTGAATGCTGTTGTTTGGCGCTAAACATGTAGGTTCCCATCATTTTCTTTTTGGAGGGTCGTCCCTTTAAAGAGCAAATGATGGGAACCTAAATAGGTGGGGAAGGGACGGTGGGCCAAAATTTTTAGTCAGCTAAATTTTTTTTCATTGTATCAAGAAGCATAACCGCTGCTGGACAGTGTGACGGGGTTCGGGGGGGGACCCGAAACATCCCCGCCCCTTCACACATACACCATTCACTCGTATCGCGGAGATCTGACTGGGATCAAACCAGCAACCTCTGAAACCGTGAGGCAGCGCTCTTACCTATGAGCCACAGATCTCTTGCTGAGACTTGTGCTGGAACTTATATTTCACTTTTCTCCTGGATGAGGCCTGTGATTTTACAATAAATAATGCCGAGGTGGGGATTGAACCCACGCTTCCAGTGCAACCTTGTCCCCAAATAACATGTGTTTAGCCACTTGCACCACTGTGGCTTTTACGCTTTTTATTGGTGTCTAGGGCCTTTTCTTTGATATAACTATCAATAACAATTTAATTTAAATTGTTGGGAGCGCAGACTGAGGTGAGATTTGAACCTTAACTTCAGCACACTCTTACCATCACAGAACGTGTGTTTAGCCACTTGCACCACTGTGGCTTTCACACTGAGAGTTGGTGTTTTGGCCACTTTGTTTGAAATAATGACAACAATTTAACACAAGCAAGAGAGAGATTTGAACTCGGGTCTCCTTGATTAAAGCCCAATGCTTTATCAACTGAACCACTGCATCTGTTCTGTAGATTCAGCAGTGTGGATGGAAGAGGATTTATTGAAAGCTTGTAAATAATGAAATACATTCACAAATGTGGGAATTGAACCCAGTCTTTCATGTATGACAGGCAAGCAATCATCCACTGAGCCACATACTTTGTGAAATTTAACACCACCAGTAATGAGATTTAAACTCATCTCCATGATTGAAAGTCAAAGTGTTTTCTCCAATGCCACTGAGTCTGGGGCGTTAAAGTGTGTTGTTTGATGGGTTTTATTGAGCTTTGTTTTACATGGTACAAATAGTGTGGGATTTGAACCAAGACAAAAGACAAGAGTTTATCCTCTGAGCCACAGACCAGCACATACTGCATTTTACTGTTTTGTAGGGCAGTATTTGTTCCCCACATTTTTACATCTAATTTCTATAAAATGATCTGTGTTTGTTTGTTTAAAATAACATCTGATGTATATTCATTTTATTTATAGATCACAGATGAGAAAGCAATGGTGGACAATCAAGACATGACTGGCCTCGATCCGATTGGTCTACATTCTTAAAAGCAATTTAGCCACTACCTTCTCTACTACAGAATTTGCTCTTTGTTGTCAGTATAAACACTGTTCTCTCATTGGAACTAAATATACTGATCTCTTTATGCAGATAAAAATAATACTAGCATGTACTTCAAGCCAAAGGTGGACTTAAAACTTATGAATAAAAAAGACAAATCATCCAATTCGATTCATTCATTTATTATTAGTTTCCTTGTTTCAGAAAGTGGTAAGGACAGTGCTGGTTATGACATCACAAATCAACATATGAACATTCATTAGGCACAGTATTATTTACATTTCCAAAATTTAAACATATATGTGAACCGCTACTACAATTAGCAATGTCTAAAAATCATTTGAATTCAAATTAAAGTCAATTTATTTTCATAAACAAATTGAGTGGAGTTTTTAACATAAAGGAGTTACACAGTTATTTGATTGAAAGGTAATTCTTGCTGACACATTCAACTGCTCAAATGAAATTGTTACATTCAATTTGATAACTTACTATTAAATCTGCCACTGTCTGTCTCTAGATCAGTGGATAAATGTTTGGATTTGCAGCTTATTTCCAACTGTGGTCCAGGTGGCGCCACTTTCAGTTCAGAACAAGGGATTCATCCATCCATTCATTCCCTTTCACTTACATCTCCTGTTGTTTCATGGAAGAAGACGACGTACAGGTTTGGAATGACATGATGTAGAATTTTCATTTTGGGTGAACTATGTCTGCACAGTTGTGTGCATGTCTGAGGGTTATACTGATGTAATTTAGAAATAAACAGTACCAGGATCAGGAATGTGAAAAAATAAAAGGATACATGGAGAGGACGAGGCCCGCACAGATAAATGAGGACAGAATTCCACACATAGATCCCAAGGTCAGGGCGTAGTGGGAGAGAGACGTCTGTGGGGGATGTGCTGCCCTTCAAATAAAGATACACAGAGCCAAAGGGTCCCCTAGATGAAAATAAAACAAGGCATCTCAAAAGACTGGCATTCTATGCAGATTATAAGGATAACTAATCAGAGCATCCTGATACTCTGGGAGAGAGACTGACTGGGGAGAGATAGAGATTTCCCAGAGATGGAATCTGTAAAAGTTTCACACAGAGATAAAGGGAATGGAAGGGGGAAGTATTTCCATGGCAGGGTCTATGTGGCTTATATCCAGAGCATAAAAGGTGCCAGCTGTGTGTGTGTGTGTGTGTGTGTGTGTGTGTGTGTGTGTGTAAAATGTGGCCATTTTATACCTACCAACAGTGTTTTAAAGTGGACTTCCTAACAATAGTTCAGGAGGTGCTTGTGCATAAAATGGAAATGAAATGGCTATGGAAAAGCTAATGGTACTATATAAATAGCTGCTTACCTCAATCACTCCAATTCCTCTGTCATCCCTCCATCGCCCTCCCTTCCTCTCCATAATTTCGTCCCAAGGGGAACCAGGAAGCCACACCTGTCTGCCTTTTCCATATTTCTGAAATACATTTTACAATTTATTCTGATACAAACCATTATTAATGAATTACCATTTATGGATGCATTTCACCCAAAACTTAAAAAAAAAAAAAAAAACATATATTATTGTGAAATCATTTTGAAGTATTTTATATATATATATATATATATTTTTTTTTTTTTTTTTTTTTTTTTTTTTTTTTAATGATCTATGATCCTTCTTAAATGATCTTTCTTAAATCCTGGTTTGGTGCTCGAGAAACATTTATTCTTATTATCAATGTTGAAAACAGTTGTGCTGCTTAATATTTTTTTGTGGAAACTGGGATAATTTTCTTTAGGATACTTTGATGTTCAAAAGAGTATCATTAATGTGAAATATAAATATTTTGTTGCATCATTATAAATGTTTTTACTGTAACTTTTAATCAATTTAATGCATCCTTGCTGAATAAAAGTATTAAATGACAATTTAGACAACTTTACAGCTCAAAATAGATATTTTTCATAATGTAAGGACTTTAAAAATCCTACTGCCATTGTGGGATGTTCGTTGACTTAAAATAATTTAAAAACAATTTTCTGTAGTGTCATCGATGTTGTGCCACAAATGATACTGATTTGTATCGTACTAGGAACATTCTTTGACGTCTGTGGAATGTGAATGATCGATCATTCTTCTGTCTTATGAGTTCCTCTTTGACTGTGTGCATTACCTCAAAGCAGCAGACTGGAAGTGGCCTCTGGCAGGCCCACACCTACACTTCCCATTTCCTCCTATAGAAACGCAGGGATCGACCAACAACTGTTTCTGTGGAAGCTCCCATTTGGCAGCTTCCTGGGCCACTCCCAATCTGTGAATAAACAACGTTTCTGAGTCTAACTAATGGGCGTCTGAAGACCCCCAACCCTACAAAAAAATCTTTTTCCGCTTCATCCTGCTCTTTCCTTCCTCCCGTGACCTTCTTTAGGTATTATGCACTTGAAGTTTCGAATGTATGCTAAACACTCCTTTTGGGTCACAATGATCTCTTAAAGTCAGGGACAGGCTAATAATAACACAGACCAACTGCATCCTTCTTTCAGACATACCCAGACCAGGACAGGGACCCATCAAAAGCGACCCAACCCAACGAGGGAGCCACATTGTCATGAAGAGGGCTGGTGTAAATCTCCTGTCCTGGCTCCATCACCTCAGCATGAGGCTCTACAGTAGCATTCTGAGATAATCTACAGGCTTTGGGGTATCAGTCCAGAGGCAGATAGATGATCCTTCTACAGGTCAAAGGTCATATCTGAACACCTACACACTGATTGTTTACTTGGAAAAGTTAAGAGTCTGTTCCACCACTGTTGTTGGTAAATGTCTTGAAATAGTCACCTCATCTCATGATGCATCACAATAATGTCACTTTCTGCCAACACCATTAGTGAAATGGCAAAATCCCATCAATAATCTTTTGTTAGTCGCATAATACAAGATATATTTACATATAAATGTACTCAAGGACATTTGTGTTAAATTTTCAGGGTTTTTTAGTCTAGACTCAAATTACTCGGAGGACTTGGAGTGCCGCTTAAAAAAATAAAATGAAGAATTATTTTTATAAAAAAAGTTAAATCTAAAAATAAAAATGTAAATGAATAAACCACTTGTTAAATGTATAATAGACATTTAAAACTTATTTAATTGTTTAAAAATATAGATAAATGTGTAACAATTACAGTATGTAAAAATCATTAAGTTGACATACAGTGTACACTATACATAAAGTTTTTTATTCATGTTAGTCAAATGTAACAAAAACAATACATTATAATCTGTGAATGCTTTATAAAAATGTGATATAAATGATATAAAAATGTGATATAAATGATATAAAAGTTATTGTTTTTTGATGGCACTCCTGTCCTCCATACAAAGGGCCTCATTCATAATCAGTGGTTCTTTCTAAGGAATGTATCAGTAATATTGCTCATATTAAGGATTTCAACTTATCAAAAAATGACTTTTACTGGGCAGATGATAAAGGTGAAAACCCCCTATAGACTTGCATTGAAGGAGGCATATCAATGGACTAGAATATCACAGAGACTTTGAGGTGGGCTCTTTTCAATTGGAAAACACCCAGCAACAACCTACAACACCATAGCAGCAACTTTTAAAGAGCAAACATCTTTCTTCAGAATATCTAAAATATATATAGTTTCACTAGGCAAGCTGTCTAATGCTCCTCTAAACTATGTATAACCAAGATATCTTTTTTTACAGTTCCACAATAATCAAAAAGTTACATGCTGTGCAGGATCTAGTAGACCTGGTGGACCTAAAAGACATTTCTTCACACACTATAAGACTTGCTCCTGCAGTAGAGACACTGATCTGACTGCCTGTCTGTTTGAAACGAGGAGGTTTAAAACACGTCGAACAAAAACAAGTGCTTTGGAGTGGAAAAAGAGGTATAAATAAACAAAGGATTTGTGGAGAGTGGAACTGTCAGCAGGAGATGAGAAATATAAACTAGTTCATACCATCGGAGGAGTTACTCGTTCAAACGCATTCTCACACACACACACAAGCTGCTTTTTTTTCTCCCGGGGATTGACTCCGGTTGGTACCAGGCTTCTGATAAGGAGGTGCAGAGTGTTCTGTGTCATGTCAACTCCTAAATCACACACTTTCAAGGATATTCTCTCACACACACGCATGCATTTATCTCACAGTAAAAGAAAGTTCAAGCAACACAGGCAAGATTATGCAAATATTATTTTAATCATTCAGAGACACCATGCAGAATGTCTTAGATCTCAACCCTGTTTTGAATCTGCAACATTCTTGTGTCATGCTGCCTGTACTCCTCTGGCCTTTTAAACTTTGATTTTTAATGCACACACAGATACACGTTGACCACCTGTGCCTCTGTTCAGTCTGTCAATTTATCTTTGTACCATAACTATCTATACTTACTGACAAACCACAAATCATCCCTCCAGGAAAACTCTGCTAAAGACTTTCCCATGTGGGAGTATGACATTCTGTTTTCTTGTCTTGAAGATTAAAAATAAGTTAAATGTTTGGCAATTTAATTTAGTGAGCAATAAATAAATGAAATACTATTTTCTCCCTGCTCCATGGTTCACAAAGTTATTTATCAGGCAGCTGTCCTGGGAGATTTTATTTTACGAAATTAAATAAATGGGTACTGCACCTGTTTAACTCAAAAACAACTCTTGTTCTTTTCCTCTAAATTGTCTCCATGATTTTCTGAGCCTAGATATGGCGGGGTCCCCAATGGCCTCTGTAAAGTGAAAAAAAATATAAATACATTATTATTAAATAGAATAACTCAACCCTATTAAATAAAATAGCTCAGCCTCACGCTCTGATACCTGTGTTATTTTGCACATTTTAATAAATAAATAAAAAGATGTCTTCATTTCAAGTGACAAAAGGGTGGGTAAATGATGACAGAATTATAATTCAATTTAAATTGTAATTTAAAATTAATTTAACTATTCCTTTAAAAACAAAAATGTCACCAACACCCTGCCCTCTGTGTCTTCTTTTCAGGATGAATCATTCAGAAATACTCAAACATCTGAAGTCACAAAACATGTTATAGGCAATCATTTCAGAAAACTGGAACATGGAATGTGAACGCTAGACATCTACAGTGCACAGTACACACTTTCCACATATCTGAAGAACACATGCCATAAATCCCAAGATAAATTCAATAAAAAAGCTTTAGAAATCGTATTCATCATGGGGGAGGCTTTCCCCTGCCTTGTCAGTGCTTGGCACGCAGTCTCAGCGCATCTAAAGAGGGAGAGTGAATGAGCGCCCGCATTCTTGGAATGCTCTTACCATTGTGGGTCTTTAATGAGGCAGGGTGAGCGCGCGCTCTCCCTGTGACAAACCGCCCGCTAACGATGGATGGGAGGCGTGAAGCCAGACGTGAGAGCACCAACCTCCAGCCTTGCGACCCCTGAGCTGTTTAGCATGCGCTCCGTCACTCGCCGCTCTGCGAAGTGTGTCAGAAGGGCTCCCTTGAAAATCCAGCTCAACAAAGTTCTCTAGTTCTACAAATGCTTTACATTACAAGATAGAGCTGGATGTGTGTGAGTGGAGTATTAATATTCTATTGTCCTGTGAGGTTAACCTTTCCAACCCAAATTATCTGAAATTGAACTGAGCCATTAACACTGAATGGTAAAATCACTGGAAACCTGTACCTACCATAGCAGGAAAAACATGTACGCGTTTCAATGGCCGTCCCTTCACCATAGTACGTCTATGGGGCAACTTTGGGCAGCTTTTGCCCCCCCCCCCCCCCCCAGAGGTACAACTTATACCCCATTGGGAGTGTGTTCTTACAGAGCCTGCCAACCCCTTCAAATGTGGCAGCCCACGTTTTTACGAAATCCTATGAGCCGTCAAAGTTCGTCGCAATGCAAAGTCTATTCAAATATCAAATTAAAAACGTCTGGACTTCCAGAGCAATACCAATATATTCACCGCATTCCTTTGCTCAGCTGCTTGCATTACGACACAATTGTGAGAATCATGGAGCATTTACACTTGATAACACACCCACGGCTCACATCTCAGCTAAACCGTAAGATAAAGAACAGAAGTGTCTTATCAATTTAAAACAATTTGATTCTCCACATAACAATGGATTCAGTCTCCAAAAGTTTCGTGCTTAAAGTGTTAAGAGCAAACAGCCTATCTTGGCATCTATTTCAGGACAGAAAGAGACGCCCAGGAAGTATGACCAACACCCATATGTTTATCTCCCTTTGTACAGCACCCAAAACATTTCCCCTCTACCATTCATAACAATCACACATGGCATGACGGGAGCTTTGTCACCGCTCTGATCTAACGTTTCCTATTGACTGCTTGTAGCAGAGGGGCTTCTCTGGGCCCACACTGAGTTAATGCTATATTTAATGGAGCATAAGTAGATGCCCATGAGTGGAGGTCACAAAAGGTCACAGTTCATGAAACTAAAATTGAATGGAGGTATTGTCTTTTATGGCACTTAAAAGTAAACATGAATTTCCCAGACTAAAACAGGAGCTTTTGAAGTCCGGTTGTCATGGTTTTTGGCTTGGTGACTGGTGTGTGTGCTGGCAGCGTCAGATCTGGTCACAGCAAACGCCACAGCAGCTGCGCTTACACATAGCTTTCTCAGACAAATTAACCCGTTCTTTGACGTTGATGAACTTCACCAAATACTGCACGGCAAATTCTCAAACTAATATCCAAATTCTCAAACTAATACAAATTACAAAGTCTGTAAGTGAAAAGCAACACATTAAAATGATGCATATTGTGACTCCCTGGTTATTGTCTTAAATGATTCAAATAAATTGAATTAAATAAAAATATTACATTAAAAACAACAAAAAATAAATATGCCTCAAACATTGCAGAAGACCATTAAAAGGCATTAAACAATTCACAATTCAAGTATAATGGTTCCTATGCCACCAAATGGCATCCTTCAAACTGGCATACCCTTTATATAAGTTATATATTTTTAATTATGAAGTTAAAACCGCCAATAGGTCCAATTGTCATTGGAGAAATAGAGCAAAAACAGAGAATATTTGGAATATTTTGTCTAAAATGTCACATCACAATATTCACTCTTTGTTTACTGAACTGTTTTATAAAATAATTATCACATTTGCAATCGCACCAATATTCTGGAAATATTTTTTAATATCATATGTTATAGGCTAATTATAAAAATAACTCAGCTAGGGCAATTTTTCCACCACATTTTGAATGCATATTAATTCTGCTGGAATTATTAGAATCACTGTTTTGTAAGCTACAAATAGAAATGGCTAACAAGTGTCAAACTAGCAGTCAAGCTAGCTCACATGAGATCAAAACATGGTTGGTGATACTGGGACGGTTGTAACGCCCCGTTACAACCGTCCCAGTATCACCAACCAAGTTTCATTTATATTGTAAAAACTAATCAAGCTAAAAAAAACCTGCATAGTTTAGCTTTAATGTGCAAATTAAAATGTTTGAGTTCATGTTTAAACTTTTTTGAGGTGTTCTACCCATTAAATAAATTTCTTGTATTATAATTTGACAGTTTCACCTCTTTTTTTGTCATGTAGTATGAAAAAAGGTAATCATTCCTTAAAAACATTAAATGAATAGTCACAATAACATGACTGATAAATAATATTTTCCATTTTGAGTATATGATTGATTAATTATGTATATTTTAGACATGTCACAACCGTCCCTGACATGTGTTACAACCGTCCCTGTACACTGGGACGGTTGTAACAGTGGAGAGACTGTATTAAAATCAATTTGCAACCTGTACATATTTCATAAAACCACTTAAATACATTGTTTCAGAAGTTGACAGATTGAAGTTTATAATATAACAAATTGGTTATTCCAGTATAAATGGTTTTTGATGTATTGCTAAAATGGAAAAAAGTGTTACAACTGTCCCTGGTCTCCCCTATATATATATATATATATATATATATATATATATATATATATATATTTATATATTTATATATATATATATTATTGTGTAACACCCTTAAATGTTTAAAAACAATATTTAAAAACGCAGAAATAAAAGAAATTTAAAGATACATCAGCACTTAAAAGAGTGGCATGTTTGATCTCAGACATTACTAGAGTGGACAGTGTTATTCATGGGCTAGTCTTGTGCCTGAGTCCAACCCAGCCCTCTCTATTGAGTCCCCCCGCATGAGCTGATACATCTCATACAGACCCTCTGTGCACGCGTGACAGCAGCAGCAGCAGCAGCGCGAGCACAGCACAGCACGTCACTCCAGACGACTTCAATACATCACAATCCGCGCAGCCAAGGAAACCCACCAAAACTTTACCCCCCAAATCCCCGGACCCTCAGGGTGGGGTAGAGCCGCAGAGAAGCAGCAGCACAAACAAAAGCACTCCTCTTGGCTTTAAGATACCAGCTGCA
Organism: Squalius cephalus; assembly: GCF_949319135.1. Classification (NCBI taxonomy): domain Eukaryota; kingdom Metazoa; phylum Chordata; class Actinopteri; order Cypriniformes; family Leuciscidae; genus Squalius; species Squalius cephalus. The sequence goes on from NC_137125.1 coordinate 46,004,978, forward strand.
AAAAAAAGTTCAGATACAAACTCAAGACGACAAGCGGAACCGATCGGGGTCTCCACATTTCCATGCAAAACTTTTTCTGAAGTCAGTGAACGCGGAGCGGCGAGCATCAAACTGACGGACTGAAAATGGCAATCACATGGACAATCATTGTATTAGGTGAGTTTACGTTCATTAACGTTAAGGATGGTGTTTGAATATTAATTAACTTAAACAGGCTACTCATATAGAGGCTAAATAATAATTAGACAAATTAATATAACGCGATATAGGCTCATTAACGGTTGATTATTCAAACGCCTCTTTTGAATATAAACTGTTAGTTGTTTTAGAACTTATTAATAAATGTTTTAAATTCATTCAATGTTCTAATTCACAATAACGTCATAGTGACTTAAACGTATTTATTCAGTTGCTATTAGCGGCAATAGAGAGAAGACTTTGAGTCCGACTTTAACATTTAGTTCACACTAACTTTTATTAATGAGCCAAAAAGTGTTGTATTAGGGGATAACAATTGCCCCTTTACTATTTTTAATTTCTTAAGTGATTAGCCTACTGTTTTTCAAACCGTAAAAAAAAATAAAATCAATTTATGGGACACTTTCTGACATGCTCATCTAAATTAACAAACAAACAAAAAAACTGTTGGAATTATCATAAACATTTATATTTGAATGTGCATCAGCTGCTAATCTGATGTTAATGACTTAAAGATAATGATCAAAAAATAACATTTTGCTGACAGCGATGGCTGCTGATCTTAAAGGTCCTGACCACATGTGTGGGGGAGATTTGTTATAGTGGCAGAAAATTGTGCAAAGAGCTCTGGGAAGTGCAGCATCTGTGCCACTCAACATTTCTGTCCGCTGCTTTGCTGAAATGACAAACAGTGACACAATTACAGATGAAGTGCGTCTCCGACTCAAGAGGGATGTAAGGGAGGAGACTGTTATTCTTTAATTATCAGTGTGGTGCACCTGCACCCGTCCACATCAGGCTGACAGCCTATAAAAGAAGGTCATGTTTTGTTTAGCTGACCTAAAAGCATCATAAGCATTTCTGACTAGCCTATACTCTGTCTCCGTCAGCCTTTTCTGAGAGGTCTAATTAATTGTTTGAAATTGCATTCTTGCAAGGCTTGGAGTAGTGCAAGAAGTGAGGATGTTGTAATCTCCACTTTTTAAGGTTCATTACGGTTAAGCCTTTAGGCTCTCAATGTTTTTTCCCCATGCCGAATATTTATAAAATGTTCCCTATGATTAACCGGAGTTTTGAGGGCTTCCTTGTGTTCCTTCAACATTTATATTAGCCAAACTAAACTGACTGCATCAAAGTATCTTTTGGCAATGGTGTGGATGAGTACTGACCGGACATCTCACACAAGGCTTGGGAAAGTGCAGAACAATGGTTAGGAAAGTGTTCTGTCAACAAACCCGTTCCCAGGGAAGGTGTGGCATTTATTTCCTCTCTCCTCTGTTCACTTCTTTCATAATCTCTCTCTCTCTTACTGCATCTCTAAGCCGATCCAACTTTTTATTCGATTATTGAGATTATTCAAAGAATGAAAGACTGATTTCTATGAAGCATGAGTAGATGAGGGTGGATTTGTAGAATGCTTTTTAAAGACCCCATGAAAAGCCTTATTATGCGTGGTTTTCCTACTGAAACAGGAAGTTTGGGTGAAGGGCGTGTCCCTTTTTAAATAGCCAATAACCATTAGTTTGCATTACAACCATGAACTAAAAAAACCCACAGTTGAATAAAACTGAAATAGATTTTTTTATTAATATAATACACTATCGTTCAAAGGTTTGGGATCAGTAAGATGTCTTTATGTTTTTGTCTCTTATGTAACTGAGTTACAAATATTCATATTGTCACAGAAGTACTGGAATAAAAGTTTATAGTTCAGATATAAACAACTATGCTAGCAATCAAAATTGAGCAAATCACCTTTAGAAAGCTTCAAATTACGACTATCGATTACATCGTTACACCAGTAGGTGGCAACAAGTGACTGTTAAAAAAAATAATGTCATTGAATCATTCATTCAAGAGATTATTTTTAATAATCAATGGAAATTTTGACATAAATTACATTTTTAGCTAACTCATTCTGTATATGTACATTTCTGAAATACATAACTTAGGCAGTTACCTCTGATAACAGATCACTCTAAATTGTAATTAGGACTCATGCATTTTCTCTAAAGCTGCTTTGAAATGACGTGTATTGTGAAAAGCGCTATACAAATAAATATTAATTGAATTGAATAAAGAGATTAGTTCAAAAAACACTGATTCATCCAGTAATGAAACAAGTTAAGTCTGTATGAGTGAATCATTCATTCAAAACTGATGTTTTTTTTTTTATTCATTCAGATTATTTTAACATTTTAAATAGACTGCAGCAATTAACGTTTTGTCAGAACCTCGAGTAAACATGTTACATGTTATTTTGTTTAGTTTGTCTGTTCAGAATCGTGGGGAATCAATCTCTGTTTTAAACAAAAAAAAATGTGATTCTTAATTTATCCAGAATCATGCAGCTCTACCATGAGTGCAAGATGAGTCACAAGTTTACCCAAAATAGATAGTATAGTGTATATTTATCAGCTAAATCTTTATTTTGACATACTAGCATAACTATTAGTAACTATTCATTGACTAAAAGCCACAGAACGCCAATTTTGATTTCATGGGTTCTTAGTATGGCACCAAGAAGTAGTGTAATTCCCTGCTTAACGTAGGAGTGTCGGAATGCTTTATAAGGGAGCTGTGTAAGGTAAAGAGAGAGTGAGAGATACGCTTGTGTATCTTGAGATTGCAAAGATGGCCCCCCTCTGTCAGTCTCCCCCTCCTCTTCTGATCTCCTTATTATGTATAACGTCTGCAACTGGCACCGCCACGGTCTTCAACTCCCTTCTCTAATCCAACCTCTAACCCGGCCTCCCCTCTCCACCCACAAATCCTTCATTTCATCACACGGATACTTTGCGCCTTAAAGCAGCTAGTATTTCTTAGCAAAAAAAAAAAAAAAAAAAGGCACTCTCCAACAGATGAGCTCATATTTCACCTCCTCATTATTGAGTGTTTGCAATTATTCAAAATCCCTTTATCCTTAAATGGGGGGGATGTGGCACTTCAGCTTTGATACCTCACACTTTGAGTATGCAGTCCTCAAAAAGCTTGATACAGTTCTATTAGTACGCCATAATGACGTCTGATAGTGTGTGTCATGAGGAATGCATTTGAGTCAGGCACACAAATGTCCTCTGACCTTGTTCGGCCCCTGTCCAGCCCTCTCAGACTCCTTCTCTTTTTCTTCTGTCTGTCTTTCATTCATTGTGCACATTTTTATATTCACAGTCCCTCTCCTCATCTCAATAGAGGGGGTTAGATGCCCACCAACTCCATCTTACCCCTCCCCCTCCTACTGGGCCTGTTCAATTACCCCTGAATAGGACACTATCTTGGGGAGAGGGGGCTTGGGGCCCAAGAAGGTCTTTTTTTTTCTTGTTGGGGGGGGGGGGGGGGGGGGGTCCTAGTATTCAGATCAATTAGTACAATACAATATAATACAACTGTATTAATCCAAGAGGCAAATTAGGAACAGTTTACAACTTGATTAATCCCCTTAAAATATAACTTGGTCCTTTAAATTAAAGATTTTGATAATATTTTTACTTTCAGACAAAGAAATCTGAATAAACTCGGTCAATACAAACTTATTTTGATTTTCAATAAACTTTTTTTTGTTTGTGAACAGCTTTTCACAAACTTTAAACTAGTTACACTAGCGGTCAAAAGAATATTTTAATTTTTTAATTTTTTGAAAGACATCCTGGCTGCATTTATTTGATAAAAAATACAGTAAAAGTTGTATTATTGTGAAATATTATTACAATTTAACATCTCTGTCTGTCTATATAATGCTCCGTTTATTTTTTTCCTGTGATGGAAAAGTTAAATTTTCAGCAGTCACATGATCCTTCAGAAATCATTCTAATTTGCTGATCAACGTTGAAACAGTTTTTGCTGCTTAATATTTTTGTGGAAAAGTGATACATTACCATTTAAAAGTTTGAGGTACGTATGTTTTTTTTTAAAAAAAAGAAAAAGAAATTTATACTTTTGTTCAGCAAGTATGCTTTAAAATGCTGTTCTTTTGAACTTTCTATTCAAAATATTAATAGCAAAAATATTAAGCAGAAGAAACAGTCAATATTTTCAATATTGATAATAATAATAATAATAATAATAACCATTATTTGTAATTGAGCACTAATAATAATTCGTAATAAATAAGCACCAAATGAGCAAATTAGAATGATTTCAGAAGGATCATGTGACACTAAAGACTGGAATAATGATGATGAAAATTCAGCTTTATCATCACAGGAATAAATTAAAATATATTAAAACAGAAAACAGTTATTTGAAATTGTAATAATATTTGACAATATTAATGTTTTTACTGTATTTTTGATCAAATCAATTTGATCAGCCATGATAAGCAAGAGATCCCAGTCTTTAAGATGAGTGTGTTGAGCTCCTGTTATCTGGTACCTCCAGAATCCCAGTGAGAGTGTGGGAGCCTGTAGGACAGATATGCCTCTGTGAGGGGTCAGCCATGAAATGTCTGCATATTGTCTAAACAGTCTCTACATTGATAGTGTTAGGACCGGCAGCCCTGTCAGTGGGTAATATACAGACCGCAACTGACAGCAGGGTCAACGAGGGTCAATCCTAACGATGGAACTATTGGAAACCTCGGGGTGATGAAGGATAAGAGTAAAAACACCAACCTCAAACTTTCCATTACTCAAACTAATACATTCAAAGAGTTTCATGGTAATCAATTGGGTGCTTAAAAACAAGAACCAATGGCGTGCAGAGAAAGGACTTAGTTCAACATGTAAGGTCTGGAGCTGTGATAGGCAGCCATGCTGATTAGCAGTGGCCGTATTTTTGGATACGCAAGGCTGCGTGATAAGATGGTGATTAGACAGAGGGCTAAACGAAAGACAACACTGGTTCACCAACCAAAATAAACAGCCTCTCATCACTACCCCCCATCCCGACAGCAACCCCGTTTCTACAACAACCACTACTGATTGTCCTGACATCCCATTAGGTCAAGATTTACAAGATCTTCATCCTGGGTGGCCAATGAACAGTTCTGGTAAAAAGCATTAGGAACTACACCAACACTGGAAATTAATAGTGTTAAATGTAGGAGTTTAAGTCACTTATTACATAAAGTTTTGGACTGATTGATATAAATAGTCGCCATGGTGTTTGGATCAGCCAACGATGTTTTGACAGAGATATCTGCTTACTGTCATGAATAATGACTCAAATTGTTTTAAGTTACACAACACACACACACACACACACACACACATATATATATATATATATATATATATATATAAGACAGCTGTAGCTTAAATAAAAAGCTTAAGTACTATAATAATATATAATAATTTCATTATGTGTATGTGTGTGTGGTGGGTGGGTAATAAACACTGGATCAAGTAAGGTAGATGTCTGTTGAATAGCAAATATGAACTTGAGAGCTGCAGGTTAAAGGAGAACTCCGGTCAATTTTAACATTGAGCTCATTTTTTTGTACATTTGGAGTGCTGTCAATACAGAGAACAACGACAAAAATCGGTGTTGCCTACACCGAGTTATTCTATTTTTAAAATTTGCACCCTGTTGACTTCAATAGGGCAAGTACTAAACCTGCTTTTAGCCTCTTAACATCCTTGATGTGTCATTACAAGTGCACAGAAAATGTGAGTGATTCCTTCAGAGTGAACATGGGTGAATCTGACTTTAGGCAACACCGATTTTTGTTGTTGTTCTCTGTATTGACAGCACTCCAAATGTACAATAAAATGAGCTCAATGTTAAAATTGACCGGAGTTCTCCTTTAAGGAAAAACTATTGTATTGAGTCTCAAGAGACTATGAAACAAATTTGGACACCATTGTTTTGGCATCTGTGGTTTCGCCCATAAGAGTAGGTGTGTTACTTCCTAAGTTATTGTATGGAGTGTCCTGTCAAGCTCACTACAACAGAGATAAAGTCCCATAACAATGTGACATCAAGACACAATATTAACAATATGATGTGCATAAATAAAAACAAGAAAACTTAAATTCACAGCTTGACCGAATTCATTCAAACTTAGTAATGAAAATGTACTGTTTTTCAAAGGCCGTCTGATACCTAAAGAAGGAAGGAAATTGCATGAAATCAAAATATAAGACGGTCTGTTTAAATTATGTTTATATATATATTATATTTAATATACCCAATGCCATTTTAAGCATACAATTAAATCACTGCCAATAAAATTTCACTGATGATGATGTGATAATACAGGAATTAGGAAATTTCACTTTGAAGAACAAAATTTTAGAACTACATCCACATACGAAAAGAATCCAGATGAGGTCTGACTGTTAAAATAACTAATCTCAGCTCTTGATTCCTGGTTTAGAGTGTTTATTTACAAACAGCGAAAATACTCCATAAAAAGTAACAAAATTCAGTTGTTACTTTTGTCAATTGATAGAACACTAATAGTTCTGTTTAAATCATAGTTCCAGTGTGCATTTACTCATCAGCAATGACTTTCACTCTTTTCAACATGCAAAAACAGAGTTTACAGCACTGCTGCTGTGTACCTACTGAATAATTCCCCATAGCAATCGCACAGAACCAATAAGAAATGCAGAGCAGCATATTCCTACACTTCTAATATGTTTTTTTTTTTTTTTTCTCATAGGTGCCCTCCTCCTGCATGACATGCAATGCGACTCATCGGAATCCATTCAGACCACCTTACAGACAACCACTAATCCGATTTTATCCACCACTTCAAACTCCAGTTCAAACACCTCACCGAATCCTCCTTCAACCACCTCACCAAACCCCACTACAACCCCCTCACTGAGCCCCACTACACTCGCCACATTGGGCCCTACTACACCCAAATCTACACTCACCACATCGGACCCTAAAAAGCCCAACACACTGAGCCCCATTATAGTCACCTCATCAAACCCTACTACAATCATCTTATCGAGCCCCTCTATAACCACCTCACTGAACACCATTAACCCCACCTCACTGAACCCTAGTACAACCATTTCACTGTATTCCACCCCAGCCACTACAAAAGGTCACACTGACACATCTTTAACATCTTTGACAACTAAAGAGCTGACCCAGCAACCAACAACGTCTGATTCACCCCAACAAGTCACAACCCAAATCACAACAATTCAACCCACCACAACCAACACAAAAGCTACTCCTACAGAATCCAACCTCAGTTCTCAAAACACACCATCACTCAGCCAAGGGACCACCAGCTCAAATAAACCTGCAACCACTACCCATAAAGAAAGTGGAACAACCCCTGTCAACCAGGCAGACACATCAACTGTCTCCACAAATCGTGAGTCACATTAATCACAATAGTACAGCCTTTATGACTGCACAACTTGAACAGCGCTTAAATATTTATATATGGTACATTCTGTGATTTACTTACCCTCTTGTCCTTCATACTCGTATGGCTTTTTTTCTTCCACGGAACACAAAAGCATCACTTTTGAAGAATGTTCATGCTGTTCTTTTTGCTCTTGGTCTCTTTATGCTCCTATTGTATTGGAAAGAGCATTTAGTCATCTGTAATTAAGTACTTAAATGTCAAATATGTGCTAGAAATAGCGGAAAAGCATAATGATTTGTGCTTCACAGTCTATGGGAATGGGAAAATTCTGAGTTCTATACAGGGAATGTCAATGCACAACCTATGGCCTCTCTAACTTTTCTTCATCACACTTACAGTAGATAATCTGTTTCAAAACCAATAGTTAGATGTTATCATGCTGCTTGGTTAATAATCTGATAAGCATAAAAACACAACACAGCAATGTTAGGTAAAATAGCCTACTTCAAATATAAACAGATTTGGTTTTAATTATTTACAGTTGTAATCGAAATTATTATACATCGCACCCATTGCAAATCAGTTTTATAGGCAAAATTTACAGACTTTCAACTGTTTGCAATGAACAAATCAAAGAAAAGTAATTGAAATAGCTCAACACAACAAATGTTTCAAGTGGTTTCCCCAAATTCAACTGAAAATGCAACTTTTAATGACTTCTGCAGTCTCAAAATTATTCAACCCATTCATGGCAAGCTTTTTTTTTTACTTTTGCTGTCGTGACCTGCAGCAAACGAGATGTATAACCAGACAGCAGCTTCTGGCAGCGTTTCTGAGGAATCTTAGCCCATTCCTAATGAGAAATGGCCTACAGTTCAGTAATATTATTGGGTTTGCATGCTGCAACTGCTTTCTTCAAATCCCACCAGAGATTTTCTATGTGGTTCAAGTCAGGTGACTGTGATGGCCACTGTAGGATCTTCCAGGACTTCTTCTGCAACCAAGCCTTGGTGGAATTTGAGGTATGCTTGGGATCATTGTCCTGTTTGGAAGGTCCAATGACGCCCAAGCTTCAGCTCCCTCACTGATGTCATGACGTTTTCTCCAAGGATTTCTTGATATTGCAATGAATCCATTTTGCCTTCCACACGCTACAGGTTTCCAGTGCCAGAGGATGCAAAGCAGCCCCAGAGCATCACCAAACCTCCACCATGCTTAACTGTAGACAAAGTGTTCTTTTCTGCATATGCTGCTCCAGATATCCCGCTGATCCAAAGGGCCAAAAAAGTTCCAGTTTTGTTTCATCGCTCCACAGAACAGAATCCCAAAACTTCTGTGGCTTATTTCTATGATTTTGAGCACTTTTCTTGTACTTTTGGGTCAGTAGTGATTTACGTTTTGGAATTCTGGCATGGAAACCGAATGCATTTAGTACACGCCTTACTGTGCAAGCTGAAACCTCAGTGCCTGTTATAAGTCTTGCTGGAGGTCTTTTGCAGTCACTCAAGGGTTTTCCTGAACCTGCCTTCTGAGAAATCTGGTTGTAGTCATTTATAGCTTCCTTATTCTGCCCCGTCCAGGTAGTGTAACCACTGTTCCTTTATTTTTGAACTTGCGAACTATGCTTCCAACTATGTCTGTTGGAACATTTAGTGTCTTCGTTATCTTTTTGTATCCTGTTCCTTTTTTGTGAAGGGCGATGATTATCTTCTCTTAACTTTTTGGACCATTCTTTTGACTTAGCCATATTTATAACATGCAGTCAAACGTGACACTCAACAAACCTAGCCAGTTCAGATATTTCATGTGTTCTAGCTTAAGCACACCTGATGCAACTAATGAAGCCCTTGATTAGTTGCATCAGGTGTGCTTGAGACAACGCCTGTTTTGCAGATTTGTTGACTGCTGTCAGGGATTCTGTTAAGAGGGATGAATAATTTTGAGACTGCAGAAGTCATTAAAAGTTGCATTTTCAAATGAATTTGGGGAAACCACTTGAAACTGTTGTGTTGAGATATTTCAATTACTTTTGTTTGATCTGTTCATTGCAAACAGCTGAAAGTCTGTACATTTTGCCAATAAAACTGATTTGCAATGGGGGCTGAATAATTTCAATTACAACTGTAGTTATTCTGAATAATTTTCAGAAGCAGTGTGTTACAAAGTTACAAAACGTACAAGATTTTCAATTGTGATGTGAGCACTATTCTTTTATGGTAAATTATGGCACTTTTTTTTAGCTTGACAGTTCTTGGTAACCGTATGGGAAAGAGCACTGAATCTTCAAAATATATTCTGCTGTGTTCCACAATAACAAGTTGACATGAGGGTGAGTAAATGATGACAGAATGTAGTTTTAGTTTGGACTAATAAAAATAATTTACTTTTCATGTCCACACCACAGCAGCACCAGACTCTACGTCGGCTGTTTCTCAAACTATTCAGACGACGGAAGCACAAACAACTTCTGCTTCGATCACATCAGTTGATCCTGCGACTAGCACCTCAACTCCCGGAAATATCACTCATGTAAAATACTAGCATTTATGGTTTTGGTTTCTTGTATATTGTTTACATTCTTGACCCTGATATTGAACATGATCATGTTCTTTATTTTCTCTTCTGCAGCCTGTCTTTAATCTGAGCGACAGCATTAAGGTGAGAGCACATTTCCATACTAAAATGCACTAACAATTCAATATCAAGACCCTCTGTGGAAAAATACCACAAGGGAGCTGTTTGACCTGTAAACTCTGAACGTTTAAAGACATTGTTAAATAATTTTAAAATCGATTACAGAACAATATATGAAATGGAGCCAGAGAACATTTCTTGGTCAAGAGCAGTATGCAGATTGCCTGACTATTTTTCAAAAAATCAGCCTAGATTCTCCTTAAAAATGATCAAATCATGCATATTTGTTTTGTTTGCACAGGGGAACATCATTCTTGAAACCTGTAAGATGTTGGGTCAGAAGATGAAAGGAAATTGCTCGGTCACCTTGGAAATTCAAGGCAAACAATTAATTGCAACAGTAAGAATAAACGGTGAGGGAAATGTTACGGTTTCCAAACATATTAGAGCCTCATCTGAAGGAATCACTGGATTTAGTGCTTGCCATATTGTGATCAGTTATCTTTGATAACATAAGTACAGAAAATGTTATTATAGTAATTCCCTTCTTTTTCCATTTACAGCCGACAAAAATATACCGATAGAAAACTACAGACCTTCAGAACAGGTCAGGCTATAAACAGACAACAATACTGTGACTCTCTCAGGAAGTTTGTTTATTCTCAAACACACCTTTTCTTGGCAGAAAGGAGATGTTAGCGAGCAGACGATTCCAGACACGTTGATTGCCATCTTGGCTTCGAGTGGCACTTTGGTGCTCATTTTGTGCTGCTTTGCTACGTACTGCACTTATCATCGCAGATCCTACAGGAAGAACCAGGTAATACTCAATTCCAAACACAAAAATGAGTCAGACGTACTTGCATTGATTGGGTCAGTCTCTAGTTTCAATAAATACAGCTAATGGCCTTTTTGCTCTCTGAATTTTGAAACAATGTTCTGAATGATTCGAGTCCTTTAAATGTCAAAGTTTAAAGTTACGCCCTGATTACCAAAGTGTTACGCTGTTTAACATCCCAAAATATACTTTTACCTGGATAGCAACACCTGACGGAAGAGATGCAAACAGTGGAGAATGGTTACCATGATAATCCAACACTGGAGGTGATGGAGGTACAGCCGGAGATGCAAGAGAAGAAACTGGCATTGAACGGGGAGTTCAACGACAGCTGGATCGTCCCCATAGACAACCTGCTGAAAGAGGACATACCTGATGAAGAAGACACACACTTGTAGTGGCACCAGACAAAACCTGGTGCTCTCATAATGGTAGATTGTGACCAGACAGAATGTAGGAAGAGCAGAGATTGATGTAAAGACTATCAAACAACAGTTTCATTTGGTTCCCGGATGTACATGCTGTAATGTAGTAGTTAGATGTCAAGTACGTGCTAGAAATAGCAGAAAACCTTTCATGTGTCACTGTGTATGGGAAAGGGAAATGTCTGAGTTGTGTACATGGACTGTCAATGTGCCTTAACTTTTCCTTATCACTCTTATTTTAAAACCAATAGTTTGTGTTAGCATGTTGCTTAGCTAACTATCTAGCCTGTTTCAATTAATTAAATTAAAAACTGAATTTAGAATTTATATTTTATGTGATTAAGCTCACCATCTTTGATTTTTTTCCCCCCACTGCAGTGCATTCTGGGACTGCCTTAGAATTTGTTCAAAATGTGGCAATTTCATTGCCTTCGCATCGGAGGCGTGCCTCATGATGCCTCAAAATGCCACCAAGCACTGTCTAGTTAAGTTTAATGTACAAATTGCTCTGTTTTTTTCTCTAAAGTGATATATTCAAGATTCACAGCGTTTCTGATCAGTGGATGTCCATGACTTTTCCATGAATTTTCCCATAATGTGATTTTAAAAATCAGCACTCACAAAGTCTCTTGACATTACTTTTATAATTCAGTACCGTGGAAACCCTGTATTAATTCTTGAGAGGAATGTAATTGTTATGCTTGTATATAATGCTTTTTTTAATGCTTCTTTGTTTGTTTTCTGTTTAGGGAAGATTAACACTCATAGGCACCAAATTACACTGTGACCAATGGATAATTCATCCTGGTAAATTAGACTATGGTTCAAGATAACTTTTACATGATCTTCCTTCTGTTCTACCTGTGTTGATAACTGAGCTAGAATGAAGGTTTACAGTCTTGTTAACCTGAAACTTTTGACACTAAATCCAACACAACTCAGTCAAATGTATTTACAACTATTTAAATATTCATATGCCACTGTCTTTAATTAGAATTGTCAGTTTAGTTCATTGATCACCTTTTTTTTGGGGGGGGGGATGTTTTATTTAATTGTTTTGATGTTGATTTCACCAAAACATTATTTTTATTGTATTTGCATGCACTACACCAATTTTCATTATAAAGGATTCACTGTTGCCTCGGTTTAGCTGATCTACTTCCACCAAAGTATTAATTTTGAATTTATAGCTGTATTCTGTATTTGAAAGTCAGTTTGCTACTGTGTGCAAACAACAGGGGTCTGATACACTGGAAGCCGCATCTCTGTCAGATGGGACAGGGACGGCCATGATTTTTAATAAATTAAAAAAATTGTGATTTTTTTTTTAAAGAAAGTGTGTTTTCTTGTTAAAAGCAATAGGACAGATGATACGACATGTTGATGCACTTCATCTTGAACAATTAAAAAATTATATACACTAGTGTTCAAAAGTTTGGGGTTTTTGAAAGAAGCCTTTTATGTTCACCAAAGGTTAATTTCATTTATTTGCACAAAAATACAGTGAAATATTATTACAATTCAAAATAACGTATCTATTTTTTTGTGGAACCCATGATGCTTTTTTCAGGATTCTTTGATGAACAGAACATTTATATGAGATAGTTTAATGCATACTTGCTGAATACAAGTATTAAATTCTTTTTTTTTTTTTTAAATACCTTACTGAACCCAAACTTTTGAACAGTATTGTAAATAGACATTTAAAAATTAAAATATATTTAAAAGCTTTACAAAAAAAAAAAAAAAAAAACTCAAATCATGAGTCAACGCTTTAAGCTTTTATAGGTCTGATGTTAAAGGAAGACCAAGACGATTTTTAGGAAAAATTGAACAAAATACAATCTTTATTCTTTATGTACATTACATACAATGCAGTTCTTTAATATGTTCTACACATTCATGAGAGCCACAGTGTAGTGCTGACATCTCAATGCGCCCTAGCTCAAGAGCAGAGGGAGGCTCGCCGAGATGACGGTTTCCAGGAGAGAGGAAAAGAATAGTCATTTCATCTCTGACACTGCAGAAATGTACACCAAAAGCAAGAAAATGTATTTGGCATTGAGTGCAACAAAAAAAGTCTCCGGTTGTAAGTGTCGATCCTCTCGTGTATCCATGATTTCATTTTTTTTTTTCCCTCATTTTAAGAAAAAAAAACTTCATCCTGGCACAAAGACAATGCTAGCTACGGAAGGCAAAGAAAGCCCTGGATTACAAGTCATAAATCATAAACCAAATTGCTTTCGCACCAGAAAAGAAACCAAGAGTGCAGAAAAAACAAACAAAAAACAAATTCACAAATGGGCCAATCACAGAGAAGTCAAACTTCCACACTCTGGCGCGCCGTAAGTGCATCTTCACAGACGCACGCCTCGCTTAACAAGGGCCAAACTACAGCTAACTCGGAGTTCAGGGAATTGAAATATCCCACTTGGGAGGACACAATCAGCAGGGTGAAACATAATGTGCTGTCCCATGGTTCTTTGAGCCTTTGGTTTCTGCGTGGGTGAAGCCAAAAGTACAGCAAATTTAAGAGCGATCCAATTACAGGATTTTTTTTGTTTTTTTGTTGTTTTTTTGCAGGGCAAACACTTCCTACTCGTGCACAGGGACACAAACAATTCTAAAACAACTGCTGTTAAACTAACACTGCACAAATGGAGACCAAGTTAACCAGACGCACAGATGGAGACACTCACGTGGAAGACTATCGTCCAACATACTTTAATCTGTCCAAGATTTCAAACAATCCGGAAGCTCATACGGAATGAAGGGCACATACAAACATCTCTATGACATCATAGAGAAAGAAGGAACATAAGACATGACATTAAGGGCTCAGGTTCACCAAGAAATAATAATAATAATATTAATAATAAATAGTGAGGGGTCTCTTCTGTCTTCGGTGGTCCCGATAAGGCTCCTTTGTGTTGGTACCAGTCCGCTGAACAGTCTATGTAACACAGCAGTGTGAACTGGACTACATTGAGTTTGGACAAAAGCAGCCAAAACCTTAAGTAAACAGCAATCTACACTTCAAAAATTCAATTCATCCATGTCTTCGGTTTGTCTAATTGCAGCAGTGTTTCGCAAATCCATTTGCTAACGGATATGAGTGAAATAACCTGTTATAAAGTACAAAGTGTTGCCATACATGAATGTGCTACTAATATTTGCGTTCCTACACACATACAGAATGGAAAACACTTCTCGTGTAAGTTACATCTCGAACATATCTCTATATTCCTTGTAAGAATTGTGGATGACAATTTATAGTTATGGAATCTATTAAAGAGTCAAAGAAAGCACTAATGTCATGGCAGCATCCAATAGCAGCAGCAGGTTTAGATGGAAGCCAGTATTCAAATCCAGTACTGAGTGGACAACTCCTTCAAAATTCATCTAAATGTGTAATCAAATCAGAACTGACACTAGAGGGCGCTCGGATCTTTGCCTCAGCCCTTCACTGGCTCAGCACACGTTTGTCCATTAAAATGTGATTTAAAATAGCAAGGCAGAAAGGAACCCATGATGATCACACAGTTCATAAATCAAATTCACCTCTTTATGATGTAAACTGCTTGGATGTATAACTCGCCTATTTTGCAAACTGTATGAGAGAATATTTAAAAGATAAAACTGAAACTGAGCAGAAAAAAATTGTAAAAAAAAATAATAATCAAATCAGTTCACAATTTGGCAGATATGCAAATTTAAACCTAATTCTGACACCTTTTTTTTTTTTTTTTAAACAAAAAAACAACCCTGCCACTCCAGAGTAGAAAATTATATTTCTGCATATTAAATAAGTCTCAGTGACGTTTAAGTGGTATTACATCTGTAAGAGAAAACACAGTAGGTGGGCATGGCACACCTCGGGTGGAAAATGTAGAAAAATAACTTCTGTTTTTGGTGGGAGGAGTCTGAGAGGTCTATTGAGGGTGTGACCTAATGTGTGGGGCGTGGCTACAGGGTGATGAGGTCAACAAGGTTACCCTTGGGTGGGGTCATATTGTCAGGGAAGAAATTGACGAGGGTGTCGAACAGCTGAGTGCGCTGGGCGTACGTCTGATCCACATCTGAAAAACCTGTGATGAAGAAAAGAAAAAAGATTAATATTAAGAATCAAAGCACTAATAAATATATTTGAGCAACTGACTGGGGGACAATCATGTTCATGAAATGAATCTGAACAAAGCGCTCACCTAGAGGAATGAAGTCTGAGCTGGATTTGAACAGAGCAGAGGGCAAGAGCTGGAACTACAGGAAACACACACACAAAAAGCACATTTATTTATGAAACACGCTCATTGTGACCGGTACAATTTTAGTCTGACTAAAGCACTTACACGGCTTTATTTGAATTGAAATCAACTTTTTGTAAATGCACATCCTGACTCAATCAATAGCACATAACTATAACGATATAATTCTAAACATTTTCTAAATACAAAAGAAAAGCAGAGTTCACACCACAACTATAACGATAACGGCACAGAGAAATGATCACTTTCAGAAAAAAATTTTTCCAGCTGATGAGCGATAAAACATTGATCAGAATCCATCTTGCTTCCAGAGCTTGAGCATTTAAAGTGGCAGACGACAAAACAGCAGAACACGCTTACAATAAACAGAACGATATCTTCCACTGCTGTGGACCCCAATATAGTTATCAGTGTGAGCTGGCGTTTAAGCATTAAATGTGATCATTTTTTACAGCGGTCCTAACCTCTTTTGTCTCATCGGGGTCAGTGTGGTCCACGGTAAGAGACAAATCATTCTGTAGATATTTAAGTGCATTCAACGGCTCGGTCTGAGCCTTCTCCTCAAACCTGCAAAAACACAAAAGGCAACAAGCCTATGTAAACATGACAGCAAGTTTAAAAATGCCTTAGGAATTCTGAAACCTCAAACATGAAATAAATGAGAACAGAATTTCCCCAAGTACATTATTATTCCATTAACTAAAACAATATGGCCACAAGAGGGCAGTAAGTGAGCAGAAATCCCATGCACCGTGGAAAAATACCACTGTAACTTAATCACTAACTGCAGTGCTGCATGACACTGCAATTACATAACAATACAGCTTGGTCCTAATGGTTTACATTCAGATCACACAGATCGGAGCAGGATCAGAGCAAGTGCATGAACTGCGTATTAACAATCAAACACAAACTGTTTAACATGGAACAGACATCTAAACACTTTCCTAGTGCCATTTGGAAACTTAGCGTATCTGACAGTTTTCTTTGGCTTTAAACAGAGAGAGAAACTAGAGACCAGACTACCTAATTCAGTAAATATTATTCTTAAGCACAATTTCTAATCAAGAACTGTGAGGTCGGAATAATGAATATCTCTTAAGAGCCAGGGTGAAGCGTTTTGAAACGCTCTTGAACTCGGATAAAAGTATATTTGTACCTGTATTTGCGAATGAGGTATTTGCAGTGTCGAAGCAGATATTCTTTGGAAGGGCGGCACAGCTTTAAGGACCAGAAATCATCCAATCGCATTTTAGGAGAGCTGGACTTCCCCGGGTTTCCACCGAAAAGATAATGCACCTGTATACCATATCATCGTATCAAACCACTGCTCACTGCTTTGATTAATTAGTACAGCAATTAAAGATATTAGATTTTATCAGTAGTAGTAAATAGTATACAAGTATATATGTTTGGTTTATAGTATATATTATATAGTTTACAACCTAATCATTTGAAAGCTGCTGATAATTTACAATCAGGCAGTGATACAGAATCGTTAGGAGTCTCTTTTGAAAAGTAAGGATACACAATAGATACCAGATACCTTTGAATTATGAATTATCAGTTAAAAACAGTTTGTTGTTAACAGTCTAAATTAAAGAGTTAGTTATAAATAAGCTTTTGAAAGCCTTTAATATTACATTTATAGAATACTAAAGTACTATTGTAATATTTAATTTAATTTTTATTGTTAGATTATATTACAAAAAATATATAATTAATATAATATAATACAAAAAATGACTGCAGAAACCTTAGAAAGAACATAAAACAGTGTTTGCGATTCATTTTACTTATATGATATGTAAGTGTTTGAGTAAAACAAAATTCTACAAAAAATCTAAAAATGATAGAACAATAGAGACAAGGAACATTATTATTATTATTATTATTAAGTATTAAGAAAGTAAATAGGGTTATGTTGACTTCCTCCAGGCTAGCTGGGGTTGAAACCTACAAACTTTGGGTTATCAGGTCAGGAGTTTAACCAGCGAATCCTAAACCACACCACCACAGTAATAAAAAATGTAGATCATTTGGCTTCCACACCCATGGTAAATATGAAATGAACACTACCTTGTGCAACTCGTCGTAGACTAGCTGATGAGCAAAACGAGGACAAGGTTCTTCTTCCTGTAGGGCCTTAGTGGGGTTTTCTTTCACCGCCTGGTCATTCTTATAAACACATGACCTGCACACAAACACGCAGATAGTCTTTCATATTAAACTGTGCATACTGTCCTAGCAAAGTGTACACAATTGCACCCACCCAAATCAAGTCAAATAAACAAAATGACAGAAACCAGCACACCGCATCCAAAGGAAACACTGACGGACCAATTTTTCAGACGCCGTAAGCCAACTTTTTTTCCAATTATTGTACAGAACAAAGGTTTTTTCTCCCCCGTTTAAGAGCAAAGTACATTTAATACACACACACATAAGCATCCAGCCCCACACGCAAGCAGAGAACATTCTGTTCCTGTTTGATGGTCACAACTCCCTTTCTGAAGGTCAGTCAGGCCTTTGAAATTATACTTTCACTCTGGCTTTATTCAATATATGCGAGTGTGCATTCAAGCTGAGAACAATTTATATAAGGGGTCTTTGTATGATATTTTTACAGGTATCATATAGTGCTGAATTTTTAATGCACTGCAAAGAGAAAATACAGTTCAGTAAGGAGAGAACATGTTCTCTCATCATAACTGAAGATTTTCTTCCTTTGCGGCAGTGTATGGCAATCTAAAACCTCAGGAATGAAGCGCCTGAAGGCACATTGTGGATAACCAATGCAGGCAGTCCTCAGGGCCACAGTGTACAAGCACAGGTCTAGTGTACTCATTAGCATGCAGTGTGCAATGTTGCACAGATGAAGAGCGTGTCCGAGAACTCACGCACCAGTTGTTGCGTGCAATGTCGTAGATCCAGAAAGAGTTGCGCACATTCTCCTCGCGTTTGTCTTTGTCTTTGCTGAGTCCTGATAGAACGTGGATCTCATTGAGCTCCGGGTCGATGGTGGCACGCTGAGTGAATCCGGTCATTGGTACTGCAATACAAACACAGATGGACTTAAACTTAAATACTTAAGAGATGGTATAACGTGGCTGAAGTGGCATGATGACATAGCAGCTTGGTGTAGTTGTATGTAAACAGCCTTGCAATGTGAGCAAATTAAAATAATTTTACATTTCTATCAATATATTATTAATGAAATATTTTAAGTATTAATGTTTATTATATCAATATTAAAGTATTAAGGAAAATATAATAATTTACCATTTCATACTTCTATAAATACAGCATTTGCGTTTTGTGAGTGAATGTACCATTTTTTAAATATATTTTAATATTTAATATTTACTATAATATATTTTAATATTATTTTAATATATTTTATAATATTATATTATATTTATGAAATATTTTTAAGCATTCATATATATTAAGGATTAAAAATGCAATATTATATTAATTTAAAACTAAGGAAATAACACATTTTTAATGTTAACAAATAATATTAAATTAGAATATTACACAGCGCTCTATAATACTGAATTCTGATTGGCCAATCATCCCATTCAGTCAAATATTTCTGTTTAATTTTTGCTAAACTGTATAACTCACAGATGCCCAAGGTAACTGGTTTCACATCTCGTATCCATTCCCTTACATTTTTCTTAAGTTTCAAAACAAATCAATTTCATGCCCATTATTTATTTACTTATTTATTCAGGAGTAATGATAATGTCACAACAGAGCTTTAGACCATGTTAATCTATGAATTGTCCTGCAATTCTAATACCCAAAAGAAAACAATCACCCCTGTTTGGAACTACATGATAAATGTTTTTTTTGGGGGGGGGTGAACTACTCCTTTAAGGTGTGGTTGTGAGCATTCTGTTCGGGCTCACTGTTTCCTTCCTGGTAAATTGTATTCTGTTCAGTCTTATTTTTGTCCCTCTCTCCAGCCTTCTATCTCGTTCTCTTTCTGTCACCCCCTGTCCTCGTCGCACACACATCTCTCTCTAACACGATAACAGAGAGAACACAGAGGTCTTTTTATACTCTCTCACTGCGTCAAGTCGCCCATTGAGATTTTACACAATCTGTTTATGGGAACAGGAAGTGTGTCACAGGCCTGTGTCTGCACAATCTCTCTCAGGCTTCACAAAGCTCTCACACTCATCCACCTTCAGAGTCTCTCTTCTCTGTGAACTGGCTGTTCGGTTTGGTATTTCCCTCTGAGCTTGATACAATATCATGCAATAATTACTGATTATATAGAAAGTGAAGAAATTTGAGGGACATTACGTGGGTGTGCAGACTTTATGACCTGTCAACTCATCGAATTCTTCTCTGTGATGATCAGAGACGTTTTACAATGTCTGCTTTGTTAGAAGACTTGATTGTGTGCAAGTGTGTAGCTGACGTCAGTGTGTGTTAGGTAAGTTAATCATGTTAATCAAGTGCGTGGGCGTGAAAGTATGTTCTAAGAACTCACTCAGTTCTCCAGAAGTCAAAGTTCTGAGAACGGTATTGTTAAATGTTGATTTGTGCCGACAGAGGGCGGACGCTGAGAAGACATGCTTTCACATATGTTTCTTATATACGAGTTTTCATATGAGTTTTTTATTTATTTTATTATTTATATACAATTATAGTATTTAATAAGAGCTTTTATGTTTATATTTTCGGTTAACATTTATCAGTTTTTCATATAATATTCATTTTATTTTAATCACAATTTTTTTTTTTATATAGTTTTAGTTTCAACAATAAAAACACTGCTGTGTTTCTGCAAAAAAAGCTGTAAGCTACCTCAAATTCACCTTGAAGAGAGGGGTGCTGTTATATTGAGCCATTACATAAAACATGCAGAAAAGCCCTTATATTCAAGAAGGGAGCGATCTGTGCCCTTATGCAGGGACCAGAATATCATAAAGACTTGGGTCATTAAGTAACCACCTAACAACTACCCAAATTACTGTAATAACCACCTAGAAACCCTTGGATTGTGCCTGCACCCACTGATATTTTCTCTAGAATTAGCCTATTTTGTTTACGTAACTTAAGTAGTCATCTAGGCCTGCAATATCTGGTCTACTAGAAAAAGCTTTAAATATTAAAATGTGTATTTTACGCAGAGTCTTCAGAGGCGAATATCTTGATGAACGGCAGAACGCGTGTTCTTTGTAGAGCAGCATGTTCTCCCTGCTCAGGAATTTGCTGCAATATTCACCAATCATCATGACAGTCCTCACAAGAAACTTTCATCACCATCATCCAGACCAGCAGATCTGTGTCTATCAGTATCAGGAAGACAGATGATGTCAAGATGACTTAGCTGTTGAATAGTAGGGCTGCAATAGATCACATGTTCGCTTGCGATGCGTGTAGCATGCTGCCGCAGTGACATAATCCCCACCTGATTCAACTCTATTTCTGAACATGATGTCACCTTCATGCTCAAGATTCCTATACTCTCCTTATAAGGAGTTTCTTTACAGAGCACAGCTTTGTAAGAGTCATTCTTACAGTATGATCAAAAAAGTGTATTAATAAATCCCAGCCAGTTTTTTTTTTTTTTACAAATTTACAGTTTGCTAATGACATCTTACCCATGCCTGAGTCCTTCTTGGTGCCATCTGAGATGATCTCCACATGATCACCGTCAACGTCGTAACTGAAGAAATCATTCAAGTATGTTTTGGACCTCTGACCTCCAAAAACGTACAAGCAGCGATTTCTCTGCGGGATGGAGAAACAAAACTGTCACATCAGAATTTTTGTCAAAACAACCGATAAATTCTAAACATCTTTTTTAGGGAATTAAACTAACAAAATAAATAATATAAAAAGTAAAAATGTTGGGTTTTTGTATATATATTAAAGTAATGTATTATTATCAAGATTATTATTTGGTCATATTGCCCACCCCATATTCCACAATCCACAAATGCATCAATCAAAACGTTAGAGGTCAACGTGCAAAATATCTTTTTTGCAGCTCAGACTTTATGGGTCGTTACTAAGGAGACGAACCGTGTGGAAAAGCATGCAGTGTCCAATGCGGGACTGGATGTCCTCTGGCCCTGCGTTACACGAGTCTTCTCTGAGCAGACTCCAGCTAGCAGCTTGACAGTGAAACGCGTAAAGCCCGCTGAACTGAGGTTCTGACGTCCTGCCGTCATCCACGCTGCCGTTACACGTCAGAATCCGACCACCAAAAGTGTAGATCATGTGCTTCTCAGAGTCCATGCACATCTGAGAGAGAGAAAGACAGAAGCTTTGTTCAACTTTCTGAGAGATACTGAACTATTCATCATGAATCTGTAAAGGGGAGACTCCTAGTGGTATGCGGGCATAAATCCTGAATAATTTTGTGTAATTTAAAATGTGTACCTGGTGGTCAAACACAAGTTTGGGTCCTCCATCAGCAGACGTGTCCTCGCTCAGGAGGGTCCACGTGTTGGCATCAATGTCATAGCAGTAGAAGTCACTTTTCAGGGACTTGCTGTTTCTGACAGAGGAGTCCAAATAGCGGCCTAGAGTATAGATCTGCCTCCGCTGAGAGTCGATGCACATCTTGTGGCATGAGCGCGCACTGGGGCCGTTCTAAAAGAAATACATCACAACTTTATAGTTTTCACCTCTTACACCACACACTCAGACAACCTATAGACCATGATGCATGTCGGACACAAAAATGGGAACGTTCTTTCAAAATCGTACAATTGAATCTGCTTGTCATTACACTATTTCAAGTTGTTTAATCAGTCCATAAGGGGCTTTTGCACCAGAGGAACCTTTTAATAGTTCCTATTAACAATGGCAGAAGAACCTGCTTTTTGGCGTATACGCACTACATGAACTAGGAAAGATTTTAGTTCTAGGTTCCAAATGGCGGTGTGAATGCAACCAGGAAAATGGTCCTAGGGAAACATTTAGTTCTTGGGGGACTGCCCTGGTGCCTAGTTCCTATAACTTAGTTCCTATAACCACCTGGTGCGAAAGCCTCTTATCAGAGAATAAAGTTGTTTTTACAAGGTACCAGGATACAATTATGGGCATTTCTGAGAAAGAAATAGTCACTGGATTTATTGTGATTATTATCCAAAATTAGTGAGGTCCATGTAATCAAATCTTTGGGTCCTTGGCGGTTCTTAGTCACATAAGCCTCCATCAGCATTGAGGCCATCAATCTACTGCACATATTTTTCATTACAATCATTTCATTCTCTTGCTCATCCACAAACTATTCCAACTATGAGTCAAAAATACCCATCTACAGCAAGTAACCACCAGATGAAAGAGTACGCATCCATCAACACACTTTGCACAGAAAACAAAGTATGTGAAACTTGACATGATTGAAAAGTCTAGGGTATTTTTGTGCCATTCAGCAACTGAGTCATAATTAAAGAAAAAAAATCCTCTTTCACTTTCTCTCTTACCTCTTTCTCCGTATCCCTGGATATGCAGGCCCACTGATTCTCCTTTACACTGTATGCCCAGAAATCAGCCAAGTCCTGCGTTCCATCCCAGCCACCAAACAGATACACTGTTTCTGTCGGGCAAAGAGGCGAAGACAAATTAAAAACAAAGCGTCGGTGAGTGAGAGGCGTTTTACACCTTTGTAAGAAATTTAATATGAAACTAAAGGATAAAAACTATTATGGTATTTTTTTAAGCTGCTATAAATCATAATATTCTTGAGAAGCAGCTGTGAGCTGAGGTTGAAAGGCTGATGTCGCCATGGTGATAAGCAGAGACAGTTGTTTGAGCTATTGAGCATCAGCTGAGCGGTAGAGTGGGTTACTCGAGGTCAGTCTGAACGTACAGGGCCATATGAGGGCTGTGGGATCGATTGTTCCTCTAACAACAAGCTCACAGATTCACACGCACATTTAAAACAGCTCTTAACTCGTAACTATGGGGCGAAATGCAGTCTTAACAGGCATTCCATTACAAGCAAGACAGGACAAGCTAAATAGCACTGCAATAACCAGACAATCAGAAACTTTGCAAATAAACCACCTGACGTAAGATGTACCTGTCTGAACATCAATGACCATCTGATGACCTCCTCTCATGCCTGGCCTGTTATCATCACCATCACCTAATCAGAGAAAACGAGGAAGAATGAATGTAAATGAAGAGGTGTGTGTCAGGAAGAAAACACAGTAAAAGACCAAGAACATGGAAGATATATTGAATATCAATACACCCCTTAAGTAATTTAATACAGCACACATGGATTCCCTGGAGTCCAGCGTTCAGATTCAGAGCAAGAGGCCGTCACTTGTGTGTTCAGTAGCCTGCTGTCATACCTTTGTTACATTTGGGGATGATCTGACTCCAGCGGGGCTTATAATCCTGCTGGCTGATGTACTGATTAAACAAACCATCTGGAAGAGAACAAATAAAAAGCACTTTAATTTGCTTATGTATGCTCCCTGAGAGGGAAACAAGTGTACATTAGGTTCTAATTACCGTAATTTAGACTTTGACCACTAAAAAAAAAAAGTGCAATAATGCAAAATGCTTTTGTGAACAACTTTAAAGTTGAAGTGTGTCAAATATTTTCTTCTAACCCATCCTCCCAAAAATCTGTAAACACTGTTTGTTCGTTCTTGACCAGCCTGACAACAGAAACACTGGATCAACCAATGACTCGAACTTGAGGAGAGACTATTTGTTTTGTCTGTAGAGTGAATTTAATTCAATCATTTTCAGCAAAGCGACTTGAAGCTTACTCAGCGGCCATTTTTGCTACACCGCTGGACAGCGATTTCAGCCATGCAAGAATTGTTTAGACCAACAATTAAACCTGACATAAACTGTATCATGAACATAGGCATAAAAGACTGATAATTGGCCTTTTTGGAAGGCAGGACTTCCTTTGCTAGAATGGCCATATTGCGTGTTGCACTTTCTCCCATTCAATGTAAAACCTGTGAACTGTTTCTGTGTAATCTCTGCTTCAAGTCATTTACTGTCAATGAAAGTTGGCGAATTCTATTGAAATGAGTGACAGATTACAAAAGCAAGAGCACAAGAGATTCACAACCTCCAGTTAATTTAGATCACTGTCAATGAGTACCACCATATATACAGCAAACCATTTTCAAATCAAAATATTCAAATGTTACCTTAAATTTAAACAACATTTATTCAGTTTCTTGAAAGGTGCAATGCGGACACACGTTCTTCAAATAGAATCATAGCCAGGTAAACTTTTATGTTGCACATTACTGACATATGACCACCACTGTCATGGAAACTTAAGTTCTCAACTGTGCTTGTGTGACACCACCCACAGGTTTCTGACAAAAAGAAGCAAGTTGGTCATTATGACTCATTGTGTTAATTACATTTACGCATTTGGCAGACACTTTTACCCAAAGAGATTATATATTATACATTATGTTATATATTTTATGAGTTCATACATTTCCTGGAAATCGAAACCCATCGAGTGCCATGCTCTACTGTTTGAGCTAAAGAAATGTAGGCTAATTTAAATTGTATCAAATATCTTGGTAATGTCTGCACTGCACCCTTCAATCAATACAAAAGGCAAATATTAGTTAAGGTGGGAGTATGTGAAAAACAATACGTTTTGCAAAGTAGTAAATAATCAATATTCAAATTGTGAGAGCACAAGGAACTAAATCTTTGGGTTAGGTAAATAGAATTTCTTAAATTGAAAGTCACATTTCTTCGACATCAGAACTTCTCTAACAGTGAGAGCATGGCAGATTAGAAATATAACTTAAAACCCTTATAACAGAATCTTTGAGTGTAGATCATCTTTTTTTGACAAAACATTTGGCTGGCCACATAACACAATTATAATCCAGAACAATTCTGCTCCCTACAGTGAACCAACATGCCCACATTCCCTACTTAATGAATGTGGCACATATCCATATGATGAAACACTGGGTGGGGTACCTCTCACGGCTTTGTCTATGAGCTCCTCGCAGGCGTCAAAGTCTCCTCTGAGGACCAGCCGCTCGTGAAGGTGCGTGAGCATGGGGTGCTCCAGAGCGATCCGTGTTTTCTTCTGCAGAGACTCGAAGGCTTCTGTGTAATTGTGTTGCCGGAAGTGTTTCAGGCACAGGCGGATGGCCTCCTGTTCACGGTACTGTCCAGAAAAAAAACAAAAAAACACTGTAACATGCCTTCAGTCCATGTTTAATATTGTGTAAAACTTCCTGTGCAAATGGTGTGCAAGTGTTATATAAACATGAATGTATCCCCTATTGGAACAGCTTGGCAATTTAAAACCTGTTAATGATTATGGCATAAAAAGACAATTACGCTGATTACTGAAATAAAGCTTACAAAGGAATCAATTAATACTTCAGTTTACATGTTGAGTGACATTCAGGAGATTATCTTTAACAACATGTAACTTTTGGCAGTTAAACCTCACAAAACTGCATGCATTTTGCAGAAGAACATTTTCCGCTCTGCGTGACAGTGCGGATGAATCTGGTTATCCTACTGCTCATAAAACATACACTACTACGCTTATGAGATATAACCAGTTTAGATGGAAAGGATCTCAAGCTGACTAGTTGAAGACATTACTGTAGCTACACCCATTAACGGACATTGTACTTCTTTGAAAATAAATTCCAGCACAGCGCTACAACAACCATAAATACAACAAGAAATGACCCTTCACAAAAGATAATGCTTTACAATGAACTCTGTTGGAGAGCTAAAAGGCAATTTATCTGTTCAATAAAATACCTTACATATCTGCGGAGTAATAAAAACGCCATCTCTGCATCACTTTTACAACATTTCAAATTCCTGAGTTCTCACCATCTCCGGAAAAGCCAAGCCGATGTTGATTCTCATTTTATTACAAGCTGTCGTGTTTTCTTTTTGCCAGAAGACTGTCCTCTATAGGGTTGGGAACCTAAAATCGGTTCTGTGTTTTTTTACAAATGCCGGAACCGTGCGAAATTCCTGAGTTTCGGTTCTGAAACCGGTTCTGGTGCGATGTGTGGGCTAAGTGCTGGGAGCTTATCCTTTAATAGCGAAGTCTCACCTCATGAATATTAAAATAGTAATGAATGCACTGGCCCTCGCGCTACTCATATATGTTTTGCGTCAGATATCAACACAGACAGAGAGAGAGAGAGAGAGAGAGAGAGAGAGAGAGAGAGAGAGAGAGAGAGAATAAAGTATAAAGACAGTAGAGCTGCACCATTAACCTTTAAACGATCTCGATTCAAAAACCCACGCGATCTTATTCCTAAATGACAAAAACTTCACACCGGAACATTCAAATCTGTTTGCGCTGTCGCTGACCAAGAGAGAGCAGTTATATATGAAACAGCTTTACTTTCACAGTCTTTTCAACAACACAGTATTGATATTTCTGTTACAAATATTCAAATGATCACAGAATTACTGAGATAAAAGTTTATGGTTCTAGAATGATGTCTACGGTTCTGAAACACTGATGTCTACGGAAGCAACCAAAACAAGAGTAAATCACCTTTTGAAAGTCTTACATGTGTGTTCAAGCATATTCTACCCCTTCTGAGAGGGTATTCTCCACTGCTGGAGATACTATAAGCTATAGGAGAGGTCCCAAATTATACTAGAGAATGCAGAAATGTTTATTTTCCTTCAGAAAAATGTATTATTTTTGCAAAAATTGCTAAATAATATGTTGAATTTGTTGACATTACCAGTCTGTTAAACTCATTTGACCGAAATAAAGTATCAGAAATAAACACAAAAAGGATTGTGTTATTTTCCCCTTACTACTATTTTTTATTAGTTGTTTTATTAATTTTTATTGAATGGGAATCGGAACCGGAACCGGAAAATTTCTTACGATTCCCAACTCTAGTCCTCTGAGTTTTTTAAAACGGGCAATTCCCAGGAGGTTCGAGATTTAGCAGCACCATGTCAACCTTTCTCGCCCGTTGTTACAAATAACCTCTGCCACTCACCCACAAACGTCAAAGTAGGCGGAGCAACTTCTCTCCATTTACAGATATGACGAGACACACGGGTAAGTGACATATGTACACAATTCCCCGCAAAAACCATCCTGCTCGGTTTAAAAAATAAACAGCCTACCATAATGAATCAGGGTAAGACAAAAACACATTTTGGAAGAAGGATTGATGTATGGACTATTCAAATATTGTTTATTTTGATAATTTTTTTTACATAGAGTATCTTTTGGGTTAATAACGGATATTATTATCTCGTCCTAAAATATTTAGATTTTCTTGGTGAAATATGACCCTAACATTTCTTTGTGAGATTCACCCTGAAAGAGCAGTTTTGGTGCAGGTGGATGTTTGGACACAACTCACCTTACTGTACCAGTTAAGGCAGGGCTGGACAACGTCTGGATCTTCAATGCCGTGTAACTCAATATACCAAATGCTGAAGTTAAAACTGGGCCCCCATGACATCAGAGGCACTGTACGCAACCAAACAAATACAGACAGCATCAAGAAAGGACATTCAGACATACGATGACAAATATTTTGATTTCAAATTTCCTACCCTCAAATTTTTTTTTGTCTGTTTCAGACATTAAAATCTTTGTCAAAAGAGTTCAACATTCACACAAGCACTTGTTTGTTCCATCTAAGATTTGCAGAGTCATTCAATCACTCATTCAACTCATTGCCTTCCTCTAAAATCATGCGATGACTAATCTTTCCCCTAAATGTGTCAGCACACGAGGTCACCAGGACTTAAGCTTGCTTTTGTGGTAAACACTCACCTATTTTAATGAACCTGCAGGGAAACATCTGCTCATCGATCTTGTGCTTTAGCGTGAATGTCTCCTTGTTGAAGTCATTCTTAAGGCCACTAGGATTAGATGAGAAAGACAGTGAATGATCACATCACATCACAAGAAGCCATTTCCCCAAACATTACTCACGTCTCAAGAGACACTATTTTATAAAATGTTTGTGTATCTGGTGCCCCATTACTAAGTGAAGTATATCTGGTCACCCACTCTAAATATGGTCATAAAGCTACGAGTCTGTAAAGCTTATCTGACATAAAGATTAGACTGTAAGTAGATTGTTATCAAAATGAAAATTTTCCATCCGGACTCACCTAGACAAGAGTTCTGTCATGTTTTCTTCACTCATGCCTCCAAACACCTTGAATTTCTTCAGGTTGCACACGTGAGTTTTCTCATATTTGCCATAGGTGATGTTAAGAACGATAGCTGGTCTCTCCAGTTTTAAGATCAAGTACTGAGTAGCAGAAAAATAAATTGTTACATCAAAGCAATTCCAAACCAAAACGTTCTAGCTTTGACACCACAGAAACAGTCATTTGTAACATCAATAAATAACTGTACACATAATAATTAAAAAATGTTACCTTTAACACAACAGCAAATCTAGACCTATTTCTAGTATCATACACACTTCCGTGTTTTAATAGTTGCTCCAGATTCGACATCGAGGATGTTTTGTAATGAAAGACAAACACAAATGAGATTTGAAAGCCATCTCGGGGTGAAGATTTTCAGTGAATGATAACTCAAATGTTAGTCAGCTGCTCCTCAAAACTATCATACATAACCGTTTAAACGTATGGGGTCAGTAAGATTTTTTTGAAAGAAATTAAAACTTTTTAATTCAGCGAAGACACATTAGTGAGAGTATAAAGACATTTCTACTGTTACAAAATATTTATATTTCAAATAAACGCTGTTCTTTTGAACTTTCTATTCAATTAAAATTGTATCACATTTTTCATAATTATGCAGCACAACTGTTTTTAACATAGATAATAATAATAAACGTTTCTTGAACAGCAAATCCGCATATAAGAATGATTTCTGAAGGATCATGTGCCACTGAATACTGGAGTAACGGCTGATGAAAATTCAGCCTTGCCACCACAGGAATAAATTACATTCTAAAATATTCAAATAGAATTTGAGCTTGACATATACAGTACCCATCACTTTCCATTTAGGGTGGAAAATTCTAGAAACAAATTGTTACACAGAAGAAATAACTGACTAACTACTAATACATTGCAGATGCTTACCTAATTTTCTTATAAATGTCGACATGACATGTCAACAATTCTTGTTTTTTTAAATGGAATATACCAGTACTTATTATGAATGATTTGTGAACTTTCCTTAATTCATATCATAATCTTTTAATCAAAATATCATCCTCTCCCTTTGTGATTAAAAAGATTAATCGCAACTTCCGTTTTATGCCGACTTTGATGCATTATGGTATCTGCGCTTCTGTTGAAATTAGAGAACACAAGGAAGTGGCCAGGGCCCGCGAGTGCCAACACCCTCTTCAGATGCAGGTGAACAGGAGGGGCTCTATTACTCATGTTGCTCTCATGAAAACAATTCAATCAACTGTAGACAATAGACATACATGACAGAAAAGCCCGCAATCACAGCTTGTAAAGTATTGCTCAGAACAAACAGACCTTTGCATAGACCCTAAAAATCAATGGGCTACTGTCATTGTAGATGGGAATAATATTTCACACAGACTGACTGAGATATTCTATCCACCAACACTGATGGCCGACTGCACTAAGAGCTCAGTAAAAAATGTTTTTACAACAGACCATTCAAACCACAGATGAAACATTGATTGAATTTTCTGCAATGATTTACAGCATGTAGAGTGGTCAAATGCAGCAGTATTTCTGAAAAAAAAAGGATAATGACAGGAACTGTGATTTCAAAGTTCTGAACTCTGTGAAGGGTGACTGCACTTTTTAAGTGAAAGGACGAAAGTGGAAGGACACAAAGAAAACACAAGCCTTTGCGGTTAAAAGTTGAGGGCACGTGCTACTGTACCGCCAACATGCACTTTCAATTTCCTTATTGCTCAACCACAAGTCTGTCTGCACTGCATGGTCTGTACAAGGCCAGCAAAGACGATGAAAGCATGGCACAGTGTCAATGAATGAAAATGTCAACATAACCAGGCATGAGATAATGAACAACTTTGAACACATTTGAGTAACACATGTCTTAAAGCCAAATGCCAATACTCATTAAGGCAGAGACCTTTTGAAAATATATATATTTTTATTATTACTATTAATATTATTATTATTATATTTAATATATATTTTTATTATTTCTACTTTTGAAATGTAAAATTATTTTTAACTGTAGCGCTTTGAGTGTGGGAATGTCACTTTATAAATAAGCGTACTATTATTATTATCATTAAAGGGGGGGTACAATGGTGTTTCATGTATTCAGAGTTGTTTACAGTGTTAAAGAGATGGATTCTCATGCTAAACATGGCCAAAGTTTTTTAAAAATATTTTGGACGAATAACGGAGAATTTCTGTGCCGAAAATCTTACTTCCGGGTTGGTACAAGTTTCGGCTGGTTTTTTTTCGACCGTGGATCTAATGACGTAGACCAGAGTGGAACTCCTTATATGAGCATTTCTCCCGGAAAAGCGCGGCCGCGCACACGTCGACCAGAGGAGAGCGAGACCGCGCACATCAACGCGCTTCAACAGGAAATCATCGGTAGCGCTGCATAGTGTCTCCAAAGTGTGTTTTTGGATATGAGGGAAAGCTTACCAAAGAACCCAGCGTTAGGAACAGTGGATGCTGTTTGTTCCCTGCATTTCGACGATGAATGTTTTATAAACAAAGCCCAGATCGACGGATTCTCTCTGTGGCTCTGGCTTCGCCCACACGGCCCGCCTCCAGACGCTCGTTTTTTTCCGGAAAGACTCGGTACAGCCTATCTTTTCTGTTATACATATAATAAAACTAAAGACTTTTTGGAGATATGAAGGATGCAATACTACTCTATAGGTACTCAAGATTAACAGGAGATTGAGTGAAAATGAGCATTTCACCCCCCCTTTAAGAATTTCAATCATGTAATTGGGGATGTCTGCAGAGCATTCGCAGAACCTGAACTATTATCCAGCTCAGGTTAACACTGAAAAAGAGGAGCAGAATTTACCTGTGGAGGGTAGTTGCTCTCAGATGACCACCTGGAAGACTGATCGTTAGGTTTATCCACTAATATATTTCTGCAAGCAAACATTCGAAAGCTGATGAGTTAAACACCACATTAAGTCTTGGAGTATAAATGCAAAATAATAGACCTGCCACTTTTTCCATGTAATGTGTTACTTTGTTGTTCACTTTTCAAATCAGTCACTCAGTGGGTCTCATTCACTAATAATTGCGTGGATTATTTCGTATTTGTACACATATGAGAACTTCTCACAAAAAATCACTGACCAATTCACAACACGTTGGTACGCACATTGCTTAAAATTGTTCTGTTAGCGAATTTGGAGTATTCTAAATGAGCGGCCGTGTGCACAAGGTTGCTCATTTGCATAAAACACGCCCAAACAAACGCCAAGTGTGCCATTCTCACAATAAACATCTTTTACACAGACCCAGATTACAGATAGGCCTATCTCACTGGCCAGCTGTATACGCGCATTATTCAGAGAAACCTCGCAGCTGAAGCTATAAGGCAACTTTTCTTACTCTAACTGTAGTGGCCTATGCGATGGAATGCATTTAAGATGAAATTAAATTGTATTATTTAATAATTTTATAAAATATACATACAACATACTACAATAGCTTATAATTATAGTCATGTTGGGATGTAATATAACTTCTTAACATGATTATAAGGCCGTACAGACACGATTATATTATTGCGTAATGCGTACGTGTGGTTTCAGTTGTTCCTATATTTTTTCGTAAATTTCAAATAAATTTTATTACAAAATTTT
This sequence comes from Squalius cephalus, assembly GCF_949319135.1. Taxonomy (NCBI): domain Eukaryota; kingdom Metazoa; phylum Chordata; class Actinopteri; order Cypriniformes; family Leuciscidae; genus Squalius; species Squalius cephalus. Next base: position 46,037,413 of record NC_137125.1, read on the forward strand.
GGGTGAATGGTGATTTGTTCTTAAAATCTTTCGTACACACATTTCACGCACAAATTTGTGCGTACGCAATGGCATGCTTAGTGAATGAGACTCTTGTTACTTGTCTTGTGACTTTTACATTTAAATGTACAGATTTTTAAATATAAAACAGTTCTAAGCACATTTGTTTTATGATCTGTCCTGATTCTTTTTTATTTCACGAATAAACAAGATGAGTTTATATTAGAAATGGTTTCTTTGCATGTATTTGGGATATATTGCCAGTACTGGGCTTGCAGTTCACATGGGTAGGGTACTTTGTACTGTGTGTGTGGATGACCGTGTTCGTCCGCCACCCCTGAAGACCCTTTTTGACCCAGGAAAAACACTGCAAGTCCAACACAGTTCTGCTTGCTGGATAAAGTTCATAAAGCATACAAGCTTGAGATGAGCAAAAACAAAATTGGTAAGGGTACACAGGTGTCACAACAAGATATGCTTCACCGCTGACTAAAGCAATGAACGCATGTTTACGTCAGTCTACAGCACATCTGCCTCTAGCTGTCACATCTAACACAAAGATGATATAGAAGTGATGTAAATTAGTAATATATTAGTAATAATATATGTAAATATAACATTTTCCAATACACAAATTGCATGCATATTATATGTTAGACCGCAAAAACCACCAAACTCATTGGCTGTTTCAAAACCGCGATTCATAAACTGTCTAACGTTACATAGGCTGCTCGAAACTCTGCCACTTGATAGAAAGCAAGAAATAACAGCATATTCAGTAGAAATACAGTTTGCCATAAAAGTTGTTACATAATAATGTAGATTAACAGTAACAGAAGAAGATTAAAAGAGGAGATAAAAATAGTCTGTGACTATCAGTGTCATATTCCCACAATTTAGCATTAGCCACCAAATACTTTTATGCAGTCTAACTTAACGTTAATTAAGATGCGAAACATTAACGAAAAATTAAGATTTCGACCTGATATTTTTAAGCAAATAAAAATAAAACATTTAAAACTGCTTCCAGCGATTTGCGGTTTGTTTACTTCTGAAAAACAGTTCACTAGTAAACTAGCCATGTAACGTTAGCTAACCGGCTACATTATACTGCAGTTCTGATTAATATTTTATGGATAAATAACAAATACTACGCAGTAAGACACCTGCCAGGTTCTTAAAAGAGCATCCTAAGCTGTATAAAGACATGTACAATAAAACAAATTAGGTGTCTTGAAGGCGTGTTTTGCATCATATGAGCTGCTTCATACTAGCCCAGCCTAGCCTAGCATGCTAACATGACTGTCACATCTATACATTTACATACATTTAGAGCCGTTTCTGCGCTTTTGCGCATCTAAATGCAAATTATTGTGTACATTTAGAGAATTCGTTTGCTGTGTTGTTTGCAGTTTATACATTTGCGGCTGTTTTTATGTATATGTACCCGTCTGCTGTAGCCCGGCCCGTTTGTTAGATTAAGCAATGGATTTGATTACAATAACAGAGTTATGAACTGTGTTTGTATATTTAAGAGCATAATAGAGTCTCAACGGGAGTATTTAATTTGCGTTACTCACTCGGGTAAATATGTAGAGGAGTACGAGCTCCATTTATAAACACTGTAGGAGAGCACTCTGCTGTCAGGAGCCACCGCCATCTTGATGCACGACCGATTCACACACACACACATAAAGATAGCTACCCATTCACACTAACACACACACACAGAGAGGAGGCACAGTAGTAAAACATTATGTGGTCCTAGGAAAGATGGTAAAGGAATTTATTCATTTTAATCTGATAACATTGATAGTCTTGTGTTTTATTATTTTTTTCCAAGCAATTTATTTGGTAATGTTGTGCAATATAATGTCAAATAATATCTCTTGCAACTCACCTGATGTGAAATTGTGCAATGCCAGATTTAATGAGGGCCACAGTCACACAGAAGTGTAGCTAATGAATAAAATAAAATAAATAAATAAATAAAAAGTCTCTTTTGTTTGTAAATAAGAATAAGGCCTATTTTATGGTTGTAAAACATTGAAAGAATCCCAACGGGCTTAAAGTCTGCATGAAACAGAAGTTGTGACAGTAATTTCTTCCCTATTGTGATGTATATCAGAGTGAAATGGCTTCTCAACAAGAATAAATGTATAGGGTGGGACTTGGGCTGCGTCCGAAATCTCATACTCTCTTGATGACCGCTAAAAAAGTATGTTCTATAGGCTATAGTATGAATAGTGTGAATGTAATCTGGACATACTACATTCACCATGTTGTCATTATCATGTGACCAGTGTCAGTTGTGTTGCTTCACTCACAAATCCTCTCCCGTGGCCTCATGGGATAGTAAAGTGTTCATCATATGCAAACTTCAGATTCTCGCCAGAAGAATAGGACATCCGGGTACTTTTTGCCTACTCTTTTATGAGTATTGTGAATTCGGACATAGTTCTTTTGTCACATAGGCCTACTGTTTTTCGCCTACTATAGTAAGGAAATATGCGATTTCAGATTCAGCCTTGATTTTGTCCATCGGAATTGACTGGATGGTTGGATCATTGTCGTTCGCTACACTGATTGATTGATTGATTGATTGATTGATTGATCTTTATTATTCCCAAAGGAAATTCAAGGCATCCAGTAGCTATACACAAGACAACACAACACACACATAACTATAGCAAATATAAAACTTAACAATAATAATAACAGTCCTATATAACATTCAGAAATACCAGAAAAAAAAGTGCAATATAAAAATGTATATATACACTGAAGGGTAATAAGAATTGATAGCTCAAAAATAGAAGAATATATAACCATGTACATAACTCTCGTCGTTGAAAGAGCTGATGGGAAGTAACTTTGATTTTTTTAATCAGATTATAAGGGCACATGAAATTGATTTAAAAACTAATGATTTGCACATAAATCATTTATTATAAACATTGAAATATTCCAAAAATAAATGAATTGTCAATTTTGAATTTGATGGTGAGTTTAAAAAACATAATGCTCATTTTAGACTGTTAGCTAAAGGAAAACTTTTCCCTCTCCTCCTTCACCTAAATATTTTCATAGGACCTAGATTACACTAATACTTTAAATGAATCATCCAGCAATGGCTGAACTATTATTAATCATTACAACAAGGCTCAGAGCAAATTTTCTGCAGCTAAGCCTGAAAAGTAGGCTATTCTTGACACAAGTAAATGAACCAGAGGCTACTCTCCAAGAGAACAGGCTAGCCTAACTGCCCAAGGGGCGATCCCATCCTCACCAAGCGAGGGATGAGGAGGCATAGGCACTCTTTTGTTTGAGTGACCTGATCCTTTCTAATTCCATGCGTAAAAAAACTACAAATATGATTGTATCACTGTGGACGTGCCTGTCTTATCACTGAGGCTAATTATTCGAGACTACTGAAGAACACAACGACCTTCAAGATAAATGCATTCTGCCTTTAGTTTATCATGGCACGCTGATGATGTCCTTTACCGGAAAAAAGCTGATGTAAGGAATGAGAGATAATGTCATTTCAGCTAAGTGCACGGACAGAACTTGGCAAGAGCTCTTTTAATTTACCACAAATGGATGGGGACTGTTTGTGTGTTGCAATTTGTTTTATATACCTATGTGCAATTAGGTTAAATAAAACACCAACAAAAAACATAGTAGATGCCAATATCAGTAAAAATCTGCACAAAAAAAAATAAGGTAAATAAGGTAAGGTGTCCCATTTTGCTGTTATAAAGGCACACTTTTTGCACATTTTTACAAGGATGATGGGGAGGGATACAGCGATTTTACATCTTCTAAAACATACGTCTATAAGGAGCACACTTTTAGCTTTTATAATTCATTAAAAATATTAATATGACTTTTTTATTTTATTTATGTCATGGGACAACAAACCTCTTCACCATGAGTAAAATCCTTACAGATTAAAATAATGAAAAATACCATGACATTTGAATAATAAAATCATATATAATAGGCCTATTGTTAGCCTATTTCATATAATATAATTTCTTACAGAAAATGTAGCCTACAATAAATATTATATAGATACATTTCCTATATGATTTTATTAAATTCATATTTAATAAATAAATAAAAATTATAAGTAGAATTTTCATACAATTATGACTTATTGGAGTAAGCTGTTATATGGCCTATACTTGATAAATATTTAAAATACTTGTCACCCAGTCAACAAACATTTACAAACAGCTTGCCCCAAACAAACTGAGTTAAATTACTAAGAGAGGGTGTCCCAGCCGGGACGGGCTGCTGCGAATACGATCCAGCATCAGTTCGGTAGGAGGTCCCTTTAAGTTTCCATTGAAGGAGGCAGCACTATGTCACATGATGGACATGATATAATGCAAGTGAGTGTGTGTGTGTGTGTGTGTCCATGGCTACAAAAAAAGAGAGTAATGCAACGCAGTCGTCAAGTAAACGCCCCGTTTCCAGAGTTGGAGCTCCTGGAGCTGCAGTATTTCAAACATCACCAGTGATGGTTTCGTAGTGCGGACCGGACTGCACCTGCTGCCACGCATATTATAGCCTAGGCTATACGCACTTTTATAGATGCAAGAAGACGCACGAGAGAATTTGCGTTCACGTGAACTTCTTCATATGATGAATGGCACATTTGCCGCAAACTCCTGGCTGCTGAAATGTGTGGATTGTTATGAAGAACAGTTCATAAAGTAAGTGTGTACATTAATCCCTTAGGCTAATGGAAACGTATATGCATGCTCAGGAAAAAGCAACGGGTCTCCCGTTGCTAAGAGGAGGTATTCTGTTGATGTGCCACATTTAATGCTCTTAAACTCTACCATCCCTTGCCAACGTCCGCATTCCGGTCTCTGTTGCGCAGATTGAAATCCAAAGTTGTGGGCGAACTAATTTTTTTTTTTATCCGCGATTTAATGCTGTAATAGGGATGGCGTCTTGTTTAAAACCTCTAGCCTGAGCACTTCTGTTAAAGAACAACATCGCGCTAGTGGGCAGTTGACGTATGTCAGCAACCGAATATAACCTAGCAATATCTGCGTACATACAGCCGACTTCAGCCTTTAATTTGGACCATTAATTGAATATATTGAGGTGTAAAGCTTCCAGAAACGCAAGAGGGATCATTAGAGATCTATAGCAGAGCCTCGTGCACTTTCAGAAGTTGCGCTGTTATTTCAGGACCATCGTCATCATCATCATCATACGCAAGATAAAGCGGAACAGGCGCTTCGGCGATATGAAGCAAAACTTCGCAGAAAAGATGAGCCGACTCGAAGCCTCTCATGAACACGTAAGACTTTGGGGATTTTTAATTAATTTGAATGTTATTTAATATGTTTACGTATGTATAACTATATAGGAGCCTATAGGAATTTACAGGTAACATATTGTTTTGGCAATAACATGGGTTTGCTGCGTCACTATAAAGGAATAAATACACATTACGTTGTGTTGTGCTTCTCACATAGCGTTAAGTAAAGTATAAAACTAATTTATTTGATGTTTAAAAACAGTGAGCGAGGTGATGAACCTATTTCAGAGTGTTCGGTCAGTGCGCAGGTCCAAAACCTCGCGCTTATTTTCTAGATACATAACGTTAGAGCGAATTCTAACCATGACGCGCGATATTATCCTCTATAAACGAACGACTGCTGTGTGGATCAATATTTGAAACAAATTAGACCTCAGTTATCCGACGGAGTATGTTAAGCTATTCATCCGCGATAACGTGCGACGCCACTACCTTGTTGTCGTATTGGAAGGAAAAACAACCCGAGCACTTGACAACAATCTGAGCGTGCGCGCTCACTGCCAAGTCGAGAACGCGCAACATGTAGGTTGAGTCAGCCAGAGCCATATATCTCTATATGGCTCTGGGTTGAGCCAGCCCGTGGGGCGCGTCGAACAGAGAAGCGCTGCGCAAACGTGCGTGAAATATGTGCTGAATTCGGAATCGCTTACTAGAATAGCCTAACTGTGAATACTCGTACTACCTTAGTATGCTAGTATGTGGTTCCGAACTCTGCAATGGTTTTGATTTCTTTTTAGTGACGTATATGGTTTGTCACAAAGTAGGTCGCTAAGCAACCACGGCAAGCAGGTAAAGGGCGAGGAGGATTGACGTTGACAAGTGACGGTTCCGCAAATTATGATCACTCATTTCAAATTAGCTTATGTACCATAAATAATGGGCCATTTTTTTTAAATATCATATTTTTGGGCATAGCTTGCCTGGATTATGTAGCCTGAGGCTTATTACTTAATGAACTTTGGCGATTTATGAAGGATAACTGTAAAAATATTTTTGCTGCCTTAAATTGTTTTAAGTACAGTCAAATTGGGTGTTTAAATCATTTTAACTTAAATTACATTAAACTGACTTTATAATACCTCTAGAACGGTTTATCTCAATGTCACATAGTCAGTTGGCACAGTATACATTTTGAAATCTACCAACTTTGGTGATGGACACTCATTCTGCTGCCAATCACCTGAGCTGAAAAAGCCATGTGACTAATGACTCTTGAGGAAAATGATGTAATGACAAAGCTGATTGGCTGATGACAGCACAATACGCATAGTCCCAAGCCTTTAATAGTGAGCTGTGACCATCCAAAGGGACCCCCAAAAAAGGAATCGGTCATGGTTAAACATCTACTGCACTTAAATGAAATATTTGCTATTTAAATATGCAAAAGCTCCCCTGAGTCTGACATCTGATATATTTACCTCTGCAAGATTTACCTCTGTGGGTAGCACACAATTAACACACAGTGATGGCAAAACACCTTAGTTGCATTACCTGTTGTGTGAACTACAGGCTTCTTTCAGCTGCTTGTTGAAAATGCATATTTGTTTGACCATTTTCTAACTTGAGAATGTACTTATACTGACAGGATGGTGATCAGTAGCAGGTGTGAGGAGATATTGTTATGGCAACCGTGCATTTCAAACTGATTCGCTGAAAGCATGTAGGAAAGCATTGGCATATCATCTTGCATTGGCAATGAAACTGTTTTCCTTTTCTGCAGTGTCATCCAGTTGGGGATACTTAAAGGATTAGTTCACCCAAAAATGAAAATTACATCATTATTTACTCACCCCCATGTAGTTCCAAACCTGTAAGACTTTTGTCTTTTGGAACACAAATGAAGATATTTTTAATGAAATCTGAGAGATTTCTGTCCATATGAATCGGGCAGTTTAGTTCAAATTTTCTGAAGATGCTCAATCGCTTTATATGATGAACAGATTTGTTGGCTTTTATTCACATAAACATTCATCAGCGGCCATAAACAGAAGCTCAACCGTACTTGATTTGAAGCACGAGAACAAACCTCATTGGTTCTTGCGGAAGCTCATACGTGCTGCGCAACACAAGAATGAACCTTATAAAGTGATGAAAACATATATAGTGACTTCCATTCCGAAGATTAACGAAAGTCTGAGGGTGAGTAATTAATGACAAAATTTGCATTTTTGGGTGAATTTACCCTTCAAGTCAATGAGGGTAACAGCTGAAACGAGAACATGTTTTTTACCAGGTCATAGCCTGGTCACCTTAAATTTAAGTGATCTCAAACAACACAAATGTTTGTTAATGTTGTAAAGATGAGGGGACAAGTTCACAATGTACTAAAAGATCACAACTTCCACCGAAACTCCATCTGTGCTTTGCGTGTCCCTTAAGTAGCAGAGTAAGCCAAACGACTGGCTCCGTTCCAACTTATGTTGGCTTGGAAACTTGTTGGCTGTGTGTCAAGTCACTTGACTTGACGTCCCTTGAATTACAAGTCACTTGAGCGATAAGTGACAGAATTCTTAGGGCTTTCCTGATTGTTTTGTACTTTGTAAACATTCCCCGAAAAGGATGGTATTTATGAGACTGGCTTGTCTTTGTGAATGGGAAAAACCGACTCGAGGTCATGTTGTTCTGGGGGGAGTTAAGTGGATCAGTGTGCTGTAAGGAGTTATTTCCACTCTGGGATGAATTAACAAGGCACATTTACTCACCACTGCATGGAGGAAAACAATAAGATTAACATTGCAGTGAAATTGAACCAGGAGCTGCTGACGCATGGGTGAGGTTTGGTGTGGATGTTTGTGTATGCACATTAATGTGTGTTCCCGCTCTGCGAAAACAAACAGACATCATGAAGTGCGTCATCAGCTATGATGTACCAGGCTTATTGATAGCAATGCAGATCACAAGAGCTCCAGAACCTTCTCTAGAAGTTACATTTGGTCTAATTTTGTCTATTACCTTACATACCTCATCCAAATGTGTTTGCGAAACTTCCAAGCAAAATCCTCATGCAGTTTCAGCTCAGATAAAATCATTTTTAAGCCCAGACAGCCTGACGTTCAACAGCTTCCTCTTTTGATGAGTCAACTATGGCCCGCCAGCAAATGCAAACATTTTACTGGAAACCCGAGATTAAATGTACGCTTCTAGAGAACAGCTCAGAAACAACAGCATGTGTGTTTCATTTCCTGATGAAAATAGCACGATTTAAATGCACGCTCGCGGTGTGTTTGTCCAGGTGTTAATGTGTGTTTTATTTGAGGCATCTGCGTATGTCAGGTTGTTACAGTTTAAATTAGCATGTAGTGATGATGTTAAAAGGTGTTGGAGTGCGTGATTAGGGGTTTGTTTTGGTGCATATGAGTGTGTGTGATTCACGCTCAGCTGTGAAACCTGCGTTTCCGCTGTGGGGTGTGTGTGGTCATGATGTACTGCTCCCATGTGACTGCGTGTGTTTACATCCGACGGTGGACGGGAGGGGAAGTGAGCGATGACGCAGGAGCAGCAGTACAGAAGCAGAGACTGCCGCCATTACCCTGAGCAAAAAAACAGACAGAATGAGTGAAGAAAAGGAGACTAACAAGACTTCAGAGAGGATATATGGTAGTAGAGTTGTAGAGGAAGCAAGAGAGTTGAAAAATATGGGACAACAGAGAACCTTAGCTGTGTTCTGATTGAGAGTCCCTACACAGTGTTCACTGCTCACTATTCCCTGAGCACAGGATATCTGTTAAAGTGCACTTTACTTGACAAAATGCGTTAATTCAGAATACTCTGCAATGTCATCGTTCCACACCAAAAGTAAGACTTTCTTTCATCTTCGTCACACAAATGAAGATATTTTAATGAAATCTGAGAGATTTCTGTCCCACAACTACTGCTTTGTTGCTTCAAAAAGTTCATAAAGAGATTGTTAAAAAATTCTGAAGTGACACCATCACTTTATATGATGAACGGATTTAATTTAGGCTTTTATTCACATATAAACATTCATCAACGCATTTGGTATACGTAAGCTCAAGCATGTTTGACGTGCGTGAACCAATGAGGTTCATTCTCGTGTGTTACACAGACATTTGAGCTTCCACAAGAATCAATGAGGTTTGGTGCTTGACGCGCAAAGTGGTAGTTGTGTGGACTGAAAAATATAGGGATGGAAATCTGATCATTCCCTTTGGAAGGATCAGATTGTCAGATGATCAGTAGATTGGAATCTTACTTAAGATGGCAGAATACCCTATCCAGTCCAATTCGCAGGGCACTTTTAGTCAAGTGGAAAGCACCTCTTTATTAGCTGGGTCAGGTATTTTTAATTAGAATTGGAGCTAACTCGGAGAGTCGAATAGTGGCCCTCAAAAAGTAGGATTGTAAAAGTAGGACCCCTGACATTAGGATACACTGAGAACTTGATCTTCAGCCTCCTTGAATGTGGGTGCTGGAGGTGCGTCAGGAGAAGGGTAGTCTTTCAGAATACACTTTTCACGATCAAATAATTTCCAATGAATAACAAAAAAAAAAAAAAAGAATTAAGCTGTTTTACTTGGAAAATACGTTACACAGTGAAAATAAAACGTGTTTTGAAGGCCGTTTCAATTTGACTTTGAAGTTCATCTCTAGCTTGTTGCTCTCAAAATTGATCACCCAGTAGCCAACAAATCATTCTCTTTCATCATTCCTTGCCGGTTTCAAGCATGTTAAGCCGTTCTTGTAACCCACAGCCATTTATGAAATTCAAAGCACTAAATACCTCTTTGTGTTCAAGAAAAACTCTGGTACTTATGGTTTAAAAGCCTTTATTCAAACCTTGGCTTTGTGAGAGATCCTTCCTCTCTTCCCAGGGCTTCTCAGGTTGGCAGAGAGAGTGCGGCGATGGCCGATATTTGTGTCCCGAGTTCCCGGTTCCCAAAGTGTTGAATGGGAGAGGAATGCGCCCGGGCAAGCAAAGCTGGCACGACCCCTGCCTGAGCCCTCCGCTGCCTAATGTGAACTCATATCTCACTCGGGATGCCATTGACAAAGAGCAACTCTCCACGGGCACTGTGTTCCACCCTACTCTAAACCTCATCTATCAAGAGTGAGGTCTGAGTGTGTTTGTGTGTGAGAGAGTTGGATAGTTACTGTGGCTTGGCTTTCAAAGTGACCAGCATAAAGAGGATACATTTTCACAGAGTAATGACACAAGCTCGACTTGGCAGCGGTCGGCAAAAACGCTTTGATTCCACCGCACCAGAGAGCACAACGCGTTCCTTATGCAGATCCCTTAGCAGAGGAAGCGGTTCGGTCAACGTAACGCAGTAAACTTTCACAGGAAATGTAAAACGCTACAGGCAAGAAGGCCAAACTAGCGTATTTGCATCACAGTCCACCAAGGACAGCTTCTTTTCTTAATTTAGCCATTTTGTCAATGAAAGAAACAATGTGAGCAAGTGATTCCAAATCAAATGACTTCCTTTAACCATTTAGCCAACATTTTTATTGAGTATTGTAATGCATAATAATGAGTCATTTTCGCTGGACTGTTTCTTTTGGACAGAACCGAAATGATTCCAGTAAATTCTGAAAATAATTGTTCAGTTACAGACAGTCCCTTTACAGACTTTCCTTTTTTTCTGATGGTGAGTGGAGATTATTGTTGTAGAAACTTCCTTGGCGGTACAGTATCGACTTGTTTTCCAACTAATAAAAGGACTCAGGCAGGGTGTTTGTCTAGTTGGAACCAAGGCCTTTTGGGGCCTTTAGTGAAAATCAGGTCAATTCCACTGGGTCATTCCAGCCAGAGGAAAACTACCCTCATTCCATATTTAAAAACCATCTTTTTCTTCCTCCTCTTTTTGTCATCTGCATGCCCTGATGCAAAGTAAACAAGCCAAAGGAGTGAAACCATACAAACAATTACAATAAAGTCTAATAAAGTTCCATAGCTAGTATTTTTACCCCTCTAGAAGAGCCTCTTTTTTAAAAAGCTAGAGTGTTTCCTTCTCATTGCCTTTAGCACTTGCATTTCTAACTATATCATTGGGACTTCTTTCCACAACCAGTAAAAATGCTTTCAGTCAGGATAAATAGCATAAACTGCTGACTCATGCCATAAGCTAACAACAGAAGATGTAGATAGTTGCATTTCTGTGCAGGTTTGCTGAAATCTGCTTGACCCTGTTGGGAAAGGAAATGTACAAATGAGCAGCTCAGCTAGTTTTTTGTTTATTTATTTTTATCACTCAATTTACTTAGTGGTTGTGAGAGTTTATATTAAGATATAGCAAATGTGATTGGATAGAGTCATTTTTGTAGGACTACAATAGGCTTGTATATTCAGTCTAATTTCTGTACATGATTTTTAATTTATAGGGCTAATTGTTTGATACGTCGAGTAAATTAAATGTATGTGCATATACAATATCCCATTATGTTGTTTGCATAGATTATGTGTCTTTGATTCCAAATCTGGATATCTAAAACAAATGAAAACAACTTCACTTTGTCTGTACATCTGTTGGTGAATGCTTATGCAACATTTGGTCAAGTGTGATTTTTTTTATGATGTGTTAAGTGCTTGCATAATTAAAAATTACACATGAGGATGATGGAATTATTACCCTAAAGGCAGTTCTGTTGAAGGCTGTTGAAGGCTGTTGAGTGGTTGAAAGGAAGAGGTAGAGTGCTAAAAGTTTTATGTTTCAGGTCACATTTCACCCCAAAATCAATGGAAAAAAAGTCTTTA